>NC_135233.1:482891506-483544256 GCF_051348905.1 Ranitomeya variabilis | reverse complement strand
CACATTTTTATTGGCATGCCTTGAAAATGATTTGGTCTAACAAACCATAGATTTATTAACCCCTTAAGCCCCAAGGGTGGTTTGCACGTTAATGACTGAGCCAATTTTTAGGCCATGTTCACACATTGCGGATTCCGCTGCGGATTTTTCCGCAGCGGATTTGATAAATCCGCAGTGCCGAAAGTACTGCGGATTTTATCACGTTTTTTTGTGCGGTTTCCACTGCGATTTTAGACACCTGCGGGTTTCTATAATGGGGCAGGTGTAAAACCGCTGCGGATTCCGCACAAAGAATTGACATGCAGCGGAAAATAAACCGCAGCGTTTCCGTGCATTTTTTTCCGTAGCATGTGCACTGCGGTTTTTGTTTTCAATAGGTTAACATTGTACTGTACACCGCATGGAAAACTGCTGCGGATCCGCAGCAAAAACCGCAACGTGTGAACATAGCCTTACAATTCTGACCACTGTCCCTTTATGAGGTTATAACTCTGGAACGCTTCACTGGATCCTGATGATTCTGACAATGTTTTCTCGTGACATATTGTACTTCATGGTGTTGGTAAAGTTTCTTTAATATTACCTGCGTTTATTTGTGAAAAAAACTGAAATTTGGCAAAAATTTTGAAAATTTCGCAATTTTCCAACTTTGAATTTTTATGCCCTTAAATAACAGAGATATGTCACACAAAATAGTTAATAAGTAACATTTCCTACATGTCAACTTTACATCAGCACAATTTTGGAACCCAATTTTTTTTTGTTAGGGAGTTATAAGGGTTAAAAGTTGACCAGCAATTTCTCATTTTTACAACACCATTTTTTTTAGGTACCACATCACATTTGAAGTCATTTTGAGGGGTCTATATGATAGAAAAAAACCAAGTGTGACACCATTCTAAAAACTGCACCCCTCAAGGTGCTCAAAATCACATTCAAGAAGTTTATTAACCCTTCAGGTGTTTCACAGGAATTTTTGGAATATTTAAAAAAAAGGACATTTAACTTTTTTTCACAAAAAAATTATTTACAGCTCCAATTTGTTTTATTTTAGCAAGGGTATCAGGAGAAAATGGACCACAAAAGTTGTTGATCAATTTGTCCTGAGTACGCCGATACCCGATATGTGGGTGTAAACCACTGTTTGGGCGCATGGCAGAGCTCGGAAGGGAAGGAGCGCCGTTTGACTTTTCAATGCAAAATTGCCTGGAATTGAGATAGGACGCCATGTTGCGTTTGGAGAGCCCCTGATGTGCCTAAACATTGAAACCCCCCACAAGTGACAACATTTTGGAAACTAGACCCCTAAGGAACTTATCTAGATGTGATGTGAGAGCTTTGAACCCCCAAGTATTTCACTACAGTTTATAATGCAGAGCCGTGAAAATAAAAATCATTTTTTTTCACAAAAATTATTTCTTACCCCCAGTTTTGTATTTTCCCAAGGGTAGCAGGAGAAATTGGACCCCAAAGGTTGTTGTCCAATTTGTCCTGAGTACGCTGATACCCCATATGTGGGGGGAACCACCGTTTGGGCGCATGGCAGAGCTCGGAAGGGAAGGAGCGCCATTTGGAATGCAGACTTAGATGGATTGGTCTGCAGGCGTCACATTGCATTTGCAAAGCCCCTGATGTACCTAAACAGTAAATCCCCCCACAAGTGACCCCATATTGGAAACTAGACCCCCAAGGAACCTATCTAGATGTGTTGTGAGAACTTTGAACCCCAAAGTGTTTCACTACAGTTTATAATGCAGAGCCGTAAAAATAAAAAATAATTTTTCCCCACAAAAAGGGTTTTTTACCCCCAAAAATGTTTGTTTTCTAAGGGTAACAAGAGAAATTCGACCCCAAAAATTGTTGTCCAAGTTGTCCTGAGTATGCTGATACCCCAAAAGTTGGTGTAAACCCCTGTTTGGGCACATGGGAGAGCTCGGAAGGGAAGGAGCACTGTTTTACTTTTTCAACGCAGAATTGGCTGGAATTGAGATCGGACGCTTTGTCACGTTTGGAGAGCCCTTGATGTGCCTAAACAGTGGAACCCCCAATTCTAACTGAAACCCTAACCTAAACACACCCCTAACCCAAACACACCCCTAACCCTAATCCCAACTCTAACCATAACCCTAGCCACACCCCTAACCCAAACATGCCCCTAACCCTAATTTCAACCACATCCCTAACCCCAGCACACCATTAAACCATAATCTGAACCCTAACCACACCCCTAAATCCAACACACCCCTATCACTAATCCCAACCATAACCCTAACCACACCCTTACCCTGACACACCCCTAACCCTAATCCCAACTGTAAATGTAATCCAAACCCTAACCCTAACTTTAGCCCCAACCCTAATCCTAACTTTAGCCCCAACCCTAACCCTAACTTTAGCCCCAACCCTAGCTGTAGCTCTCACCCCAACCCTAACCTTAGACCCAACCCTAACCCTAACCCCAACCCTAGCCCTAACCCCAACCATAACCCCAGCCCCAACCTTAAACCTAGCCCTAACCCTAGCCCCCAACCCTAACCCTAACCCTAGCCCCAACCTTAGTCCTAACCCTAGTCCCAACCCTAACCCTAGCCCCAACCCTAACCCTAGCCCCAACCCTATCCCTAATCCTAGCCCTAACCCTAGCCCTAACCCTAACCCTAATGGGAAAATGGAAATAAATACTTTTTTTATTTTATTATTTTTTCCTAACTAAGGGGGTGATGAAGGAGGGCTTGATTTACTTTTATAGTGGGTTTTTTTGCGGATTTTTGTGACTGGCAGCTGTCACACACTAAAAGATGCTTTTTATTGCAAAAAATAGATTTTGCGTCTCCACATTTTGAGAGCTATAATTTTTCCATATTTTGGTCCACAGAGTCATGTGAGGTCTTGTTTTTTGCAGGACAAGTTGACATTTTTATTGGTACCAGAATGACCAAAAACCAGCTATTCATGAATTTCTTTTGGGGGGGCGTTTATACCGTTCCATGTTTGGTAAAATTGATAAGTTTTATTCTTCGGGTCAGTACGATTACAGCGATACCCCATTTATATCATTTTTTTATGTTTTGGCGCTTTTATACGATAAAAACTATTTTGTAGAAAAAATTAAAAATTAATTATTTTTGCATCGCTTTATTCTGAGGACTATAACTTTTTTTATTTTTAGCTGATGACGCTGTATGGTGGGTCGTTTTTTGCGGGACAAGATGACGTTTTCAGCGGTACCATGGTTATTTATATCCGTGTTTTTGATTGCGTGTTATTCCACTTTTTGTTTGGTGGTATGATTATAAAGCGTTGTTTTTTGCCTCGTTTGTTTTTTTTAAGGTGTTCACTGAAGGGGTTAAATAGTGGGACAGTTTTATAGGTCGGGTCGTTACGGACGCAGTGACACTAAATATGTGTACTTTTATTTTTATTTTTTTTATTTAGATAAAGAAATGTATTTATGGGAACAATATTTTTTTTTCTTTATTTAGGATTTTTTTTTTACATATGTGAATATTTTTTTTTTTACTTTATAACATTGCCCCAGGGGGGCATCATGTTTTAGGGTCAGATCGCTTATCTGACACTTTGCAGAGCACTGTGTCAGATCAGCGATCTGTCAGGCAGGGCTGCAGGCTTACCAGTGCTTGCTCTAAACAGACGCTGGTAAGCCACCTCCCTGCAGAATCCGGAAGCAGCCCAGTAAACATTTTGGATCCGGGACCTACAGGGAGACCCTCGGAGCAACACAATCACACCCGATGAAATTTGCTCATCTCTAGTGTTGGATCAAAATGTGCAGTGCAAGTCTATGGGTCAATGTGCCATCTGAATACTGTCCATTTTTAATGGACTGCTAGGTAGAAAAAGATAAAGTTTTTTGTTTGTTCCTCACCGGAGACAAAATTGATGAAACTCAGACCATGCTCTGATGGAGAAATCTCACACACTGACCAAACTCTGGTAAAACTCGTTTATGTTTGAGAAAATCAGTGATGTCTAGTGTTGAGCATTCCGATACTGCAAATATCGGGTATCGGCCGATATTTGCTGTATCGGAATTCCGATATCGAGTTCCGATATTTTTGCGATATCGGAAATCAGAATCGGAAGTGTGCGGTGCGTATGGCTCCCATGGTCTGGAGGAGAGGAGACTCTCCTTCAGGCCCTGGGATCCATATTCATGTAAAAAATAAATAATAAAAATAAAAAATATTCATATTCACCCCTCCGGCGGCCCCTGCTCTTAGCGGTGCCTCCGTTCCTAAGAATGCAGGGAGTGAAGGACCTTCGATGACGTCACGGCTTGTGATTGGTCGCGTGAGCGGTCACATGAGCGGTCACGCGACCAATCACAAGCCGCGACATCATCGAAGGTCCTTAACTCGGCATTCTTAGGAACAGAGGCACCGCTAAGAGCAGGGGCCGCCGGAGGGGTGAGTATATCAATATTTTTTATTTTTATTATTTATTTTTTACATGAATATGGATCCCAGGGCCTGAAGGAAAGTTTCCTCTCCCTCAGACCCTGGGAACCATTCCAAAATTTTGTGTCCCATTGATATGCTTTGGTATCGGGTATCGGTATCGGCGATATCCGATATTTTTTAGATATCGGCCGATCCAATCCGATACCGATACCTTTGCATATCGGAAGGTATCGCTCAACACTAGTGATGTCTCAATGAGTCCTAAGAATGTGACTAGAAAAACTTCTGTGGTCGCGACCCAGCCCAATTTATATTATAAGATAATGTGAGAGTTGGGAGTGACACCAGCAGCTCTTACGTTAATCTTTAACATCACGGGCTGAGTTAAAACTATAGCTGAGCATCTCAGCCTCAAAATGAGCTGCCTGGATGGATCTTCTCTCTAGCTAAAATCAAGGCTGAAATATGGCCATCAGTAGCCATGGCATTACTGATACGTAGGCTCAGACTGGCCCACAGGAGAACAGGAGAATCCTCTGGTAGGCCCCTGTAAAGGAGTCCTAATTAGTACTGCTATCATAGGTGATTCACAATTTGCTGAACAATGTGTAATCTTATCATTCATTAAACAGCGTAGCCAAGTTGTTATTGCAGTAAAGTAAATTTGTGTACTCTGGTCAGGTTATTTTTGCATGTAATAATAATAATAATTTTTATTTATATAGTGCCAACATATTCCACAGCGTTTAACAAATTATAGAGGGGATTTGAACAGACAATAGATATTACAGCGTAGCAAAAACACATTTCAAAATAGATACCAAGAGGAGTGAGGGCCCTGCTCGCAAGCTTACAATCTATAGGAAAAAGGGAGACACAAGAGGTGGATGGTAACAATTGCTTTCATTGTTCGGACCAGCCATAGTGTAACGATCGAGTGTTCATATAAAGTTGCATGAACCAGTTAACAGCCTAAGTATGTAACAGTACAGACACAGAGGGCTATTAACTGCATGACGTGTATGAGAGCATGATGTGAGGAACCTGATTATGTTTTTTTTTTTTTTTTAATGGGCCAAACAGAGATAGTTAGATTAATGCATTGAGGCGGTAGGCCAGTCTGAACAAATGCATTTTTAGGGCATGCTTAAAACTGTGGGGATTGGGGATTAATTGTGTTAACCTGGATAGAGCTTTCCAAAGAATTGGCAAAGCACGTGAAAAGTCTTGGAGACGGGAGTGGGAGGTTCTGATTATTGACGATGCTAACCTCAGGTCATTAGCAGAACGGAGAGCACAAGTAGGGTGGTAGACTGAGACCAGGGAGAAGATGTAGGGTGGTACTGAGCCATGGAGTGCTTTCTGGATGAGGGTAATAGTTTTGTAATGGATTCTGGAGTGGATGGGTAACCAGTGTAATGACTGGCACAAGGTAGAGGCATAGGTGTAACGGTTGGTGAGGAATATAATCCTGGCAGCAGCATTCAGGACAGATTGGAGCAGGGAGAGTTTGTTCAGAGGGAGGCCGATTAAGAGAGAGTTACAATAGTCAAGACGAGAATAAATGAGTGAAACAGTAAGAGTTTTTGCAGTGTCGAAAGTAAGAAAAGGGCGATTTCTAGAAATGTTTTTGAGATACAGATACAGATAAGAAGAGCGAGCCAATGATCGGATGTGGGGGGTGAAGGAAAGCTTTGAATCAAGGATGACCCCAAGACAGCGGGAATGTTGCTTGGGAGTAATGGAGATGGCAATGTCAGGCAAAGGTAGGTTAGTAGAAGGAGAGAACAAGAGGAGTTCAGTTTTAGACAGGTTCAGTTTAAGATAGAGGGAGGACATGAGACAGCGGTAAGACAATCACTGGTGTTTTCTAAAAAGGCAGGCGTGATATCAGGAGAAGTGTATAATTGGGTGTCATCAGCATAGAGATGGTACTGGAACCCAAATCTTCTGATTGTTTGTCCAATAGGGGAGGTATACAAAGAAAACAGGAGGGCCTAGGACTGATCATTGAGGAACCCCAACAGTAAGGGGAAGGTGAGAGGAGGAGGAACCAGCAAAAGATACAGTGAAAGAGCGATCAGAGATAGGAGGAGAATCAGGAGAGAACGGTGTCCTTGAGGCCGATGGAGCGGAGCGGAAAATAGTGAGGAGGAGCTGATGATCCACAGCATTGAATGCTGCAGAGAGATCCAAGAGAACTAGCATGGAGTAGTGACCATTAGATTTAGCCATTAGTAGGTCATTAGAGACTTTAGTGAGGGCAGTTTCAGTATAGTGTAAAGAGCGGAAACCAGATTGAAGAGGGTCGAGAAGAGAGTTATCTGAGAGATAGTGGATAAGACGGGAGTGGACCAGGCGTTCGAGGAGTTTAAAGATTATGGGAAGATTAGAGACAGGTCTATAATTAGCGGCACAGTTTTGATTGAGGGATGGTTTTTTAAGTAATGGATGTATGATGGCATGCTTAAATGAGGAGGGAAAAATACCGGAAGAGAGAGAAAGGTTGAATATTTTTGTTAGGTGAGAGGTGACAGCCGGGGAAAGGGACTGGAGGAGATGTGACGGAATGGGGTCACTGGTGCAAGTGGTCGGGTGAGAGGATGCAAGGAGCCTGATTAATTCTTCTGTAACTGGTTCAAAGTCAGAGAGTGAACTAGATGCTGTGTGGGAGGGAGGACAGTGCATGATATGAAGGGGTTGGGAGATGATTTCTTGTCGGGTGTGGTAAATTTTTTCTTTGAAGTACCGGTAATTGGCCAGATTGTCAGTGTGGAGATCTGTGGTTGGGGCCTGCAGCCTTGGGTTGAGTAGGGACTGGAAAGTGTCAAAGAGACGTTTAGGGTTATTGGACAGTGAGGTAATGAGGGTGTTAAAATAGGTTTGTTTGGAGAGGTGAAGGGTAGGGTTGAGCGAAACGGATCGGACAATTTCAAAAATCGCCGACTTTCGGAAAAGTCGGGTTTTGTGAAACCCGACCCGATCCCAGTGTGGGATCGGCCATGCTGTCAGCGATCTTCGCACCAAAGTCGCGTTTCGCATGACGCTTTCAGCGCCATTTCTCAGCCAATGAAGGAGGGCGCAGAGTGTGGGCAGCGTGATGACATAGGTTTTGGTCCCCACCATCTTAGAGAAGGACATGACAGTGATTGGCTTGCTTTCTGCGGCATCACAGGAGCTTTAAAGGGGCATGCACACCGACCGCCATCTTACTTCTGCCAATCTGAGCATAGGGAGAGGTTGCTGCAGCGTCGTCAGAAGCAGGGATATTGTTAGGGAGGAAAGATTAACCCCCAAACTGCTTGTGCTGTAGCGATTTCCACTGTCCAACACCACCTTTTCTTTGCAGGGACAGTGGAGGTTAGATTTTTGTGCATCAGCTCTGAAGCTTATAACGCTCCCACATAGCTGCATTGCTGTTTGTACGTCGATGTGCAAACCAACTGCTTTTTTAAAAGGAAAAATCCTGCTGCTCCTTTCTGCACAATTCTATTGTTTATTTGTCCACACTTTTGTGTGCAGCAGTACTTTTTATTGCTGGCTGCCATACTTTTCCTGAGATCATTGTAGAGAGATTGTTATTGTAGTACAGTCCCTTTTTTAATATATATAAGCCAGCCCCTTTCTGCCACGTACACTGTGTAGTGTAATACAGTGGGCCTGATTTTTGCAGTAGTCTCCCACACATAAAAAGGGAGATTTAAATTGCGGCTAAGTGCATCTGCATCAGTTCTGTTTGTCGTATATCTGCCAGCCCCTTTCTGCCACGTACACTGTGTAGTGTAATACAGTGGGCCTGATTTTTGCAGTAGTCTCCCACACATAAAAATGAGATTTAAATCGCGGCTAAGTGCATCTGCGTCAGTTCTGTTTGTCGTATATCTGCCAGCCCCTTTCTGCCACGTACACTGTGTAGTGTAATACAGTGGGCCTGATTTTTGCAGTAGTCTCCCACACATAAAAAGGGAGATTTAAATTCTCAACAAGTTTACATACACGTTCTACCTTGTTTTACAGTACCATATAACGGTTGTTAGTTTGGTTACATTTTCCCAAGAATGAGGAAGTCTGGTGGAAGAGGCCATGGGTGGTCATTGCCAGCTGGTAATGATGGTGGTGGTGGTGGTGGTGGAGCATCTGGTGGTAGTGGGAAAAGCAAAATAGCACCTAAGGCTCGAGCTGTTGAGCCAGCGTCATCGTCTGGCTACACAAGGCCTCGAAGGCTCCCTTTTCTCGAAGGCTGCCCATTCATTACAGGATACAATTCAAAGTACTTGTTCTCACCCACAAAGCTCTCCACGGTGTGGCACCGCCTTACATCTCCCTCATTTCTCTCTATCTGCCTAGCCGACCGCTGCGCTCTGCAAACGACTTTCGACTAACCTCTGCACTAATCCGTACCTCACACTCCCGACTCCAAGACTTCTCCCGTGCTGCACCAATCCTCTGGAATGCTCTAACCCAAGATATTAGAACCATCCACAATTTGCATAGTTTTAGGCTCTCCCTCAAAACACATTTGTTCAGAGCGGCCTATCACATTCCCTATTCAAACTCATTTTATGTTTGTGTGTGTGTGTAGCCCATTCGCTATCTCCATCTACCCCCCACTCCCTGAAGATGGCTGGACCATCATTGTAAATACATCATTGTAAATACACACCTGTACTTTGTATCTCCCCACCTTTACTGTAGATTGTAAGCTCTCACGAGCAGGGTCGTCGTATTTTGTTTTATTCTGCTTTATTACTGTATTGTTAACATTGTTACCTATGACTGTTGTGTTTGAAACTGTTAAACTGTAAAGCGCTGCAGAATATGTTGGCGCTCTATAAATAAAGATTATTATTATTATTATTTTCTGGGAGTAGGAAAACCGCTTTTATAACCGGAGCAGCAGGAAAAAGTTTTGGCTTTCCTTGCTGACTCAGCCTCTAGCTCTTTCGCCTCCTCTTCCGAAAGATCCCAATGTAAAAGCAGCGAGTCGTCAGTGGATGCTCACAGTCAGGAACAAGTCACTTCCTTGTGTCCTTCACCCAAAGCAAAAGTGAAGGATGCGGCAGGCGACACTACAGTTTACTCCATGGAGCTCTTTACACATACCGTGCCAGGGTTAGAAAGGGAAATAGTTCACAGCCCTTTACAAGATGAATCGGACATGGAGTGCACAGATGCACAGCCACAGCTAAATTATTATGCTGTTCCATTGACTCAGATCACAACATTGCCCTCGCAGAGTACTGAGCCAGAACCTGACCCTGATGAGACTATGGTGTCCCGTCCCGAACGCTCTAGCATCTTACACGGTGACACAGAGGAAGGTGCAGAGGACATTGAAAAGGAGGTGATATATGACCCAGTTGTTGACCCAGATTGGCAGCCATTGGGTGAACAGGGTGCCGCTGGCAGTAGCTCAGGAGTGGAGGAGGATGAGCCGCAGCAGGCATCAACATCGCAACAGCTTTCATCTGGCAAGCCCGTATCAGGCCAAAAACGTGTGTCAAAAACAAAAACAGTTTTAGGACAGCGTGGCCATCCGGTGAAAGTAGCACAGCGTGCAATGCCTGAAAAGGTATTCAATAGTAGGAAGAGTGCAGTGTGGCAATTTTTTAACCAAGATCCGAATGATCAGTGCAAAGTTATCTGTAAGAAATGCTCAAAGACCTTTAGCAGAGGGCAGAATGTCAAAAATTTAAATACAATGAGCATGCGTAGACATTTAACCAGCATGCACTTGCAAGCCTGGAGTAACTAGCAAATGTCCCGTAACGTTGGTGCACCTGCTCAGAATGAAGGTAGTCAGCAACGCTACATTGCTTCCCTCACTGTAAGCCCACCGTTTAGGACACCACCTGCAGCAAATGTGGAGGTATCGTCGCAAGGCCAAATAAGTCAGGGAATCACCAGGTTCTTGGTAGGAAACACTGTATGTAGGCCAACATCAAGAATACCATCACCAACCCTCTCTCAATCTGCCATGTACACCACCACCCCCGCTAGTTCCACCATATGCAGCTCTCCAGTCCAGCTCACCCTACAAGAGACTCTCATTAGGAAAATGAAGTACTCATCCTCACATCCGTGTACACAGGGTTTGAACGCCCACATTGCTAGACTAATCTCGTTAGAGATGATGCCCTACCGGTTGTTTGAAAGCGAAGTTTCAAAGCCGTGATGGCCTACGCAGTACCACGCTATGACCTACCCAGTCGACACTTCTTTGCGAGAAAAGCCATCCCAGCCCTCCACCAGCATGTCAAAGACCACATTGTCCATGCACTAAGGCAATCAGTTAGTAGAAAGGTGCACCTCACAACAGATGCATGGACCAGTAGGCATGGCCAGGGACATTACATGTCCATCACGGCACACTAGTTTAATCTGGTGGATGCAGGGTCCACAGGGGTTAGCCATAGTGGGACAGTTCTGCCTAGCCCACGGTCTAGGAAACAGTTCGCTGTAAGCGTTTGCCACCCCTCCTCCTCCTCCTCTAGCAGAAGCGAAAGCTCGTCCACAGAGCGCAGTCGCACGACCAGTCCATCTGCAGCTGCCAGTGTTGCACACGAGGTGTCCCATTATGGAACAGCTAGTGGTAAGCGTCAGCAGGCTGTGTTGGAAGTGAAGTGTTTGGGCGACAACAGACACACCGCGGAAGTTCTGGCAAAGTTCTTGCAGCAAGAAACTCAGTCATGGCTGGGCAGTGTACATCTTGAGGCAGGCAAGGTAGTCAGTAGTGTTGAGCATTCCGATACCGCAAGTATCGGGTATCGGCCGATATTTGCGGTATCGGAATTCCAATACCGAGTTCCGATATTTTTGCGATATCGGGAATCGGGATGCATATTCATGTGTAAAATAAAGAATAAAAATAAAAAATAGGGATATACTCACCCTCGGACGCGCCCTGGTTGTAATCGCTGCAACCGGCAGCCTCCGTTCCTAAGAATGAGCAAGTGAAGGACCTGCGATGACGTCGCGGTCTTGTGATTGGTCGCGTAACCGCTCACGTGACCGCTCACATGACCGCGACATCATCGAAGGTCCTACACTCGCTCATTCTTAGGAACGGAGGCTGGCGGTTGCAGCGGTTACAACCAGGGTGCGTCCGAGTGTGAGTATATCCCTATTTTTTATTTAACATTCTTTATTTTACACATGAATATGGATCCTAGGGCCTGAATGAGAGTTTCCTCTCCTTCATACCCTGGGAACCATCCAGGATCACTTCCGATATTTGTGTCCCATTAACTTGTATTGGTATCGGGTATCGGTATCGGCGATATCCGATATTTTTCGGATATCGGCCGATACAATCCGATACTGATACTTTCAAATATCGGAAGGTATCACTCAACACTAGTAGTCAGTGATAACGGAAGGAATTTTATGGCTGCCATAGCCCTTTCAGAACTGAAACACATACCTTGCCTGGCTCACACCTTGAACCTGGTGGTGCAGTGCTTCCCGAAAAGTTATCCGGGGTTACCAGGCCTGCTCCTGAAGGTGCGAAGACTTTGCTCGCACATCCGCCGGTCGCCCGTACACTCCAGCCCTATGCAGAACCATCAGTGATCGTTGAAGCTTCCCCGGCACCGCCTAATAATCGACGTTGCAACAAGGTGGAACTCCACACTGCACATGCTTCAGAGGCTATGCGAACAGAGGCGTGCTGTAATGTATTTGTGGGAGGATACACATACATTGGCAGGCAGTTGGATGGCAGACATGGAGTTGTCAGGTGTGCAGTGGTCAAAGCTACAAGACCTCTGTCAAGTCCTTCAGTGTTTTGAGGAATGCACACGACTGGTAAGTGCAGACGACACCGTCATAAGCATGAGCATTCCACTAATGCGTTTGCTAATGCAAAGTTTGATGCACATTAAGGAGCAGGTGTCTGCAGCCAAGGAGGAGGGAAGCCTTGATGACAGTCAGCCATTGTCTGCTCAGGGAACTCTCCTGGACGAGGTGGCGGAGGAAGAGGAGGAGGAGGAGGAGAAGGATGATGGGGATGAATATTTATGGGAGGAGGAAGCTTCTCAGGGGGCAATAGAAACTGGTGGTGTTGCAAGGTCAGGTACAGGGTTTTAGCGGGAGACAACTGATGTTGATTTGCCAGAAAGTGCTCCTCAACCCAGCACAAGCAGTGAATTGACACCTGGAACATTGGCCCACATGGCTGATTATGCCGTGCGTATCCTTAAAAGGGACCCCCACATTATAAAAATGATGACTGATAATGATTACTAGTTGGCCTGCCTCTTGGATCCACGCTGCAAAGGGAAATTACAAAATATCATGCCACATGAGAACCTTGAACAAATATTGGCTACCAAACAAGCAACTCTTGTAGACTGTTTGGTTCAGGCATTCCCAGCACACAGCGGCGGTGATGGTTCTCACACGAGCTGCAGGGGGCAACATGGCAGAGGTGTTAGAGGTGCACAAATCAGAAGTGGCGTTGGACAGAGGGGTTTTATGACCAGGTTGTGGATTGATTTTGCAATGACCGCAGACACAACAGGTACTGCTGCATCAATTCAAAGTGACATGAGACAACATTTGTCCAGTATGGTTACTAACTATTTTTCCTCCCTTATCGATGTTCTCCCTCACACATCATTCCCCTTTGATTACTGGGCATCTAAAATAGACACCTGGCCTGAATTGGCAGAATATGCATTACAGGAGCTCGCTTGCCAAGCTGCTAGTGTGCTATCAGAAAGAGTCTTCAGTGCTGCTGGTTCAATACTGACCAAAAAAAGGACTCGTCTGGCTACCCAAAATGTTGATGATCTAACCTTCATTAAAAAGAACCAATCATGGATTTCTAATTATTTTGCCCCACCTTCCCCTACTGACACGTAGTTTGCCTGAAAAATGTCTTTCTTTTGGACTCTTCTTACTGACTGCTCTAATTCCTCCATTTGCAGCTGCTGAATGTCCACCATAGGCCATTTTTTTACCTCCATAAATGGGCTGACAGGGCCGTGGTCAACAACTAGCGCAAGTAACCATGCGAGTGCCGTTTGCCTGGACAGGTGGGTGTGCCCACTCTTAGGCAACGGCACTGGCACAGGGTCCCTCATAGTACAATGCAGTGTCTCTGACGGTGGTGGTGCACAACCAATGTCAGACACACCGTCGTAATATGAGGGGTTCTGGGCCAGTACCGCCGCCCACGAGAGAGTGTCCCCCCCAGCTCGAACAGCGCTCTACCACTTGCAAAACTTACCTCTCCCGGCTCCACCACTGTGTAGTATGTGCTGTTAAATCCTTCAGTGGCACTGCTAATAAAAATGTGTTGAAATGATAGATGATAGTAAAAATATACAGGGGCCCTGGCCTCCATTTAGACCAGTTAATACTTTGCGCCAACTACCACTGTCTGCTACTCAGCAGAGGAGCCCACCCCTGGACGTAGCTATGCCACCTGTTTATTTATGAAAATTTGTTTGGCGGACATTTACCTCACTTTATTGTTTTGGCCTACTAACTGTGTCGTCCACTCCTTACAGTTGTCCTCCACTGAACAAACCTATGCTGCCAGTTTACTCCTGTTACCAGTTTTGAACTGCATAGAGCCTACTTTTTTATTTTAGGCCTACTAAGTCTGTCTGTGCCACTCCTTACAATCGTCCTCCGCTGAACAAACCAATGCTGCCTGTGTACCCCTGTAACCTATTTTAAACTGCATTGAGCCTACTTTTTTATTTTAGGCCTACTAAGTCTGTCTGCGCCACTCCTTACAATCGTCCTCCGCTGAACAAACTAATGCTGCCTGTGTACCCCTGTAACCTATTTTAAACTGGATTGAGCCTACTTTTTTATTTTAGGCCTACTAAGTCTGTCTGCACCACTCCTTACAATCGTCCTCCGCTGAACAAACCAATGCTGCCTGTGTACCCCTGTAACCTATTTTAAACTGCATTAAGCCTTTTATATTTTAGGCCTACTAAGTCTGTCTGCGCCACTCCTTACAATCGTCCTCCGCTGAACAAACCAATGCTGCCTGTGTACCCCTGTAACCTATTTTAAACTGCATTGAGCCTAATTTTTTATTTTAGGCCTACTAAGCCTGTCTGCCCCACTCCTTACAATCGTCCTCCGCTGAACAAACCAAAGCTGCCTGTGTACCCCTGTAACCTATTTTCAACTGCATTGAGCCTACTTTTTTATTTTAGGCCTACTAAGTCTGTCTGCGCCACTCCTTACAATCGTCCTCCGCTGACCAAACCAATGCTGCCTGTGTACCCCTGTAACCTATCTTAAACTGGATTGAGCCTACTTTTTTATTTTAGGCCTACCAAGTTGGTCTGCGCCACTCCTTACAATTGTCCTCCGCTGAACAAACCAATGCTGCCTGTGTACCCCTGTAACCTATTTTAAACTGCATTGAGCTTACATTTTTATTTTAGGCCTACTGCCTGTGTCTGTCTGCACCACTCAATACAGCTGTCCTCCACTGAACAAAGCTGAGCTTCAATTTTCAGCCTATATCAGATATTAAACTGCATTTGGCCTACTTGTTTGTTTGGGTCTTAGTAACGGTGTCTGCCGCTCCTTGCTTTTCTCCCCCACTGAACAAAGCTGAGCTTCAATTTTCAGGCTTTCGGCCTACATCAGGTATGAAACTGCATTTGGCCTACTTGTTTAGTTGGGCCTACTAACGGTGCCTGCCGCTCCTTGGTGTTCTCCTCCACTGAACAAAGCTGATCTTCAATTTTCAGGCTTTCGGCCTATATCATATATTAAACTGCATTTGGCCTACTTGTTCGGTTGGGCCTACTAACGGTGTCTGCCGCTCCTTGGTGTTCTCCTCCACTGAACAAAGCTGAGCTTCAATTTTCAGGCTTTCGGTCTATATCAGATATGAAACTGCATTTGGCCTACTTGTTTGGTTGGGCCTACTAACGGTGTCTGCCGCTCCTTGGTGTTCTCCTCCACTGAACAAAACTGAGCTTCAATTTTCAGGCTTTTGGCCTATATCAGATATAAAACTGCATTTGGCCTACTTGTTTGATTGGGCCTACTAACGGTGTCTGCCGCTCCTTGGTGTTCTCCTCCACTGAACAAAGCTGAGCTTCAATTTTCAGGCTTTCGGCCAGCAGAAAATATGAAACTGCATTTGGCTTACTTGTTTGGTTGGGCCCTACTAATGGTGTCTGCCGCTCCTTGCCTTTCTCCTCCATTGAACAAAGCTGAGCTTCAATTTTCAGGCTTTCAGCCTATATCAGATATCAAACTGCATTTGGCCTACTTGTTTGGTTGGGCCCTACTAACGGTGTCTGCCGCTCCTTGGTGTTCTCCTCCACTGAACAAAGCTGAGCTTCAATTTTCAGGCTTTCGGCCTACGTAAAATATGAAACTGCATTTGTCCTACTTGTTTGGTTGGGCCTACTAACGGTGTCTGCCGCTCCTTGGTGTTCTCCTCCACTGAACAAACCTGAGCTTCAATTTTCAGGCTTTCGGCCAGCAGAAAATATGAAACTGCATTTGGCCTACTTGTTTGGTTGGGCCTACTAATGTTGTCTGCCGCTCCTTGGTGTTCTCCTCCACTGAACAAAGTTGAGCTTCAATTTTCAGGCTTTCGGCCTATATCAGATATGAAACTGCATTTGGCCTACTTTTTTGGTTGGGCCCTACTAACGGTGTTTGCCGCTCCTTGGTGTTCTCCTCCACTGAACAAAGCTGAGCTTCAATTTTCAGGCTTTCGGCCTGCAGAAAATATGAAACTGCATTTGGCCTACTTGTTTGGTTGGGCCCTACTAACAGTGTCTGCCGCTCCTTTCTTTTCTCCTCCACTGAACAAAGCTGAGCTTCAATTTTCAGGCTTTCAGCCTATATCAGATATCAAACTGCATTTGGCCTACTTGTTTGGTTGGGCCCTACTAACGGTGTCTGCCGCTCCTTGGTGTTCTCCTCCACTGAACAAAGCTGAGCTTCAATTTTCAGGCTTTCGGCCTACGTAAAATATGAAACTGCATTTGTCCTACTTGTTTGGTTGGGCCTACTAACGGTGTCTGCCGCTCCTTGGTGTTCTCCTCCACTGAACAAACCTGAGCTTCAATTTTCAGGCTTTCGGCCAGCAGAAAATATGAAACTGCATTTGGCCTACTTGTTTGGTTGGGCCTACTAATGTTGTCTGCCGCTCCTTGGTGTTCTCCTCCACTGAACAAAGTTGAGCTTCAATTTTCAGGCTTTCGGCCTATATCAGATATGAAACTGCATTTGGCCTACTTTTTTGGTTGGGCCCTACTAACGGTGTTTGCCGCTCCTTGGTGTTCTCCTCCACTGAACAAAGCTGAGCTTCAATTTTCAGGCTTTCGGCCTGCAGAAAATATGAAACTGCATTTGGCCTACTTGTTTGGTTGGGCCCTACTAACAGTGTCTGCCGCTCCTTTCTTTTCTCCTCCACTGAACAAAGCTGAGCTTCAATTTTCAGGCTTTCGGCCTATATCAGATATTAAACTGCATTTGGCCTACTTTTTTGGTTGGGCCCTACTAACGGTGTCTTCCGCTCCTTGCTTTTCTCCACTGAACAAAGCTGAGCTTCAATTTTCAGGCTTTCGGCCTATATCAGATATTAAACTGCATTTGGCCTACTTGTTTGGTTGGGCCTACTAACGGTGTCTGCCGCTCCTTGGTGTTCTCCTCCACTGAACAAAGCTGAGCTTCAATTTTCAGGCTTTCGGCCTACGTAAAATATGAAACTGCATTTGGCCTACTTGTTTGGTTGGGCCTACTAACGGTGTCTGCCACTCCTTGATGTTCTACTCCACTGAACAAGCAGTGCCGCCTGTTTACTCCTGTTACCAATTTTGAACTGCATTTGGCCCACTTTATTACTTGGGCCTACTAACTGTGTCTGCCACTCATTACAGTTTTCCTGCACTGAACAAAACAATGCCGCCTGTTTAGTCCTGTTACCAATTTTGAACTGCATGTAGCCTACTTTATTATTTGGGCCTATATCTGTGTTTCCTCCTCATCCTGCCCATTGCCCAGCCACTGCTAGATGAGTCTGCTGGTACATTGACCCAGACCACTACATTCCCCTTGCACTCTACACAGCCAGAATCTGACCCTGCTGAAAGTAAGGTTCCCCTTCCCGCATACTATACCACCTTACACAGGGACAAAGAGGAAGGAGCAGATGAAAGTGCAGGTTCCTTCATCAGGTGGGGGGAATACTAGTTGGCACTGGCACAGGGCCCCTCATAGTACACAAAAGTGTCTCTGGCAGTGGGAGGTGCCGCCCGCCATCAAACACACCCCCGTACTATGAGGGGCCCTGTGCCAGTGCCAACTAGTGGGCCCCCCGCTTGCTCAGGATCACCGCACTTGCAAAGTTGAAATACTTACCTCTCCCTGCTCCACCGCCGTGACGTATTCCACGTTTCCTGGGCCCACTAAAATCTTGAGCCAGCAATACCCCCCCACAACTTTAGCCAAATGACCCCCTGTTTTCAATGAATAACTATTATTTTAAGGTAAATTAAGACTGACAAGCTTAAGTAACAAGAATTGATGTTTTTGGCATTAAAATGGGCACTGTAGGTGTTTTGCTGTCCTCCACTCACTGCTGACTTTGCTTCCCCATTGACTTGCAATGGGTTTCGTGTTTCAGTCGGATCCCCGACTTTTCGCAATAATCGGCCGATTTCACCCGACCCGACTTTTGAGAAAGTCGGGTTTTGCGAAACCCTACTCGATCCTAAAAAAGTAAAAGTTGCTTAACTCTAGTGAAGGGCAGAGTTGTATGTTTTAAGCATGCACTTATAATAGATGAAATCTTCAGGTAGATTAGATTTTCTCCACTGACGTTCGGCACACCGGGAGCACCGCTGCAGGAAACGTGTTTGCAGCGTGTGCCACGTTTTTTGCCGTCTGTGCCAAGTTGTCCTATGTATAGGAGGTGCAATTTCATCCAAGGCACTTTGCAGGGTTTCATTGTAATGCTTCAGTGCAGTATCAGGACATGAGATGGAGGACATAGGGGCCAAAGATGACTGCAAGTTCTTCATAAGTTTCTGGGTGTTAATGGCCTGCATGTTTCCATAAGTGTGGATAGTGGGGGGTGACATGAGAGGGATGGCAATTCTTGATAGAGAAAGAAAGGAGGTTGTGGTCAGAGAGCAGGAGAGGGGAGTTTGTGAAATCATCCACTGAGCAAAGTCGGGAGAGGACCAAGTCGAGGGAGTTTCCATCTTCATGCGTTGGAGAGTTAGTATGCTGCGAGAGGCCAAAAGAGGAGGTTATACATAAAAGGTGAGATGGGAAAAGCAATGGGGATGTTGAAATCACTCATGATGAGGGTGGGGCTGTCACAGGAAATAAAGTGGGGAACCCAGGTGGGAAAGTGATCCAGGAACTGATGAGAGGGGCAGGAGGACGATACACCACCGCCACTCGCATGGAGAAGGGGATGTAGAGTCTCCCAGCATGGACTTCAAAGGAAGGGAAGACAAGTGAGGGTACTTGGGGGATAACTTGGAAGGTACATTTGGATGATAGGAGCAGACCAACTCCTCTATCTGCTCTGTTGTCCGATCTTGGGGTATGAGAAAAGTGTAGTCCACCATGTGAAAGAGCAGCTGCAGCGGTGATGTCTGACTGCTGGATCCAGGTTTCAGTAAGAGCCAGGAGGTTAAGAGGATCAGAAAGGAAGAAGTCATGGATGAAGGGGAGTTTATTACACACAAAGCGAGAATTCCAAAGGGCACAATTGAAAGAGGCAGAAGGCATGCATGGAATATTAATAAGGTTAGAGAGGTTTCTGAGTGAAGCAGTTGGGAGGTTTGACTGGCTATAACATGGGGGGCCGGGGTTGGGAGAGATGTCTCCAGCGACTAGGAGAAGGAGGATAGAAAGAGTAAGCAGATGGTTAAGTGAATTGTGAGAGCATCTCTTGTGTTGGATGGTGGGACTGAATGGATCTGTGCTGTTAAGCAATGTGAACAGAGTGTGAGTGCTATACATAGGAGAGGAAAGGACATATTGGCCTATATGGATGGAGTGTAAAGAGTTAATGCAAGGGCGGTGATTGTGAGTGAATGCGGCAGCCAAGATATAGATTATACAAATTCATATGGTGAATATTTGTTCTGTTTCAAATGAACAGGGATTAGATTTAGATTGTCTTACCTGTCTCCTGCCCTGTCTAACTGCCATGTTTTAACTGCCAGCACTTAGAAAACTGTACTTCGAATAACTGTAGACGAAAAATAGTGCACAAATGCACCCCTGCACGAATGCTTCCCAAAAGTACGTCTACATTTATAGAAGGCTAGCTCTTAGATCTCTTTTTTTCCCCCTCTCGTTAGCAATCAATCTAACTCAGTTGAGACAGCAGGACACAATAAATGTAGTGAACAGATAAACAAATGTCCAGGCCTACATGGACCATAAACCGCTTTGAAAACAGTTATGTGATCTCTCTGCATAAGGACAAGCAGAAGTGAGGTCAATATCTATACAAAAACAAATGCTTACTAAGATGGCTAACAAATCTAGATACATGCAGGGTTCAGTGCCATAGATAGAATGAGTTAGGTATCATTCAGGTTGTTTGCTGACAATGAATAGAAGAAAAAGACATGCAAGATTCAGTTCAGAGCTGGAATGATTTGATTACCATTCAGGTTGCTTGCTGACAATGACATGTAGTCGAACAGTAGGCCCCAAGAATCAAGGTTACTAGTGGGTCTTTACTAACCCAGTCCAACACTGCTAATACGTCCTTGACTACTAAGATGCCACTTTGCAAGGACGTATGGGATAGGTCCTTGGCAGTGACAGTCTATTGAAGGATCTTACTCTTATCAATCTCAAGGAAGAATTTGGATATTGTCATTGACATTTGTCCTAACAGAGCTCCTTTGCTGGTATCACTGATTTTCATAGAGACCGATGCTATCCTTCTCATACTGCTGCTTTTATTCTATCCTTACTTGCTGCTTTTACTTGTTAACCCAACGGGTATTTAGTAACTGTGCTCATCAGGGGTCGGCTCAGTTATTTTATATCTTTCATATTTACTTTTGAATAATTAAATTGTCTCATTTTCCACATTGTCATATGCTCAGACGTGCTCGACTCAAGTAGCAAGCATAATGGAAGTGGTTGCAAACTCAAGCATTTTTCTGGATCTTTCTCTCTCGGCTCAGATTATTCAAATTAGCTTTTTACTGGGACCTGAGCACCATGCGATTTTCAGCACTGCTCGATACTTGGCATCACTAGTCATATAGCAATTTGTAGCAGCCATAAGTGCACTGCAGCATGCCAGATCCTTATAGGTTCAGCTTCTCTCTTCAATGATTAAGTGCCTCTTTCCTAACCCAATCATCCAATGCCAGGCAGTTCTGCTGAGGCAGTTCTGCCTCCCACATTGTCTATCAGGGAAACTGACCATGTTCACCTTCTTTAATGCCTGTTGCTGCTTTAAATATGTATTCACCTTTTGCCAACAATATTGTGCAAATGTCAACAAATGTCAAACCAAAAGTGTTTTTTTTTTATTTAAACCTAATGACAATTAAGAAATCATAGCTTTTCGCACTTCTTCAAATTCATAAGATAAAGACTAACTTGTTGATTGGTAAGAGTTTCATTTCTGGGACCCCAGCAATCGCCAAGAACAGAAATTGCTGCAACGCAACAAGATATGGGTGAAGAGTTTGAAAGTAAAGAAATGCACTACAACACATGTAATCTACACATGACCATATCATTAAAATTTTGACAATGGCAAATACTAGGAAATATCCAAATTTATTTAAAACCTGACATGCTAAAAAGAGACAAAAATCTCAGCATCAAAAATGCGCTAAATACACATGTGAAAAAAATGCAATAAAAATGCAAGTAACCTAATTTAGCTGATAGGTGCAGAAATGGTGCAGAAAATCTGCAACATCAAAAACTCACCAAATAAATGTACATTGTGGGAACGTAGCTTCAAAGGCATTCAGGCATTCATGACCCTTGTTCACAACATGGTTACCATACAAGGCTACAAGTTAGCATAGCCATAGACAGGCTTGGACTGGCCCACTGGATATAAATAAAAATTATTATTATTATTATTACTGGAGAACAGGAGAATCCTCCTGTTGGGCAACCACCCTCTTATATGAGGAGTACTTGGCGCAATATACTTTTATAATTATGTACAGACAGAGGCAGCAGCTTATTCATTTAACAATCTATCCAGATCATTGTTAAGTAAATTTGTGATTGAGGATAACGTCACATTTGCATGCAGCTGAAAATGGGGGCGCTGGAGCTGGTTGCTGGTGTGTCCTTGGAATCCCAGTCCAACACTGGCCATAGAGCTATATGCTAGCCTTCTGGCCACCAATATGGGGAGCTGGGAAACGCACTGCATAGTATTCATATAGTGATTATCCAATGTCTGTATCTGAATATCTGAAAAATTAACTTTATAAAAATGAAAACTGAATTAGCACAACATGCGGTAATGTTAATAGGTGGACGTTCAACTTATGGTAACAATCTAAGCATATCTACTGTACAGTGTTCTCAGAATTTATTATTTGCACTAATATATTTTTACCTTTTTTAATATTTAACAGCATCAGGTTTGTGGACTCTGCGGAAATTTCGATGGCAATTCCATCAATGATTTTAGCACCAGGGCTCACTGTAATGTAGAAGATGTGCTCGAATTTGGAAATAGCTGGAAATGTATACCATCATGTCTAGATACTGAGATCATGGTAGAACCCTGCGAGATTAACCCCAACCGAAGGTCATGGGCTCAAAAACAGTGTGCCATTATTTTGAGTGATACATTCAAATCCTGTCGTTCCGAGGTAATTTTAACGACATCTTAACGGTCAGACATTACAATGACAAATAAGTACCCTAAAATATATGCCAAAAGATGCAAAGTTAAACCATTGATTGCTAGAAAAAAAGGATTTGTGCAAATCTTAAAGTGCGTATGTCAACTGTCTTAACAATACAAACTGCATAGATATGTAAAAAGATCTCCTTGACCATAGGAAGCTGGTGTATTTGCCATGAAAATCCATGTTTGAATGACAGCATAATTCTTTTTTTTTAAATTGTTCCTGTCTGCTATTAAAATGGAAAGTTTTGAGGGAATTTGCCTGCAGGATTGTGTTATGTTAACTGTCAGAAGTGCGATGTAGGGCTACAGACTCTGATCCCAGAGATGTATCATTTAGTTTAATGGGTGCAGTAGTTGTGATAGATTCACGGTTTTCTCAGCTGTAAGATCTACCAGTTCTCTGAATGCTGAGCTCTAGCTACAGTATGTATAGCCCTGGGCACACCACTGATCGGCAGCTTGTTGTGTACAATGTATATTGACAGAAAGCTGCTAATCAGTGCTGGTTGATATCAAAAAGGTAGATCCTCTGAGAGTAATAACAGATGTCACTGGGAAATAGATAGAATCAAGGGAACCACTGCCAACAGATCACTCATGTGATAGTAGGGATACACGTGACAATAAAATAAGTTTAGAAACAGTATTTTATTTAAAAAAAAAATTAAAAAAAAGATAGATGCATAAACAAAGTGCCTCAAAGTGTATGGGACATCTGACAGGAGCAGTAATAGCAGGCCAGTCACAACATCAGTGAGCAATGCTCAAACACAAACAGTATACAGTACAAATTAAAACTGGACACTTAGAAAAGGAAAAAAGTTTTTAAAAATATTAAAATAGTGTATACATATGGTTTATAAGTTAATAGTGTGCCCTCAAAGACCAAGCAGCTAAAGCGCAAGGGCCAGTGGGCAAAGAGGAATCGGGGGTATCACTATCAAGGGGTTAATGCCATAAGATGAAATCAGAGACCAAAATTGGCTATTGTAAATAAGGACTGTACCTGTAGTATAGATGACTGCTGGGCTCACACTGCTGCCGTCAGACGTCCCTTCTGCCCGACGTACGATTGTAAATCCTTCTTCAGTTATTTACATTTTACTAATTAAAGACCTAAACAAATAGAATTTTCCAAATCTGATGGTTATATTTCTTCTACTCCTTTCATTTTTTATTTCATTTGTGAAGGTGCATACCATTATGTATAAATGATTTCCCACTATTATTGCTTCAGGTTAATCCTCAGAGCTACTATGAAGCATGTGTGAAAGATTCCTGCGGTTGTGATGAAGGAGGTGACTGTGATTGCTATTGTACAGCTATAGCAATGTATGCTCAGGCATGCCTCTCCCATTGTATCTGTGTTGAGTGGAGAACACCAGATCGTTGCCGTAAGTATCACTGAACTTAAAGATTTATTCTCAAGACTCCAGTTTATGAGCACACTGCTCACCTGCATACAAGCTTCCTACTTGCAAAGAGACAGTACTCCCCTAATAACTGACAGTTCAAATCAGCAGCATGGCTGAACTATTGCCTCAAATTGGGTGCTCTACCTTGTTGCAAGCAGAGGCAGTTTTGCCTCTGCAGTATAGGAGGAGCATACACAATTTGAAGCTAGTTGGATCCAGCAATCCAGCAAGCTTCAGAGAAGAGCTTGCAAGTACACACTTCTTGCCTAGGATATCGACTAACTCAGGTAGACAACAAAGGTGGCCGGTAACCATGGCAACATGTCATATACTGTAAAAATATAAATCCCTTTGTTCTTGAGATGTAAATTGCAAAGTCGCTTGTCTTCACAAATACGTTTCAGTGTTATCATTTATAAATATTTATGGTAGAATTACAAAGTGGATTTCCAAGAATTAGTTTTATTTTTCTCAACAGGATCCCACTACCCTACCTTGCTCTAGTTCTCACTCTTCACCTATGTCTTTGGTGTTTGACAGGCTGCAGTGATGATGTCATAGCAACAGTGTTGCAGCCAATCATTGGACTCAAATGGCTCAATGTAAAATCATGAGCTGCTGGGCCAAGTGATTGACTGCAGCACTACTGATGTAATGTCACCAGTGCAGCTAGTCAACTAAGACCGGAGGCAGCGGTGAAGAGCATGAACTAGAACAGTGAATGGTAAGTAAATCTCTGTTTTATTTTATTATCAACCAGTAGGAAACTATGAAGTAAATAATTCCTTGAAAACAACTTTAATCTTTCTCAATGGAATTCTTCCCACTGGACAGTAAATTACATTTTACTAAGATTACAATTATTTATGTATTACTTGTTGTCTTTTTTGTGCAGCTGTATTCTGTGACTATTATAACAAGGAAGGCGAATGTGAGTGGCATTACAAAGCTTGTGGACCAGACTCCATGAAGACCTGCAAAAACCCAACTGGAAACAGCCCTTATCCAGATCACGTAGAGGGTAAGTGGATCAACGACCAGTTCCAGCTTTGTAGTCAGACTTTTGTAATACATTTCTGATTGACTTTCAAGATGTCATACAATAATTTTATAGTGTCTGTCAATAGGGTTGAGCGAAACAGATCAGCACTTTTCAAAAGTCGCCGACTTTTAGCAAAGTCGGGTTTTGTGAAACCCGACCCGATCCCACTCTGGGATCGGGTCCGCGGTACACGATCTGTAATCCAAAGTCGGGTTTAGTTATATATATATATATATATATATATATATATATATATATATATATATATATATATATATATATATATATATCACAGAGACACATATATATATATAAAAAAAAAACAAAAAAAAAACCAGACAATAGCACACTGGCGCTAGTGCGGTAGTAAGTGTGCAAGCTGCTGGTATCAGACGGGTGCCGTGCCTCGCCCGTCACACCTACTGGTGAACCAAGAGAACTATTTAAAACTATGATACCGCGCTAAAACACACTATGTGTATTACTCAAAACTATCAATATAAACCAATCAATTTAAAACACAAGGATCAATAATGATAAATATCAATAATGATAGAAGTACTTCTATCAAGCCACCCCTGGTAAGGAGCAGAGGTTACTTCTATTTTCAACACCTATACTGGCTCTGGTTTTTGGCATTTGCAGTGGCGGCAGTTCATTTGGGTTATTATTATTATTACTACTATTTGCTACTATGACTTTTTGCGATTATCATTATTGATATTTATCATTATTGATCCTTGTGTTTTAAATTGATTGGTTTTATATTGATAGTTTTGAGTAATACACATAGTGTGTTTTAGCGCGGTATCATAGTTTTAAATAACATATATATATATATTTATATTTACTTCAGCGCGATAATGTTGAAAAGCCGGTAATTCAATTGCCTAAACCCGACATGATATGAGACATGGTTTACATACAGTAAACCATGTCATATATCCTTTTTTTTTGTATATTCCACACTACTAATGTTAGTAGTGTGTATGTGCAAAATTTCGGTGCTGCAGCTATTAAATTTAAGGGTTAAATCGCGGAAATAATTGGCGTGGGCCCCCGCGCAATTTTCTCCGCCAGAGTGGTAAAGCCAGTGACTGAGGGCAGATATTAATAGCCTAGAGAGCGTCCATGGTTATTGGCCCCCCCGTGGCTAAAGACATCTGCCCCCAGCCACCCCAGAAAAGGCACATCTGGAAGATGCGCCTATTCTGGCACTTGGCCACTCTCTTCCCACTCCCGTGTAGCGGTCGGATATGGGGTAATGAAGGGTTAATGTCACCTTGCTATTGTAAGGTGACATTAAGCCAGATTAATAACGGAGAGGCGTCAATTCTGACACCTAGCCATTATTAATCCAATTGTATGAAAGGGTTAAAAAACACACACACACACACACATGATTAAAAAGTATTTTAATGAAATAAACACACAGGTTGTTTTAATATTTTATTGCTCTCTCAATCCAACTGAAGACCCTCGCTTGGAAAAATAATAAACCAACAATATACATACCCTCTGATGAACTGTCATGTCCCACGAGGTAAATCCATCTGAAGGGGTTAAAATAGTTTACAGGCAGGAGCTCTGCTATAATGCAGCTGTGCTCGTGCCTGTAAACCCCGGCGAATGAAGGAAATGTAGGTCAATGACCTATAGTTACCTTCAGTCGCGGTGATGCGTCCCCTGGTGGATGTCCTCATGAACTGCAGCCTGGGAACTTTTTCCCACGCTCCAGGTCATATGAGGACATCCACCAGGGGGCACATCACATAATTTTTTTTTGCCAACATTCCAATATTTTCACAAATAAACTCAAAAAATGTCAACCTAAATTTATACTAGCAAAAAGTACAATGTGTCACAATTTTTTTTTTCTTAGAACCACTGTGATTCGTTGAAGCGTTCCTGAGTTATTACCACATAAATTGATACTGATCCAAATTGTAAAATTTGGCCTTGTTATGAAGGTGAACACATATTTTGTGGCAAAGGGGTTAAAACTCAATTAACATTGTTTAACACATTTGTTTGCTTTCAATGTATATTTTATCAATGTATTTCCAAAAGAAAATGCTAAATAAATTAAGAATCCTGCTTCAGTGTTTTGTCTGCAATGTTTAGAGATTTTTAAAAACAATTTAAATTTCTTAGCAAATATTTTCTTTCCTTTGGTTATGCCACTTTTAGTTATTCTATATGTATATTTCCTTAGGCTGTTATCCTAAGTGCCCTGATGATAAGCCTTTCTATGAAGAAGTTAATATGAAGTGTGTAGCTGTGTGTGGCTGCTATGATCAAGTTGGACACTATTATAATGTAGGAGATAAAATTATATCCTGCACCAGTTGTGAAGTTTGGTGAGTAATTAGAATACACAGTTCTTTTTGAAACACATAAGTAATATATTAATAAGAAGTGACATAACCAGAGCCCTATGGACCAAGGGCAAAATTTGATCCTTTTTCCCCATCAACATGTTGCTTAGATGCATGGGCCCCGATAACGTTGAGTCTGTGTTAGCCACCCATAAAAAAATACTATCTGTAAATCTGATGTAAAAATACAGCAATAAGTTCATTTTCTAATGATTATTTTAAATAATAGTCATATATTATCGAATAACATATAGTAGCCCCTTACTATTATTAAACAAAGTTCACAATACCAAAACCAATGTACCAATAATTCCATGTACAAAAAGCAAATAATGTCATCATACCATGACCATATACTGCCACCAAATTGTGACCGAATAATACCACCGTACTGATTACTAATAAAAAACGCAGTACTAACAATGTACAGTAGATGGTATCAGTATAAACAGTATAGGTAACTCCAGATACTCACCATTGATACCGCCAATTGAAGCAATTAATTTCGTTTTTCTTCTTCATCCAGCACAGATCGCTACAACTTTATTCCAGCCAGACTTGTTTCAGCAAAATAACACACAAAGCTCTATAACTTTTCTTAATTTTCCTTTGTCCCACAGTAACAATATCCCCAAAAAAGCCTGTGTCTCACATAAAGTAATAAAGTCCCACCATGTGAACACTATACAATATAATGTCCCCTTTTGTGGCCCCATATAGTAATAATCTCATCCTATGTGTCCCACATATAGTTATTAAGTCCCCCTATGTGGTCCCCATACAGTAATAATGTCCTCCTATGTGGTCTCCATACAGAAATAATGTTCTCCTATGTGGCCTCCCATACTGTATAATGTCCCCTTATGTGGCCCAACATACTTATAACATCTTCCTATTTGGCTCCCACACATAAATGTCCCCCTACGTGGCCCAACATACTAATAACATCTCTCTATGTGGCTCCCATACATTAACCCCTTCATGACCTTGCCGTTTTTTGCAATTCTGACCAGTGTCCCTTTATGAGGTAATAACTCAGGAACGCTTCAACGGATCCTAGCGATTCTGAGATTGTTTTTTCGTGACATATTGGGCTTCATGTTAGTGGTAAATTTAGGTCGATAATTTCTGAGTTTATTTGTAAAAAAAACGGAAATTTGGCAAAAATTTTGAAAATTACGCAATTTTCACATTTTGAATTTTTATTCTGTTAAACCAGAGAGTTATGTGACACAAAATAGTTAATAAATAACATTTCCCACATGTCTACTTTACATCAGCACAATTTTGGAAACAAATTTTTTTTTTGCTAGGAAGTTATAAGGGTTAAAATTTGACCAGTGATTTCTCATTTTTACAACAAAATTTACAAAACCATTTTTTTTAGGGACCACCTCACATTTGAAGTCAGTTTGAGGGTTCTATATGGCTGAAAATACCCAAAAGTGACACCATTCTAAAAACTGCACCCCTCAAGGTGCTCAAAACCACATTCAAGAAGTTTATTAACCCTTCAGGTGTTTCACAGCAGCAGAAGCAACATGGAAGTAAAAAATGAACATTTAACTTTTTAGTCACAAAAATGATCTTTTAGCAACAATTTTTTATTTTCCCAAGGGTAAAAGGAGAAACTGGACCACGAACGTTGTTGTCCAATTTGTCCTGAGTACGCTGATACCTCATATGTGGGGGTAAACCACTGTTTGGGCGCACGGCAGGGCTCGGAAGGGAAGGAGCGCCATTTGACTTTTTGAATGAAAAATTGGCTCCAATCTTTAGCGGACACCATGTCGCGTTTGGAGAGCCCCCGTGTGCCTAAACATTGGAGCTCCCCCACAAGTGACCACATTTTGGAAACTAGACCCCCCAAGGAACTTATCTAGAAGCATAGTGAGCACTTTAAACCCCCAGGTGCTTCACAAATTGATCCGTAAAAATGAAAAAGTACTTTTTTTTCACAAAAAAAATATTTTAGCCTCAATTTTTTCATTTTCACATGGGCAACAGGATAAAATGGATCCTAAATTTTGTTGGGCAATTTCTCCTGAGTACACCAATACCTCACATGTGGGGGTAAACCACTGTTTGGACACATGGTAAGGCTCGGAAGGGAAGGAGCGCCATTTGACTTTTTGAATGAAAAATTATCTCCATCGTTAGCGGACACCATGTCGCGTTTGGAAAGCCCCTGTGTGCCTAAACATTGGAGCTCCTCCACAAGTGACCCCATTTTGGAAACTAGACCCCCCAAGGAACTCATCTAGATGCATAGTGAGCACTTATAACCCCCAGGTGCTTCACAGAAGTTTATAACGCAGAGCCGTGAAAATAAAAAAATAATTTTTCTTTCCTCAAAAATGATTTTTAGCCCAGAATTTTTTATTTTCCCAAGGGTAATAAAAGAAATTGGACCCCAAATGTTGTTGTCCAGTTTGTCCTGAGTACGATGATACCCCATATGTGGGGGTAAACCACTGTTTGGGCGCACGGCAGGGCTCGGAAGGGAAGGCACGCCATTTGGCTTTTTGAATGGAAAATTAGCTCCAATCATTAGCGGACACCATGTCGCGTTTGGAGAGCCCCTGTGTGCCTAAACATTGGAGCTCCCGCACAAGTGACCCCATTTTGGAAACTAGACCTCCCAAGGAACTAATCTAGATGTGTGGTGAGCACTTTGAACCCCCAAGTGCTTCACAGAAGTTTATAACGCAGAGCCATGAAAATAAAAAATAATTTTTCTTTTCTCAAAAATGATTTTTTAGCCCACAATTTTTTATTTTCCCAAGGGTAACAGGAGAAATTGGACCCCAAAAGTTGTTGTCCAGTTTCTCCTGAGTACGCTGATACCCCATATGTGGGGGTAAACCACTGTTTTGGCACACGTCGGGGTTCGGAAGGGAAGTAGTGACGTTTTGAAATGCAGACTTTGATGGAATGCTCTGCGGGCGTCAGGTTGCGTTTGCAGAGCCCCTGATGTGCCTAAACAGTAGGAACTCCCCATAATTGACTCCATTTTGGAAACTAGACCTCCCAAGGAACTAATCTAGATGTGTAGTGAGCACTTTGAACCCCCAAGTGCTTCACAGAAGTTTATAACGCAGAGCCGTGAAAATAAAAAATGTGTTTCCTTTCCTGAAAAATATTTTTTTAGCCCAGAATTTTTTATTTTTGCAAGAGTAACAGGAGAAATTGGACCCCAAAAGTTGTTGTCCAGTTTCTCCTGAGTACGCTGATACCCCATATGTGGGGGTAAACCACTGTTTGGGCACATGCCGGGGCTCGGAAGGGAAGTAGTGACGTTTTGGAATGCAGACTTTGATGGAATGGTCTGCGGGCATCATGTTACGTTTGCAGAGCCCCTGATATGCCTAAACAGTAGAAACCCCCCACAAGTGACCCTATTTTGGAAACTAGACCCGCCCAAGGAACTTATCTAGATGTGTGGTGAGCACGTTCAACCCCCAAGTGCTTCACAGAAGTTTACAACGCAGAGCCGTGAAAATAAAAAATCATTTTTCTTTCCTCAAAAAAGATGTTTTAGCAAGCAATTTTTTATTTTCACAAGGGTAACAGGAGAATTTGGACCCCAATATTTGTTGCCCAGTTTGTAGTGAGTACGCTGATACCCCATATGTGGGGGTAAACCACTGTTTGGGCACACGTCAGGGCTCGGAAGGGAAGTAGTGACATTTGAAATGCAGACTTTGATGGAATGGTCTGCGGGCGTCACATTGCATTTGCAGAGCCCCTGATGTGCCTAAACAGTAGAAACACCCCACAAGTGACCCCATTTTGGAAACTAGACCCCCGAAGGAACTTATCTAGATGTGTGGTGAGCACTTTCAACCCCCAAGTGCTTCACAGAAGTTTATAACGCAGAGCCGTGAAAATAAAAAATAATTGTTCTTTCCTCAAAAATTATGTTTTAGCAAGTAATTTTTTATTTTTGCAAGGGTAACAGGAGAAATTGGACCCCAACAGTTGTTGCCCAGTTTGTCCTGAGTACGCTGGTACCCCAAATGTGGGGGTAAACCACTGTTTGGGCGCACGTCGGGGCTTGGAAGGGCAGGAGCACCATTTGACTTTTTGAACGCAAGATTGGCTGGAATCAATGGTGGCGCCATGTTGCGTTTGGAGACCCCTGATGGAAACAGTGGAAACCCCTCAATTCTAACTTCAACACTAACCCCAACACACCCCTAATCCTAATCCCAACTGTAGCCATAACCCTAATCACAACCCTAACCCCAACACACCCCTAACCACAACCCTAACCGCAACACACCCGTAACCCTAATTCCAACCCTAATCCTAACCCTAATCCCAACCGTAACCCTAATCCCAACCCTAACCACAACTGTAACCCCAACACACCCCTAACCCTATCCGTAACCCTAACCACAAGCCTAATCTTAACCCTATTTCAAACCCTAGCCCTAATTCCAACCCTAACCCTAAGGCTATGTGCCCACGTTGCGGATTCGTGAGATTTTTCCGCACGATTTTTGAAAAATCTGCAGGTAAAAGGCACTGCGTTTTACCTGCGGATTTACAGCAGATTTCCAGTGTTTTTTTGTGCGGATTTCACCTGCGGATTCCTATTGAGGAACAGGTGTAAAACGCTGCGGAATCCGCACAAAGAATTGACATGCTGCGGAAAATACAATGCAGCGTTTCTGCACGGAATTTTCCGCACCATGGGCACAGCGGATTTGGTTTTCCTTAGGTGTACATGGTACTGTAAACCTGATGGAAAACTGCTTCGAATTCGCAGCGGCCAATCCGCTGCGGATCCGCGGCCAATCCGCTGCGGATCCGCGGCCGATGCGCTGCGGATCCGCGGCCGATGCGCTGCGGATCCGCGGCCGATGCGCTGCGGATCCGCGGCCGATGCGCTGCGGATCCACGGCCGATGCGCTGCGGATCCGCGGCCGATCCGCTCTGTGTGCACATGCCATAACCCTACCCCTAACCTCAACCCTACCCGTAACCCTACCCCTAGTTCTAACCCTAGTTCTAACCCTAACCCTAGTGGAAAAAGAAAAAAAAATATTTTCTTTATTTTATTATTGTCCCTACCTATGGGGGTGATAAAGGGGGGGGGGTTTATTTATTATTTTTTTATTTTGATCGCTGTGATAGAACCTACCACAGCGATCAAAATGTACTTGTAATGAATCTGCCGGCCGGCAGATTCGGCGGGCGCACTGAGCATGCGCCCGCCATTTTGGAAGATGGCGGCGCCCAGCGAGGAGATGGACCGACACCGGGAGCCTCGGTAAGTATAAGGGGGGGGAGATCGGGGCACGGGGGGGGCGTCGGAGCACCGGGGGGTGACATAGGAGCAGGGGGAGAGCGGGCAGGAGGACGGGGGAGCGGAGCACAGGACGGAGGGGACCGGACCCCATAACGGAGCACTGGGGGGGGCGATCGGTGGGGTGGGGGGGGTCACTTCAGGTTTTCCAGCCATGGCCGATGGTATTGCAGCATCGGCCATGGCTGGATTGTAATATTTCACCAGTTTTTTAGGTGAAATATTACAAATCGCTCTGATTGGCAGTTTCACTTTCAACAGCCAATCAGAGCGATCGTAGCCACGGGGGGGTGAAGCCACCCCCCCTGGGCTGAAGTACCACTCCCCCTCTCCCTGCAGATCGGGTAAAATAGGAGTTAACCCCTTCACCCGATCTGCAGGGACGCGATCATTCCATGACGCCGCATAGGCGTCATGGGTCGGGAAGGGGTTAATGTCCCTATGTGGCCACATACAGTATAATGGCTCAATATGTGACCTCATACAGTAATAATGTCCTCAAATGTGTTCCACATATAGTGATGATTTCTCCTAAGCATGCCTCCATACAGTTGTTTATGGCCCCTAATATAGTAATGATTTTCTCCTATGTGGCCTCAAATAGTAATATTGTCCCCTGTTAGTTAGTATTAACATACAGCTTTTTGTGGCAATCTGAACCTTATAGATTTTTCACATAATTTTTCAGTGAATGCACAACTGATGGCATCAAGTGTGACTACTCTGTGGATGGTAAGTTCTAAGACTTGTGTGGATCTGCATACAATTGTGAAAACTGGAAATCGGGCATGATTAGTCTGAATGTAGTATGTTGTAGCTGCTTGTTTTGACTCAAAGTCAGATTTCGAAATCACCGGTGAGGTCAAATTGTAGGACATGGCCTTCTCAACCAGGAGCCCTCGAAGAAAAGAAATGCACACAAGTAGTGAGCATAACACTTCTGTTTATTACCTCTTGAGTAGGATTCGTATACCATTTACAAACAGATGTACTGTAGTTCTCGCTGGGAATTCCCATCAACTGCCCCTTTCTCACAAGCATGTCATGAGATTTTTTAGCTACTATGTCTTTTTCCGTATACTGCCCACAACACATAGGTTCTCAAAACATTGCATACGAGAGAAAAATATTAGTTGAAGTGGAAAACCTTAAGAAAAGTATTTAACAAAAAACAAGACCAAGATGATAAGACTTAGAGACTAATTAATGCTAAAAAAAATATATAGAATATGGAAAAAATATCAATATCGATGTGAACAATATTTTTCATTAACGCTTTGAAGCACAGACATTTTTTGTCTTTTTGCTTCTATTTTTATTCCAGTTTTTTCAGGATGCATATTTTTTAGCTTTCCTTCAGCATGATGTTTTTTTTACAGGGCAAGTTGTAGTTTTGAATAAGCCCATTTATTTTGCCATAAAATGTATAGAAAATAGAATATAATGCCAAATGGTAGAAAAATTGCAATTAAACTGAATATATTTAATGATTTTTCATTTTTGTTTTTATGTTATTCGCTTTGAGATTATAGTGACATAGAAACTTTATTCTAGGATCAGTACTGTTATGGTAAAACCAAATTTGTAATGATTTTTAATCAATTTAAAATAAAGGTTTTGCAAAAAAATATTGGCTTCAGTAGCCATTTTCTGAGAGCTATAACTTTATTGGCTTTTGGTCGATAGCGTTTTATGTACGGTAAGCTTGTGGTTTTGCAGTAAGAGTTGTAGTTTTAATTATTATTATCTTGGTGTCCATACAGCTATCTGAACTATTTTTGATCAATTTTTTGGCATTTTTTTATTTTTACATTTTGCTAGCTCTGTTTGGGGACAAGTTGAGTGATTAAATGTTTATGTTTAATTTGGATTTCTTATTTTTTTCTATTTTTTTAATTTTTAACATTTTTTTTTACCTTTTTAATTAGTCACTCTAGGGAACTTGAACATGTGACCGCTTGATCACCCATGCAATACATCACATCACTGTAAAATTCACAATCTCTATTGGAGTCATGTGAGTCTTCTGTAGTTTTCCAGTCTCCGCTGCATCCTATGGACCCCCTGTCATCATGATAAGTGGGGGCCGCACAGCTGATATAATAAACATCTGAATCATGTCTGACAGTGGCATTTAAAAACTTAAAGTATTCCAATGAAAGTTTTTATCCTCTTAATATGTTGCATTCATCATATTATATATCACAGTGTGCTTACTATTGCTCATTTTGACCTTCTGCCAAGTTATTTCTTCTTTTCTTCATTAGGTCTATGACATCATGTGATTAAAAACATATGAGCTGAATCCATCTAAACTCTATGTATAAACAGGAAGTCTCTTTTCCTTGCATGAGTCATCACTAGAACTACCATTCTACACATTCTACAGCACTGTAAGGTCCTTGGCAGGGGGGAGGAACGAAGTACCTGGGTCAGCATTTGAAGAGGAACGGGAGCTGTGCTATAAAGGACTTTGCAGCGATGTAGAATTGTAGCTCTAACGATGACTCATGCAGGGAAAAGAGACTTCCTGTTTTACATAGAGCTTAGATGGATTCAGCTAGTCTGTTTTTGATCACTTGATATCATAGACCTATTGAAAAAAAAGAAGAATTAACTGGGTAGAAAGGCAAAATGATCAATTGTAAGTAAACAAACAGTGATATGTGACATGATGACGGCAATATATTAAAAGGATAAAAACTTTGTTGGGTGTGCTTTTTTAAAGTGCTGTGATCAGAGCTGGATTTGATCTCAACATCAACATTTATTCTTCGGTCTCTTCTGCTGACATCCAAACTATATGAAGTCGCCCCATACTCCATATAAGTTGTGCACACATCTTCAGTAAATTTACAGTAGATCTCACCTAGGGCTTAAAGTCAATGATGTCTGTCAGTGTTCATTTGCATCTGTTGGAAGGCAGTTCCATCACATGGATCATGGCTTCCAGTCTTAGCGGAGGCAATGTCACTAATATAATCTGCACCTAAGTTTGGTTTCACATGTAATGTTTTTCTGAAAATGCCCCCTTTCCTGGTGTTTTTAATAGCACTTTCCATTGCCTTTCTTTGTGCAGTCAGGTAGCAGATACGGTTCATAATGAAATATAAAGCACACATTGCATTTTATTCAGTGGTGGTTTGTTGGTGATCTTTGTTTTCTTTCTTCAAATGCAACATTCTTGATATTTTATCAACTTGAAATCCTTATAAAATATAATCACTACGTATACAGTACATTGTAGGATTAAATATTCTCACCTTGATATCTGCTCCTTCTGCAGCCTGTTATTGCTATGACAATGGACACATTTATCACTACAAAGAAGTAATTGAAGTGATCAACGACGGCAGAGGATATTGCACCTACCGTGTATGTGGGGTCAATGGTACAATAGATATATACACGATTCCTTGTGAAAATCGGACAAGCACCACAACTTATACATCCACAGTAACAATAACTTCGGAAACAAGCACACCTACCTCCACATCAATGTCCACAACAAAATGTTTTTGCTTGTATAATGGCATAAAATATGCGCCAGGTAAGTTGTTTCCAGTATGACCACATTTTAGCTAAAATCTATCAACTGCTGCAGTGATTTTATTATAATGCTCTTATTCTCTTGTGCAATTCTTACAATAAGCTTTAAGATGTTGCCTGTTAGCTTTCCACTGCATGAAAAAATAAAAAAACATAAACCAATTTTGTATTTCATTAGGATACCAGAGTACAATTGTACAAAAATTTTGTGACATATTGAAAAGTGTCAAATTGACCACATTAGCCCATGCATCTTGACAATAAAAACCAAAACCACATTGTTGGGTAATCTTGAAAAAGTGAAGAGGGACGAAAAATCTATAGTTAAAATAAGACAAAAACCATAATAAATTTGGAATAAATGCATAAAAATTAAACTTGTTGCAAAAATTTGCAAAAAAATGAAGGATCAGGACAAAAGAATAAATTCTGATCCATGTATTATTTTTCAGAAAAAAAGTATAGATGAGACAGCCATTTTCAATTTTCAGTTGAGTTTGAATCTCCCCAAGTTCATAGAACCTTAAGTTGAGTTGGTTGAAGTAGTCATAGATATTCTGGTTTTAGCACTCACTCAGTACTAGTCGTTAGCAGGAAACCACATATTGATGAGTAGGGGGCTCTATCTACCCTACCACCATTGATTGATAGCTTTCTCTGCATTCTGTAGATCAAAGACCAGTATCAGTCATTGGGGGTAGAGCAGAGGAGGTCACAGCTCAAGAACATAGTAGACACTTGTGTACACTTATCACTGAGCAAACTCCAAATTTTGGTTCAAACAAGAGATGAAAAACTGTGATTTCACGAAAACTGCTACAGGAATTAAAATGACAGAGGATCTTACTCAGGCTGTCCCTCACTTTTTTATGCTGCCCTCAGACAAGGCAGCAAAAATCTGATGACAGCACTATGGTGCTCTATTGGAGCAAAAGGTGAATTTAATATCTATTTTTATTTCTGACATGAATGCAACTAATAATATGGTATTCTATAAGAAAATTTCCAGCCGTTTCTCCATATCTTCAGCAACATACTGCACATGTGTCATAAGTAGTGATAGGAGAACGTGATCAGATAACGTCTTATCCGAGCATGCTTGGGTGTTATTCGAGTATCTTGGGCGTCTTTGTATATTATGTTTGAGCCCTTGTGGCTGCATGATTTGCATCTGTTAGACAGCCTCAACACATGTGGGGATTCCCTAACAAACAGACAATTCCTGCATGTGTTGTGTCTGTCTAACAGCAGCAAATCATGCCGCCGCGGGGACTCGAACATAACACACGAGCATGCCCAAGATATTTGGATAGCACCCGAGCATGCTCAGATAAGACGTTATCTGAACAAGTTCACTCATCACTAGTCATAACAAGTCATTGATGGGTCATTAGAAGAGATTCTTCTCTGGAGACCTTTATTTTTTTCCCCTGCATGACATTCCCAATCATGAGACGGCAGAGTGATGCAGGAAAACAGAAAATATCTCCAAACTGAGCATAGGTCATCAATTTTAAAGTGCTAGACAACATCTTTAAGTAGAAATAGGTAATCGTGATATCCAGACTTCTGTTAGTAGGTTTAGTTTTTAAGTACTGCTAACCCTCACCATAGTATTGCTAAACCTTATCATAGTATTGCTAAACCATACTCGACCTATCCATGTGACGCTTTCTATTGGCAACCGGGAATCTGACAAAGGACCAATCACACAAATTGCTGGCTTAAGTTCACTTGTACAATTAAGCTTAATAAATAATTAGTTACCCTCCCACAAAAACAAAAAAGTAGTTTAATATAGTAAAAAATATACAGTATGTAAATTCAGTACTGCCTGTAAGATAAATTGTTATACTTGCAAATAAATGATTTATAAAATAAGTAATTTAGCAGAGAATCACATAAAATATAACCTTTATTTAAATAGCAACCATAAAAAGGTACCAAAGGGATGGGACCTATTAAAAGTGCTCTAGTGCAAAAATGGAGCCAACTACCGGTAATTAAATTCTAGATATAGATTAAATACACGGTACATAATCTCAACTGCCAATTATGTTGCAGTGCTATATCAGCCTGTGCAAAACTATTTCATTGAAGATTGTGCCAATCTACTATGATGCAGTGACCCCTGTTACAACTAGGGGTCGCTGTGTGTGCTCCTCAGAATATGCATGGAGGCATATCTGTGGTTATAATGATGGTGAAACAGTGATTGGCAGAATTATAAATGGCCGATATGTGTCGCAGAGGGAGTCTGCGCTGTAAGCCTAAAGTAATGTTGTTGTTCAGGGACCTGTAGTCCCACAAGTGTTTGTATTGTTGTGAAGGGAGGCTTACTGGGCTAGTTTGAGAGCTGGGCAGGTTGAACTAGCCACACATACCTCCCATCTATGGGAGTGGTTACAACTACATAATGTGATCATGGTGTGGTCACATGGTCGGTAGTGGTCTAGAATGAGCTCTGTAATGGAGAGTGTGTAGATCCTGGACGGCTTGTGTGTTGGGAGGTCCTGTGTGTGGACCGGATCCCTGAATAGCGCACTGCGAGGCTGCGGATCTGAAGACTTGTGTGTTGGGACATCCTGAGAGTAGGATACCCCGGATACCTGATAAGCGCACTGAGAGACTTGTGTTTTGGATGGTCCCAGGTGGGGACAGACATCCTGAACAGCACATGCAGTGCCTGTGTTGGAAGTCCAGGGAGTAGGACTTCCTGAAGAGCACATGGTATGCAGAGTCTGTGATGGCACTGCATTGGGGGAGCTGCAGCCCATCTGAGGATCTGGACTAACTGATGTGTGCCTGCCAGGCAATTTGGTGATTCCAGTTTGGCAGTTTCCCTGGAGGAAAAAAAAAAAAATTTGACCATTTCTCCTTTTCAAATAAAAAAAATACAAAATTTATTGCTTGGAACTTCGGAGACACACTGTCAGAAGTTTATAGAATAAGTGAACAATTTACATTTTACTCAAAAATATACTTATCAAGAGAAAAATCAGACAAACTGAGCATTTTGCATTGGTCTCTTAATTTTTGCCAGAGCTGTATAGAATTTAATTAGTTGCTTCCATTTTTCCACTTTTTGCACATATTTTTGTACTAGAGCACTTTTTAATAGGTCATATCCCTTTGGTCCCTTTTTAAGGCTGCTATTTAAATAAATGTTATGTTTGATCCTCTGCTAAATTAGTTGAAATTTGGGTCAATTTCCTAACTTAACCCCTTTCTGACCTCGGACGGGATAGTACGTCCGAGGTCAGAAGCCCCGCTTTGATGCGGGCTCCGGCGGTGAGCCCGCATCAAAGCCGGGACATGTCAGCTGTTTTGAACAGCTGACATGTGCCCATAATAGGCGCGGGCAGAATCGCGATCTGTCCATGCCTATTAACTAGTTAAATGCCACTGTCAAACGCAGACAGCGGCACTTAACTACCGCAAACGGCTGGGCGGCCAGAAATGATGGCATCGCCGACCCCCGTCACATGATCGGAGGTCGACGATGCTTCAGAATAGTAACCATAGAGGTCCTTGAGACCTCTATGGTTACTGATCCCTGGCAGCTGTGAGCGCCACCCTGGGGTCGGCGCTGACAGCACACCTGCATTTCTGCTACATAGCAGCAAACAGCAGATCGCTGCTTTGAAGCAGAGCCGATTGCGCTGTGCCTGCTTCTAGCCTCCCATGGAGGCTATTGAAGCATGGCAAAAGTAAAAAAAAAAAGTTAAAAAAAATGTGAAAAAAATAAAAAAAATATAAAAGTTTAAATCACCCCCCTTTCGCCCCAATCAAAATAAATCAATAAAAAAAAAAATCAAACCTTCACATATTTGGTATCGCCGCGTTCAGAATCGCCCGATCTATCAACAAAAGAAAAACATTAACCTGATCGCTAAACGGCGTAGCAAGAAAAAAATTCGAAATGCCAGAATTACGTTTTTTTGGTCGCCGCGACATTGCATTAAAATGCAATAATGGGCGATCAAAAGAACATATCTGCACCAACATGCTATCATTAAAAACATCAGCTCGGCATGCAAAAAATAAGCCCTCAACCGACCCCAGATCATGAAAAATGGAGACGCTACGAATATCAGAAAATGGCGTGATATTTTTTTTTAGCAAACTTTGGAATTTTTTTTCACCACTTAGTCATGTTAGGTGTCTATGAACTCGTACTGACCTGGATAATCATAATGGCAAGTCAGTTTTAGCATTTAGTGAACCTAGCAAAAAAGCCAACCAAAAAACAAGTGTGGGACTGCACTTTTTTTGCAATTTCACTGCACTTGGAATTTTTTTCCCGTTTTCTAGTACACGACATGCTAAAACCAATGATGTCGTTCAAAAGTACAACTTGTCCTGCAAAAAATAAGCCCTCCATGGCCAAATTGACGGAAAAATAAAAAAGTTATGGCTCTGGGAAGGAGGGGAGTGAAAAACGAACACGGAAAAATGGAAAATCCCAAGGTCATGAAGGGGTTAATATCTTATAAAATAAGTACAAGACATTTTTTAGGTCTTTTTAGGTAAAAAAAGACGTTTATCACCTATCCAAGGGCTACATGATCAATTTAAATCAATGGTGACCCTACTGTTGGGATCCCCACTTTTCTACAGAAGAGGTTGAATTCCCCAGACATGTAACAGCTGTCTTGTTAATAAGTAATAAATGTTTTTAAGTATTTTAACTTATGGGTGTTTCATCCTGACAATTTTGAAGAACAACTGTTAAAGAAAGATTATTTAGACGTGTGAAATCTATAATGTGTGGGCTCTGATTTACACAGGTCCTGACATAGATCTACCAGTAGACTCCAGTCTACTTCAGTCTACTCATTGTCTGCAGTACCTAGGATTTCATGTACATTCTCAGCTCAACATTCACATAACTTACTTATATCACGTGATTCAATAAAGCTCCTAAAAAAACAAACTAATTTTTATATATAAGCAGCAATGTCTGCTCATTCCAAATGACATGAATATGTGATAAAGATATATTAAGTGTTAGAAAACATTATAAAAGCTTTCTTTTTAAAATGAGATGCATACATGCAAATGTTTCATTATCTTTAGAAACCAAGAAACAAGAAAATGTTTTCCACAAAATCCAACAGCAAGTTTGCTGGATGCTGATACATGATATTCTGTATATCAGAAGTCCCCAACGTTTCTGACCTTGAGAGCCACATTCAGCTCTGAGAGAGGGTCACGAGCCACATTCAGTTCCCGCCCCCCTCACAATAGTGGCAACTAAAGCCCCCATTACAGACATAATGGTAACCAAAGCTTTTCCACAAAAATCACCCCAAAGCAGTATACTAAGATCCAGGGGTTCCCAAAATACCCCCATCCAGTGTTCTCCTATAAAGCACTCCCAAGACACTGTCACATCCAGCTTCAAACCCCTCCTCTGACAGGTGGTGTCATCTTGTCTCTAGCGTACCATACTTAAATGATCTCAAAACCCCTAAGACCAGTATATGTGCATCCAGATCTGCTTTTCTGTGCAGGGCTGCTTACAAAATTCACCATTTTCAGATGTGCTCTTCATACCTGTTTTCTAGACCTGGAGCTAATGCACCAAGCTGGCAGACAGCCGCGAGCCACAATTCACGGGACCGCAAGCCACATGTGGCTCCCAAGCTACAGATTGGGGACCCCTGCTGTATATACTGTTTTGTTTTGTCCAACCTAAAAGCTAAGCCATTTGCATGCAGCAATGATATGTAATAGTCATGGACAAAACAAAGACACACATTTCAACTATGCATATTTAGTATTAATATGTGGATAAATGCCATTTTCAAAGATCTAACTCGTCTGGCCTATTTTTTAATGAAAATTTTATATTTTTATTAATCTAACAATAACTCCAATGTCTACTTTATTTTTGCAGATAAAATTATATTTGAAAACTACAACAACGAAAATGATACGGGCTGTGAAAGAGTTATATGTGACCATCTATGCAAAGTTATAATAGACACATTTCCATGTACTACAACACCAACCACTGTGACCAATACAAGTACATCTACACCATCAACAACCAGTACTACATCAACATCCACTGCTACAACAACCCCAACCACAGGGACCACTACTAGTACAACTCCATACACTACCTTAACCAGCACATCTACAACCACAAAAACTTCAACATCCACTTCTACTGCTACAACAACACCAACCACTGTGACCACTTCAAGTACAAGTACCTCTACACCATCAACAACCAGTACTACGTCAACATCCACTGCTACAACAACACCAATCACCGTGACCACTACAAGTACAAGTACATCTACACCACCAACAACCAGTACTACGTCAACATCCACTGCTACAACAACACCAACCACTGTGACCACTACAAGTACAAGTACATCTACACCACCAACAACCAGTACTACGTCAACATCCACTGCTACAACACCAACCACTGTGACCACCACTAGTACAACTCCATACACTACCTTAACCAGCACATCTTCAACCACAAAAACTTCAACATCCACTTCTACTGCTACTACAACACCAACCACTGTGACCACTACAAGTACATCTACACCATCAACAACCACTACTACATCAACATCCACTGCTACAACAACACCAACCACAGTGACCACTGCAAGTACAACTCCATACACTACCTTAACCAGCAAATCTACAACCACAAAAACTTCAACATCCACACCAACCACTGTGACCACTACAAGTACAAGTACATCTACACCATCAACAACCAGTACTACGTCAACATCCACTGTTACAACAACACCAACCACTGTGACCACCACTAGTACAACTCCATACACTACCTTAACCAGCACACATTCAACCACAAAAACTTCAGCATCCACTTCTACTGCTACTACAACACCAACCACTGTGACCACTACAAGTACATCTACACCATCAACAACCAGTACTAGGTCAACATCCACTGCTACAACAACACCAACCACTGTGACCACTACAAGTACAAGTATATCTACACGACCAACAACCAGTACTACGTCATCATCCACTGCTACAACAACACCAACCACTGTGACCACCACTAGTACAACTCCATACACTACCTTAACCAGCACATCTTCAACTACAAAAACTTCAACATCCACTTCTACTGCTACTACAACACCAACCACTGTGACCACTACAAGTACATCTACACCATCAACAACCAGTACTACATCAACATCCACTGCTACAACAACACCAACCACTGTGACCACTGCAAGTACAACTCCATACACTACCTTAACCAGCAAATCTACAACCACAAAAACTTCAACATCCACACCAACCACTGTGACCACTACACGTACAAGTACATCTACACCATCAACAACCAGTACTACGTCAACATCCACTGCTACAACAACACCAACCACTGTGACCACCACTAGTACAACTCCATACACTACCTTAACCAGCACATCTTCAACCACAAAAACTACAACATCCACTTCTACTGCTACTACAACACCAACCACTGTGACCACTACGAGTACATCTACACCATCAACAACCAGTACTACATCAACATCCACTGCTACAACAACACCAACAACAGTGACCACTGCAAGTACAACTCCATACACTACCTTAACCAGCAAATCTACAACCACAAAAACTTCAACATCCACACCAACCACTGTGACCACTACAAGTACAAGTATATCTACACCATCAACAACCAGTACTACGTCAACATCCACTGCTACAACAACACCAACCACTGTGACCACCACTAGTACAACTCCATACACTACCTTAACCAGCACATCTTCAACCACAAAAACTACAACATCCACTTCTACTACAACACCAACCACTGTGACCACTACGAGTACATCTACACCATCAACAACCAGTACTACATCAACATCCACTGCTACAACAACACCAACCACAGTGACCACTGCAAGTACAACTCCATACACTACCTTAACCAGCAAATCTACAACCACAAAAACTTCAACATCCACACCAACCACTGTGACCACTACAAGTACAAGTATATCTACACCATCAACAACCAGTACTACGTCAACATCCACTGCTACAACAACACCAACCACTGTGACCACCACTAGTACAACTCCTTACACTACCTTAACCAGCACATCTTCAACCACAAAAACTTCAGCATCCACTTCTACTGCTACTACAACACCAACCACTGTGACCACTACAAGTACATCTACACCATCAACAACCAGTACTACATCAACATCCACTGCTACAACAACCCCAACCACAGTGACCACTACTAGTACAACTCCATACACTACCTTAACCAGCACATCTACAACCACAAAAACTTCAACATCCACTTCTACTGCTACAACAACACCAACCACTGTGACCACTTCAAGTACAAGTACATCTACACCATCAACAACCAGTACTACGTCAACATCCACTGCTACAACAACACCAACCACTGTGACCACTACAAGTACAAGTATATCTACACCACCAACAACCAGTACTACGTCATCATCCACTGCTACAACAACACCAACCACTGTGACCACCACTAGTACAACTCCATACACTACCTTAACCAGCACATCTTCAACCACAAAAACTTCAACATCCACTTCTACTGCTACTACAACACCAACCACTGTGACCACTACAAGTACATCTACACCATCAACAACCAGTACTACATCAACATCCACTGCTACAACAACACCAACCACAGTGACCACTGCAAGTACAACTCCATACACTACCTTAACCAGCAAATCTACAACCACAAAAACTTCAACATCCACACCAACCACTGTGACCACTACAAGTACAAGTACATCTACACGATCAACAACCAGTACTACGTCAAAATCCACTGCTACAACAACACCAACCACTGTGACCACCACTAGTACAACTCCATACACTACCTTAACCAGCACATCTTCAACCACAAAAACTTCAACATCCACTTCTACTGCTACTACAACACCAACCACTGTGACCACTACGAGTACATCTACACCATCAACAACCAGTACTACATCAACATCCACTGCTACAACAACACCAACCACACTGACCACTGCGAGTACAACTCCATACTCTACATTAACCAGTACATCTACAACCACAAAAACTTCAACATCCACACCAACCACTGTGACCACTACAAGTACAAGTACATCTACACCATCAACGACCAGTACTACGTCAACATCCACTGCTACAACAACACCAACCACTGTGACCACCACTAGTACAACTCCATATACTACCTTAACCAGCATATCTTCAACCACAAAAACTTCAAAATCCACTTCTACTGCTACTACAAAACCAACCACTGTGACAACTACAAGTACATCTACACCATCAACAACCAGTACTACATCAACATCCACTGCTACAACAACCCCAACCACAGTGACCACTACTAGTACAACTCCATACACTACCTTAACCAGCACATCTACAACCACAAAAACTTCAACATCCACTTCTACTGCTACAACACCAACCACTGTGACCACTACAAGTACAAGTACAGCTACGCCATCAACAACTAGTACTACTTCAACATCCACTGCTACAACAACACCAACCACTGTGACTACAACTAGTGCAACTCCATACACTACCTTATCCAGCACATCTACAACGACAAAAACTTCAACATCCACTTCTACTGCAACAACACCAACCACTGTGACCACTACAAGTACATCTACAGCAAGCACTACCGCTAGCACAAGTACTCCAACAACTACATCAACTTTTTCAACAAGAGGTAAGTCTTAATGGAATTGTGACTGTTATGACAAGTTTCCTTAAAGAATATAATACTATTAATTAAGAATGATATAAAGAGGTTTTTTAAAAATAGAAAGAAAAAACAATAAATAATATGCATCCAATTTGCAAAAAGAAAAATTATATATGCATATTTATACCTTATATACATATAAAGATATTGTGTGTATGTAAGTGTATACATAGATACAGTATATATATATATATATATATATATATATATATATATATATATATATATATATATATATATATATACACTCACCGGCCACTTTATTAGGTACACCATGCTAGTAACGGGTTGGACCCCCTTTTGCCTTCAGAACTGCCTCAATTCTTCGTGGCATAGATTCAACAAGGTGCTGGAAGCATTCCTCAGAGATTTTGGTCCATATTGACATGATGGCATCACACAGTTGCCGCAGATTTGTCGGCTGCACATCCCAAAGATGCTCCATACAAGGCAGGATGGATCCATGCTTTCATGTTGTTTACGCCAAATTCTGACCCTACCATCCGAATGTCGCAGCAGAAATCGAGACTCATCAGACCAAGCAACGTTTTTCCAAACTTCTACTGTCCAATTTCGATGAGCTTGTACAAATTGTAGCCTCAGTTTCCTGTTCTTAGTGTCGCAGCAAGGTAATTGTAGAGGTCACGATAGTTAAAATATAACCTTTAATAGATCCCACTAAAATACCGTCAGGTATAATTATCCAGTCGGTCTTTAAATAACAAATACACCCAAAAGAAAAACCCAAAACACAAATCAAAACTGTTTAAAACTTATACATAACAATCCTCCTATCAAAAAACGGAGTGGAGTGTCTAATACTAATCACTACCTAGTTATGCTCTATCCTACAAGAAAGGCTCACTGGCCAAATTACACTTAGTGGCTAAAAAGCCCCAACAAAATACCTTTATATATAAATATAAGTAACAGAACGATCTCACCCAGCGTTGCTGTACTTTTGTTTCTTATTCAAGGTATCTAAAGGGTTCCGATAATGTCCGTGAAATCCGGGGGAGGCTTTCTTTCAAAGGCAATCCATACAATACCCCGATTCTTTTTAGGACAAGTGGAGCACCCTAGTTTATAACATCCCCAGGAAAATAGCTCCCGACGCGTTTCCCTTGGCTCCGTTCATCAGGGGAGACAAGCCACGATATTCTTAAAAGGCTTGTCTCCCCTGATGAACGGAGCCAAGGGAAACGCGTCGGGAGCTATTTTCCTGGGGATGTTATAAACTAGGGTGCTCCACTTGTCCTAAAAAGAATCGGGGTATTGTATGGATTGCCTTTGAAAGAAAGCCTCCCCCGGATTTCACGGACACTATCGGAACCCTTTAGATACCTTGAATAAGAAACAAAAGTACAGCAACGCTGGGTGAGATCGTTCTGTTACTTATATTTATATATAAAGGTATTTTGTTGGGGCTTTTTAGCCACTAAGTGTAATTTGGCCAGTGAGCCTTTCTTGTAGGATAGAGCATAACTAGGTAGTGATTAGTATTAGACACTCCACTCCGTTTTTTGATAGGAGGATTGTTATGTATAAGTTTTAAACAGTTTTGATTTGTGTTTTGGGTTTTTCTTTTGGGTGTATTTGTTATTTAAAGACCGACTGGATAATTATACCTGACGGTATTTTAGTGGAATCTATTAAAGGTTATATTTTAACTATCGTGACCTTTACAATTACCTTGCTGCGACACATTGAACTTTTGATTGGTAAAGAATTTTTGTTATTGTTTCCTGTTCTTAGCTGAAAGGAGTGGTACCCGGTGTGGTCTTCTGCTGCTGTAGCCCATCTGCCTCAAAGTTCGACGCACTGTGCGTTCAGAGATGCTCTTAGGCCTACCTTGGTTGTAACGGGTGGCGATTTGAGTCACTGTTGCCTTTCTATCAGCTCGAACCAGTCTGCCCATTTTCCTCTGACCTCTGGCATCAACAAGGCAATTCCACCCACAGAACTGCCGCTCACTGGATTTTTTTTCTTTTTCGGACCATTCTCTGTAAACCCTAGAGATGGGTGTGCGTGAAAATCCCAGTAGATCAGCAGTTTCTGAAATACTCAGACCAGCCCTTCTGGCACCAACAACCATGCCACGTTCAAAGGCACTCAAATCACCTTTCTTCCCCATACTGATGCTCGGTTTGAACTGCAGGAGATTGTCTTGAGCATGTCTACATGCCTAAATGCACTGAGTTGCCGCCATGTGATTGGCTGATTAGAAATTAAGTGTTAACAAGAAGTTGGACAGGTGTACCTAATAAAGTGGCCGGTGAGTGTATATATATATATATATATATATATATATATATAATTTACAAACTGTCTAAGAGTAATGCTTGTACAAAAAAGTAAATGCCTTCTAATATGCTTTTGCAGTTAGAAGCCCGCCCAGGGCTCTATCAGGTCATGACTAAAGCTGAGCTTGTTCCTTCAATATTAGCTTGTGAAGGAAGAGAATTTGCTTGGCACCCTAGTACACATAGAAACCATGAGCACTTTAAATGGCATGTATCACAGTCTTTCATTAATGGTGCATGATTGTTGAGACTTGTAGTTAGTCTCTAACCTGGTGTGCAGGCCCCCTCAACCCTATTCTGGTGTGCATGGCCCCCTCATCCATATCCTGGTAGGAATGGTCCCCCACACCTATCCTGACAGGAATGACTGTCTTCATCCCTATCCTAGTATGCATGGCCCCATCCCTATCTTGGTATGCAGGGTCCCTATCTCATCCTATTATGCATTGTCCCATCCTTATCCTGGCATGCAGGACCCCATCTCGTTCTAATATCCATGTCCCCATCTCTATTCTGGTATGATTGGCCCCATCCCGATCCTGGGATGCATGGCCCCATCCTTATAATTGGCCCCCACCCCATCTTGGTATGCATGGCCCCATCAGGAAACATTAAAAAAACATTACATTTACCTTTCTGGCATTCCCTCACAGGATCTTGTTCGATGCCAGCAGTTGCTTTATGCTTCTAAGCAGTTCATGGCAGGGACATCATGAACTGCTTGCAAGCCGAAGGGCAGCTGCTGAAATACTCCTGCTCTGCACTCTGAGACTGTGTGAGCAGAGAGCAGTGAGTATTCATTGCTCTTAAGTAGAGTACACAGTGTCAGCTGGAGCCATCCTGCAGCTGCAGGGAGGTGACGTGTGTCGCTACTTAAGAGAAATGAATATTCACCTCTTTGGGCATGGAGACAGGTGAATATTCATTCATGATATAGGCCCCTGAGGAAGCCAATGCGAAATGCGCTTTATGGCCTTGAATTGTGGCACCTTATGCACCAGACCATGGATAAGAACCTGGAGGGTGTGGGATGTTCATATGTTTCTAGAACAGTATGTACTATGCACTTAACTTGCAACGTGTAATTATGTTTACAGTCCTACTACCCCAGTAGACCGCTCAGGTCTAAAACTGCACTATGCACTTTACCACATAAGTGTCTGATGTGTTAGGGTGTTTCTTGAACTTTCTGTAAAATCTATTGATATGAAAAATTCAGTTGCTAATGTGAATATAATTTCCTGTAATAAAATTATAATATTTTTAGGATTTATTTGATATTTTGCTTCAGTTTTTTCTGTTATATTAAGTTTTGGAGTGTACCCTCTCTAATGCTCTGCATAGGATACCACCACAGTAGATGCAACCCTTGGTGCAGACCAACATTTATGGTTCTTTGTATGGTGTTGATTCATCTCACAGTGAGAAAAAGTCTCCCGGTGAACTGTGGTGAACTCACCTTTCAAGTTCAGCTGTGGGCTGCTATTTTTAGGCTGGGGGCAACATTCATGGCCCCTTACAAGCCTGAGAAAAGCAGCCCCCAGCTGTCTGCTTTAGCTTGGCTGGTTGTGAAAAATGGGGAGGACCCCATGCTGTTTTTTTAAATTGTTATGTCATGATCCAGGTTGGGGTTTACTTCTTGCTTCTCCTTCCCCGGCCTGGTCATGGAGGGGTTAACCTTTCCTGCCTCTCTTTGGTTCTTGGGTGGCTGTTTATTGGTGCCATTTTTGGTAGCCTTTGTCAGTGATAGTCCTTGTCTAGAGCAGCTGATCCGTATACGCTAGTGATCCTTCTGCCTCTGAATTCCCGTGTGAGTGTCTGACCTGTTCCCTATCCTTTACTCAGTGTACGTTTGGTGATTTCCCTACAGTGTATAACTTGGCTTGAACTCTGAACTCCACCTTCAGTTTTTCTGTCTCTGGTACTCCGTTTCCCGACTGGCTTTTGACCCTTTGGCTTGTACCTTGACTCGTCTTTTCGTCTCACGTTTTGGATATTGCGCTCCCTTCTGGCTCTGAGTTTTGGCTCGTCTCTGACCTCGCACTTTGCTGTGACCTCTGGTACTTCATCTCCCTGTTTGTTGCTGACTTCAGCTTGTCTGACTACTATGCCTTCTCCTGGTGGCGGCCTGCACTTCTGCACTGAAGTGCTACACAGTAAGTGTGACCCTTTTTCCCTTTACAGCGCCCCTGGTGGCAGCTGAGCGCAACTGCTCCACAGTTGCATTACATATTATTGACATTTAATAAACGGTATGGGGACCCCTTTATTCTTGATAACCAACCTTGCTAAAGCTGTTAGCTGAGGTTTGCAGTGTTTGCCATGCTGCCATGCAAATGACAGCGTGGCAAACACTGGATATTCTGGCCCCCATTCAAGTGAAAGGGGTGCGGGATCGGGTACTTCTCTGGTACCCAAACCAAACCCTTTTTTAATTGTTTGCCGAACCCACCAAACACGAACATCCAGGGGTTTCGCTCATCTCTAATGCTGGATCCTTTTTTTTTTGTATATGTAAAAGGTATAGCCACTTTTCAGTGACAGGGTGGAGGGTCGCATTAAGGCTGGTTACTGAGTGTCATCTTGGCCAGCTATGCAGCCATATCATAAACTATTCAGTTTTTATAACATTCAGGGCATGGCTGAGCAGGCAGTTTATAGTTTGTAGCTCTCTTCTCCCCACTTACATGAATTGTCTACTTTTAAATTTTATTTAGCCCTAGGTTTGCAGATCTTTAAATCACAGCTTTTACATACCCTTTTATAAGTTGTAAAGCGCTGCGGAATATGTTGGCGCTATATAAATAAAATTATTATTATTATTATTATTATACCCTCTGCAGATTCAGCCCCGTCTCTCCGTCACTGCTTCAGTCTTTGCAGGTGTACTGCAGTGGTGAAGCGTATTGCTAATTTATTCTGCCCTTCTCACTTTTATTAAGTGGCTGTAATCTCTTTGTGATTAGTTATGCAAATAAGGTTAATCTAGATTTAGTAATGGGAACTTATTAATAAAAGGCACAAAAAGTGGCAAACTCACTCCTGTAACCGGGTGGAGTAAATCCTGAAAAAACAGCCCAAAACAAAAGGTTTCATAGATCATTTTGTGACAATTGGCTAATTTTAAAACCAAATGAATGAGCTGGAACACATGTTGGTATAAGTGCAATGTGTAGGAGCACATTCACACTGCAGCCATTACCAAGCATAACCTAAGATGAAAACAAAATGAGCAAATACCCTGCAGTAAGTGAATGAGTGAGTAAACTGCAAAAGTAAGTCTAAATTTCATAGGGTACTTAGCTGACACTATTTTGATCAAAAAGCTTAATAGCCATCCCACTATTACAATGTATAACCAATCACAATGGGCCTATTACTAATCTAAAACCTCTCTATATGCCAGAAAGTCTCAATAAATGGAGGCAGAGTATGACCCAGGCTTGACTATTTAGACGTCTGCCTGTAGAAAGTTATATAAACTAAATGCACAGCCCAAAAAGAGGGAGCCACACCCCTGAATGTACAAAGTACAACAACAAAAAGCAAAACCAAAGGAATGAGCCTGCTGACACAGAAAAAGATTTAATATTAGAGACTTGACCATCCTGATTTGGTACACCTTGCTGCGATGGGGTGGCTTTTATACTTTTTTTGATAAAAAGTAGTGTCAACTAAGTGCCCTATGTTATTTACATGTAGTATTATTTTTCTGTTCATTTGCTTATTTCAGCGTATTTGCTCATTTTGTTTTTATCCTAGGTTTAATTTGATAAATTTAACACAAATAACGGCAAAGCTGACTTTAAAACTTCCCCTCTTGATAACCCTTCCCCTACCAAGTATTTATAAAGCCTTTCATTTTTAAATGTTATGGAAAATATGCTTGCTTGAAGAATTTTAAGAGTCAAGTATAACAAATTCAATATCTCAACTATTACAGGTACATCAACCACTACTAAAACATACTCAACCACCACATATCCAAGTTCAACACCAACACTTCGAGATTTTACTAAGACCACATCATATTCTCTAACAGTAAGTATCTGTTTGTTGGCATACTATCTACCCTAAGTTATAGTTGTGGCAACTAACATTATGTAGTAAATCTGAAAATTAATAATGTTAAGCACATCAAGAAAAGACTCAAAAAATAAGTTTTTTGAATACTCTATTTTTCTTCTCTCATACAGTATTCCCCAAAATTTATTATACCACAAGTTGAAATATAACAATCGTTTGGGTAATGGATCCTTTGTCAGGCTGTGTACAAACCAAAATCTACATACACACGTGGTAAAAATTGTTGGTACCCCTCGTTTAATGATAGAAAAAACCACAATGTTCACAGAAATAACTTGAATCTGACAAAAGTAATAATAAATAAATGAAAATTATGAAAATGAACAAATGAAAGTCAGACATTGCTTTTCAACCATGCTTCCACAGAATTAAAAAAGAATTGAAAAAAAAGCAACTCATGAAATAGGCCTGGACAGAAATGATGGTACCCCTGAAAATAATGTGACAAAAGGGACATGTTAAATCGAGGTGTGTCTACTAACTGTCATCACAGATGTCTACAATCTTGGAATCAGTGAGTGGGCCTGTATATAGGGCTACAGATACTCTCTGTGCTGTTTGGTGACATGGTGTGTATCACACTCAACATGGACCAGAGGAAGCAAAGGAAAGCCCAGAAAAACTTCAAAACAGATTAAAGGTGAACTTCAAGCTCAAGGAACATCAATGTCAGATTGCACCATCTGTCGTTGTATGAGCCAAAGTGGACTTCATGGAAGACAACAAAGGAGGACACCATTGTTGAAAAAAAAAATCATTAAAAAGCCAGACTTGAATTTGCCAAACTACATGTTGACAAGCCACAAAGCTTCTGGGAGAATGTCCTATGGACAGATGAGACAAAAATAACTTTTTGGCAAGGCACATCAGCTCTATGTTCACAGACGGAAAAATAAAATATATCAAGAAAAGAACACTGTCCCTACTGTGAAACATGGAGGAAGCTCTGTTATGGTCTGGGGCTATTTTGCTGTATCTGGCACAGGGTGTCTAGCATCAATGCAGAGTACAATGAAATCTCAAGACTATCAAGAGATTCTAGAGAGAAATTTGCTGCCCAGTGTCAGAAAGCTTGGTCTCAATCATAGGTAATGGGTCTTGACCCAAAACACACAGCTAAAAACACCCAAGAATGGCTAAGAGGAAAACATTAGATTATTCTGAAGTGGCCTTCTATGAGCCCCGACCTAAATCCTATTGAGCATCTTTAGAAAGAGCTGAAACATGCTGTCTGGGAAAGGCAACTTCAAACACGAGATAACTGGAGCAGTTTGCTTTTGAGGAGTGGGCCAAAATACCTGTCGAGAGGCGCAAAAGTCTTATTGACAGTTACAGGACTCATTTGATTGCAGTGATTTCCTCAAAAGGTTGTGCAACAAAATATTAAGTTAAGGGTTCAATCATTTCTGTCCAGGCCTATTTCATGTGTTTTATTTTTTTAAAATTCTGTGGAAGTATGGTTGGAAAGCAATGTCTGACATTCATTTGTTCATTTTCATAGATTGATTTTTATTATTATTTTTGTCAGATTCAAGTTATTTCTGTGACCATTGTGTTTTTTCTGTCAATAAATGAGGGGTGCCAACAATTTTGACTACGTGTGTATATACATGTTAGAAAATGTACCTTTCAGAATTATAATAATAACACATGGATGGTATTAGCTGGAGACGATATATAGTTGATAAATACAGAAAAAGAAGATCTCTGTTGAAGTTAGTAAAAGGGTCAAACAATACAATACATACACCTAAGAGTATTTACAAGGTATATAACTGATTCAAGTCAGGTAAGTAATATATACTAAGTAATCATTTAAATACATGAAAAGTGCATACACTCCCTGACAGAAGTTATGTCGATTATCCATGTTATGTAAATAAAAGCTTATAACCTGACCTTTAATTCATCCATTGGTTGGATAAATTATTGTCTTGAAAGCTGAAACCCTCTGAAATGTAGTTTAGGTGAAGAAAATAAATTGGCATCAATGCACAAATATTGATCATTTAATGAACACAGAATGGTCAGATTTTGGCGAGACAAAAGTTTTGTCGCCCACAGAAAGTAATGTTATATTCAAGCAAATAATTAAATTAAAATACAAATATATGTTGCATAACATTGGGGAATGAAGTTGTGGTGCTATTAGAGTCATATTTAATATTTTGTGTGACTTCCATGAGCTTGAAGGACTGCATCCATGCGGTTCAACAATGATTCACACATTTATTAATGAAGTCATCAGGAATAGCAAAGAATGCAGTCTTACATGCCTCCCAGAGTTCATCTAGATTCTTTGTTTTTGTCTTCCAAGCTTCCTCTTTCATCCTACCCCAAACATGCTCAATGATGTTCATGTCTGTTGACTGGGCTGGCCAGTCCTTGAGTACCTTGATCTTTTTTGCCTGGAAGAACTTTGTTGTAGAGATGGAGGTATGAGATGGAGCACCATCCTGCTGCAGAATTTGACCTCTTTTATGATTTGGAATATAAGAGGTAGCTAATACTTCTTGATATTTTAGGCTATTGATATTGCCTTCCACCTTGCAAATGTTTCGCACACCCCCATACTGAATGTAACCCCAGACCATGATCTTTCTACCACCAAATGTAACTGTTTTCTGGGTGTATTTTTTATCCATACGGGCACCAGTAGGTCTCCTGCAGTATTTGCGGCGGCTGTGGTGTAATTCTACTGAAGATTCATCAGAGAAATCCACCTTCTGCCAATTTTCCAGCATCCATCTGTTTAGCAGACTGTGAGACTTTGCAAATGCCACACTCTTTTTTTGCCTTTTGTTTAGTGCTGGCTTCTGGGCACTGATTCGACCATGGAGGCCATTTCGAGACAGAATCCTACAATCTGTTCTAGTTGACAGAGGGGCTTGAGGTAGCCAGGCCTGTTGGAGCTCTGCTGCAGCGGAAGAGGGGCTTTCTTTGGATTTTCTAACCAACAAACGTTCCTCCTGAGCAGTTGTCTTACGGGGTCTGCTGGACCTTGCCTTGTCAAGCACAACTCCAGTCTCTTCAAATCTTTTTTTCATTCTTTGTACATGATGCTGAGACACATTAAAGGTGCCAGCCATCTCTGCAGTGGATCTGGTCTTCAGCCTCTTGATAATCCAGGCTTTGGTCACAGGGTGGATTTTTGGCTTGTTGTCAGAGTTCAAGTTGTAGATCAAGTGAAGGTCTGGGGTGCTGGGTTTCTTTTTATACATACACACTAATTAACCGATCATTTACTGAGCACAGGTGAGGATGTAAACTAGGATTGGGTGCATTATATGACCAGGCGACAAAACTTTTGTCTTGCTAAAATCTGGCCATTCTGTGTCCATTAAATGATCAATATTTCTGCATTGATGCCAATTTATTTTCTTAGCCTAAACCACATTTTGGAGGGTTTCAGCTTTCAAAAGAATAATTTATACAACCAATGGATGAACTTAACGTCAGGTTATATAAGCTTTTATTTACATAACATGGATAAGCGAAATAACTTCTGTCAGGGAGTGTAGTAATCATCTGATATCAGCAGAGATTGGCATATACACAGTCAAATGTGTTCCATAAAATTTTGCTACCTTTGAATGGGATATCTGTAGAATTTTCTTGTTGGATAAAAAAAGGAAAAATCCACTTGTACCTGAAAACAGCATCAGCAGAAAAGAGGTAATAATAAATAAAGGGGTTGTCCACTACTAGGACAACCCCTTTCTCAATCTGAATTTTTGACTCTGTGAAAATAAAAGCACTTACTCACTTCCGGTGCCTGCGTCCCTGCGTCATTCCATCGGTGTCAGCACTCGCATTCCCGGGGCTGATGTGCAGTTCTTATGACACATGAACCCTGCAACCAATCAGCGCTGGCATCACTGTCCCGCCTTCAGATGTATAAGTAGTCAAGTGAAAGTGAGAGGCCATTCACAGCTTTTGCTTCTACCTGATTACATGTACATCTGAAAGTGGGAACAGAGATGGGAGCGCTGACTGGGCACAGGGCACACTTGTCTTAAGAAACGTATGTGAAACCAGGGAACATGAGTGCTGACACTGCTGGAATGGCAATGGTTACTTACTGGCGGTAAGTATAAAAGATTTATTTTAATGGGGGAAAATATTCAGATATAGAAGGGTCTGTCCAGTAGTAAACAACCCTAGGTACCTAGGAGATAAATTATGGATACCTGAATGGTATCAGTTAATAGTGGAAAAAAGAAGTGTAAAAAAAAGTTCTAAAAACAGTCACATTCTGTAGACATGCAGAAGAGTATACAAAAAAAATTAATCCAAATTCCTGGTACAACTGAATAATTATTTGTGTTTAGGCAGGAACAGAGATAAATGTAAAAAGAAAAACAGCTTATAGGGGCAAAGAGGTATGATACAATGACAACAGTCAAAAAGGCAAAAAAATTGCAGAAATGAGGAAACACATGATGGCTTAGATCAAGATCTTAAAGTAGGGGTTGAACCATTACAACATCTATATGTACTCTTGTATATGTCATGAGCAAACTGTAATCCCCAATCAAACTTATACCACATCTACACTCACCGGCCACTTTATTAGGTACACCTGTCCAACTTCTTGTTAACACTTAATTTCTAATCAGCCAATCACATGGCGGCAACTCAGTGCATTTAGGCATGTAGACATGGTCAAGACAATCTCCTGCAGTTCAAACCGAGCATCAGTATGGGGAAGAAAGGTGATTTGAGTGCCTTTGAACGTGGCATGGTTGTTGGTGCCAGAAGGGCTGGTCTGAGTATTTCAGAAACTGCTGATCTACTGGGATTTTCACGCACAACCATCTCTAGGGTTTACAGAGAATGGTCCGAAAAAGAAAAAAAATCCAGTGAACGGCAGTTCTGTGGGCGGAAATGCCTTGTTGATGCCAGAGGTCAGAGGAGAATGGGCAGACTGGTTCGAGCTGATAGAAAGGCAACAGTGACTCAAATCGCCACCCGTTACAACCAAGGTAGGCCTAAGAGCATCTCTGAACGCACAGTGCGTCGAACTTTGAGGCAGATGGGCTACAGCAGCAGAAGACCACACCGGGTACCACTCCTTTCAGCTAAGAACAGGAAACTGAGGCTACAATTTGTACAAGCTCATCGAAATTGGACAGTAGAAGATTGGAAAAACGTTGCTTGGTCTGATGAGTCTTGATTTCTGCTGCGACATTCGGATGGTAGGGTCAGAATTTGGCGTAAACAACATGAAAGCATGGATCCATCCTGCCTTGTATGGAGCATCTTTGGGATGTGCAGCCGACAAATCTGCGGCAACTGTGTGATGCCATCATGTCAATATGGACCAAAATCTCTGAGGAATGCTTCCAGCACCTTGTTGAATCTATGCCACGAAGAATTGAGGCAGTTCTGAAGGCAAAAGGGGGTCCAACCCGTTACTAGCATGGTGTACCTAATAAAGTGGCCGGTGAGTGTATGTGCCCTTATATGTTTCATGAGAACAAAATGCTGAGTGTTATGTGAAGATTGTCCCCATAGACTTATATTAGATGTGGAAAATTTGCAAATAAAAAAATCTATATGTGTTTTTAGTGTGTTTTCACTGCGGAAACACAATAAAAACACATGTATTCCATACATAACCATATCAACAACATTTTGTCAAAGCCAAATACTAGCAAGTCCAAAAAAGCAGCATAATTTAAAGCATAGTATGCCAAAATAAGACAAACAAACTGCAATGTTAAAAACGTGATAACAACGCATCTAAAAAAACACACTAAAAAACGCAATGAAAAAAGCGCAAGTAACCTAATTTGGCTAATAATGGCAGAAATGCTGCCTAAAATTTGCAACATCAAATATTTACCGAATACTCATCATGGGAACTTAAAAATAGCCTAAAAATAGTTAATAGCAATAGAAAATAGGAAATTGTTTTAGAAAATATAAAAAATCTTGAAAGCTTGATTTACAAAAATTAAAGAATAAAAAAATAAACATATTAAGTGTCAACAGGTTTACCTATTCAACACATAAAATAAAATTAACCAATCCCATAGAAAAAAATAATGAAATAATGTCAAATTTCAGAATTATAACTTTTTGGAAATTGCTCTTCCCAAAAATGCAATATAAAAGAGAGCAAATATTCAATTTAATCCAAAATTGTACCAAAAAAATACCTCAGCTCGCCATGCAATAAAACAAGCCCTCACACAGCTCCATCAACAGAAAAAGAAAAAGTTACATTTCTCAAAAAATGTCTGTACAAACCATTTTTGTAATACAAATTTTTGAGTATTTTTAAACACTGAAATAAACCATTTCAAACAGACCTGAAAAAATCATATTACCTAGTTATTCTTATTGCATCCTTCAATGGCATAAAATCAAAACAATGGTAGAATTATATTTTTTTCACCATATTACCCAGTTAAAAATATTTAATGTTTTTCAGTACATTATATGGTAAAGTAAATAATGTTATTCAAAGTTATGTCAAAAGAAAAAAGTTATGGCTTTTGGAAAAAGAGGAAGATAAAAAAGGAAAGTGCAAAAATAAAAAAAGGCCACTTCAGGAAAGGGTTAAAGGTCGGGATACACGGACCCATTGAAGTCCGGGTTCGTTGGGTTCAACCAAACTTTAGTTCAAAGTTCGGTTTGGGTACTAGAACTGTACCCGAGCTTGAACCTGAACCCGAAAGCTATATAAATCAATATGGACCTGAACTTTGGAGCTGGAAAATCTCTCTGTCTCTCTTGCAGGAGAAGTCTGTATTTGGAGTTGAGCACCGGAAACTAGCTGCTCAGTACGAACCCCCAACTTTACAGTTTGGGTTCGCTCTTCTCTAGTTAAGAAGGTTGTCTATCCTGAACACCTTTTCATATGTCCTATTAGGGCACATGGGTTTCGTAGAGGGGTCTCCTTACTAATGCTAATAGAAGTTGACCAAACATTTTCTGCAGGGAAAAGGTGGTATTACACAGATCACTTTGTTAGTTGTCTTTTTCGAATAAAATATCTGTGTTACATACATTTTTCTAAAATATATTCTTGACATATTTGGGATCTGTCACATTTCTATTCGGTAAGGAAGGTTATATGTATTAAAGTGAGTTTTAATTGCTATTTTTTATAGACGCCACATCAATGTGCAGCTGTGAGCTGTCCAGCAACGTCAATGCTCAATCTCACTGCGCTAGACTGTAAAGATTTGGTAATGCCCAACTGTAGTTCAATAAATCGGGTATATGATTCAAAGTTATGCTGCTTTACTTACGTCTGTGCATGTAAGTATATATCCATTTAAATTCTAATTTTTCTTTTTCATTTTTATAAACACATGTAAGAATAAAGGATAAAGTAGCTGCTATGTAGTGAAAAATATTGTAAGTTCTTTTTATGCACCGAGGCACCATGCAGTGAGCAGTGCACCACATTATCAACCGACTTGAGCCACTGTGACAAATTCTGTACATTTAGGGCATGATTTACAATTTGCTTTTTTTTCAGTCACTTTTCTTTTTTGTGTTGTTGTTTCTATTTGTTTTTTTTGTACCAAATTCTTCAAAGTGAGCACGTAGTATATGAACTTTGCACAAAATAAAAATCGTCTTTATTTTTGCCTTTAGGGTTTTTTTTGCACATCTTTTAGAGCAAAAAGAAATATGTATCTCTAAAATGTCACAAAATTTGTACAGAAATATCAGGCATACATAAAACTAGGTACATTCACACAGAAATTGTGCAACTTTTTAGAAAGGTGTAATTGATGAATTGGTTGCAAATATCTGGAAAGCTTAACCCCTTCCCGACCACCGCTGTTCTATTACTGCGGAGGTCGGATCCCCTGCTTTGATGTGGGCTCCGGCGCTGAGCCCACCTCAAAGCCGAGACATGTCAGCTGTTTTGAACAGTTGACATGTGCCCACAATTGAGGCGGGTGAAATCGCGATTCACCCACCGCTATTAACCAGTTTAAATGCCACTGTCAAATGCTGACAGCACCATTTAACCGGCGCTTCTGGCCGCGCGGCCGGAAATAAGCGCATCTCCGACCCCCATCACATGATCGTGGGTCGGCAATGCATCAGGATGGTAACCATAGAGGTCCTTGAGACCTCTATGGTTACTGATGCTGGCCTGCTGTGAGCGCCACCCTGTGGGCGGCGCTCACAGCACACCTGCAATTCAGCTACATAGCAGCTGATGATCGCTGCCATGTAGCGGAGCCGAACGAGTGGTGCCAGCTTCTAGCCTCCCATGGAGGCTATTGAAGCATGGCAAAAGTAAAATAAAAAAATATGAAAAAAATAAAAAAATATAAAAGTTTAAATCACCCCCCTTTCGCCCCATTCAAAATAAAACAATAAAAAAACAAACCTACACATATTTGGTATCGCCGAGGTCAGAATCGCCTGATCTATAAATAAAAAAAAGGATTAACCTGATCGCTAAACAGCGTAGCGAGAAAAAAATTAGAAACTCCAGAATTACGTTTTTTTTGGTCGCCACGACATTGCATTCAAATGTAATAACGGGTGATCTAAAGAACGTATCTGCACCAAAATGGTATAACTGAAAACATCAGCTCAGCTCGCAAAAATAAGCCCTCACCTGACCCCATATCATGAAAAATGGAGACGCTACGGGTATCGGAAAATGGCGCAATTGTTTTTCTTTTTTAGCAAAGTTTGGAATTTTTTTCACCACTTAGATAAAACGTAAACTAGACATGTTTGGTGTCTATGAACTGGTAATGACCTGGAGAATCATAATGGCAAGTCAGTTTTAGCATTTAATGAACCTACCAAAAAAGCCAGGCAAAAAACAAGTGTGGGATTGCACTTTTTTTGCAATTTCACCGCACATGGAATTTTTTTCCCGTTTTCCAGTACACGACATGCTAAAACCAATGATGTCATTGAAAAGTGCAACTTGTGCCACAAAAAACAAGGCCTCACATGGCCAAATTGATGGAAAAATAAAAAGTTATGGCTCTGGGAAGGAGGGGAGTGAAAAACGAGAACGCTAAAAAGGAAAAGGGCAAGATCGTGAAGGGGTTAAAACACACCCACATTCAAGAGCATTAAAAAAATGACCATATGTAATATAAACAGCAAAAAGGCATAAGTTAAAAGAATTTGACTCAAATGAAAAAAACTATCTAAAAACACCAAAAATTAGCCAAAAAAGGCACAAATGCAATAAATTTAGAAAGAGACACATCTTTTTCCAAAGGGCTTTATATTAAAACTGTCTTAATGATGACAATTTACAATTGCTACCATAAGCTAGGAATCCAGTTGCTCTTTGTGCTTTTTATTTTTTTGCTTTTGAGAGTAAGGCATTATTTTCAATTATTTATTACATATAATAAAAATTTTGCTTCATGAAACAGTCTTACGTATAAGAGTCCTTTTGCCGTTGGCATCTTTGATACTTTGCATGGAAAGAGGAGTCAGGGAGAAGCTTTGGTATGATTTAATAGCAAATACTCTAAGTTTAAATATTCATCAGCTAAAAAGAAACACTTTTAGGGGATAAATAAACCATTCATGAATGCTGAGAAGAGACCATGATTTACCGTCCTCTTTGTCTGAAATTATTATTATATTTTAAAATAATAATAATAATATCAAAGTGATGAAGTAGTTATAGAAATAATGATAACAGTGTTGAGGTAAAGCACCATTGCGATACATTATAAGGGTATTACTCTAATAAGAATAAATCATTATGGTGCAAAGATACATATTGAGTACAAAATTATGAACTGAATTTATTTATTTTTGCGGTGTAGAATATACGTCTGCTGCAACATGATTAATTATTGACTGTTTTTATTTGGAAGTGGTCACATGCTGCGGTCAAAATTTCCATAAAAATGTAGCAAAATCCAATACAAAACTGCAGCAATTTTAATAAAAATACAGCTCACTCAAAAAAAAAAAAAAAATAGCGCAAGTAATGAAAAATAAAGATTATTTACAAATGGTTGCCTATACACTGTTAGAGTTGAGTCATTTTAATGGTTTCATGTAAACCTATAAATGCTTTGAAAAAGTGTCACGATGATCATTTTATTTGTTGTTTTTTTTCTTATAGACTGTGAAGCAAAATCAGGAAAGAGATATGTGGTACATTTTATATTATATATTTTTTAATTTAAATTATATTTTAAATATTTTCATTATAAATAATACAGTAAAGCATTGTAAGGAGGTAATGTTACCTGAAACTAAACAAATAGGTGCCCCCAGAAGAAGTGAGGCGAAACAGCATCGAGGTAGTGGGATACTCTGTCTGTGACCCAGTTCGCAGCTATTTGATGTCTTTCAAGTAACTTTACCTCTGTGCTATGCTCTTTTGTGCTGTTGCTACTAGGTGTTTAAGAAACGGGATTTATTTAATCTAGCTTCAATGGTGGTGATAGATTTGTACCCAATTACAGTTAGCACTTACACTGTATTATTCTACACCCCTAGCTATTTTATTTAATCTCATCTTATATCTTACATCATTGGTTTCTCCAGACTCATTATATGCCCCTAACATGAAATGTTCCTTTTATATTATGGATTTTTAATGTACTTTTTTCAATACAATTATATTTTCAATATTAAGAATTTTGGCAAAAATCTCTTCTTATCCTGGAATCAAAATTATATCCTAGGTGGGGATTATTATATTTTCAAAGGGGGTGTGTTCATTTATGCTGAGTATTGAATATACAGAACATAATGTTTTTTATAGGAAGAACTAAATAAACTTCCAAAGACATACATTTGTAAAGCTAGGTTCACAGTTATCCTGTGCTCTACACTGAGCACTACATCAGTGTTTTCCGTATTTTTTGTATTCTGATGGGAACCCCAAAATAAGGCTGAGAACTGCGCTCACCTTTTTGTTACGTGCTGCACTACATGCTGCAATCGAGCAACTGACCTGCCGGGCTATTTTGTAACAGTGAAAAAAGCTCCCCATTGTACTGATCGATACAAGTCCCGGCGACACCCACAGATCAGCAAGTTATCACCTAGCAAGTTATCACCTATCCTTCACTTACGTGATAACTTGTTTTTGTTGGACAACCTTTTTAATCAGTCTTAGAAACTACTGAAGACTTTTTGCACAAGGACTCATCAGTCCCTGCTCGCCTTTCAATGCTACAGGGTCCCAGTGGTTTCTACTTCCTTGTTCCATATGGATAAGCAAGAAATGTTAAAAAATGGAAATGTCAATCAACCAATCACTGTTGTTTTTTTTATTAAAAAAAATCATTCTGAAGTGTTTGAAGAAAGTATTTTCCCACTTGACAACCCTTTAATGCAATTTGTGTAACTGTATAATTTCAGGTGTTTATTATAATCACATGTACCTTTATAGAGAATTTATATGTGATCATTCAATTTTTTTTGTTTATTAGCCTGGTGAAATATGGTCTGAGAATTGCTACACCTGCACATGTACAAAAACTTCTGAAGTTGCATGTCTGCCAAACTTTTGTCCAGTTCCCACACCGCCACCATGCAGTGGACCAGGATACGAAATGATCACTGTTAGAGATCCTTATGATCATTGCTGTGAAGCACTCAAATGTGGTAAGTACATGGAGAAAAATTAATTTGCAGCTTTTTTCTCTTAGAAAAGGTTTACAATGTGGTCAAACACTGAACCAATGTGTAGTTTTCCAAACTGATTGTTACTTTTAGGCTATGTGCACACGTTCAGGATTTTTCGACGTTTTTTTCAGCCATTTTCAGTGGGAAAAACGCTTAAAAAATGCATACATAAGCATCTCATCATTTGTAATGCATTCTGCAATTTTTGTGCACATGATGCGTTTTTTTTTCTGTGAAAAAAAACGCATCGCAGTAAAAAATGCATCATGTTCATTAATTTTGCTGATTTTTCTCATTTTTGCTGCTATTTTATGCATTGGGAAGCTCGGGAAAAAAACGCACAAAACGCACAAAAAGCGCAAAAAATGCATCAAAAACGCGAAAAAACGCATGCGGATTTCATGCAGAAAAGTCCGGTTTTGTTCTGTAAAATTCTGCAGAAAATCCTGATGTGTGCACATAGCATTAAAGTCATGCTGGCATGAACAATCTGATATTGGTCAGCTCATCCTAAGGGTTTAAAGGGAATATGTCAGCAGCTTTTTGCTGTCTCAATTGAAAGCAGCATGATGTAAGGAAAGATACCCTGAATTCAACTATGTATAACTAAGTTTACTGGGTGCAGCATTTCTGACACAATCACGGCATTTAGATTTAGCAATGCAGCAGAGCTGAGAAAGCTAACCGCGCCCACACCAGGCTCTCAGTGAATATAGCTATAGACATTGAGCTGCTTTTCAAAGGAGGGGGTGGAGACGGACCACCAGGCATGCACTGCAGTGTCCCAACAATGATAAGCTCCTGGTGCTGAAACAACCATTACAAGTAAACAAAACCTCAGAGCTTGATAAAGGCCCCGTCTCACATAGCGAGATCGCTAGCGAGATCGCTGCTGAGTCACAAGTTTTGTGACGCAACAGCGACCTCCATAGCGATCTCGCTATGTGTGACACGTACCAGCGATCAGGCCCCTGCTGCGAGATCGCTGGTCGTGTCGGAATGGCCTGGACCTTTTTTTGGTCGTTGAGGCCCCGCTGACATTGCTGAATCGGTGTGTGTGACACCGATCCAGCGATGTCTTCACTGGTAACCAGGGTAAACATCGGGTTACTAAGCGCAGGGCCGCGCTTAGTAACCCGATGTTTACCCTGGTTACCAGCGTAAATGTAAAAAAAAACAAACAGTACATACTCGCCTTTCGGTGTCCAGGTCCCTTGCCGTCTGCTTCCTGCTCTCACTGACTGCCGGCCGTACAGTGAGAAGTGAGAGCACAGCAGTGCCGTCACCGCTGCGCTCTGCTCTCAGTGTACGGCGGCAATCAGTGAGAGCAGGAAGCAGACGGCAAGGGACCTGGACACCGAAAGGCGAGTATGTAGTGTTTGTTTTTTTTGGTAACCAGGGTAAACATCGGGTTACTAAGCGCGGCCCTGCGCTTAGTAACCCGATGTTTACCCTGGTTACCCGGGTGCTGCAGGGGGACTTCGGCATCGTTAAAAACAGTTTCAACGATGCCGAAGTCGTTCCCCTGATCGTTGGTCGCTGGGGAGAGCTGTCTGTGTGACAGCTCCCCAGCGACCACACAGCGACTTACCAACGATCACGGCCAGGTCATATCGCTGGTCGTGATCGTTGGTAAATCGCTTAGTGAGACGGGGCCTTAAGACAGGCATTGCTGCAAGCTGTGTTTTCACCCTTAAATCACGCTGTCTTCAGACTACATAGCAAAATACTGCTGACAGATTCCCTTTAATAGATATTAAAAACCAATTTGCAACAAACATGTGAAATGATGAACATTAATAATATATGGTTCATGCAGCTTTACATGAACACCCGAGCCTTACACTATGGCTGGTCCAAATAACTAAAGCAATTGTTACCATCCACCTCTCGTGTCTCCCCTTTTCCTCATAGTCTGTAAGCTTGCGAGCAGGGCCCTCATTCCTCCTGGTATCTATTTTGAACTGTGATTTCTGTTATGCTGTAATGTCTATTGTCTGTACAAGTCCCCTCTATAAGTTGTAAAGCGCTGCGGAATATGTTGGCGCTATATAAATAAAATTATTATTATAATTATTATTATTATTATTATTATTATTATTATGTGTAACTTAGCAGTGGGCAAATGTTAAAGGGAATCTGTCACAATTAGTGATGAGTGAATATACTCGTTACTCGAGATTACCCAAGCATGCTCGGGTGTCCTCCGAGTATTTTTTAGTGCTCGGAAATTTAGTTTTTATTGCCGCAGCTGAATGATTTACATCTGTTAGCCAGCATAAGTACATGTGGGGATTCCATAGCAACCAGGCAACCCCCACATGTACTTATGATGTAAATCATTCAGCTGCGGCAATAAAAACTAAATTTCCGAGCAGTAAAAAATACTCTGAGGACACCCGAGCATTCTAGGGAAATCTCGAATAACGAGTATATTCATTCATCACTAGTCACAATGTTTTCACCGCCTAATCTTAGAACAGCATAATGTAAAGACCGAGATCCAGATTCCAGCTATGTCACCTACTGAACTGCCTAGTGTTGTTTTGATAGTCACAGTATAATCAGCAGGAGATCATCACTAGAGGAATAATAAACCTGCTGCCAGGTAGTCCTCCACATTCATGAGCTCTGTTTAACCCCGCGCCACCACTGATTGGCAGCTTCTTGTGTATACTGTGCATGGGCAGAAAGGTCCTAGTCAGAGGTGTGTGTGTGTGTGTGGGGGGGGGGGTTATACAGAGCTCAGCACCAGAGAACAGGTAGGTATGCAGCAGATAAAGCAGTAATTTTATCAAAATGACAGAAAACAGCCTAGTAAATTTCACATGACTAGAATCAGGGTCTCCACCTCCATTTTATGCTGCTATCTGTTAGGGTATAAAAGTCTGATTACAGATTCCTTTTAAATCCAGCATCATTATAATATCGTTTTAATTATCTATTTGCGATCTTTGAGATGGTTGTTTGTATTTTGTGCAGTTTTGAAAATACATCTTCAGCAACATAAGCGATTTTATTCAGATGTGGTCAAATATTACAGTCAAGATTTGCACAAAAATGTAGTAAAATGCAGTGCAAGACTGCAGCTTTGTCAATAAAGCCTTAACCCCTTTCTGACCTCGGACGGGATAGTACGTCCGAGGTCAGAAGCCAAGATTTGATGCGGGCTCCGGCGGTGAGCCCACATCAAAGCCGGGACATGTCAGCTGTTTTGAACAGCTGACATGTGCCTGCAATAGGCGCGGGCAGAATCGCGATCTGCCCGTGTCTATTAACTAGTTAAATGCCGCTGTCAAACACAGACAGTGGCATTTAACTACCGCATCCGGCCGGGCGGCCGGAAATGACGGCATCGCCGACCCCCGTCACATGATCGGAGGTCGGCGATGCTTCTGAATGGTAACCATAGAGGTCCTTGAGACCTCTATGGTTACAGATCCCCAGCAGCTGTGAGCGCCACCCTGTGGTCGGCGCTCACAGCACACCTGATTTTCTGCTACATAGCAGCGAAAAGCAGATCGCTGCTATGTAGCAGAGCTGATCGTGCTGTGCCTGCTTCTAGCCTCCCATGGAGGCTATTGAAGCATGGCAAAAGTAAAAAAAAAAAAAAAAAAAGTTTAAATCACCCCCCTTTCGCCCCAATCAAAATAAATCAATAAAAAAAGTCAAACCTACACATATTTGGTATCGCCACATTCAGAATCGCCTGATAAAAAAAAAGCATTAACCTGATCGCTAAACAGCGTAGCGAGAAAATTCGAAACGCCAGAATTACGTTTTTTTGGTCGCCGCGACATTGCGTTAAAATGCAATAACGGGCGATCAAAAAAATGTATCTGCACCAAAATGCTATCATTAAAAACGCCAGCTCAGCACGCAAAAAATAAGCCCTCAAACGACCCCAGATCATGAAAAATGGAGACGCTACGAGTATCGGAAAATGGCACAATTTATTTTTTTTTTTTTTTTTTTAGCAAAGTTTGGAATTCTTTTTCATTTTTTCACCACTTAGGTAAAAAATAACCTAGACATGTTAGGTGTCTATGAACTCGTAGTGACCTGGAGAATCATAATGGCAGTTTTAGCATTTAGTGAACCTAGCAAAAAAGCCAACTAAAAAACAAGTGTGGGACTGCACTTTTTTTGCAATTTCACTGCACTTGGAATTTTTTTCCCGTTTTCTAGTACACAACATGCTAAAACCAATGATGTCGTTCAAAAGTACAACTCATCCCGCAAAAAATAAGCCCTCACGTGGCCAAATTGACAGAAAAATAAAAAAGTTATGGCTCTGGGAAGGAGGGGAGTGAAAAACAAACACGGAAAAACGAAAAATCCCAAGGTCTTGAAGGGGTTAAAAGGGTATTCTCAAGTTATCTACAGTAGCTCTGAACAATACTGTCTCCTTAGTCTCCTTACTGCCTGTTTTCTGGCAGGGTGGTTTGCCTCCTTGAGTGACAGTTTGCGTGAGAGCAGAGTTGTAGTATTAGAAGGACTGTAAAGCTCAGCACAAGTTCTGCTGTAACACATTCACCCATCAGCAGTTTGTTCTTGAGTCTACACTGCTATAACTGTATTTACACAGAGAGATAACAGGACATTTGAACAAGCTCATAGGTGCAGAGAGTGACAGCAGAGAGGTAAAGATTAGCAGATCTCCTGTGAAAACTGTGGGTTGGTGATTTTTAAAGATTTACATCAGCAGTTCTTCAGAAGATGAGAAAGAAGGGGGTGGGATATGAGTAGCTAACTGCAGTATTGTACTAAATGATCAGGAGAGAGTTGACTGGGATGTTAAGAGCTAACCCTGCTCCTGGAATGTAACTACTAGGGAAGTGGAAGTTCGGATTCTGGTACCCGACTTGAACTTTAGTGCAAAGTTCTGTTTGGGTAACAGAACTGTACCCAATCTCGACCCAGAACCTGATGCCCATTGAAAGCAATGGGGACCTGAACGTTCAAGCACGAAGATATTCTCTCTCTTGCCCACGGACTTCTTCCGGAACTCTAAACATTAAAATAGACGTCTGGGACAAGTCCATGTTTGGAATTTAGCACTGGACACTAACTGTCTGCTATGAACCCTTAACTTATAAGTTCAGGTCCGCTCATCTCTAGTAACTATTGCTCTCTCTTGGTAAGGTCTGAGAGGCCAAGCTCAATAGAAAGGAGCCTTACACTATTGATAATTACAGCAAACAGAAAAAGCAAGTCAATTGCAAACTTTCTTATTTTCATGTTGTCTATCTAATTAGAGCTATTTAAGAACTTGAGACTACTCCTTAGAGGAGCACCACCAAAAGGAATGAGATTTCAGACATCCCATGCACATTCTGCTTTTTTTTCCATGTGTATTTTAAAGAAATTTTGTCAGCACAGTTTTGTAAGGTAAAGTAAAGGCTTGGCTGTAATTGTGTTGTGATACTGATTATGTTGATACTTTTGGTGAAGAGATCCTTTGTAGTTCTTCTAATAATCAGCATTTGAAGTTTTCTACTAATTAGGTTTTCTCCTCTCTGTTTGTGATTCCCCGACCCCTCCACCTGCTTCCAGTCTTTGAAGGACAGGTTATCGCTGAGGTTTTTAACAGAGGAGGCAGGCCATTCACAGACTGGAGGCAAGCAGAGTGGCTGGGAATCACAGGCAGGTAGGAAAAGATGCAGTGCACAGTCCAGCCCCCGTGCACTGAAATATATTTAGTAGAAAATGTCAAATTTAATGTAGAAGAACAAATCGGATTTCTTCATCAAAGGTATCAATGTAATCTGCGTAACAGAGCCAATACAGCCATGTCTTTCCTATTCAGTACACAATCGTGCTCACAAATTCTCTTTAACCATCAGTGTGTTGTATTCACATCTACAGCATGTCAATTCTTTCAGAGCTTATGCACCTATTTCATCCATTCAAATGAATGAGCAAAATGCAAGTAAAAGCATATAAAAAGCTTGTTAAAACATTGCTGTGTTCTTTCCTGCCAAGAGATGCGTTTTTAGTATAGACAAACTACCTGCAAATGCTCAAGGTGTGCACATACATTAAGGATTTATTTCTTGGGTTAATATTTAAGAAATGTTAGTATATAATCAAAAGAACTACTGAAATTATCGACGTTTTTGGATATTCTGGCTTTCACGAATGAGTATTAAATTTGAGATTGCTTTGAGGTGCTGTTTTGCAAAAATTAAGCATGTTGTGCGTTAAAAAACCCTAAAATTAGAATCTTTCCTAAATACCATACTTCCTGACCCTTACCTATTGATTTCTGACTTTGGATTCAAATACAGCATGACAAATCTGCATTGAAATGGGTTTTAAAATACATTAGTGTCATTAAATTTTGCTGCTTTTTTTCAATTTGTAACTTTCAAAACATTTTATCACTTTCCAAGTCCTACAGAGAACCTATGTGAAAAAACATCTAGAAAAATAATTCCATACCTAGAGAATGCCACTTTTTGAATAAAACAGACCCAACAAACAAACCAACAATAAAAATGCCACAAAAGCATCAGAAACTTAAATATTTCAAAAAGTTAACCAGCACCTGAAAATAAAGACACAAAAACAAAATCACCATGTATGTAGAATTTTTTTCAATATTTTTCCGTGGTCTTTAAAATAACTTCAGAATTTTTTTTTTTAACTAAAAATGAACAAACAAACAGCGCATAAAATTCTGGAAAACACTTTGTGTCAATCCAGCCTTATTGTGCAGAGGCGGGATGCACTTTACCCACGACACTGATAAACACAAAATCTGTGCCCGGGTTATCAGCAGGGAGTGTTAAATGTATAATCCTGATCCCAGATGTTAGAGACCAAAGTCAATAAAGAATACGTTGTCATGGCTTTAATGACGATCTGAAACAGGACCTATTTCAAAGTAATATATAAGATATTAAAAACTGTTTAACCAGAATATGACCAAGGTCCGTACATTTAACCCAGTACCATTTTAGGTTTATGCTATGGTTTAGAGCAGTGATTTTCAACCTTTTTTGAGCCGCGGCACACTTTTTATACTTAAAAAATCCCGGGGCACACCACCAACCAAAATGGCACAAAATGACACTAAAACAGTACATATTCTACATATAGTTAATAATATAGATTCTAAATGTATTTATACTCACTCAGTGTGAAACTTGGGCCTGTTTCGATAAACACAAAAGGGATATCCTGGCAGGAATGGTGGAAAGACACACACAAAGCTCTTCCTCAACAGTTCTCAGTCTCTCCCTGTTTTTAGTTTTTATCGCAGTCAAGCTTGAGAAGCCCAGCTCACATAGATATGTGGTCGAAAATGGGAGCAATGTCAAAATAGCTTTGTTGGCCAGAATGGGGAACTCCTTGGAGTGGTACTGTGCAGTGTATATATACAGAGGAGAGGTACTGTGCGGTGTATATATACAGTGGAGAGGTACTGTGCTGTGTATATATACAGGGGAGAGGTGCTGTGCAGTGTATATATACAGGAGGAGAGGTACTGTGTGGTATATATACAGGGGAGAGGTACTGTGCGGTGTATATATACAGGAGGAGAGGTACTGTGCAGTGTATATATACAGGGGAGAGGTACTGTGCAGTGTATATATACAGGGTAGAGGTACTGTGCGGTGTATATATACAGGGGAGAGGTACTGTGCGGTGTATATATACAGGGGGAGAGGTATTGTGCGGTGTATATATACAGGGGAGAGGTACTGTGCGGTGTATATATACAGGGGAGAGGTACTGTGCAGTGTATATATACAGGGGGAGAGGTACTGTGCGGTGTATATATACAGGGGAGAGGTGCTGTGCAGTGTATATATACAGGAGGAGAGGTACTGTGTGGTATATATACAGGGGAGAGGTACTGTGCGGTGTATATATACAGGGGAGAGGTACTGTGCAGTGTATATATACAGGGGAGAGGTACTGTGCAGTGTATATATACAGAGGAGAGGTACTGTGCAGTGTATATATACAGGGGAGAGGTACTGTGCTGTGTATATATACAGGGGAGAGGTGCTGTGCAGTGTATATATACAGGAGGAGAGGTACTGTGTGGTATATATACAGGGGAGAGGTACTGTGTGGTATATATATACAGAGGAGAGGTACTGTGCAGTGTATATATACAGGGCAGGAGGAGTTGTACTGTGCAGTGTATATATACAGGAGGAGTGGTACTGTGCAGTGTATATATACAGGGCAGGAGGAGTGGTACTGTGCAGTGTATATATACAGGACAGGAGGAGTGGTACTGTGCAGTGTATACAGGGCAGGAGGAGTGGTACTGTGCAGTGTATATATACAGGAGGAGTGGTACTGTGCGGTGTATATATACAGGAGGAGTGGTACTGTGCAGTGTATATATACAGGAGGAGTGGTACTGTGTGGTGTATATATACAGGAGGAGTGGTACTGTGCGGTGTATATATACAGGAGGAGTGGTACTGTGCAGTGTATATATACAGGAGGAGTGGTACTGTGCAGTGTATATATACAGGGCAGGAGGAGTGGTACTGTGCAGTGTATATATACAGGACAGGAGGAGTGGTACTGTGCAGTGTATACAGGGCAGGAGGAGTGGTACTGTGCAGTGTATATATACAGGAGGAGTGGTACTGTGCGGTGTATATATACAGGAGGAGTGGTACTGTGCAGTGTATATATACAGGAGGAGTGGTACTGTGCGGTGTATATATACAGGAGGAGTGGTACTGTGCGGTGTATATATACAGGAGGAGTGGTACTGTGCAGTGTATATATACAGGGGAGAGGTACTGTGCAGTGTATATATACAGGAGGAGTGGTACTGTGCAGTGTATATATACAGGAGGAGTGGTACTGTGCAGTGTATATACACAGGAGGAGAGGTACTGTGTGGTATATATACAGGGGAGAGGTGCTGTGCAGTGTATATATACAGGAGGAGTGGTACTGTGCGGTGTATATATACAGGAGGAGTGGTACTGTGCAGTGTATATATACAGGAGGAGTGGTACTGTGCAGTGTATATATACAGGAGGAGTGGTACTGTGCGGTGTATATATACAGGAGGAGTGGTACTGTGCGGTGTATATATACAGGAGGAGTGGTACTGTGCAGTGTATATATACAGGGGAGAGGTACTGTGCAGTGTATATATACAGGAGGAGTGGTACTGTGCAGTGTATATATACAGGAGGAGTGGTACTGTGCAGTGTATATACACAGGAGGAGAGGTACTGTGTGGTATATATACAGGGGAGAGGTGCTGTGCAGTGTATATATACAGGAGGAGTGGTACTGTGCAGTGTATATATACAGGAGGAGTGGTACTGTGCAGTGTATATATACAGGGCAGGAGGAGTGGTACTGTGCAGTGTATATATACAGGACAGGAGGAGTGGTACTGTGCAGTGTATACAGGGCAGGAGGAGTGGTACTGTGCAGTGTATATATACAGGAGGAGTGGTACTGTGCGGTGTATATATACAGGAGGAGTGGTACTGTGCAGTGTATATATACAGGAGGAGTGGTACTGTGCGGTGTATATATACAGGAGGAGTGGTACTGTGCGGTGTATATATACAGGAGGAGTGGTACTGTGCAGTGTATATATACAGGGGAGAGGTACTGTGCAGTGTATATATACAGGAGGAGTGGTACTGTGCAGTGTATATATACAGGAGGAGTGGTACTGTGCAGTGTATATACACAGGAGGAGAGGTACTGTGTGGTATATATACAGGGGAGAGGTGCTGTGCAGTGTATATATACAGGAGGAGTGGTACTGTGCGGTGTATATATACAGGAGGAGTGGTACTGTGCAGTGTATATATACAGGAGGAGTGGTACTGTGCAGTGTATATATACAGGAGGAGTGGTACTGTGCGGTGTATATATACAGGAGGAGTGGTACTGTGCGGTGTATATATACAGGAGGAGTGGTACTGTGCAGTGTATATATACAGGGGAGAGGTACTGTGCAGTGTATATATACAGGAGGAGTGGTACTGTGCAGTGTATATATACAGGAGGAGTGGTACTGTGCAGTGTATATACACAGGAGGAGAGGTACTGTGTGGTATATATACAGGGGAGAGGTGCTGTGCAGTGTATATATACAGGAGGAGTGGTACTGTGCAGTGTATATATACAGGGCAGGAGGAGTGGTACTGTGCAGTGTATATATACAGGACAGGAGGAGTGGTACTGTGCAGTGTATATATACAGGAGGAGTGGTACTGTGCAGGTGTATATACTTCAACAGCCGCCCAGCCCAGGCCCCCAGCACCTGTCCTGTATATATATTATATACACTGTATCTATACAGGCTGTGCTGGGGGCCTGGGCTGGGCGGCTGCTGTAGTATATATATATATGTCAGCTGCAGCCGCCCAGCCCATGGCCGCCCCAGGTCACCCAGAGTAGACTGTCAGAACATACAACGATAATGATAGCATGGCACTCACTCAGGTGCCGGTAGCAGCTCCGGGAATCTGCCTGTGCCTGATAAGTTCAGCACTGCTTGCAGCCAGGAGAGTAGAGCAGGAGAACTCTCCGCCCACAATGTCACGCTGGCTGGCTGTGTCCTTAACCCCTATGTGTGCCTGGCCCTGCACTGACTGAGATGCTTGTGCCAGGCAGCGCAAATTGAAAGGGTAGAAAGGGTTAAAGCATAGTTTGGGGAACTTTCCCCACGGCACACCCGACCATGTGTCCCGGCACACTAGTGTGCCGCGGAACACTGGTTGAAAATCACTGGTTTAGAGCATGAAATCTAGCAATAACAAATACTTACCTATCAAGACATGGCTGAGGACCCTGGGATCAAATCAGAAGCAGCTTAGTACTGCTTCTGTCTTCTCTATTGCCATCTGCATGGCACTCAACCAGGTCCTTCAAAAGCATAGCTGACTACTTTTGTAGGACCTAATGATTATACTGTATGATCACTGCGTTTCTGCTGGCATAGCAGACACAGATCATCTGTGCTAGTAAAACCTGGCACAGTATTCCCCTGTAACTGGGGTAGGACTCCTATGGATGCCCCAGTTACAGTGGTAGAAAATGAATGCTAAAAGAAAAAAACAAGTTCCAGAGAAATCTAGTATCTAGCATTATCTCTTGGGTATAAATTATATTAAACACACAAAAGTATAAAACATTTTCAAAAAAAGAAGTAAAAATATGAAAACATATTTTTGCTACATATATATAACAATAAATCTACACTTATTTGTTATCCCTGCAACTGTACTAACCTGGAGAATTCATTCAATATGTTATTCAGGATGCAACGGGAACATTGATAAATATATACAAAAAACTGATTGTTTCAATATTTGCGCTACAAAGAAAAAATTATATGAATTACATGGAAAAATATTTAGAATTGAGAGTCCTCAGTGGTTGATACCTTTTAATGGCTAACTGAAAAGATTGTAACAAATTGCAAGCTTTCGAGACTACGCAGGAGTCTTCATCAGGCACAGACTAAAGCAAATTCTGAAGAATCACATATTTATACACAACACAGCACAGGACTGTCATTATGGGAGAGTGATAAGTGATAAACAGTTGTGTCCATAAATATTGGAAAGTTCCTAGATTAGGAGTTAATTTTTTGCTGTCCTCTGATTGGGGTCTGGTTCTGTTATGATGACCCCATATGGTCATCAACAAGATCTATCTACAGGAGACTGGCACAGCAATGGGAAGTAAAATGGCCCCACATTATGCAAATCTTGCCATGGCCAAGCTTGAAAGTGACTTTTTGTCCTCATGTCCCATCAGGCCTCTGGCCTACTACCGCTACATTGATGACATTTTAATCATCTGGATGGAGTCTGAGCCACAGCTAAAGACGTTCCATGAACAGTTTAATCAATTTCATCCCACCATCAACTTGACACTCAACTACTCCTGCACTGAAATTAACTTTTTGGACACCATCATTAAGCTGCAGTACAATAAAATAGAGACATCCCTGTATCAGAAGCCAATCGACCGTCCAACATAACTTAAATGGGACAGTTTCCATCCAAAACACATAAAAAACTCCATTGTCTACAGCCAAGCCATCAGATTCAATCGTATAGGTTCCAACCCAATGGATAGGGATGAACACCTTGGTCGCCTCAGAAAGACCTTTTTTGAGTCAGGGCTACCATCCAAGAGCAATTGAAAACCAAATTACAAGAGCCACCAGAATATCAAGGAATCACCTGCTACATTACAAAGCTAAAGAAGAAAACAACCGGGTGCTTCTAGTAGTCACCTACAATCCAAATCTGGAGGTGCTAAGCGGAGCTGCACAGAAATTACAACCTTTACAACAAAAAGATGCCCACTTACAATCCATTTTTCCAGACCCCCCACTACTGTGTTTTAAGCAGCCCCCAAATCTAAGAAGCATCATTGTCAAGAGCTCCCTGTCCTCTCCAAGAGCTGCAGGTACCTTTCCTTGCAACCAGAAAAAAATTAAAACCTGTCCATTTATAATGACCACGGACAAGATAAAGATCCCCAATTCACATCAGGACTACAAGATACCAGGTACTTTCAGCTGCGTCACTTCTAATGTGGTGTACCTAATTATATGTACTAAATGTCCAACTGGGGGTCTGTATGTAGGGGAGACAGGGCAGAAACTGAGAACAAGGATGAACTCTCATCGCCATACAATAAGAGAAAAAAGAATGGATCTACCTGTGGCCAAACATTTTTGTATGCCTGATCATAGCACCATGGACCTGAAACTACTTGTTTTGAAAGGTAGCTTCAAATCTCAGAGAGACAGGAGAATCTGGGAGTATAAACTTATGACTACCTTTGACACACTTAGTGCAGGAATGAATGTGTCGCATGGATTTATGTCTTTTTACATCAATTAAGGAATTTGCACTTCAGACCATGTGGGGTCATCATAACAGAACCAGACCAGTTAGATGCCGCTGTCAATCTGTGATAGCTGCATTTACCAATCGTTTCTGGCCATCTGGCTGGAAATGCGTGCACTGGTGACCCCCGTCATGTGATCGGGGGTCATCGGAGTGTGAGCATGACAACCAAAGGTCTCCTTGAGACCTCTATGGCGCTCATAGCAATGCTGTAATTCTGCTATATAGAGGCAATCTGAGTATCGCCTCTATGTAGCAGAGCCAGTCAAGTTGTGGCAGCTTCTAGCCTCCCATGAAGGCCATTAAAGCATGGCAAAAGTAAAAATAAAAGTATTTAAAAATATGAAAAAAAGTAAAACAAATATAAATGTTTAAATCACCCCCCTTTCGCCCCATTCAAAATAAAACAATAAAAAAAAATCAAACATACACATATTTGTTATTGCCATGTTCAGAATCGCCCAATCTATCAATAAAAAAAGCATTAACCTGATCGCTAAACAACATAGCGATAAAAAAATTCAAAACGCCAGAATTACATTTTTTTGGTCAATGCAGCATTACATTAAAATGCAATAACGGACGATCAAAAGAAAGTATCTGCACAAAAGTGGTATCATTAAAAACGTCAGCTCGGCATGCAAAAAATAAGCCCACACCATCCCAAAATCACAAAAAATGGAGACGCTACAGGTATCGAAAAATTGAGCAATTTTTTTAGCAAAGTTTGGAATTTTTTTTCACGACTTAAGTAAAATGTAACCTAGACATGTTTGGTGTCTTTGAACTCGTAGTGACCTGGAGAATCATAATGGCAGTTTTAGCATTTAGTGAACCTAGCAAAAAAGCCAACTAAAAAACAAGTGTGGGCTTGCACTTTTTTTGCAATTTCGCAGCACTTGGAATATTTTTCCCATTTTCTAGTACACGACATGGTGAAACTAATGATGTCGTTCAAAAGTACAACTCATCCTGCAAAAAATAAGCCCTCACATGGCCATATTGATGGAAAATAAAAAAGTTATGACTCTAGGAAGGAGGGGAGCAAAAAACGAAAACGAAAAACCAAAAAAACTCCGGGGGTTAAGGGGGTTAAATATGAAAACAAGAAACTTTGTAATGTATTCTATCAAAGAAATCTTCTATTTTCTCCTCCTGGACTTTTCTTTTCTTTTCAAAATTCTCAATTCATGGATAAAAATCTGTTTTCAATGAATACAAATGTTACTACTACTGAGATAGGAGATAACACTTGGTGCTCATAAAGTTCTATGGAGAACTGTAACTTGCAGAAGGAAGTCTGTATCTTCCTCTAGCTTTTCCTCCCTCCCCTCTTCCAAGAATCTTAGGAGCACTGTCATTTCCTATCTCAGTAATGAGAAAGTCTGCCTTCACTGAATACAGATTTTACCGATTTTACTTGTGAATTTAGATTGAAAGATCAGTCCAGGAGAAACGTATTTCACTGCTAAGATATATTACAGATTTATTTACAGCATTTTTGTGTTTACTATTGATTTATTAAATAAGACTTGAAATAACTGTTACTATTTAGTTTTATAGATTTTTACGCTTTGATGCAAAATTGCTTGAAAGCGCCTCTGAGTGTTAAGTGCTGAGTGCTCCTTTTACAGTGTGCCAAGGGTCTTCATTCAATAAACATATTGGGTATAATATGCTTTATTTTATAGTTTATATTTTGTGTATATAGTAAGTGAAAAATTGGTTCCCGCAACAAAAGCATTTACTCATATGTGGCTCAAACTTTAAACTGTTATTGTAGCCAGAATAGAGAACGTTCAAGATAATAATTGCATTTCTTTCTTTTCTTCATAGTGTGCAATATTAATTTATGCAATAGGATAATTCCCACATGTCCAGACGATTCAGAGCCTAAGATATCATACATTGGATGCTGTGCCAGTGTTACTTGTGGTAAGTTACTATTGTGATTTATTTCTGCTTCTATGCTAATAATAATGTGTTAAATATTAGTGGAGAACTTTTTTTTTTAAACTTTTTATAATTCACTGTCTTCTGTGTGTTTGTGGCCATTAAAGAGACAAAGTGTATGTCCACATATGATGAATGCAAAGATCATTGACATGCCCTATAGAAAATGTCTCACTCTTTCTGGCAGAGGAAAATCCACAAATTCTGGAAAAATGCAATATCAAAACCAAATTTAGAGTATTTATATTTTGATGTTGAGTTTTGGGAAAAAAAAACTTCTAACACACGTAATATTATCTTTCGTGGGGTTCCGATAGTAAAGGAGAAAAGTTTTGGGATCAGTGGACCCATGGAAATTTGGGTTCTGGTAACCGACCCAAAACTTTATTCCAAATTTATTGTCTCTCGCTCATGGATTTCCCCTGGAACTCTGAACATTGCAACGGACCGGCATTAAGCTTCGGGTACTAACTGTCCGGCAACGAATGTAAAACATTTATGATGGGGTTCGCTAATATCTAGTAATGTTCCATGGAAGTGAATGTGTCAAATGCCTGATGTCCAGTGGTTAACTCACCAGTGGTCCAGCACTGATTGGTATCACAGTCAATGTTATGCAACAAGCCGGGAAGGAGCAGGGGGTATAAACCCATGGAACAAGATGGCTCCATCCTAAAAGAGGCATCCACCCAAAGCATACCCAAAGGGCTACATGAAGAGTGAAGAATTATGCGAAACAAGGGATCACTTAGAAAAAAATTATGTTTATTTACATGAAATGCAGAAAAAAATTAAAAACACTAAAAAAGCCAAGATGGCAATCAAAAATATTAATCAGATAAGCCCTATAATAGAGCTCTGCTCTATCAGACAAAATGAAAAGGCTACCAGAGGCAAATAATACAATCTTGAAATGCACACTTGGAATGGATGCAAAATATATATACTGAATGGGAATGACAATAACCTCAAAAATGTCAAAATGAATGAGAAATGATTTATATAACAAGTTACGCAAATTATATATCACATAAAAGTAAGTATAGAAAGTAGAAATAGTCTTGTCAAAGTAAGCATAATAACTAGTGATGAGCGAGTGTACTCGTTGCTCGGGTATTCCTGAGCACGCTCGGGTGACCTCCGAGTATTTGCTAGTGTTCGGAGATTTAGTTTTCTTCCCGGCAGCTGAATGATTTACAGCTATTAGCCAGGCTGAGTACATGTGAGGATTCCCTAGCAACCAGGCAACCCCCACATGTACTCAGCCTGGCTAGTAGCTGTAAATCATTCAGCTGCCAGGATAAAAACTAAATCTCCGAACACTAGCAAATACTCGGAGGTCACCCGAGCGTGCTCAGGAAAACCCGAGCAACGAGTACACTCGCTCATCACTAATAATAACTGAATCGGCAATACACAGTGATGAATGTAGATAGCAAAATCCAAATAAGGCACTGCTGATAACTGCATACTACCAGCACAGCCAAAAGAAATTATCCAAATCTGCTGATATAAAGTACCAAACCTACTGTAGGAACTTGTTCATAAAGAATGCATCAATAGGGGACAAAGAAGAAACTCCACGTGTATCGCCACTAGAGTTGTTGCTTCTTCAGGGGCAAAGGTGCAGTCCATGAAGACACATCTCTAGTGGCGATACGCGTGGAGCTTTTTCTTTTTTATTCTCTATAGATGCATTCTTTAGGTTACTGCAATCATTCCCATTTAGTATATATATTTTATCCATCAATGTCTTTTAGATCCTTCACTCAACACATCCATTCCAAGTTTGTATTTCAAGATTGTAATATTTGCCTCCTGTAGTCTAACTTTATTTTATATGATGGAATAGATTTGGGAAAACAATACAGATCTCAGACCAGATATGGGAAATACATACAGACCTCAGGCCAGACACGGGAAATACATACAGACCTCAGACCAGACACGGGAAATACATACAGACCTTAGAAAAAGTACAAAATTCTAAACCAAGTTTCAAAATAGACACCATAAACCCAAGCCAAATACACACCCTAGAATACAGACCTGGGCATGGGACGCTTCCTCTACTTATCAATATATATTGTTTTTGAAAAGTGAAATATAAATATGTATAAATAGGTAAGCAAATATTCATTTTGTTGAATTCTTGTACTTACAGATTTTGTTTCCTATTGTGTTTTTCAGTCCCCAAGTGTACACCTGTTTGTTCATGGTCACGCTATTTTGATGTGTCTTATCCTTCACTTGAAAGTGGAGGAGATTATGAGACGTTTGATAACATCAGGAAAGCAGGAGAAGACATTTGTGAGAAGCCACTGAATATTTCATGCAGAGCAAAAAGCCAACCAGATGTGCCACTTAGCGATCTGGGACAGAATGTGACATGTGATGTCTCCATCGGACTCATCTGTAACAACAAAGATCAGCACAACAACCTTTGCTTGAACTATGAGATCAGCGTTTTTTGCTGCGAATCTTTACCTCCTTATTGTACAGCTACAGTCCCACCAACAATACCAACTACAGGTAAATGCAAAATTAATATACCGTATGTCATTTTAAGACATTAACGATCTGCAGGGAGCAGAGATTCAAGTTTTTAGGACTTTTTCACACATGGTATTTATTCAGTGGTTTTAAACAAGGCCACTGAATTTTGAATTTTTTTAATTCCTTTTCACAAGCATTTTGTAGGTTTATTTCTTTTTGTTAATATGTCACATTTAAGATATACATTTTCTAGAGAAACCTATGGAAAACTTGCCAAAATATGACATGATCAGAGCATGTTTCACTTTAATTGGAATTAGTCAGCAGGTTTTTGCTACCTCATTTGAAAGTAGCATAATGAAGACATAGAAACCATAATTCCTGTCCACACCAGACGATCTATGTACAAAGTCTATAGACAGTGAGCTGCTTATCACAGGAGTGGGCGGAGTCATACTAGCAGTCATGCACTGCTGCAGCTGCTGTAATCCAGCAATGATAATCACCAGGTAATAAAACCTTCAGTGTTAAGTAAACAACAACGCACAGCCTGACATGTGACACATCATTGAATTCAGCGATTTAACCTCTACCTCATACTGTATTCAGATTACATAGCAAAAACCTTAGACGGAATCTGTCAGCAGATTTTTTCTACCCCATCTGTGAGCAGCATAATGTAGGGGCAGAGACTCTGAATCCCTGAATCCAGCATTGAATCACTTACTTTTTCCAAGTTCCACAGTTTTGACTAAACACTGATTTATCTGATTCAGATCTAGCAGTTCTCTGAATGCTGAGCCCTGTATAACTCCGCCCACACTGCCAATTGTCAGCATTCTGTGTACACTGCACATAGTCAGACAGCTGCAATCAGTGGTGGGGGTGTGGTTGGACTACATGGCAGCAGGTTTACTGGTCCTCTAGTAATAGTCTCATGCTGATTATAAAGTGATTTTAGAATAAGTTCACTAAGGAGCCCAGTAAGTGACAAATCACAAGAATCAGGGTCTCTGCCACTATATTATGCTGCTCTCAGATTAGGAAGTAAAAACTTGATGACTCATTCCCTTTTATAGGTTGTGTTTCAGTCATCTGTACTCAAGATTAGTAAATAAACCAAAAAGAAAAAAGTATGTAAAATATTAAATTTGTATTTGATCATAATATTAAAATATGAAAGACATAAAAAGGGAAACCAAGTGACAAAATATGCAGAAACCACAGCGCACAGATAATTCTATTAGGTACAAAGACTAAATAACATGATCATATTATACAGTATATTCAAACCCCATATAAATAGCCTATAGAATAATTATTATAAATAAATATAGCAAACATGTATATATGAAAAAAGGCATAGATAAATGGGGGAAAGGAATAGTAGAATAATGTACCAGTGGTCCGTACCCCGTGGCTCCTGAGACTCCAACGTACGTTTCGCCTAGTGGCTTTCTCAAGGAGTGAGCAAAAAAAAATCTAACAAAACACCAAAATTAGAAATGCTAAGTATATCAACTTTGCAGCAATTAGCTGTAGATTTTAAAGGGGACATATCACCTGGTCAAAAGTGGCTAGATTTTGCTATTATTTTATTCCCACTGCTCTCTTATGTATTTATTTTGTTTTAATTTGCCATATGTTTACAATGATCTGGACCTTTTTATATAGGGCTAATATTTATGGCATTTTCCAAGGAGGGCATGTCTCACAAGATTCTCTGTTTTTAAACTGTTTTGTGTAATCGCCCTGTAAGCCGCCCCACTTGGTAAAGACTATGAAAATGATCCCAAAATAAAAAGGCTCATATTGATGATTAAGAGCTAGTGTAGCTCGAAATGCGTCCACTGTTATCATGTTTTTTAAATTTTTCCTTTTCATGTTTTAAGTCTACTAATAAATGTGAAGCTTTATGACTTTTGCGGTTGCTGGATTTTCCCATTTTCTTCACACAAGCGTATATTCGCTCATCCGAGAGAATTGGGCTGATTATGCTAATCACACCCTGGTCAGAGTTTACTCAGAGAGTGATCACAGTGTGCTCTGATTTTCTATGATGAGAAGAAGGACAAAAAAACTTCTCCGTCTTCTCCATTGTGTCCGTCCGATTTTTTCCACTGACCCATGGACCTGCTTGGGCACATGCGATATTATAGTCGGATCCAACTTTGGCATTCTGCAATTTTTTCCTCGGACTCTTGCGGTCCATGGAAAAAATTTGGACATGTGCTTGGTCCCATAGAATAACATTGGTCCGAGTGTGATCCGATGTTTTGTTAGATCACTCTGAAACTGAAAATATGGTCATGTGCATGAGCCATTAAGGCTAGAGTCACACCAGCATATTTTCTCTTATCCAAAATTGGTTCAATCATGCTAATCACACTCTGATCAGAGTGTGATCATAGTGTGAATTGATTTTCTTGGATGAGGAAAAAAAATGTCTCCATCTTCTTCATTGTGTCACTCTGTGGTAATCGGACTATACTCAGCACAAAGCAAGAAAGTGTAGTCACCACATTTTGTGTATACACTAGGATGGTTAAATTAAAGTTTTATGTTAAGTCATGTTCATGTCACTTTTTCTTTTTTAATTTAGTTTGATGTGGATTTTTATTGCTGGAATTTGAGGGATGGAATGCCATAGTCTAACTTGCTGATCCGCCTGCCAAGATATAGAAGACAAAATTATACACTTTTGGGCAACATCTGGCAATATGGCCATTTGAACACATTTACCACATTCTTCTGGAGCTTTTCCATTATATTTGTTAAAGAACACTAAAATCGTGATGTCAACATGATCTTAGAGCCCTGCAGGCAATAGTGTCCTGTGGATGTGATCTTTGTATCAATTTGATTTAAAGGGAACCTGTGACGTAAAAAAAAAATTGCTATTAACCTTCAGAAATTGAGTCAATATGCGGGTGAATAGAATTCTAATGCCATGTGGCTGCTGCACTGAAAGTGTGGCTACCAGGAAGAAATTAACTTTTTCTTCCCTTCAGCCTCCAGTTTTCAGTCATAGAGGTGCGGCCAATGAAGCTTCAGTCATTGCTCCATACCTAGTGAGTGGCAGCTGTAAGCACAGCCTGGCACTGACTGACAGCTGACTCTACAGAGTATCAGTGCTGGACTGGCTGTCAGTCAGTATTGGGGTGTGGTTACAGCCAGCCACTTCCTATGTACTGAGCTGTGACTGAAGCTGTGCTGGCCATGCCTCAGTGACTGAAAGCCGAGACTGTTCAGATGAATAATGTTCATTTCTTCCCTGTAGCAGGGTCCTCAGTGCAGTAGCCACGTGGCTATAAAATGCTATTAAACTGCAGATTTGAGGCATGACCGGTTTCCTTTCAGGCAATTTAGACAATATTAAACCTGAGCTTCGCAATCGGTTTCAGAAATTCATATATTATTTTATTGTTACCTTCTTTTCAGTTAGCCATTAAAAGGTATCAACCACTGATGACTCTCAATTCCCAATATTATTATGTTATTTTATGAACAGGAAAATTCATTTTTAACTTGTTTATATTTTCTTTCTTTTTTCTCAAAGGAGTATGTGTGCAAAATAATGTTGAATATTTGGTAAGTCTACAGATAATCTAATATTATTGCCAATGCCATTTAAGTCAGTATGTTATAACTATATAATACATTCTTGTGTAAAATGTATGTCTATGACAATTAGATTCCCTTTAAAGTATTATCAACATGAACCTATCAGTATGATTAAACCTCATAAGTCATCTATATGGGCATGCAGGTCATAGGAAGCTGAATGAAATGATATCTTAATATTTGTGCTCCGATGCTTTATTCCAGAATAATCAACTTGTTGCCTAATATGTAAACGAGCTCTTGAGATCTATGGGCCAGACATAGATCTCCATGAGAATATGACTCCAGAACTTATTTAAAATTAAAGGGGAAATTACTAGTGTAAGACATGTAATTTCTAACAGTCTGCTCTACTGATCTACGTGTCTCAAACTGGTAATGCCCCCATTCATTTAAAATAAGCTCTGGAGGCAGATTGTCAGGGAGATCTATGTCTGGCACATAGATCTTAACAGCTCATTTACATATTAAGAAAAATTTGGATTTCTCTGAAATAAAACACCAGAATGCAGACATCAATGTATCATTTTATTCAGCTTCCTATGATCTATATGCCCATATACATGTTATGGTTGGTGGAATGCACTGAGTATATATATGTATTATTAGGTGCGTTCGCAACCCGGGGTCCACCGTGCAGGAGAGGAACCTGCTGCTGGCAAATGGCGGCGCTCTATGGCGGTATAAGCGAACTCTGTTAACTCCACAGAGTCGCTAGGAACAAGATGCTGTGCCCTGATAACCTCACAGAGGTACACAGCTACCAACCAGAGCAAACTGTGGTCATGCAGTCAGAGAAAACAGACAAACAACTCCTCACCAGAGGTGCCAGTATTCTAGTGGCTTATTTCAGCCAAGGCCCTGCATGCACTCATACAAACTCCTCACCGGAGGTGCCGGTATTCTAGGGGCTTATTTCAGCCAAACCCTAACTGCATCCAGACATGACCACACTGGCACTGAGCTCATAGACATTGGTTTGATACTAGCACATGGCCGTGTGGCCATGCAATCCATTTATAGCTGCAGCAACTTCAGGACCTTCCTAGAGGACCAATGGGAGCTGCTACAGTACCTCAGCAACTTCAGGACCTACCTAGAGGACCAATGGGAGCTGCTGCAGTATCTGAGCATGTGACCCCCGACCTCCAATGAGAGGTCTTACCCTGGGCATGCTCAGAAGGAAAAAAGCAGGACTTAGTCCAGAGACATCTGCTCGCCACTGACCAGTACTGGCTAAAAAGGCAGAGCCTGGAAGAACAGTAGTAACCAGTCGCCCAGTACCAGCCTGAGCCAGATGCTGGGACTGATGTCTCCACTGAGCAGGCTCCACTGTGGCTGGAGAAGAAAGGGAGACCGCAGCGGAAGTGGTTCGAGATTCCCCCTGTGCAGAGGCGGGAACTTGACACCTAACATTACCCCCCCTCCTAGGGCCCCCCTCCATGGACCTCGCTACGCTCGAAGGCAGCAATGAGCTGCAGAGCTCGAATGAGCTTAGCAGGCTCCCAGGACCTGTCCTCTGGGCCATAACCCTTCCAGTCCACCAAATAAAATTTTTTGCCACGTACCACCTTGCACCCCAAAATAGCGTTCACCTCGTAATCATCCGAAGACGAACCCGATGTCCCGGCAGATGACTCGGAAAAGCGGGACATGTACACGAGCTTCAGGAGGGACACATGAATGGTGTCGGTGATACCTAGGCGTGGAGGAAGGGCCAGACGGTAGACCACAGGGTTAACCTGTTCGAGGACCTTGAAGGGACCCAAGTAGCGAGGTGCAAACTTAGTGGACTCAACTTGCAGCCTGATGTTACAGATGGAGAGCCACACTAAGTCGCCAGGAGGAAAGGTCAGAGCAGGGCGCCAATGTGCATCGGTGGAGGACCTCATTCTCTCCTTGGAGGCCCGGATGACATCCTGAGTGCAGTCCCAAATGTCCTGTGCCTCCACAGCCCAGTCTGCCACCCTGGAGTCAGTGGAAGACACGGGCATAGGCACAGGGACCCGCGGATGCTGGCCGTAATTAAGGAGGAAAGGAGTCTGACCTGTGGAGTCGGCTAGAGTGTTGCTAAGTGCAAACTCCGCCCATGGTAGCAAGGATGCCCAGTCATCCTGCCTGGCAGAAACAAAATGTTGTAAATATGTGACCAGGGTCTGGTTGGCCCTCTCTACCAACCCATTCATCTCGGGATGATATGCTGAGGAGAGATTCAACTCAATGCTGAGTAGACGACAAAGCTCTCTCCAGAAACGAGATGCAAACTGGGGACCCCGGTTACTGACAATTTTGTCCAGCATACCGTGTAGGCGAAATATGTGTGTTGATAAACAACGCAGCCAGAGCCCGTGCAGAAGGTAGCCGTGGAAGAGGCACCAAGTGCACCATTTTGGAAAAATGGTTGGTTATCACCCAAATAATGGTGCAGCTACGAGACTTGGGTAAGCCCACCTCAAAATCCATCCCGACCATCTCCTAGGGCCTGTCTGCCACCAGCAGGGGGTGAAGCAACCCAGCTGGCTGTTGACGAGGAGACTTGTTCTTGGCGCAGGAGACACATGCCCAAACATAGTCTGCAACATCACGGGCCATATGCGGCCACCAATATGTCCTCGCAGTAGCTCAGATGTCATTTTGGTCCCGAAATGTCCACCCACCCTAGATGAGTGAGCCCAAGAAAGAACCTCCGGACACAAACTGGATGGTACAAAAGTCTTGCCTAGAGGCACAGAATCTAGCGAAACCGGGGCCACAGTTCTCAGGCTCTCGGAAGGAACAATAAGCCGAGGCTCCTCTTCTTCCTCCTCCTCAGATGATACAATGGAGTGAGAAAGTCGGCACAAATGTTCTTCTCCCCGGAAAGAAAATGGAGGGTGAAATGGAACCGAGAGAAGAACAAGGATCATCTGGCTTGGCTAGAATTTAGCCGCTGGGTGGTCTGTAAATAAACCAAATTCTTGTGGTCTGTGAATACTTGGAAGGGAAAGTGATCCCCCTCTAAGAGATGTCTCCACTCTGAGAAGGCCAGCTTCATTGCTAGCAACTCCCTGTCCCCAATGGAATAATTCCTCTCCGCTGGTGTGAAGGTTTTGGAAAAGAAGAAGCAAGGATGCTTCCGACCTTGAGCATCCTTTTGGAAGAGGACTGCTCCAGCACCAACAGATGAGGCATCCACCTCCATTATAAATGGCTTATCTACATCAGGGCGATGTAGGATGGGAGCGCTAGCAAAATGAGATTTAATAGAAGTAATGGCCTTGGAGACCTCCTCAGACCACAATTTGGGATTTGCTCCCTTCTTGGTGAGGGCTACCAAGGGAGCTACCAAAGTTGAGAAATGAGGGACGAACTGGCGATAATAGTTAATAAACCCCATAAAGCGCTGCACTGCTTTAAGAGAATGGAGTTCTTGCGAGTCCATCACAACCTGTAATTTGGCAGGATCCATAGCCAATCCCTGGGCGGAGATGATATTGCCCAGGAAAGGTAAGGATTCCTGCTCAAATACACATTTCTCCAACTTGGTGTAGATGGAGTTAGTTCGAAAGAGGTCGAAGACTCTGCAAACATCTCTCTGGTGGGAGTCAATATCTGGAGAGTAGATGAGAATATCATCCAGTTAGACTACGACCGAGGTGGAGAGCATATCCCGGAAGATATCATTTACAAAGTCTTGGAAAACGGCTGGGGCATTGCAGAGCCCAAAGGGCATCACTAGATATTCATAGTGCCCATCCCTGGTGTTAAAAGCCATCTTCCATTTGTCCCCCTCACGGATGCGAATCAGGTTGTAAGCACCCCGTAGATCTAGTTTAGTAAACACCCTTGCTCCCCGAAGCCTATCAAAAAGCTCAGATAACAGGGGCAGAGGATATTTATTCTTAACGGTGATGGCGTTAATACCCCTGTAGCCTATGCATGGACATAGTTCCCCATTCTTCTTCTACACGAAGAAGAACCCAGCCCCTGCAGGTGACACTGACATTCTAATGAATCCTCCTGCCAGATTTTCCTGGATGTACTGAGACATCGCCTCTGTCTCTGGGAGAGATAATGGATAGACTCGACCCCAGGGAGGCTCAGCACCAGGCAAGAGGTCAATAGGACAGTCATAGGGGCGGTAAGGCGGAAGGGTCTCCGCAGCCCTTTTGGAGAACACATCCGCATAGGGCCAATATTGCTTGGGCAGAGAGAATAGATCTGCAGCTACCTCAGTAGTAGCAACCTGAACACATTCCCTCTGACATCTAACCCCACAAGATTCACCCCATCCCAAAATTCTGCCTGTGGACCACTCAACATGAGGAGAGTGGTACCATAGCCAAGGTATCCCTAACAGGACCTCATCAATTCCCTCAGGAATGACGAGCAGAGATATAATTTCCTGATGAGATGGTGACATGGACAGAGTAAAAGGGATGGTCTGGTGTGTTATCTGTGAGGGCAGTGTCAACCCATTTACCACTCGTACGGTTACTGGTTGAGCTAACATTACCATGGGAATTGCGTGACATTGAGCGAAGGCAGAAGACATAAAATTGCCCTCTGCCCCAGAATCCACGTAGAGCTCTACCGAGTGAGTGAATGAGCCTATTGTAATTGTCCCCTTAAAGGACAATTTGGAGGAAAACGTTGCCGTGTCTAGTGTACCTCCACTTACTACCACTAGACGCTGACGTTTCCTCGACCGCTGTGAACATCTGGTTGCAAGATGTCCTGAGTGTGGCAAACATGGCAGACCTTGAGTGCATGAGCGGTCCAGGACTTAGATCCCGCACGTGACACTTCCATGGCCTCATGTGACTCAGGGACCAGGACCGGAGATTCCAAAGGTTTGGCGAAGGTGGGAGCAAGCCAAAACCTCTGCCTACACTGGGCCCGCTCTAACCTCAGCTCATGAAAATGGAGGTCAATACGGGTAGACACAGCTATTAACTCCTCCAGTTTGGGGGGAATCTCCATTGTGGCCAGAGCGTCCTTAACGTGGTCAGCCAGCCCCCTCCAAAATATGGGGATAAGGGCTTTATCTGACCACTCCAGCTCAGATGATAGGGTGCAGAAGTGGACGGCAAAATGGCAGACCAAGGATGAGCCCTGAGTCAATGTCAACAGTTGGAGCGCCATAGCATGGGTGACTCGAGGCCCTAAAAAGACCTGTTTCAGCATGCTCAAGAACAGCAGAGCACTCTGCACCACATGATTGCCACGCTCCCACAGCGGCGTAGCCCACTCCAATGCCCTGTCCAACAGGAGAGACACAATAAATCCCACCTTTGCCTGCTCTGTGGGAAAACGTGCCGCCAGGAGCTCGAGATGTATAGAGCACAGGCTCACGAAACCCATACAAAATTTACTATCACCAGAAAATGTTTCTGGCAGTGGGAGGCGAGATAGAGACGGAAGAGGGGTGGCCTTGGACAAGGTTGCTGCAACCACGCTAGCAGCCTGAACAGCAACCGCAGTAACATCCACAGCTGAGGTTGTGCGCTCGAGAGCCGCCAACCTACCCTCCAGCTGATGGATGTGTCGCAACAATTGCTGTTTATCCACCATTTACTAGCCAGACCCTGGCGCTAGTATTATGTTAGGGTTTGGGGAATGCACTGAGTGTATATATATGTATTATTAGGTGCGTTTGCAACCCGGGGTCCACCGTGCAGGGGAGGAACCTGCTGCTGGCAAATGGTGGCTCTATATGGCGGAATAAGCAAACTTTGTTAACTCCACAGAGTCGCTAGGAACAAGATGTTGTGCCCTGTTAACCTCACAGAGGTACACAGCTACCAACCAGAGCAAACTGTGGTCATGCAGTCAGAGAAAATAGACTAACAACTCCTCACTGGAGGTGCCGGTATTCTAGCGGCTTATTTCAGCCAAGGCCCTGAATACACTCATACAAACTCCTCACCGGAGGTGCCGGTATTCTAGGGGCTTATTTCAGCCAAACCTTGCCATGCAAACCTTTTATAGCTGCAGCAACTTCAGGACCTTCCTAGAGGACCAATGTGAGCTGCTACAGTACCTGAGCAACTTCAGGACCTTCCTAGAGGACCAAAGGGAGCTGCTGCAGTATCTGAGCATGTGACCCCCAACCTCCAATGAGAGGTCTTACCCTGGGCATGCTCAGAAGGGGAAAAGCAGGACTTAGTCCAGAGACATCTGCTTGCCGCTGACTAGTACTGGCTACAAAGGCAGAGCCTGAAAGAACAGTAGTAACCAGTCGCCCAGTATCAGCCTAAACCAGATGCTGGGATCAATGTCTCTGCTGAGCAGGCTCCACTGCGGCTGGAGAAGAAAGGGAGACTGCAGCGGAGGTGGTTCAAGATTCCCCCTGTGCAGAGGCGGGAACTCGACACCTAAAAATAGATGCATTAAGAGGGTTGTTCCTACTGAGACATTCCCTTTAAATCAGTTTTCTTGTCAATTGTAAGGTTTAGCCTTTTTCATTGTAGATTTAAAGGGAACCTGCCACCTGATTAATGTAGCATGAAGCATCTATCATTAGGGTTGAGCGACTTTTACTTTTTTAGGATTGAGTCGGGTTTCGCGAAACCCGACTTTGTCATAAGTCGAGTCGAGTGAAATCGGCCGATTATCGCGCAAAGTCGGGGATCGACCGAAACACGAAACCCAATGCAAGTCAATGGGGAACCTCCTCCTCCTCCTCCTCCATCTCCTCCATCTCCTCCATCTCCTCCTCCATCTCCTCCATCTCCATCCCACAGTGGGATCGGGTCGGGTTTCATGAAACCCGACTTTGCTGAAAGTCGGCGATTTTTGAAAATATCCGATCTGTTTCGCTCAACCCTATCTACCATGATTCAGAGCCCTGGCTACATCCAGATTTATTTTTCTCTGAGTTCTGGCATTTCCAAGAAAATATACTTTAAAGATCCTTGGATGAGACTAGTCTGGCTGCAATTAAGATACAAATATACCTAGCTGCAAATGTGTAACCAGGCTTTGATTTATGCTGCCCGAAGTTTGAGCAGCATGAATCCAGTGACAGGTTCCCTTTTTAAGGTTATCCTTAAAAACCAAATGTGTACGTGTGCTTTGTTATGGAATATGGACTCCATAAAGTGGGATCTCAGTCACTTCTCTCATAAAAATCACATCAATACTTTACCACATGCTCTAATATGATGGACATCATAGATTGGTCCACTTAAGACCTTCATCGAATAGCAAGAGTAGAGAGGTGCTCTAAATTCATGGACCCAACCTCCCTCTCAGTCATTTAAATGGTCTGCACATAATACTACATCTTCCCTGTATGCATATCCATAGATGACTACCCTGGAGATAACATATGATAGCAAGCAATCAGAAAAGCCACACAAGAAGATTTCAGCAGATCATTTTAACAGCTTCTGTTTGATAATGAGTTGTCCTAATGAGAGAGATGAGACACCTAACTGGCAAATTAAAAATTTGTAGCATCTTTTAAACAGTTGTCCTCAACTGGGCAACATCTTTCCACATGCCATCCTAAAGTATATTGACATAGAGAAGGAGACCCTATTTTGAATGTTCAATCATACCCATAATTTGTCTTACAAGAATTCTGCAAATGTTCACGCCTGTAGTAGTTTAGTCAACACAGACTATAGTATTGGTATTATATTGGATTTTGTAGTGTCTTCAATATCTTTTGCTTTCTTTTTATCTATTCAAACCTTTTCTACATAGCCTGGCTCCTTTGTACCTTCTCCTCCCGAAAGCTGCACAGAGTGTATTTGCTCTATGATGGTCGATAACATGAATCCTCAGCATAATATAGTGAGATGTGTACCAATTGTCTGCAATACATCATGTAAAGAGGTATGAAACATGTATATTATTTGATTTTTCTATTAAATGTTCTAAATACAATTCTAATTAAAATAGTCAGTGGCTCTAGATCTGGAGCACCTTAGTTGTCTTTTGCCCGTTAATAGATATTTAAGTTGATTTACCCTTATATATAAAACAGAAATGTTAAATACGGTAATAATAAAAATAATGCTAAAAAGAGTTTTTATCACTGTTTTGAGTTATAAAAATATATTTTTGTGTCTCAATCTGAAAAAAAAAAACCAATTGTTACATGCGGTATCAAAACCTCAGTAGATCTCCAGATGACAGAAGAGGTAGAGTATGACGGAATATAGAAGTCTATGAGCGCTGTGTACAACTCTGAAGTTGTAAGGATGTGGGCATGAACATTACAATAAAGATTTTTAGTGATGCCTTTAAATAATCATACATACTGTTACACATTGGCCAATGGTTTAACCCCTTCACAATCTTGCGATTTTTTTGTGTTTTGGGCTTTTTTTCCCCTCCCCTTCTTCCAAGAGCCATAACTGTTTTATTTTTCCATCCACATAGCCGCATGAGGGCAATCCCTCCCCTTCTTCCAAGAGCCATAACTCTTTTATTTTTTCATCCACATAGCCGTATGAGGGCTTGTTTATTGCAAGATAAATTGTACTTTTCAATGAAATAATTTATTTTATCATATGATTCACTGGAAAGTGGAAAAGAAAAATTCAAATGCATTGATATTGCAAAAAAGTACAATTCCACAATGGTTTTTCTTTTATTTTTTTGTTTATCATGTTCACTATATGGTAACACTGACTGGACAACATGATTCTCCAAGCCAGTATGAGTATGCAGATACCAAACATGTATAGTTTATTTTTTTATTTAAGTGGTGAAAAACAGTTCAGAAATTTTTTTCACTTGTGTGATGCCATTTCAGAGACCCGTAATGTTTTCATTTTGGGGGATCTTGGGCTGTGTGATGGCTTATTTTTTGCTCCCTGAGCAGTAGTGATACCATTTTGGGGTAGATACAATGTTTTGTTTTTCTCTTATTGCATTTTATTGCAATGTTGCTGGAGCAAAAAAACGTAATTCTGCTTTTATGTTTTCTTGTTACGCCGTCTACTGATCGGATTACCGTAATTTATTTTATATTTCTATAGATCGGACATTTACGAATGCAGCGATATCAAATACGTGAATTTTTAATTTAATTTTTTTAATTGTTTTATTTTTACTAGATCAAAAATGGAGTGACTTGAACTTCTCTGTTTTTTTTTTTCATATTTAAAAAGAATAAAAATGTCTCACTTTGCACTGTCCCTTTTACTGTCCTCTTAGGGGACATGAAGCTGTGATAGTCTGGTTGCATGTGCCCTAGCTCTGCTATGATCACCTATGGCAGTGCTCCCCAACTCTGGTCCTCAAGAGCCACCAACAGCTCATGTTTTGAGGATTTCCTTAGTATTGCACAGGTGATTGAATGCTTGCCTGTCCAGGTGATGCAATTATCACCTGTGCAATATGAAGGAAATTCCTGAAAACATGACCTGTTGGTGGCTCTTGAGGAGCGGACTTGGGGAACACTGACCTATGGGCTGGCTTTCACAGAAAGATCGTAATAACAGGCATGAGGGTCTTTAGCAGACCCCGCTTGCCATGGCAACCCATCGGCATCACTTCCTGCAGGTTCTCAGTCTTCTGCTAAATTGCTTTCTGGCTACACAAATTTTATTTACAGAAGATTGTTTCTTCTAAATGAATCCTCCAGAATAATAGGAGTACTTATTTGGTCCTGTATAGGGTATATTTTATTTCCTTGTTAGAGGACACTATTCTGACAGTGGCGCTACAATTTCCAAGTAGTTTCTAGAACGACCTTGCCTGGCACATTGCCTGTTGTGTTTTGAGCTTTCAATAGAATTTGGTTCTGGCATTCCACTTCTTCATTAACTTGCGACCGATATGGGGTTGTTCAGAGATATTCAATGGCATTTGTCTAAAATTAATTGGCTGTGAATTGTGAATCATTAACATTTACTATCAGCTTAGGCAAACTATGAGAAGCAAAACTACATTTCAGTCCATCAATTACAGTTGAGGAAGATGTGTAACTAAGAATTATCTCTTGCCAATGTGAGCAAGAATCCACAAGTGATAATATATGGTGTCCAAATGAAATATATCAAAAATCAATAGCAATGGTTCATTAGGTAAAACAGTACCGTGTTTCCCCAAAAATAAGACATGGTCTTATATTCTTTTTTGCTCTGAAAGATGGGTTAGGATTTATTTTCAGGGGATGTCTGATTCTTTTTTTCATGGACATGAATTTTACATGAATTTACATGAATTCTTTAGCAAAAAAATCAATATTTATTGAAATATAATCATGTCATCACATATACACTGCACATACATGTGTGTATGTATATATATTTATATATACAGTATATGCACACACTGCTCATACACAGGAATATACACACACATACACTGAACACACATATACATGCGTATATAAACACATTGCACATACATACAGATGTAGATGCACACACTGCATATACCGTACGTAAACATGTATGCACACACTGCACATGCTTTACATACCTGTCTGTCTCCTCTTCAGTTCCTCTAGACTCCCATAGTTAAAAGACCTTTGGTGACATCATGGTTACATGACCGTGATGTTAACAAAGGTGAAGAATAGAAATAATGGGACCCCTAAGAAGGTTTGCTTCCCCCTGAACACTGACCCTGACTGTAACTAAAGCTTGTTTTTGGAGTAAGGCTCATATTTCAATTATACTTCAAAATTTCTGTAAGATCATGCTGGTGCTTATTTTGGTCGTAGTTCTTATTTTCGGGAAAACTCAGTATGTGTGACTGGCTTTGGCTTACTGCCTGCCAGCTGACATATCTGATGTAACAAGATTTTACATTCTATATCCTTGTCAACTCCTGTCCACACTTGTTTGGTGCACATCAATTCTTGATGTCCTTGTGGACTAAATTGCAGGGGGGGGTTGTATTTTTTTAAGCATCAAGATAAGGTTTCCATGCAGAACTAATTGTCCTGCAATAGATTGCTCATATTTAATGCTTTGATAAGTTGGATCATAAAGACTCTTGCCTTAAAGATCTGTGGCACCCCAAGGGATCAGTTACCACAGTAGTATTGCCTTCCTCTCGGGGAGGGTGATGCCATGCCTGGAAATGAGGAGGATCCCTTTGACAGGTAACCTGTACATGCAACATTTATCAATATATGAACCAACAATCATAATGTGCTAAGTATACTATATTATTCCGTCTGTTACACTACAACATCCATAAGGGAGTGAACAGAAATGCACAAATTCAAAATTATCATAAAATTCTATTTTATTAAATTCTAAAAAACTATTGAAATAATAGGACAAAAACCAAACAAAGTAACCTCAGATGTAAGTAACACAATATGGTACCCGCTCCTTTAACCACACTGATTACAAAATGCATCAAGAAATACCAGAAACAGTCTGCACTAATAGATTAAGGAGACAAAACAATACAGACAAGCCAAAAAACCAGAGGAGCAGTCTTCATCTAACTGATTATCAGTGAGCATAGGCTGGCTATATTCCTACTTCCTTATATTTAAGTATCAAGGTGTCCCTGGTCCTCATATGTCTGAATCCAATTAGAAACTCCCCAGAATAAATATAGCAATGCAGACTGAAACAGTGCTGGATATTCTTACAATGTGTGGAGCTGGTGCCGTGTCCCTCTACCCGAGGCGCGTTTCATCCACACTTCTTCAGGGGTGATCCCTTTGACAAGGAACCTGTACATGCAACATGTTCTGACTCCAGGCCAGAAGGGGGAGCTCTGAAGCCGGTTTCAGGGGAGCTTCCCTAGATAGATATACATTCTGGTCTAGAGGAGGAGTCAGTGAGTCTGTAGAGACAGTGAAAGAAGAAGGAGCACAGGAGAAGTGAGGAGCTGGAGGAGAGCTGCTATTGGGCTCCCTCTACGCTAAAGTGCAAAAACCAGGCACCGGGAGCCAGAGGCTGTGTGGAACTGCATGTCCCACGGCAGAACCAGAGGGCAGGAAATTGAAAGTGACTTGCCTACATTTACACGCTGAGCTACAGCAACATCCAGAGCCTGGAGTCATCGTGGATAGAGACCCCTATAAAACGGCTCATGTTGCCTACCATACAGGTACTGTCCCAGGACAGAGAGTGAGAGTGGACCTTGAAGGAAGCCATAGGCAGCAAGGGACTATTATTCAGCGCATAGTGGAAGGCTCCCCATCTGACCTGGCAAAGGGAATTCTACTCGTTCTCAGGCTGCCTGGACTCTGTCACCTGTTGCTGGTAGCCTGGACTGTGGCTGTCTACCATCAGTAAACCAAGTAAAGAGACTGCAACTTTGTGTCCTCTGATTTTTCTGGCAACACACTATCTTTGCCAAATACACCAGGAGCCCTGGGGACCTAGCTTCACCTGTGGGAAGCCATACCATCCTTGCTGCAGTTCCACCACTCCCCAGAGGACCCCTTTAAGCAGCGTCAGTCACCCCTGACTGAATACCACAGGTGGCATCACAAACATTTCTCATTTTAAAAACCCCTTTAAAGACATTCCCTTTTGCTTGGACACCCAGGGCTAAGGATCGGGTCACTGCCACTGTGACCACCCCTTTAATGACGACCTGACCTGGTACTGAGTATCCCTAGGCCCTGGCTGGGCGCTCCATATTGTCTCAATTGAAATTTCTGAATCCGTTGCAGAAATTTTTTTGACCTCATATGATGTCAGTTAATGAAGAAAGTCTTATCAGAAATAAAGTAAATATACTACTCTGTTAGATTGTATGAAAGCTAGTGATGAGCGACTGTGCTCTTAGTCAGGTTTTCCGAGCGGTCTCGGGTGATCTCCGAGTATTTTGGGAATGCTCGTAGACTATGTTTGTGTCGCCACAGCTGCATGATTTGCGGCTGCTAGACAGCCTGAATACATGCAGGGATTGCTTGTTTGTTAGGCAATCCCCACACATATTCAGGCTGTCTAGCAGCTGCAAATCATGCAGCTGCGGCAACACAAACACAATCTACAAGACGCACAAAATAATTGGAGATCACCCGAGCATGCTCGGAAAACCTGAGTAACGAGCACACTCGCTCATCACTAATGATAATGCAAAACATCCAATGACATGCAGCTCAAATCACCTGACTGCTGCTGCCAATCACTGGCAGCAGGGCTACTTCTTCTGGTGGAATAGTGATGTCTCCTTTTCAGGGTGCCAGTAATTGAGTATCTTTTAGTTTGTTATATTTTACAATTTTAAGAACCTATAGATATTTTATTTTTTCTTAGACAAAGTCTTTAACTTATATTGACTCTTTGTTTCCAATATGTAAACCCTTTATCAGTTTAACGGTTCTTGCGATGTCCTGTGGACTGTAAATTGTCAGATCATCCTAATCCAGCGGTGAAAAAAGTACATTTCTCAATAACCTGGCCTCTGATTGGCCTCCTAGGTCCCTGCTCTTCTCATTAGTTGTTTTTTTTTTCTATTTAGGGTGAAGAATATCAAACTATACCAGGACAGTGTTGTGGAAAATGTGTGCATGTATCATGTATTATTAAAACACGCGATGGACAAACTAAAGTGCTAATGGTACGCAATATTTATTAAGCTTTAATAATTCATTTTGTACCGAATCATACAGGGAAACAAAACTGTAAAATGAGTTAGAGAAACAGAATGTTTAAGAATATTGCATCTGCTCTAGTGATTAGAGTGAAATCTGCACTTCCAAGATTTGTTGTATAATCGAACAATCCGATAAAAGAACATACAGCAAAAATTTAGATTTATACATGAAAACTTGATTTAAATAATATTTCTTTTACTACTGATCGATCTCCTAAAAGCTCTATATTTGCTTCTTCTGTTTAGATTGGAGAAAGTTGGGTTCCAGACAATGACAACTGTACAATTTATTACTGTAGTGAGCTGCAAAATGGAGAGTCATATACTACTGAGTCAGTTGTAACCTGCACATATAATGGTCCAGATGACTGTGTTCCAGTAAGTAGAAAATATCACCTGTGACTGTGTTGTATTGGGAGCTGTAGATGATAAATATGGGGGTAAACCCTGGATGCAAAATTAATGGGCATTGGTAGGTTCATGTCAGCATTTTCTACGACTAAACTACTTTCTAGAATTGACATGTTATTTTCATTTAGATTTGGGTTCTGATTTCTCAGGCTAATAGTAACAGATGGGTTAGTTAAGAGATTAATAAACAATTAAAAAATGAGATTGTCACCTTTTTACAACTGACACCTTGAGGTCGAAACGCATCAACAAATCATCCTCATGTAGCCCTTCTGCTGTCCCTACCGCTACAGCTCACTCATGTCCCATACTGGCCTCCTAGGTCCCTGCTCTTCTCATTAATTGGTTTTCTTTTCTAATTAGGGTGAAGAATATCAAATCATACCAGGACAGTGTTGTGGAAAATGTGTGCTTGTATCATGTATTATTGAAACACCCAATGGACAAACTAAAGTGCTAATGGTATGAAACATTTATTAAGCTTTAATAAGTCATTTTGTACCGATCCATACAGGGAAACAAAGCTGGAAAATAAGTTCAAGAAACAGAATGTTTCAGAATATTGTGTCTGCTCTAGTGATTAGAGTGAAATCTGCACTTCCAAGATTTGTTGTATTATCGAACAATCTGATAAAAAAAACATAAAGCAGAAATTTTGAAAAATTTACATTTATACACGGAAAACTGATTTAAGTAATATTTCTTTTACTACTGATCAATTTCCTGAAAGTTCTATATTTGTTTCTTCTATTTAGATTGGAGAAAGTTGGGTTCCAGACAATGACCACTGTAAAAAATATACATGTAGCAAGCTGGGAAATGGAGAGCCATATACTACTGAGTCAACTGTATCCTGCACATATAATAGTGCAGATGACTGCGGTCCAGTAAGTAGAAAATATCAGCTGTGACTGTTGTATTGAGAGCTGTAAGTGATAAATATGGCGGTAAACCCTGAATGCCAAATTAATGGGCATTGGTAGGTTCATGTCAGCATTTTCTACAACTAAACTACTTTCTAGAATTGACATGTTACTTTCATTTAGATTTAGGTTGTATTTTCATTGGCTAATAGTAACTGGTAACTTTTTTTCTTTCTTTTTTTGCAAACAGGGTTACGACTACATGCAACCTTCTGCAGACAAGTGCTGTGGTACATGTGTGCAGACCAAATGTATATTAACAATAGGTGGCTCAACTGTTATCCTAGAGGTAAGAAACTTGGGAATTACTTTTAAGAGTCAATGATTTTGTCTTTGATATTTTGATACTTAATGTTAGTTATGCTTTTCATCTTAGTTTACAATATTCGTAAAAGATAAAGTCAATGAATAAAAGACTTACGTCTTAAAGATATTTTTAGTTATTTTTTTTAGCAGTCAGCGTACATTCTTTAAAACATTCCTTTGGTGCATATACAGTGAGAAGAACTCTCATCTAGTATAATGTAATGTGGAAGTTCTGTATAACCATATAACCTGATCGAATGGAAATGTGGACCATACACTCTCGTATGCCTGCCTATTGGCTCATATATTATTTATCAATTTCCACTTACGTTTTTTCCTTTTTTATGTCTAGTCCATTTCTCAGCACTCCACTTGTATTGTTTCAAATCTGCATACATGTAATATATATATTATATATATATATATATATATATATATATATATATATATATATACACTCACCGGCCACTTTATTAGGTACACCATGCTAGTAACGGGTTGGACCCCCTTTTGCCTTCAGAACTGCCTCAATTCTTCGTGGCATAGATTCAACAAGGTGCTGGAAGCATTCCTCAGAGATTTTGGTCCATATTGACATGATGGCATCACACAGTTGCCGCAGATTTGTCGGCTGCACATCCCAAAGATGCTCCATACAAGGCAGGATGGATCCATGCTTTCATGTTGTTTACGCCAAATTCTGACCCTACCATCCGAATGTCGCAGCAGAAATCGAGACTCATCAGACCAAGCAACGTTTTTCCAATCTTCTACTGTCCAATTTCGATGAGCTTGTACAAATTGTAGCCTCAGTTTCCTGTTCTTAGCTGAAAGGAGTGGTACCCGGTGTGGTCTTCTGCTGCTGTAGCCCATCTGCCTCAAAGTTCGACGCACTGTGCGTTCAGAGATGCTCTTAGGCCTACCTTGGTTGTAACGGGTGGCGATTTGAGTCACTGTTGCCTTTCTATCAGCTCGAACCAGTCTGCCCATTCTCCTCTGACCTCTGGCATCAACAAGGCATTTCCGCCCACAGAACTGCCGCTCACTGGATTTTTTTTCTTTTTCGGACCATTCTCTGTAAACCCTAGAGATGGTTGTGCGTGAAAATCCCAGTAGATCAGCAGTTTCTGAAATACTCAGACCAGCCCTTCTGGCACCAACAACCATGCCACGTTCAAAGGCACTCAAATCACCTTTCTTCCCCATACTGATGCTCGGTTTGAACTGCAGGAGATTGTCTTGACCATGTCTACATGCCTAAATGCACTGAGTTGCCGCCATGTGATTGGCTGATTAGAAATTAAGTGTTAACAAGAAGTTGGACAGGTGTACCTAATAAAGTGGCCGGTGAGTGTATATATATATATATATGTATACATATGTAGATCTATATACAGATATTTATATATATCTATATTTTCCATATATATCAAAATATATCCATATATCTATCTATTATATCTCTATATATATATATATATTTCTATCTACACACAGTTTTGCACACCATTCATTACACTTATTGTTACACTGGTTTTTCACATACCTGCACATGTATTTTTCACATTCATTTCATTTATACACATCCTTTTATTCATTTATTGTAGCATTCATATGCTCACATGATTTATGTGTTTACTTCTTCACATCTTCAATTTGAGCGCTTTTCTTTGAAGGTTTCACACTGGGTGTCACGGTTTGCCATGTCACATGTAATAGATCGTCATTAGTGATGAGCGAACATGATGAGCATGTTCAGGTCCTAACCGAGTGTCTTCGATGTGCTTGAATACTATGTTCGATTCCCCTCGGCTGAATGTCTCGGGGCTGTTCGACAGCCATAACACATGCAGGGATTGCCTAACAAACAGACAATCCCTGTATGTGTCGCAACTGTCAAAAAGCCATGCAGCTGCAAGGACGCAAACATATTTTTCAGATGCACAGGGGCCCAAGAGATAAAGAGGTCCATTTCTGCTTCCAAAGTAGCCCTTCTGTCACAGAAATGTAAAGAGGCCGAGTTATTGTTCTTGCACAGGAGCCTACTTCAGTCTGTGTCCATCACTGATTTCAAGTATGGGTTTCTAATATTTTGGTTAGTTAACTTTTAGGCATGCAATTATTCCAACAGTTCCTGAAACAGCCTTGGCTTTTGGTAGAGTTTTTCCGCATTTCCTATGTGCAGCCCGGTTGATGTAACAGTTGAGACTAGAATGGAGGTACTAGAAGGAGCTCTTCCTTCTGAAAACCCACTTAGTATTGGGCAGGATGGAATGGAGTTGCTAGAAGAAGGTCCTCCTCCTGGATTCACTATTTTGACCTCTTTAGTACAGTTTACACTGAAATGCAGTTGTTACAAAGAGGGCCTCCTCCTGGATTCAGTATTTTGACCTGTAGAGTACAGATAAGGCTAAAATAAAGTTGCTAGAAGTAGGTCCTCTCTCAGAAGTCACTAATCGAGCCTGTTTAATGCAGATGAGGCTAGAATGGCATAATTAGAAGAATATCCTCCTGTTTTTGAGTTAATTTATTAAAATAATACTATATTTTTTTAGGTTAAATATTATATGGGTATTTCAATGTACATTTAGGAAAATAAAAACTATTTTGAGGGTAGGTTCACACTGCATCTTTTAGACACCGGCGTACCTGCATCATTTTTGAAGTTGAAGACGGTTCCGAAAAACATCAGTATTGTTTTCCCAGAAGCGTCTTTTCTGACATCCTTTCCAACAACGTTTGGGGCTTTTATTTTTTCTCATTTAAATCCATATATAACATAGTGGCAGCGTCCAAGAGGAAGCCACCTGAAAAATGGTCAGGTCACTTCGTTTAGACACTTCACGACTTTCAAAGTCTGAAGCAGTTAAAAAAAGTGGAAAAAAAATAAAACATATGAACAAGTTGTTTTGACACTGCTGTGCATATCTTCATTCATTTCAGCAATTTATAAGCGCTTTTTTCAGGTGTCATGTCCACATATCCAAAATGTTGCAAGTCAGTCTCAATTACTGATGTCAGAGGGAGGATTTCCTCCTTACAACTCCAATCTGGCCTGTTTAGTGAAGAACTGGCTAGAATGGAGTGGGGGGAAAAAGCTCCAGTTTTTGAGGTGACTTGTACAGTGTACATATGTGTACATCTGTGATGGTGTACATCTGTGTACATCTGTGAGCTTTCCCAGATGTATACTGTAACATGGCCATAGCCAACCATTCACCAGACAGATGTAGGATATGAGTTCTTTTCGCCTCCGTCTGGCTGGTATGAGCCTGCGTACTGTTTGTGTAGCTGTATAGGGAAGTGCATGTCACTTTCTGTAAGGAGAAATGCTACCCCTTAGATTCCAGTCAGAGGCCACGCATACAGCCAAAATCAGATTTCATGCTTTGCACTTAGGAGGGGCAACACCCCAAAACATGTGTCTGCAAATTAAGATTCTGGTTTGGCTTTTATCCTAAGATATATGGCACAGCTCGTTAAAGGGTCAATATTGACTTTTAGTATGGCTGTTCCCAATAGGTGGTGCTAGAGTTCTAATTCTCTTCCTCTCTGAAGAGATGAGACAATTTGCATATTCCTATGCAGAAGGACACTTCAAACAAACATGTAACAAGCTAGAATGGAGTGGGTAGCACGAGGAATCCAATCCAGCCTGTTCAGTTCTTAAAAGGAGGTCTTCATGTCTTTAATGTAACTTTATTAAAAGTGAATAGTCTTAAGTTAGCCAGTCTTAAAATAATAAAATCATCTTTTAATCAACAACCCAAGATCATTGCTGTGCCTTCTTTGCTGCCCCAATAATTTTCTACAGGTTGCAGCGGTAACGTCATGATTACAGCTCATACGAGCACTGATGTCAATCATTAGGCTCCTCGGCCATGCTGGGTTAAACGGCATGAGCTGCTGAGCTCATTGATTGGCTGCAGTGGTTGGATGAACTGTAGTTTTGATGCTATTCTAGAAGCTTGTATGAAATATCATAATGATGCAAAGACCATCAACTATTTAGCCCTGGACAACCTCTTTAATGGCTAACACGTTTTGCACTTATAACTAATCTTAAAACTATGCTGATTTTAGGGAATTCTGCATACTGCTGCTGTTTTTGGCCAAAATCATTAACGCAAGCTCAGAAGCAACCACCTCTATGAGTCAGAACGGTCAGCTGCTAAGTTTCAGTGGCCTGGCTCTGGAAGACCTATCCTATCTATGTATTTAATGGACAATAATTCATATGTATTTTACAGAGTGTTTCAGAAGCCAGGCTGATGGTAGGGGGTGTCTACAAGGAGAAATAGTAGTAAACTGAGCAGAAAACAATAGGTCAGTCCTAACATTCAACCATTCTGGTTTTTAGGAAGGTGAAGCTATTCCTGCCGATGAGAAATGTGCATATTATAAATGTGAGCTGTCAAATGGACAATTTATTGTGGTGAAAGACACAATAACCTGCCAAATAAGCACCGCCCAGGACTGTCAATATGTAAGTATTAAATTAACCTGATCTGTGAAAATGCTTCTTTAGGCCTCCTTCATACATCTGTTAAAAAAAAGTATGCGTGAGACGGTTTGTTTTTGCTACTCGCATGGTTTTCTGTCTGCCATCCATGTGTGCTATCTTTGTGACATCCATGTGCCATCCATGTATACATGTGTACCATTCGTGTGTAGTCTGTGTGACAGCCATGTGCCATGTACTAGAATAGAAATTACAGATTTTTATGTGTTAAAGTTGTACAAAGATAGAGACAGGTAGCTAGATGGATAGATATATCAAAAATTGGAAGCAGCACACCATAATAGAATCAATTCACGTGCAGTTTAATTGCCCATCGCTAGATGGGCAATTAAACTGCACGTGAATTGACTCTATTATGGTGTGCTGCTTCCAATTTTTGATATATTCATTAGGATTGGTACATGCCTGGGAAGCTCTTGCACCCTCTAACTACTTTTGTGCTGCTTTTTCATTTTCTTTTTTTCTAGATAGATTTGTAAAAAGATAGATAGATAATAGATTTATAGATAAATACGGTAGATAGAAAATAGATAGATAGATTTATAAAAAGAAATAGATAATATATAGATAGATAGATAGATAGATAGATAGATAGATAGATAGATAGATAGAAAAAAGAAACAGCACCTGAAAAAATTGTAGTTGAGTGCAAAGCTTCATAGGTACATAGCAGTCCTTATATAGAAAAAATGAGGATGCAGCACACCCTTCCTTTAGTGAAAAAAACAAGCTGTTTTAATTGCCCATTGTGTGACGTTTCAGCTCTGTGTGTGAGCCTTCTTCAAAACTTGCTTCCTTATTTTTTTCTAGATAGATAGATTTATAAATAGATAGATTTATAGATAGATATCTGTGAGATATATAACTAATTATTTGCTCATGTAGTTTTCTGTACATGTATTGATGTAATAAATAAATGAAAAAAACAAAGTGGGGTCCCCCCAATTTTTCCAACCAGCAAAGGTAAAGCAGACAGCTAAGAGTTGATATTATCATTCTTGGAAGGTCCATGGCTATTTGTCCTTCCCAGCCAAAAAAATATCAGCCAGCAGCTGCCCCAGAAGTGGAGCATTGCTTTGCTTTGCTCTTTTTGATTGCCCTGGTACGTTGGCAATCGGAGAAATGGTAGTTGGGGTTGATGTCGATTGTGAGCTGTCCAAAAACACAGCTGACATCAAGCAATGATGATAGCAATGGAGAGGGGCCGATCAGACACCACCATTACTAACCCAGAATAAAAAGAAAAAGAAAAGAGAATAACACACCACTAGTGTTGAGCATTCCGATACCGCAAGTATCGGCCGATACTTGCAGTATCGGAACTCCGATACCGAGTTCCGATACTTTTGTGGTATCGGGAATCAGTATCGGATCCATATTAATGTGTAAAATAAAGAATTAAAATAAAAAACTATTGATATACTCACCTCTCCGGAGGCCCATGCACCTTACCGCTGTTAACCGGCAGCCTTCTTTGCTTAAAATGAGCGCGTTTAGGGCCTTCCATGACGTCACGGCTTCTGATTGGTCGCGTGCCGCTCATGTGACCGCCGCGCGACCAATCACAAGCCGTGACGCCATTCTCAGGTCCTAAATTCCTAATTCTAGGAATTTAGGACCTGAGAATGACGTCGCGGCTTGTGATTGGTCGCGTGGCGGTCACATGAGCGGCACGTGACCAATCAGAAGCCGTGACGTCATGGAAGGCCCTAAACGCGCTCATTTTAAGCAAAGAAGGCTGCCGGTTAACAGCGGTAAGGTGCATGGGCCTCCGGAGAGGTGAGTATATCAATATTTTTTATTTTAATTCTTTATTTTACACATTAATATGGATCCCAGGGCCTGAAGGATAGTTTCCTCTCCTTCAGACCCTGGGAACCATCAGGATACCTTCCGATACTTGGTGTCCCATTGACTTGTATGGGTATCGGTATCGGCGATATCCGATACTTTTCGGGTATCGGCCGATACTATCCGATACCGATACTTTCAAGTATCGGACGGTATCGCTCAACACTACACACCACCTTATTAAAAAAAATCTTTTTTTTTCCTGGGTTAGTAATGAGGGTGTCTGTCTATCTATCTATCTATCTATCTATCTATCTATCTATCTATCTATGTATCTATCTACCTAGTCATCTGGTCTATCACATGTCTATCCATATCTCTTTGCACATTTTTAAAAATCAGTCATTTCTGTTTTGCATTCTAATCCAGTGTGTGTCTCATGAAGGGTACATGATGTCTTTCATGTGCTCTACATGTTAACGAGGACCAATAGATTTTTATTGTCCCTTGTCATCTGTGCTGCCAGAAAAAAAAGACATGTCTACATGTGGGTTACATGGGCACAAGGTCCATGTGAAAACACAGACATATGAACACCCCCATAGGTCATAATGGGAACGTGTGTCGATAGGTGTGAAAACGTATGCCACATGTACCGGAGATACATACAAGTGAAGGAGGCCTTACACTGATTTACTGATTTATATCGATCTATCTTAATGAATTTTGTATTTAGGATGAAGAATTTCAGCCATCTACTGTTGACGACTGTTGTGGACTGTGTATCCAGAAATATTGTGTTATTGTTTCATTAAATGGAGAAAGGACACGTATCAGCGTATGTTAACATATGTTTTTTTTTTAATTGTAGTCCATTGTCTTTTACATATATCAGAGATCCAAATATTTTAAGTCTAATAAAAATATACAGCTAAAATGTGTACTGACAGTTGAGACATAAGTGATGGATAAGCTGATTTGGGGTTTCCTATGGTACTAGTTCTAAATGTAAATGATAAAAGAAGTTGTCTCTGATTCAATGTTCAGTAGTACAGAACTTCTTTGCTTCCTAATTACCAGAGGGCAGTGCGCTCCTAATAATTGACATGGATGTACTGCTTATCCAATCTATGTATCAGAGGAGTGCCGGAGCATTGAAGTTGGCTGGATCCAGCACTCTGCTCAGCTTCAGTCCAGCACTTAGAAGATCTATTGGTAAAATCATTCAAACATACAATCTTAGCCTTGGAGACTGTACTCCTCTGATAGACTGCTGCAGAAAACAGTTACCTAAGCAATGAGTAGTAAACTATTGAATTAAAAAGCAATCCATTATTGAGAGCTAAGTTGCAAAGTTGTTTTTTTTTACACACACTTTGTGATTTTACCCATTTAAGAAGAGAATGTTAAAGATTTAAGAATCCAATATCGAACTTCATGAGTGGCAACTTCTTGAGATAGATGTGCTTCCTGTATTTATCATATATAAATGTCAAACACATACAGTAGGTAATGAGAATTTATTGAATTGAAGAGTTTTACCAATGTTATCTTCTGACATATGTCTGACAATTTAGATTTACATTTATAGAAGGAAAAAAATTCACTCCCCTTCTTTCTTTCATTAATGTCATAGCAACGTACCTGGCCTTACTTGACGAACGTACAGTATGCATTTTTCACAGTGAATTAGAGGTCTATTGTGCTGATTTACATAAGAGAACTATAGAGTAGTGACAAGCTCACTGGTTTCGGGAGTTTGTCACTTATAATGTTAATCTATAACAGCTTTAAGAACTTGCATCTTAACCTTTGATGGTTGGCCAGTGAGAAGTCTACTGTGAGACAATCGGTGGCTGGAGTGTGGTGGGTCCCTGCATGTCATTAATATCTCAGACTCCTGCTTCATAGAGGACTCTGTTGGTTAAGATGTCAGTGCACAATAACAGAAATCAGTGTGTCTATCATGACATTAAAGTGCCCTCAGAGAGGACAGCGTAATGGACCTAACAGGTTGCCTTTAACCAAACATGTATGTAGCTGTTGAGGGAAATTTTGATAGCTTTCTTCTCCTGGAGATTCACTTCCAGCAAAGATATCTGCTCAGGGGTTTTCTCATTGAGAATTCAGGAGTGCTTCTGTCTATGGGAAAGATAGCCAAGATGCCTGTTTTCCAAGTATCTTTCAGCTGATTGTCAACTAATGTGTATAGGGGCTTTAACAAGGTATACTAAAGAAATATTCCTTCTTGTGGAAAAAAAATAAAATAAATTATATTTTCAAGAGCTGGACAAGACTACCTCATGGGGACCTCAAATGTATCCTCTTACAATGTTCCATATATTACAAACATTTTTCCATTACAAATCTGTAATATCCCAAATACATGTTCCCAGAAGAAAATGATACACTCCCATGCCCATGTTTCCAAATGGCTGTCATGAGCTTTTTGCCTTAGTGATGCTACCACCATCTCATTACATATTTATGTTTCTTTTACAAAAAAAAGAAAAATGATTGAAGTTTGCCTAGTCTAGCACTTGTCAAAACAAGGCAGGTGAACTGTTATGAGTGCACAGGCGCATACACATTGGCAACGTACAATCCAGAGAAACTAATACATTAACCTGACAGATCTCTGTTCAGGCTCTGTTCAGACTGGTAAAAACCCTAATCTGACCCTGGTCTGTCCCTACCTGACCACAGAGGTTGGAATCCTAACATTATGCAATGGTGCCCGCACTTGACGGCGGCTCACTCTGAATGTCCTTAACAGCTCCTAGTATTACTAAAGTAGTAATACCCTAAGGAATAAAGGAAAGACACACAAAACAGGAACAACCAACAAAAGCTACAGCAGTGACTGAATCCAAAAAAGTCACGTTCAGACAGTTAATCTTTGGCACCGAGGCTGATATTCATTAGAAAAATACACCAGGAATGAATATAACCAGTAATCATAGCTGGAAAAGGGATAATATATATAGCTAACCCAGAATGTGACTGGACAGAGACAATGATCTATAGAAGATAGGAGATAGCCGCACACTATAAGAAAAGAAGCAAATGTAAAGGTAAATAGAAATTCATCAATTGGACACAAACTGATCAAGCTGTAGCTAAACATGGAAGAATTTAGACCACGGAACAAAATGTCACTGGATAAAACCCCAATGCATAATACGAACCAGTAGCTACAGGGAAAACACTTGCTAGTTGCCTGCCATTCCTTCGTTATTTTCCTGCAGTTATGCAATATTGCTTATGAAGGACTGTAAAGTCAATGAACTACAATAAGTCAGTTTTAACAATCATCTCATTTTGGTTTTCAGGAAGGAGAATCTCTTCCTTCAAGCGATGACATATGTATTACTTATAAGTGTTTGATGTCACAAGGCATACTTATTACAGTGGAAGTAATAGAGACTTGCATGTATGAAAACTCACAGGACTGTGCATTGGTAAGAAATCAACTACCCCGTCCTATAAATGTATTATATTATGTGTCAAGATTGATATACATTTTCAACTTTTATATTTAGGGTGAAGAATATGAGCCATCAATTGACCAGTGCTGTGGACAGTGTATTGAAAAGTATTGTGTTTTTATTGCACCAAATGAAGAACCTAGACTTCTGAATGTATGTGGACATTTCTATTGCTTTATTGTAGTTAAGGTGTTTAAAGGGGTTTTCTAGGATTGTATTTTTTCATGGGGCTATACACTTATCAGTACCTGCCTGTTCTGCAATTCTCCAATCTTTCATGGGTTAGAGAAGTCATGGACCACTTCTGGCTATGATTCTCCTTCTTCATCACTGACAACATCCTAATGATTGACAGCCAGCTTCTCGCTGCGGTGATGTGCTGAGGAACCCAAGAATTCAGGCATTTAACTATGGCATGTTTATATATTGACAAGGGTAAAAGGTAAGAAAGAACTAAAGAGAGCTATAGATTGAAAAGATGGAAGTTTGAGCTAGGTATTGTGGTAGACTTCCTAGAAAGGTTGATTACTTAGAATTTTAGAGTCATAAGGTCCCCATACATGTTAGACTAATGTCAGCTGAACCCAGCAATATTGATGGATTTTCTGATGGCGGTTTAATGTGTATGAGGGTGCCAGTCAACTGATGGTTGATAGAGATGTCGATAGGGCATGTCCAATTTCAGACTGCCAATCACATTGCCGATATAAGTCCCTGGCCGACCTGTCAATTGGAAGCTTCGTCACAGAGGTTCTCCTGTGTATGGGATTGTCGTCTGAGATGGCTGTCAGTTGAATAATTGGCCAAAGCATAGATCGGAAATGCAGCACATAATGCGGAACCAAAACTTAACTTTTACTCAATATTTTAAAATTGTAATATATCACATAAATAGCACATAGTGACACAAAACATCTTTAAAAGCACATATACAAAGAGAGCCTGTATTCCTGTATGGGAGAAGTGTTGGTGGTGGTCAAATGATATAAGGGGCAAGCGCGTCAATTTTTAACACCATAGATTGTAGATCAAAAACATGCAGATAGAGTTGAGCGACTTTTACTTTTTTCGGATCGAGTCGGGTTTCGTGAAACCCGACTTTGTCAAAAGTCGGGTCGGGTGAAATCGGCCTATTATTACAAAAAGTTGAGGGCCTACTGAAACACGAAACCCAATGCAAGTCAATGGGGAATCAAAGTCGGCAGTGAGTGGAGGACAGGAAAACACCTACAGTGCCCATTTTAATGCCAAAAACATCAATTCTTATTACTGAAGCTTGTCAATCTTAATTTATTTTATAATAATAGTTAGGCATTGAAAACTGGGGGTCATTTGGCTAAAGTTGTGGGGGAGTAGTGCTGGCTCAAGTTTTTCGGGGGCCCAGGAAACGCGGAATACATCACGGCGGTGGAGCAGGGAGAGGTAAGTATTTCAACTTTGCAAGTGCTGTGATCCTGAGCAAGCAGTGGGGGCCCACTTGTTGGCATTGGCACTGGCACAGGGCCCCTCATAGTACGGCGGTGTGTTTGATGGCGGGTGGCGCTTCCCACCGGCAGACACTTTTGCGTATTATGAGGGGCCCTGTGCCAGTGACGTCGCCAACGAGTATGCCCCCCCCCTGATGAAGGAACCTGCACTTTCATCTGCACCTTCCTCTTTGTCCCCATGTAAGGTGGTATAATATGCGGGAAGGGGAACCTGACTTTCAGCAGGGTCAGATTCTGGCTATGTAGAGTGCAAGAGGAATGTAGTCGTCTGGGTCAATGTACCAGCAGACTCATCTAGCAGTGGCTGGGCAATGGGCAGGATGAGGAGGAAACACAGATATAGGCCCAAATAATAAAGTGGGCTAAATGCAGTTCAAAATTGGTAACAGGAATAACCAGGCAGCATTGCTTGGTTCAGCGGAGGAAAATTGTAAGGAGTGGCTGACACAGTGAGTAGGCCCAAATAAGTAAGTGGGCTAAATGCAGTTCAAAATTGGTAACAGGAATAACCAGGCGGCATTGCATGGTTAAGCGGAGGACAATTGTAAGGAGTAGCAGACACAGTTAGTAGGCCCAAATAATCAAGTAGGCTAAAAACAGTTCAAAATTGGTAACAGGACTAAACTGGCGGCTTTGCTTTTTTCAGCGGAGGACAATTGTAAGGAGTGGCCGACACAGTGAGTAGGCCCAAATAAGTAAGTAGGCTAAATGCAGTTCAAAATTGGTAACAGGAATAACCAGGCGGCATTGCTTGGTTCAGCGGATGACAATTGTAAGGAGTGGCTGACACAGTAAGTAGGCCCAAATAAGTAAGTGGGCTAAATGCAGTTCAAAATTGGTAACAGGAATAACCAGGCGGCATTGCTTGTTTCAGCGGAGGACAATTGTAAGGAGTGGCTGACACAGTGAGTAGGCCCAAATAAGTAAGTAGGCAAAATGCAGTTCAAAATTGGTAACAGGAATAATCAGGTGGCATTGCTTGGTTCAGCGGAGGACAATTGTAAGGAGTGACTGACACAGTAAGTAGGCCCAAATAAGTAAGTGGGCTAAATGCAGTTCAAAATTGGTAAAAGGAATAACAAGGCGGCATTGCTTGGTTCAGCGGAGGACAATTTTAAGGAGTGGCTTGACACAGTAAGTAGGCCCAAATAAGTAAGTAGGCTAAATGCAGTTCAAAATTGGTAACAGGAATAACCAGGCGGCATTGCTTGGTTCAGCGGATGACAATTGTAAGGAGTGGCTGACACAGTAAGTAGGCCCAAATAAGTAAGTGGGCTAAATGCAGTTCAAAATTGGTAACAGGAATAACCAGGCGGCATTGCTTGTTTCAGCGGAGGACAATTGTAAGGAGTGGCTGACACAGTGAGTAGGCCCAAATAAGTAAGTAGGCAAAATGCAGTTCAAAATTGGTAACAGGAATAATCAGGCGGCATTGCTTGGTTCAGCGGAGGACAATTGTAAGGAGTGACTGACACAGTAAGTAGGCCCAAATAAGTAAGTGGGCTAAATGCAGTTCAAAATTGGTAAAAGGAATAACAAGGCGGCATTGCTTGGTTCAGCGGAGGACAATTTTAAGGAGTGGCTTGACACAGTAAGTAGGCCCAAATAAGTAAGTAGGCTAAATGCAGTTCAAAATTGGTAACAGGAATAACCAGGCGGCATTGCTTGGTTCAGCAGAGGACAATTTTAAGGAGTGGCTGACACAGTGAGTAGGCCCAAATAAGTAAGTAGGCTAAATGCAGTTCAAAATTGGTAACAGGAATAACCAGGCGGCATTGCTTGGTTCAGCGGAGGACAATTGTAAGGAGTGGCTAACACAGTGAGTAGGCCCAAATAAGTAAGTAGGCTAAAAGCAGTTCAAAATTGGTAACAGGACTAAACTGGCGGCTTTGCTTTGTTCAGTGGAGGACAATTGTAAGGAGTGGCTGACACAGTGAGTAAGCCCTAATAATAAAGTAGGCTAAATGTCTGCCAAAATTTTTTTCAGAAATAACCAGGTGGCATAGCTAGGTTCAGGGGTGGGCTCCTCTGCTGAGTAGCAGACAGTGCTAGTAGCAACGTATTAACTGGTCTAAATGGAGGCCAGGGCCCCTGTATATTTTAACTATCATCTATCATTTCAACAAATTTGTATTGGTAGTGCCATTGAAGGATTTAACAGCACAGACTACACAGTGGTGGAGCAGGGAGAGGCAAGAATTACAAGTGGTAGAGCACTGTTCGAGCTGGGGTGAACACTCTCTCGTAGGCTGCGGTACTGGCACAGGGCCCCTCATATTACAATGGTGTGTCTGACGTTGGTTGTGCACCACTACCGTCTGAGACACTTCATTGTACTATGAGAGACCCTGTGCCAGTGCCGTCGCCCAAGAGTGTGCACACCCACCTGTCCAGGCAAACGGCACTCGCACGGGTGCTTGGGCCAGGTGGTGACCAGTGGGGGGAGTCAGCCCATTTAGGGAGGTATATAAATGGCTTATGGTGGACATTCAGCAGCTGCAAATGGAGGAATTGGAGAAGTCAGTAAGAGGAGGCCAAAAGCAAGACATTTTTCAGGCAAGCTACGTGTCAGCAGGGGAAGGTGGGGCCAAATAATTTGAAATCCACACTAGCAGCAGGGCATGCGAACTCCTGTAGTAATGCATATTCTGCCAATTCAGGCCAGGTGTCTATTTTAGATGCACAGTAATCAAAGGGGAGTGACCTGTGAGGGAGAACATCGATAAGGGCGGAAAAGTAGTTCTTAACCATACTGGACAAATGCTGTCTCCTGTCACTTTGAATCGATGCAGCAGTACCTGTCGTGTCAAAGGTCATTGCGAAATCACTCCACAACCTGTTCATAAGACCCCTCTGTCCAACGCCACTTCGGATTTGTGCACCTCTAACACCTCTGCCATGTTGCCCACTACGGCTCGTGTGAGAACCATCACCGCCGCTGTGTGCTGGGAATGCCTGAACCAAACGGTCTGCAAGAGTTGCTTGTTTGGTAGCCAATATTTGCTCAAGGATCTCATGTGGCATGATATTTTGTAATTTTCCTTTATATTGTGGATCCAGGAGGCAGGCCAACCAGTATTCGTCATCGGTCATCATTTTGATAATGTGGGGTCCTTTTTAGGATACGCAAGGCATACTCAGTCATGTGGGCCAATGTTCCAGGTGTCAATTCACTGCTTGTGCTGGGTTGAGGAGCACTTTCTTGCAAATCAACATCACTTGTGTCCCGCAAAAACCCTGTACCTGACCTTGCAACGCCACCAGTTTCTATTGCCCCCTGAGAAGCATCCTCCTCCCATAAATATTCATCCCCCTCATCCTCCTCCTCCTCCTCTTTATCCGCCACCTCGTCCAGGAGAGTTCCCTGAGATGACAATGGCTGACTGTCATCAAGGCTTCCTTCCTCTTCGGCTGCAGACGCCTGCTCCTTAATGTGCTTCAAACTTTGCATCAGCAGACGCATTAGTGGGATGCTCATGCTTATGATGGCGTCGTCTGCACTTACCAGCCGTGTGCATTCCTCAAAACACTGAAGGACTTGACCGAGGTCTTGTAGCTTCGACCACTGCACACCAGTCAACTCCATGTCTGCCATCCAAGTGCCTGCCCATGTATGTGTATCCTCCCACAAATAAATTACAGCACGCCTCTGTTCGCACAGCCTCTGAAGCATGTGCAATGTGGAGTTCCACCTTGTTGCAACGTCGATTATTAGATGGTGCTGGGAAAGATTCAGCGATCGCTGATGGTTCAGCATACGGCTAAAGTGTACGAGCGACCGGCAGATGTGCGAGCAAAGTCTGGTTACCCTGGATAATTTTTCAGGAAGCACTGCACCACCAGGTTCAAGGTGTGAGCCAGGCAAGGTATGTGTTTCAGTTCTGAAAGGGCTATGGCAGCCATAAAATTCCTTCCGTTATCACTGACTACCTTGCCTGCCTCAAGATGTACACTGCCCAGCCATGACTGAGTTTCTTGCTGCAAGTACTCGGCCAGTACTTCTGCAGTGTGTCTTTTGTCGCCCAAACACTTCATTTGTAACACAGCCTGCTGACGCTTTCCACTAGGTGTTCGTGTGCAATATTGGCAGCTGCGGATGGAGTGGTTGTGCGACTGCGCTCTGTGGACGAGATTTTGCTTATGGAGGAGGAGGAGGGGTGGCGAACGCCTACAGCCAATTGTTTCCTAGACCGTGGGCTAGGCAGAACTGTCCCACTATGGCTGTCCCCAGTGGACCCTGCATCCACCACATTAACCCAGTGCGCCGTGATGTACACGTAATGTCCCTGTCCATGCCTACTGGTCCATGCATCTGTTGCGAGGTGCACCTTTCCACTGACTGATTGCTTCAGTGCATGGACAATGCGGTCTTTGACATGCTGGTGGAGGGCTGGGATGGCTTTTCTTGCAAAGAAGTGCCGACTGGGTAGGTCATAGCGTGGTACTGCGTAGGCCATCAGGTCTTTGAAAGCGTCGCTTTCAACCAACCAGTAGGGCATCATCTCTAACGAGATTAGTCTAGCAATGTGGGCGTTCAAACCCTGTGTACGCGGATGAGAGGATGAGTACTTTCTTTTCCTAACAAGAGTCTCTTGTAGGGTGAGCTGGACTGGAGAGCTGCACATGGTGGAACTAGCGGGGGTGGTGGTGGTGGACATGGCGGATTGAGAGAGGGTATTCTTGATGTTGGCCTACATACAGTGTTTCCTACCAATAACCTTGTGATTCCCTGACTGCTTTGGCCTTGCGATGATACCTCCACATTTGCTGCTGGTGGTGTCCTAACCGGTGGGCTTACAGTGAGTTAACCAATGTAGCGTTGCTGACTACCTTCATTCTGAGCAGGTGCTCCAACGGCACATGACATTTGGTAGTTAGTCCAGGCTTGCAAGTGCATGCTGGTTAAATGTCTACGCATGCACATTGTATTTAAATTTTTAAGATTCTTCCCTCTGCTAAAGGTCTTTGAGCATTTCTTACAGATAACTTTGCACTGATCATTCGGATCTTGGTTAAAAAATTGCCACACTGCACTCTTCCTACTATCGAATACCTTTTCAGGCATTGCACGCTGTGCTACTTTCACCAGATGGCCACGCTGACCTAAAACTGTTTTTGGTTTTGACACACGTTTTTGGCCTGACACGGGCCTGCCAGATGACAGCTGTTGCGATGTAGATGGCTGCTGCTGATCATCCTCCTCCGCTTCTGAGCTACTGGCAGCGGCACCCTCTTCCCCCAATGGCTGCCAATCTGGGTCAACAACTGGGTCATCTATCACCTCCTCTTCAATGTCATGTGCACCTTCCTCCTTGTCACCGTGTAAGGTGCTATAGCGCTCGGGACGGGGCACCATAGTCTCATCAGGGTCAGATTCTGGCTCAGTACACTGCGAGGGCAATGTAGTGATCTGAGTCAATGGAACAGCATAATAATCTAGCTGTGGCTGTGCATCAGTGCACTCCATGTCCGATTCATCTTGTAATGGGCAGTTAACAATTTCCCTTTCTAACCCAGGCACGGTATGTGTAAAGAGCTCCATGGAGTAACCTGTAGTGTCGCCTGACGCATCCTTCACTTTTGGTTTGGGTGAAGGACACAAGGAAACGTCTTGTTCCTGACCGGGAGCATCCACTGACAACTCGCTGCTTTTATATTTGGAACTTCCTGAAGAGGAGGCAAAAGAGCTAGAGGCTAGAGGATAGAGTCAGCAATGAAAGCAAAAACTTTTTCCTGCTGCTCTGGCTTTAAAAGCTGTTTTCCTACTCCCAGATAAAGGAGCCTTCGAGGCCTTGTGTAGCCAGACGATGATGCTGGCTCAACACCTCCAGCCTTAGGTGCTATTTTGCTTTTCCCACTACCAACAGATGCTCCACCACCACCACCACCATCAGTACCAGCTGGCAACGACCGCCCACGGCCTCTTCCACCAGACTTCCTCATTTTTGGGAAAATGTAACCAAAATAACAACCGTTATATGGTACTGTAAAACAAGGTAGAAGGTGTATATAAACTTGTTGAGAATTTAAATCTCCCTTTTTATTTTGGGGAGACTGAACCCAAACTCAGGCCCAGTGTATTTTATAATGCAATGTGAGTGGCAGCAAGTGGCTGGCTGATATACGACAAACTAAGAGGACTGAGGTATATCCACCTTGTGAGAATTTGAATCTCACTTTTTTTGGGGGGGAGACTGAACCCAAACTCAGGCCCAGTGTATTTTACAACGCAATGTGAGTGGCAGCAAGTGGCTGGCTGATAAACGAGAAACTAAGAGGACTGAGGTATATCCACTTTGTGAGAATTTAAATCTCCCTTTTTATTTTGGGGAGACTGAACCACAACTCAGGCCCAGTGTATTTTACAACGCAATGTGAGTGGCAGCAAGTGTCTGGCTGATATACGACAAACTAAGAGGACTGAGGTATATCCACTTTGTGAGAATTTGAATCTCACTTTTTTTGGGGGGAGACTGAACCCAAACTCAGGCCCAGTGTATTTTACAACGCAATGTGAGTGGCAGCAAGTGGCTAGCTGATATACGAGAAACTAAGAGGACTGAGGTATATCCACTTTGTGAGAATTTAAATCTCCCTTTTTTTGGGGGGGAGACTGAACCCAAACTCAGGCCCAGTGTATTTTACAACGCAATGTGAGTGGCAGCAAGTGGCTGGCTGATACACGAGAAACTAAGAGGACTGAGGTATATCCACTTTGTGAGAATTTGAATCTCACTTTTTTGGGGGGGAGACTGAACCCAAACTCAGGCCCAGTGTACTTTACAACGCAATGTGAGTGGCAGCAAGTGGCTGGCTGATACACGAGAAACTAAGAGGACTGAGGTATATCCACTTTGTGAGAATTTGAATCTCACTTTTTTGGGGGGGAGACTGAACCCAAACTAAAGCACAGTGTGTAAAACAACGCAATGTGACTGGCAACAAATGGCTGGAAGATATATGAAAAAATACAAGGACTGTAGTACAATTTCAATCTCCCTACAATGATCTCAGGACAAGTATGGCAGCAATAAAAAGGACTGCTGCACACAAAAGTGTGGACAAATAAACAAGATAACTGTGCAGAAAGGAGCAACAGTATTTTTACTTTTAAAAAAGCAGTTGGTTTGCACAGCAGCGTGCAAACAGCAATGCAGCTATCATAGAGCCTTATAAGGCAGCCTAATAAGCTACAGAGCTGATGCACAAAGATATAGCCTCCACTGTCCCTGCAAAACAAAGGTGGTGTTGGACAGTGGAAATCGCTACAGCACAAGCGGTTTGGGGGTTAATCTTCCCTCCCTAACTATGTCCCTTCTTCTGACGAAGCTGCAGCAACCTCTCCCTATGCTAAGATCGGCAGAAGTAAGATGGCGGTCGGCGTGCATGCCCCTTTATAGCCCCTGTGACGGCGCAGAAAGCAAGCCAATCACTGTCATGCCCTTCTCTAAGATGGCGGGGACCGAGACCTATGTCATCACGCTGCCCACACTCTGCGTCCTCCTTCATTGGCTGAGAAATGGCACTGAACGCGTCATACGAAACGCGACTTTAGCGCGAAGATCGCCGACCTCATGGCCGATCTCACACTAGGATCAGGTCGGGTTTCATGAAACCTGACTATGCCGAAAGTCGGCGATTTTTGAATTTGTCCGATCCGTTTCGCTCAACCCTAAATGCAGATCCAATCATACAGCCATGTGGCCTACTCTGAAACATCAAATCTCCTTTTTCTATTAACCAACAAAGCACCTAACATATACGTCAAACATATCCATAGACCCCCCTATTCACCTGACAAAGTCTAACAGCATCTTTTTGCTTCTATTAGGCTGGTGTATGGTTTTACTGTATACACTGCTTATGTACCCTGCTACTCCACACTGCAAGACTGCGATGAGATTGAATAGAGTTATCATTGAGCATTTGAGCTGCCACTGAAATCATAGACTGTTTGTTCAGCTTAGCACAGGACTTTGCTGTATTTGTTAGCCCCATATACATGAAATGAAGCCCAGGTCACATGCTTGTCCACCTCTCTATTTCGTCTACTCTTCAGCACAAATAAAAGGGGGATTTGGGAACCACCTTCAACTCATAGGTGGTAGTTCAAGACATGGGTCAACCCAGTGATCATATATTTATTGCATAAATGTTGATTGTTAAAAAAAACATGAAGCAATATGAAGAACTGTAATATCAACATAACTGTTGAAAAGTCCTCAAAGTCTACTCATTCTGTTTTTCAGGAAGGAGAATCTGTAACTTTACCAAATAACAGCTGTAATTATTATACATGTGTGAAGTCAATGGGACACTTTATTATATCTGAAATTTCAGCGCTCTGCCAATATACCAATTCAGGGGACTGTGCACCTGTAAGTTAAGGACTAAACAATTCTGTGAAATTAATTATTTTCATTGCCTGAATTATTAATTATGACTTTTATATTTAGGGTCAACAGTATGTGTCACCTACTAATGGAGAGTGCTGTGGAAAGTGTGTCGAAACATCTTGCATTGTTATACTAAATGGAGAAAATCAACTTCTCAGCGTATGTAAAATTTCAGTAATAGTAATAATTATCATCATCAGTGCAAGCAAATTTCAGTAAGCAAGTAAAATGAGAGACAGAAGCAGACAGGTCTTTGGCCTCAAATGGAATGTGAGCAGTGGTTCATTATTTACGTGGTGCTAATTTGGAGTGAAGAGAGTGAAGACCATTTCAGAAGCTTTAGGGTCATGGACTAATGAACCTAAATGCTGCAGCGTCTCAGAGTCAAACGCACATGGCTGGGACGCTACAGCCAGTGGCTGATACTTGATGACCACTGTTTGGGTAGTATGTATCAGCTGACAGTTTTTCTTTATGAGGTACAGACCATGCAGTTTTTATCATACAGATAGTTTTGGTGATTGATATAGCTTGCCTATTCTGAAAACATAAAAGGCATGTAATGCCCAAAGGGTCTCCATGTGATCAAATGACTTAACTGATGAGAAGTACAGTATATCATGAATGTTCAGAAACAAAATTAAATGGGAAACAAGGTGATACTAAAAGAATTTTATGTTGTGTATATTGGGGCAGAAGTAATAGTTTGAACTGAAAAATTAATCACTGGGCTGCTACAGGATGAACAGTTAACTCCAGAGGAAACTATGGCAATAATAATCTACTCATTCCGGTTTTCAGGAAGGAGAATCCAGGACTTTCCCTGATGACAACTGTACAATCTATACATGTGTGAAGTCAGAAGGACAATTTGTTACGGTGCAAGAAAAAGTGACCTGCCAATATAGCGGCCCACAGGACTGTGCAAATGTGAGTTATAAAACAAATCAGTTCCGTGAAATTACTTATTTTAATTTGTTGAATTATTATTAATTATGATTTTATATTTAGGGTCAAGAGTATGTGCCACATGCTGAGGACGAGTGCTGTGGAACGTGTGTCCTGACATCTTGTATTATTTTTCAACCAAATGGAGAAATTCAGGTTCTCGAGGTATGTTAAAGTTTAATACTACTACTAATAAAAATGATAATAATTACCTTCATTTACACAGCACAAATGAATTCCAATAAGTAAAATAAAAATAAAAAGAACAGACTGCTTTGCCTATACATGGAATTTGAGGAGATACTCATTGGGCAAAAGATGCTAATTTTATCAGGAGACCAATCCATGTGTTGGCAAGAGGAATATAAAAATGTTTACATGAACGTTATCACCCAGCCATTATATGAGCCATGTGTTTTACAGTGAAATCACAAATGTAGGAAGTCGTGTATGGAGAATGAAGACAGTTTCAGAATGTTTTGGTTCATCGACTAATGACATAGACCTTCCTTGAGAAATGCATGTTAAAGTCACTTTTATAACTAGGGTTGTAAGAAACAAGTCACATTTTTATATTTTCATCAACATCTGCCTCTCCCGCTATGTGTTGCCATGCTAACGCTATAGGTGAATCCGTTGATGGAGGAGAAACAATGGCCAATATTGCTAAGCATTGTAGGCTCTGTCCAGCCAAGAATACTAGTGTGGCTGTAACCTGTAATGCCACAGTGTCCAGCAGAATGAGTGTGTGTGCTGTCCAGAAGTTCAGCGAGAGTAATCAGCTCAATACTATGGCCAATGGGGCAACACCACACCCTACTTAATCTCCCAATACACTCCTGAATTAAATGTTTATTGCAGTTAAGGTACTTGAGTACTTTTTTTAATTAACTCAATATCATAAAAATATATCAGCATTAATTAAATTTTGGTGGTGGCACTTAGCATTTTTGCCTAGTTCTTTTGGGACCTATGTCTAATTAAAACTATTTGGATAAATAAATATATCATTCATGAAATGTCAAAGCTACAATGCCTTGCGAAAGTGTTTGGCCCCCTGGAACTTTTCAACCTTTTCCCACATATCATGCTTCAAACATAAAGATACCAAATGTAAATTTTTGGTGAGGAACCAACAACAAGTGGAACACAATTGTGAAGTTGAACGAAATGTATTGGTTATTTTAAATTTTTGTGGAAATTCAAAAACTCAAAAGTGGGGTGTGCTTTATTATTTGGCCCCTTTAACTTAATACATTGTTGCTCCACCGTTTGCTGCGATTACAGCTGCAAGTCACTTGGGGTATATCTCTATCAGTTTTGTACATCGAGAGACTGAAATTCTTGCCCATTCTTCCTTGGCAAACAGCTCGAGCTCAGTGAGGTTTGATGGAGATCGTTTGTGAACAGCAGTTTTCAACTTTTTCCACAGATTCTCGATTGGATTGAGGTCTTGACTATGACTTGGCCATTCTAACACCTGGATATGTTTATTTGTGAACCACTCCATTGTAGATTTTGCTTTATGTTTGGGATCATTGTCTTGTTGGAAGACAAATCTCCATCCCAGTCTCAGGTCTTTTGCGGACTCCAACAGGTTTTCTTCAAGACTGGTCCTATATTTGGCTCCATCCATCTTCCCATCAATTTTAACCATCTTCCCTGTCCCTGCTAAAGAAAAGCAGGCCCAAACCATGATGCTGTCACCACCATGTTTGTCAGTGGGGATGGTGTGTTCAGGGTGATGAGCTGTGTTGCCTTTATGCCAAAGATATCGTTCTGCATTGTTGCCAAAAAGTTTGATTTTGGTTTCATCTGACCAGAGCACCTTCTTCCATATGTTTGGTGTGTCTCCCTGGTGGCTTGTTGCAAACTTTAAACAACACTTTTTATGGATATCTTTGAGAAATGGCTTTCTTCTTGCCACTCTTCCATAAAGGCCAGATGTGTGCAGTGTACGACTGATTGTTGTCTTATGGACAGACTGTCCCACCTCAGCTGTAGATCTCTGCAGTTCATCCAGAGTGATCATGGGCCTCTTGGCTGCATCTCTGATCAGTCTTCTCCTTGTTTGAGATTAAATTTAAGAGGGACGGCCGGGTCTTGGTAGATGTGCAGTTGTATGATACTCCTTCCATTTCAATATGATCGCGTGCACATTGCTCCTTGGGATGTTTAAAGTCTTGGAAATCATTTTGTATCCAAATCCGGCTTTAAACTTCTCCACAACAGTATCACGGAGCTGCCTGTTGTGCTCATTGTTATGATCCTTAGTGGCTGAGGATCACGAATAGACCAGCAAGTGAATAAACTAAGGACAAGCTCTAGGGAGATGGAAACTGGACTGATCGCAAATCTGAACCTATCCAACACAACTAGAGGTAGCCGGTGAACGTGCCTAAAAAATTCCTAGACGTTTCGAGCCAGCCTGAGGAACTAGCTACCCCTAAAGAGAAAAAAAGACCTCGCTTGCCTCCAGAGAAATAATCCCCAAAGATATAGAAGCCCCCAACAAATATTAACGGTGAAGTAAGAAGAAGGCACATACGTAGGGATGAAATCAGATTCAGCAAAAGAGGCCCACTAGTACTAGAAAGCAGAAAATAGAGCAGGGGTCTATGCGATCAATATAAAACCCTTACAAAATATCCATCCTGAGATTTCAAGAACCCACGCACCAATTAATGGTGTGTGGGGAGAAACTCAGTCCACTAGAGCATCCAGCAAGCGAGGGAATCACATTTTAGCAAGCTGGACAAGAAAACATGATAAACACTGCTGATCAAAAAATGAGCAAACAAAACTTAGCTTGTCCTGGATGGACTGGGAGCAAGGTAGTCAGAAGGAATCTGAGTAGCACTGATTACATCGACAGCCGGCAACAAGTGGAAGTAAAACAGAGCTATATAGGAACCCCCCAGAGGATAACGAACCAGCTGATAGCCAGAGACCAGCAGGATAACAAACAAAGCCACCAGGGGGAGCCCAAAGCAAAAGTCACACCATACCACCAGTGACCACAAGAGGGAGCCTGAAAACAGAGTTCACAACAGTTCATTGGTCTTCATGATGCTCTCTGTGCTTCAAACAGAACCCTGAGACTATCACAGAGCAGGTGCATTTATACGGAGACTTGATTACACACAGGTGGATTATATTTATCATCATTAGGCATTTAGGACAACATTGGATTATTCAGAGATCCACAATGAACTTCTGGAGTGAGTTTGCTGCACTGAAAGTAAAGGAGCCGAATAATATTGCACGCCCCACTTTTCAGTTTTTGAATTTCCACAAAAATTTAAAATAACCAATAAATTTTATTCAACTTTACAATTGTGTTCCACTTGTTGATTCCTCACCAAAAATTTTCATTTGGTATCTGTATGTTTGATGCATGATTTGTGGGAAAAAGTTGAAAAGTTCCAGGGAGCCGAATGCTTTTGCCAGGCACTGTATATTACAGTATAGTAAAGGATATAATGACAAAGTATAAATTACTGTATTACAATGCAAAGCTAGGAGATATCTCAGCTTGAAAATTAACAATATACAAGGAATAAAGAACATGATTGTTTGAATACTTTAATATTAAATATGATATTGGAAAGCAAGGAAGAAACAGGCACAGATATAGCATAGTCACATGCTCTGCGCAAATTGTTTCATTACCAGAGACAACTTCTTCTTTGCCCTCTCTGAACATGATGGATGAACGTATGCCTTTGTCGGTCATACTTAGTACTGAATTTGAGAATTTGTGTTAAATAGACTTTTGTGAAAAAAAAATCTGTGAGCAAGTTAGAAATTTATGGGAACTTCAAATATGGCTTCATTGCAAAGCCACACTCTATATATTTACCATCCAGAGAAGGCACAACTCTGTGCCATAAGGAAGCCAGAACTTTGATGGAGCCTTTCCTAGAAAGTTAAAAGAACAGGTCTCAGTTAGAATGTGTGGTAAGAAGTTCTGCAGAAGATAATCTAGCCAGAAACCAAGGCAAAGCTTCAGAGTATAAAAAAGTCTTTATTAGACAATTTAAAATATGAGCTGTATCATTGTGACACACCAGAGTTATAGTGTGGAAGGTGCAAAAATAGAACAAAAGACCCAAACACGTTTCAAACATTTGGCATGTTCTTAGACTCGGCTCTTTCATTCTAGTTTTGCACCTTCCATGCCATAATAACATCTGGTGTGTCACAACTATGCCGCTCATATTTTAAATTGCCTAATAAATAGTGTTGAGCGATACCTTCCGATATTTGAAAGTATTGGTATCGGATTGGATCGGCCAATATCCAAAAAATATCGGATATCGACGATACCGATACCCGATACCAATACAAGGTAATGGGACACAAATATCGGAAGTGATCCTGGATGGTTCCCAGGGTCTGAAGGAGAGGAAACTCTTCTTCAGGCCCTGGGATCCATATTCATGTAAAAAATAAAGAATAAAAATAAAAAATATGGATATACTCACCCTCGGACGAGCCCTGGCTGTCACCGCTGCAAGCGTCTGCCTCCGTTCCTAAGAATGCAGAGTGAAGGACCTTCGATGACGTCGCGGCTTGTGATTGGTCGCGTGACCGCTCATGCGACCAATCACAAGCCGCGACGTCATCGCAGGTCCTACACTCACTGCATTCTTAGGAATGGAGGCTGCCGGTTGCACCGCTGAGGTCCAGGGTCTGTCGGAGGGGTGAGTATATCCATATTTTTTATTTTTATTCTTTATTTTTTACATGAATATGGATCCCAGGGCCTGAAGGAGAGTCTCCTCTCCTCCAGACCCTGGGAACCATACACACCGCACACACCTGGGAACTTATAGGGACTTCCAATTCCGATCTCCGATATCACAAAAATATCGGAACTTGGTATCGGAATTCCGATACAGCGAATATCGGCCAATACCCGATATTTGCAGTATCGGAATGCTCAACACTACTAATAAATATTTTACAAGTTTTACACACTGAAGCTGGATCTTTACCTTGGGTCGTGCATGCTATTCCAACGTCTGGTAGAGACGGGATCTCGTGCTTTGGGTTATGAAACCCATTGGGAGTCCTCTAACAGTGAGCTGAAAGTTTTTTCTGTAATGTATACCAAATATTGTGAAATTATCTTGAGCGATGCCTCCTAGTGCACTTTTCTCACTAATATTTGTAAAATTAAAGGTGTCACGGGTTCCTTCTCTGGTATCACACAATCAACAGAGCAAGAGAATAGTGAACAATTCCAAGACCTTTATTTAGGCAAAACACGAAAGGTCCATATATACGATCCATCACACAAAAGATTAAATATTAAATATTCCAGAACACGAATACATCAGTTACAGAATAAAAGTCCAACAATCCAGCACAGATGATAACAGTCCATATTCCCTTCTTTCTCTCAGATATGCTCTTCACATCATGGTTCCACATCAGACTGATCTCTGTGTCTCACCTCCCTGATATTTACAAGTCTCCCTCCTCATTCACAGGCCAGGAGGGGAAGGTCTCAGGGGCTCATTGTTTCAACAAGCTAGGTCAATATGTCATTAGCATATTAGCAAACAACATTATTCACTGACCCTGTGGAGAGATAACAATACAGAACTGTGGGGAGAATATCAGATGGCAAATAACAACTCATCCTACAAGATACAGTAACACCATGATAATCATAAAATAGAAATATACACAAAAATGATACACACATAGCATATCACACCATCACAATCTCTCCCCTCTCATAATAAGTGAGCACGCCATTAGGTCTACACAAACCACTGGCCTGCTCACTTTAGTCCACTTTGCTCCACTGTTTATAGTTCCTTGTACAGTGGCAGGGGTTGTAATAATCATGAGCACTTGTCCACAAATTCCCGGGTCCTGGCTTTATGGTCATACCAGGCTTTCTGACTGGACTGGGCCGTTCAATGATGTTCATTAGCCAAGGTAGCTAGCTGGGCGAGACAGTCTCTGAACTCTAGAACATAAGGAATGATGGGCATTACGGTATCTGCGATATCTCCCTCCACATCTCCGGAAGCCTCATCAAATGGCTTAAACTCTGTCCGGGTGATCCGTACAGGCTCCCGGATCGTTGGGTTTACATTCCACATTGCGTTACTCCCTCTTTCAAGCTCCATTGCTTCTTGTCTCCGCTGTGCCTGGTGGGCAGCCTCCTCCTTGTACTTCTGAGAGACGCCTGGGCCCAGAACCGCCATCTCTTCTTTGTACCACACCACCCACTGGCTTTTTGGGGTGGGGGTCCTCGTCTCCAGTGCTCGTCCTTCAGACATATGGGAGTAGGTGGTCTGGCTAGCACCCACCAGTAGATCGATTAAGGCCTCTTTAGTCAGTCCTTGGTAGTTCAGGCCCTGGTCTCTGGCTCTCTCCTGTAAACTGGATAGAGTCCAATTTCTGTACTCACTCTGTGTGTGGTTCTCCATTAGGTTACGCTCTGTTGATCCCGCTGCTTGCCACCAGTTGTCACGGGTTCCTTCTCCGGTATCACACAATCAACAGAACAAGAGAATAGTGAACAATTCCAAGACCTTTATTTAGGCAAAACACTAAAGGTCCATATATACGATCCATCACACAGAGGATTAAATATTCCAGAACACGAATACAGTTCATTTACAGAATAAAAGTTCAACAATCCAGCACAGAGGATAACAGTCCATAGTCCCTTCTTTCTCTCTGATATGCTCTTCACATCATGGTTCCACATCAGACTGATCTCTGTGTCTCACCTCCCTGATATTTACAAGTCTCCCCCCTCATTCACAGGCCAGGAGGGGGAAGGTCTCAGGGGCTCATTGTTTCAACAAGCTAGGTCAACATTTCATTAGCATATTAGCAAACAACATTATTCACTGACCCTGTGGAGAGATAACAATACAGAACTGTGGGGAGAATATCAGATGGCAAATAACAACTCATCCTACAAGATACAGTAACACCATGATAATCAGTAAAATAGAAATATACACAAAAATGATACCCACATAGCATATCACACCATCACAAAAGGGTGTTGCCCAGTGAAAACAAGTTAATCACTAATTGACTATGGGTGATAACTAGTGTTGAGCGATACCTTCCGATATGCAAAGGTATCGGTATCGGATTGGATCGGCCGATACCCAAAAAATATCGGATATCGCCGATACCGATACCCGATACCAATGCATGTCAATGGGACACAAAATATCGGAATGGTTCCCAGGGTCTGAAGGAGAGGAAACTCTCCTTCAGGCCCTGGGATCCATATTCATGTATAAAATAAAGAATAAAAATAAAAAATATTGATATACTCACCCCTCGGACGGCCCCTGGCTCTCACCGGTCCAAGCGTCTGCCTCCGTTCCTAAGAATGCAGAGTGAAGGACCTTCGATGATGTCGCGGCTTGTGATTGGTCGCGTGACCGCTCATGTGACCGCTCACGTGACCAATCACAAGCCGCGACGTCATCGCAGGTCCTACACTCACTGCATTCTTAGGAACGGAGGCTGCCGGTTACATCGCTAAGGTCCAGGGTCTGCCGGAGGGGTGAGTATATCCATATTTTTTATTTTTATTCTTTATTTTTTACATGAATATGGATCCCAGGGCCTGAAGGAGAGTCTCCTCTCCTCCAGACCCTGGGAACCATACACTGGGAACCTACGATTCCGATTTCCGATATCACAAAAATATCGGAACTCGGTATCGGAATTCCGATACAGCAAATATCGTCCGATACTTGCGGTATCGGAATGCTCAACACTAGTGATAACATGATAATTTGTGGTTGTGTGCTCACTGAGACCTTCATTGAATGGCAAATCAGGAAACTTTTATCCTTAACAGGGAACTGGTATGCCTTTTTCAAAATGATGCGGCAGCTCAGACATCTGAATACTGCTTCATTCATAAAAGCCCTCAGTTCTACTGATTAGTGTGGAACCAAGCAGTCGGACTCCCACAAAGTTATCACCTACATAGCAAGTGATAGCTTGTTTTTACCGGGCAATCCTTTTGCCATTTAAATGCAGGTTTCAGTCAGTGTAACAAAATGGTTTCAATTTTAATGTATTAATGTGATAACCTCCTTAGGCAAATCAAATATAATTTGCTAATTAAAGGCATTTAGAAGTTTTTTTCATAGTGATATTTTTTACTTTTTTCAATTTTAGATAGCCTGTCCTTTGCTTCTTCTTCAACTATTTCCTTTATGCTCAGCAATCAATCACATGGTGCATCATAGCATAGCATCATATAAGCACAGTAGCATCTATATATATAATCGTCTAAGGTCCATTTCCATCTGTTTGTCTGTAACGGAAATCCCGTGTCGCTGGTTGCTCGTGCCCGGCCGCGACTAATCTGCGATATTGGGGTGGGATTTAAACACTGTTTCACTTTTTACTATTCATGCTGCCTATGCAGCATCAATAGTAAAAAGATATTATGTTAAAAATAATAATAATAAAAAAAATTGTGATATTCTCACCTTCCGGCGTCCTCGGCAGCTTTTCCCGCTCCTCGCAATGCACCGGTCCCAGTAATGCTTTGCGGTAATGACCCCAGATGATGTAGCGGTCTCGCAAGACCGCTATATCATCACTGGTTATTGCCGCAAAGCATCACTGGGAACGGATCTGGCGAGAGCATCGCTAAAGGCCTGGGCTGTATCAGGGAGCCGCCGAAAAGTGAGTATATAACTATTTCATTTTAATTATTTTTTTAACAGGGATATGGTGCCCACACTGCTATATACTACGTTGCTGTGTTATATACTACGTGGGCTGCGTTATATGCTACGTGGTTGTGTTATATGCTACATGGCTGTGCTGTCTAGAAGCTTGGGCTGATAAATGGCAAATAAGCTTTAATGGGGATAAATGTAAGGTCATGCACTTGGGTAGAAGTAATAAGATGTATAACTATGTGCTTAATTCTAAAACTCTGGGCAAAACCGTCAATGAAAAAGACCTGGGTGTATGGGTGGATGACAAACTCATATTCAGTGGCCAGTGTCAGGCAGCTGCTACAAAGGCAAATAAAATAATGGGATGTATTAAAAGAGGCATAGATGCTCATGAGGAGAACATAATTTTACCTCTATACAAGTCACTAGTTCGACCACACTTGGAATACTGTGCACAGTTCTGGTCTCCGGTGTATAAGAAAGACATAGCTAAACTAGAGCGGGTGCAGAGAAGAGCGACCAAGGTTATTAGAGGATTGGGGGGTCTGCAATACCAAGATAGGTTATTACACTTGGGGCTGTTTAGTTTGGAAAAACGAAGACTAAGGGGTGATCTTATTTTAATGTATAAATATAAGAGGGGACAGTACAAAGACCTTTCTGATGATCTTTTTAATCATAGACCTGAGACAGGGACAAAGGGACATCCTCTACGTCTGGAGGAAAGAAGGTTTAAGCATAATAACAGATGCGGATTCTTTACTGTAAGAGCAGTGAGACTATGGAACTCTCTGCCGTATGATGTTGTAATGAGTGATTCATTACTTAAATTTAAGAGGGGACTGGATGCCTTTCTTGAAAAGTATAATGTTACAGAGTATATACACTAGATTCCTTGATAGGGCGTTGATCCAGGGAACTAGTCTGATTGCCATATGTGGAGTCGGGAAGGAATTGTTTTCCCCAATGTGGAGCTTACTCTTTGCCACATGGTTTTTTTTTGCCTTCCTCTGGATCAACATGTTAGGGCATGTTAGGTTAGGCTATGGGTTGAACTAGATGGACTTAAAGTTTTCCTTCAACCTTAATAACTATGTAACTATGTAACTATGTAACTATGTATGCTATGTGGGCTGTGTTACATACTACGTGGCTGTGCTATATACTACGTGGGCTGTGTTATATGCTATGTGGGCTGGCCTTGACCAACCAGCGACAGGCGCAGTCCGGGCGCGAATTGCCGCGGGATTTGAACCACGCTTCGCTAATTGGTTGCGCCCGGCCGGCTGAATCCTGTGTATTCATTGCATTATTCTTAAATCTTCATAAATAAACTACATTCATATTCTAGAATACCCGATGCATTAGAATCGGGCTACCATCTAGTTAAGAATATTCTCCTTTCTTTATTCTCCTAAACTAGTTAATATATTATAAGTATACAGTGAGGAGGCTGAGGTTTGATCTCCATCTCCTAAATTAAAATTGTGTAGCAGGAAATGTGCAGTTATCATCATTATATGTGATATGAACTTCTTCCGCATCTAAGGAAAACTTCATTGGCACAGTCCATGCAGTTTTTATCATAAAGGCAGTTCTGGTGATCAAGACACTGGTCCCATTCAAAGAACATATACGTCTCAGAGGGTCACCATTTGATTTTATGACCTAACTGGCGAGAAGAATATCATGAATTTTCAGATGGAATGTAACACTTAAATAAGGTGATACTCAAAGAATTATGTATTGTGTTCATTGGATGACTAGTGATAGGATGAACTGATCAAGTGAATAACTGGACTGCTACAGGTAGTACAGTTAATTCTCAAGAAAAAAAATAGACCAGTGTTAACTATCTACACATTCGGGTTTTCAGGAAGGACAGTCTTTTACTCTCCCGGGTGACAAGTGTACAATCTATATATGTGAGAAGATAGGAGGACAAGTTATTATAACGCGAGAACAAGTGACCTGCCAATATAACAGCCCACGGGATTGTGCAGTGGTGAGTTATGAAACAAATCAGTTCTGTGAAATTAGCAATTTTCATTTCCAGAATTATTAATTTAAACTTTAATTTTAGGATGAAGAATATGTGCCACCTACTGATGAGTGTTGTGGAAAGTGTGTACAGACATCTTGTGTTATTTTTGAAACAAATGGAGAAATTCAACTTCTCAAAGTATGTTAAAGTTTATTAGTAATGCTAATAATAACAATAATAATAATGACCTTTAATTACACAATGCAATTGAATTCCAGTAAGTAAAGTGACAGGCAAAAGGACAGAGTTCTTTGTTTATAATTGGAATGTTAGGAGTGACTCTTGGGTACATAATGTTAATTTTGTTCAGGAGACCAGCTCCATGAACTTTTCATCTAGCCATTATCTGAGCCGGAATGAATTTTACAGTGCATTGACAAATGTAGGAAGTCGTGCACAGAGAATGAAGACCGTTTCACAATGTTTTGGGTCATGGACTAGTGACAGGCCTTACTTGAGAAATAAGTTTTAAAGTCATACTTATTAGTGATGAGCGAATATACTCCTTACTCGAGATTTCTCGAGCTCGCTCGGGTGTCCTCCGAGTATTTTTTAGTGCTTTATTTTTTAGCGCTTCAGCTGCATGATTTACAGCTATTAGCCAGCATAAGTACATGTGGGGGTTGCCTGGTTGCTAGGAAACCCCCACATGTATTCAGGCTGGCTAACAGATGTAAATAATTCAGCTGCGGCAATAAAAACTAAAACTGCGAGAATTAAAAGTTACTCGGAGGACCCCCGAGCGTGCTCGGGAAATCTCAAGTAACGAGTATATTCGCTCATCACTAATACTTATAAGTGAGAGTGTATGTAACAAGACTGATTGTTACATTTCCAACAGCATCTGCCTCTGCTATGTGTTGCTATACTAACCCTTTAGGCAATAGTGCTGATGGAGGAGACACTATAGCCAATATTGCCGGGCATTGTAGATTTTATCCAGCCAAGGCTACTAGTAAGGCTGTGACCTGTGATGCCATTGTGTCAGGCAGAATTGGTGTGTGTGTGCTGACCAGTAGCTCAGCAGGAGTTTAATGCTGTGGCCATTTGGGCAATACCGCACCCTACTTAATATCCCAACATACGGTTAGGTGTTGTCAGGATGAGAGATTTACTGCAGTGAAGGGGCTTGAGTGTCTTTTAAAATTTACTCAATATCAGAAATATGTAAGTATTAGCTAACTTTGGATTGCACCAATTAGCATTTTTTTCTAGTTCCTTAGGTTCCAATGTCTAATGAAAACCCTTTTGACAATTAATTATAATTTCATTCATAAAATGTCAAAGCTATATTACAGTATAGCAAAGGGTGTATTGACAAACAATGAAATACTATTTTACAATATAAACCTAGGAGATAGAACAGCACAGTTCGCAAGCTTAAACTGGTTGTCTGGTCCAGACCGATAAGTCTGCAGTCACTCTGTGTGATTGCAGACTATATGAATCTCCCCAGCACACGCATTGTGCACTGTGGAGATTCGCTGGTTTCTGATCCGGAACCAGAGAGTTTGTATAAGTTATACATATTCCCTGTGTAATACACTTGTATTGAGCGAGGTGGCCCCTCTAGTCGATGATGCCCACTAGACTACCGCTTCACTTGTCGGGGTGCGTCCTTAGCTCAATTTAAGCATATGGAGAGCAAGGTCATAACTCATGGATACCCTCCTGTCCCAGGTCAGAAAACAGTGAATCCCTACAGGACACAGTGCGTGCGCTGGGAGGATTCCTAAGTCTGCAGTCACACAGAGTGACTACAGACTTATCAATTTAGATCGGACAACCCCTTTGACATTTAAAGGGAATGTTGGCAATAATATAAGGACATGGTTGTTTGAATATTATCATATTAAATATAATGTTGGAAAGCAAATAAAAAAACAGGCACAAATATACCTTAGCCACTTGTTCTTACTTAAATAGTTTAGCAACCAGAGACAACTGCTTCTATTACTTGCCTGAACATGATCGATTAACTTGTGTCTTTGTCAGCCATACTAAGTCCTGAACTTGACAATTTGTGATAAAAAGCCTTTTATGTAAATTAAAAGAAGAAGTATGTGGTAAGTCTCTACTTTATAGGAATCTCAAATGTGGCCACATTGCAGAGCCCCAATTTTCATATGTTAACATCCAGAAAAAGCACAGGTCTATGCCCCAAAGAAGCTGGAACACTGACAGAGTCCTGTGAAAGAATGTTACTAGAACAAGTGTCAGTGAACATGTGCAATAATATTAAATATCAGTGTAAGAAGTGATTACCTCCGAGTCCTCAGTCATATCAAATGCAGCTTGCAAATTAATGTATTTAGATTTTCTTTCATTAGAATAGTTTCTCTTTTTTAGTATTTTATTTCTAGATAACCTTGTACTTACATACAAGTAGTTTACTTCTTTTTCTTCATTTATTTGATTTATGCTCTGCTATTAATCCAGTGATACATCAGCACACCATCACATAAGCACAAATATTCTTCTTTCTGTATACTTCTTAGTTAGCTAATATATTATAGGTATACAGTCAGGAGGCTGAAATTTGATCTATATCTCCTATATTATAATTGTATAGAAGGAGCTGTGCAGTTATTATAATTATATGTGATAGGAGCTTCTTTCTCCCCCACCTTTGGAGAACTTTAGTCATGCAGTACATGCAGTTCTTATCAAAAAGGCCATTCAGGTGACTGAAATACTGACTTAATTTAGGGAACAAAAAATTAATGTAATTTTCAGGGGGTTCTCTATGTAATTGCAAGGAAGAAGACCGGGCTGTGGGTACTAACAATGCTTCGGGTCCGGAACTTCCGGGGCCTCACCCATTGTTGCAGGGGGGAAGGAAATGGAGGATGGAGAGGACCCATGACCTGCAGAGAGGGGGTGAGGGAGGTAGAAAGGGGTTTTGCATGGGAAGCAAGAGGAAGTTCCCGCCAGAGAGTAGCGAGAGCAGAGACCTGGTGTGCGCCGCGGGTAGCTTGAGTCCATGCGGTAGCAAGAGGCAAAGAGTGCAGGAAGCATCAGGGAACACTGCCGGGTGTACTAGACAAAGGACGTCGAGCGGGAGATTGAAGTATGCAACTCCTGACTGCCGAGCGGAAGATTTTTTTGTGAAAAGCACCCAGCTGTAGATGGCAGCGTGATAGACTAGGGGCTCAGCAGGTCAGACCAGTGACTGCCCGCTGCTGCCAGAAGAGTTTGAACAGATCTGTTTGGCAGGGAAGCCTGAAGACTGCAACACCGGCATCAGCTGGCTTTCAGCTTTCATCTTTGAAGAAGTGATCACCATCGGACTCAAGATAAGTGAAACGGATACATTAATAAACTGTTGCCTTAAGTCACCCTGTTCTTTGCATTCTTTACCCCTGTTGCTCCCTACGAGGCGAATCCTCTCAGTATTAATTAAACCAAACCCCTGTTAACCCTTGCTTTGCGCCTCTACGTTGCTATATCCAATTATCTGCTTTACACGATCATATGACCTAACTTATGAGAAGAATATGAATAATGAATTTTCAGAAAGTGTCAAATTTTTACTGGAAGAATTATATGTTGTGTTCATTTGAGAACTAGTGATAGGATGAACTGATAAAGTAAATCACTGAACTGCTACAGGAAGCACAGTTAATTCAGCAGGAAAAAATAAACCAATTTGAACAATCTACACATTCTGTTTTTCAGGAAGGACAGAATTTTACATTCCCGGATGACAAGTGTACAATCTATAAATGTGAGAAGCCAGCAGGACAATTTGTTTTAGTGCTCGAAAAAGTGACCTGCCAATATTACAGAACAGAGGACTGTGCAGATGTGAGTTAAAAAATGATCAATTCTATTAATTTCTTATTTTCATTGTCCAAATTATTAATTATGACTTTATTTTTAGGGTGAAGAGTATGTGCAACCTACTAATGAGTGCTGTGGAAAGTGTGTCCAAACAGCTTGCGTTATTACGGCAGCAAACGGAGACATTATACTCATCACAGTATGTTAAAGTATAATAGTAATAAGAATAACTAGTTGGTCTATGCAAAATTTTCGCACATTGGTTGTCGGGGGCGCAGGCAATGTCAGGAAAATCAGGCTGGTCAAATGATAATATATTTAATGAGATGATGAACACAGAGAGGTATTTAGATATGTAGTTTGGTAATACAATAAATTGGTTTGATAAAAAGAGGCTAAAAAAAATGTCTTGAGGTTGTGGTGCCACCTGCACATGTTATTGTTGTTTTCTGCAGGTTTCTTGAAAATGAATGTTTAAACTGTATTTATTGATCAAATTGTGAATGTGTGGTTTGTTTGTGCCTTTTCATGCTGAAGGGGGCAAGTTTACCTTTCAAATGGTGTTTTATTTGTGTGTGTGGGGCGAAGTAATCACCGAAAAAGCAGTGCATGTTTACAAATGTGTTTGCATATGTGACTCACCTGCAGTGAAGTGTGCAATCCTCGAATTAGCCTGAAATAGGCTGGGCAAGCACTTCGGCAAGCAGGAAAGACCTCAAGGCAAATGCCACCTGCAGGTAATTTGACCTTTGAAATTGTGTATCGTGTGTGTGTATCAGTGGAGTGTAAACGGAGCAAGTGTGCAATTGAATAGGCAGTGCATGTTCACAAATGTGTTTGCATATGTGATTCACCTGCAGTGAAGTGTGCAATCCTCCAATGTGCCTGAAATCGGCTGGGCAAGGAGTTTGGCAAGCTAGAAAGACCCCAAGGCAAATGTTAGGATTTTTTTGTGATGTCTGTAAGCAGCTTTGTAGTAGTGTGCTTTGGGGTAGTGTGGTGCCACCTGCAGGTCATTTGTCCCTACTGCAAGTTTATGAAAATGAATGTTTAAACTGTATTTTGCGATCACATCATGGATGTGTGGTTTGTTTGGCTATTTTCTTGCTGAAGGGGGTAAGTTTACATTTCAAATGGTGTATCATTTGTGTCTATGGGTGCAGTATGAACGGAGATACAAAGTAATTGCCGAAAAAGAGTGTTTAGAAATAATATAGAAGAATATATTGCCTTCTTTACCTAAATAAATGAGAGACAAGATGAGATTGGTCTTTGCCTCTAAATTTAATGTGAGGAGTAGTTCATTAGGTACATGGTGCAAATTTTGTTTATGTGTTGGCAAGAGGAATATCAAAAAGTTTCATGAACCTTTAATATTATCATTATCTAAGCCAGCATTAATTTCACAATGTAATGATAAGGGTCGAGCATAAAGAGTTAAGACTTTCAGATAGAGTTGCATCATGGACTAGTGACATAGGCTTTCCTTTACAAATACATTTTATCCCCTTACTGACATGGCCTTTATCCATTTATGTGTTTTTGTTTCTTTTCTCCCCTTCTTCAAAGAGCCAGAACATTTTTTTATTTTTCTAGACAAGCAAGATCTAGACACCAATTGCTGTAGTGTTGCAGCGTTTTTAAGACCAACACCTCAAACCTCCTTTTTGTTGGATCTCTTCTGGGTGTTTCATCCATATAGAATATTTGCATGAATCACAGGAAATTGTAAAGAATTGAACCACTCACTCCTTGCTGATGTGTTTCTTTGTTCCTTATTTAGGATGACATCATAAAGTGCAATGAGCAGGTGGCAGGGGCGTTTAACAGGTGAAAAAGAGTGAAGGACTACGGCCATTTCGCGCCTTTTATGGGTCCATGATGGTCCAGCATGGACCCCTGGAAACGCAAAATAGGTGCAAACGGCCTTAGTCCATCAGATTTTTCACCTGTTAAATTCCCCTGCCACCTGCACATCGCACTTTATGATATCATCCTAAATATGGAATAAAGAAACACATCAGCAAGGATTGGGTGAGTGCTTCAATTCTTTACAATTTCTTGTGATTCATTTTTTATTTTTCTGCACATATAGATGTATGAGTTATTTTTTTCTTTGCGGGACAAGTTGCACTTTTGAATGACACCATTCATTGTACCACACTACACTGGAAAATAGGCAAACAATTCCATGTTAAGTGAAACACCAAAACTCACCGGCCTTCCCACCCCACGCAATCCTGACACTTATTTGCTAATTGTTTTTACAGTGTACATTCTGTGGTAAAAACTGATCTTGCATTATGTTTTTCCTCGTCACTACGATTACGACAATATCAAATTTATCCAGGAAATAGTGATAATCACTGTTTTCTTTCAAGCTCAGCCACAGGCTGATTTTTAATGAAGCTCCCTAATGACAGGCAGGGAGGTCTTCAGCAGTTCCTGTCTGTCACAGGACCCATTATCACCCATGATTATATCACAAGATAGCCAGTGAGGTCATAGAATGATGCAACCTCATTTTGATGTGCTCTTATTGCTGCTGTCAGAGATTTAGAGTGGCATTTAACCGGTTAACAGTGCACCACTCGCTATTCCTGGCTGTGGGTAAACGATTTTCTACCCTTTGAGCCGACTGCATACTCTATCTCCTTACTTGGGCTGTACATGTTTGGCAGATGGCAGTATGAGGCTAGACACACTTTTATAACTATATAGCGCAAGGCCGATGTTACATTTCAAGCAAGAACTGCTCCAACAACATCTGCCTCTGCCACTATGCAAGGCTATATTCACTATGTAGACAATGAAGGAGACATTATGGCCCATATCGCTGGGCTTCACAGAGTTTGTCCAGGGAGGGATACTAGTGTGGTTGTGATCTATGATGCCACAAAATAGGCAGAATGGGTGTTTGTGTTGTCTATTAGCTCAGCATGAGTAATTACTCCCCTACTGTGGCTAATCAATCAGTGCCACACTCTAACTCCCAATGTACTACTGTGAGTTGTCTGGATGAGAGTTTGATTTTATCCTCTTAATATAATTGCAATAATCATATTACATAGCTCTGTGTACTTACAATTGCTTAGTTTGTCTTTCTACTCAGTTAATTTTTTTTCACAATAGGTCTATGACATCACATGATTACAAACAGACTAGCTGAATCCTTCTAAGTTCTATATAGAAACAGGAAGTCTTTTTTCCCTGCATGAGTCATGAGTCACTGCAAAAGTCCCTAGCTGAGAGAGGAGGGGAGGGGAGCAGCTGCATCAGGAGTTGAAGAAGGGAATGATAAATGCAGGGAATAGAGACTTCCTGTTTCTACATATAGCAGAGAAAAAATAAAAAATTACAGGGTAGAAAAGGCAAAATTAGCAATTGTAAGCACACTGTGCTATATAATTGTTATGCTTGTGTTCACACACTCACACGGGTAACAGAAGAGTGAACTATCAGAGAGAAAAGCCACATCTGTGCCTAACAAGTCCCTGTACAGACTAGAAAAGGCCCTAGCTGCGCTACTAAATACACCTCCTCAAACCTGGATTCCTAAAAGTCCTTCAAGAGATTTCTCTTGCCTCCAGAGAAACCAGAAGGAAGACAACAGCACAAATCCAACAAAGGTAGAGGAAAGTGTGCAGAAAGGCACAAGATCTCAGAGTGAGAAACTAAAACACATTCACAAAGGATAGACAGGGATAAATAAGGAGAGCAGAAAAATAAAAATGAAATCTCCCAGACCCCCAAATGTGGAATAGAAGGAAAAGGTGCTGGGGAGAAGGAGAGCAGAAAAATAAACATGAAATCTCCCAGACCCCCAAATATGGAATAGAAGGAAAAGGTGCTGGGGAGAAAACAGATTTTCAGCAGGAAAACAACTGGGGCTTACTGGACAAGGTAAACCCCTAGCCAAGGAGCTGAAACTCCAAACACAAATTTCTATGGAAGTATAGCCAGCAAGTGACAGAAGTGAAAGGTAAACACATAAAGCCCATCCCAAAATGTGATGGGACAGAGCTAAAATGGAAAATGAAAAACACCTGGAGAGAAGCCATCCAAGAAAAGAAAATCAAGACAAAAGAAGCCAACAGCATTTGGACAGAGACAAAAAGGACTGTAGGGAAACCAGCAGCACAGCAAAAAGTCACAGGATTGAATCCTGAAACCAAGCCATGACAATAATATAGTGATTGCAATATATTAAGAGGATAAAAGATTTGATGAGAGTGCTTCTTTAAGGTGCTTGAGTATCTTTTCATGTGATTTTTAGTATTAAGCCCCCTATACACATTAGACCAATATCGTCGGAACTCGCTGAAAAATTACACATTCAGTCAATAGTCTAATTTGTATGGGAGCCTCTGACAATTGTTTGAGAACATTAGGATTCATCATGTCCAGTTTTCGGACTACCAATCCTTTTGTTCTCACAGAGATAAGCCTGCAGACATGCTTGCCAGTGGCTCTTTCACAAGGAACACAGGAGCACAAATACTCTTGTTTTTGGGAGAGACAGCTGAAATAACTGCAAGCTGAACCTTTATTTGGCTGACAGCCATCTAACTTAAATAGGGGATTTAGTGTCCTACAAACAGCAACTTCTCTTTAGTACAGTCTCTTCTTTCTCAGAAAGAGACATCAAATTATTAACCTGATAAGTTACATAAGATTAGAAAAAAACACAAGCATTAGTTAACTTTGGGGTGTATCACTTAGGCTACGTTCACATTTGCGTTGTGCGCCGCAGCGTCGGCGCCGCAACGCACAACGCAAACAAAAACGCAGCAAAACGCATGCATAACGCTGCGTTTTGCGCCGCATGCGTCCTTTTTTTGATTGATTTTGGACGCAGCAAAAATGCAACTTGCTGCGTCCTCTGCGCCCCGGACGCGTGCGCCACAGTGACGCATGCGGCGCAAAACGCAAGTGCGACGCATGTCCATGCGCCCCCATGTTAAATATAGGGGCGCATGACGCATGCGACGACGCTGCGGCGCCCGACGCTGAGGCGCAGACCGCAAATGTGAACGTAGACTTAGCATTAATTTCTAGTTTCTTATTGTAATTTCTCTAATTTCTCAATTTAAAACTACATTATTTGTACAAACCATTTTATTCTTAAAATGCCAACAGATTATTAGAGTATGGTACAAGATACAATGATAAACAAAAATGCAAGTTTAGGTGATACTGTTTTGTAGTTAGGTATTATGGAAGATTTCCTTTAGGGTCCTAAAGCTTTATACAATGCTGGATAGTCTTATGAAAGGAGTGTGTGAGAATTGTAAAGAAGAGAAGCAGCACTAGAGAAGTCCTGGATATTGAAGTAAGTCACCACAGAATATAATGGCAGTTATTCCCTAGCAATGCAGAGTACACTTCTAGGCACATGAAGAGAGATAAGGGAAGACAGATTACACAGAGCCTTGAAGGTTGGATTAATGGAATTTTGGGAAAAAGATACGGTAATTTTGGTGAAGACTGGTATCCAGTAAAGGGATGGTCTATGAAAAGAAGATTAGTATATTGGTTAGTGTGAAAAATAATTCTGCTATCTGTATTAATGATCAATCGCATCAACTGTAAATACAGTGTTGTGAAAAATTATTTGCCCCTTCCTAGTTTCCTATTGTTTTGCATGTTTGTCACACTTTAATGTTTCAGATCACCAAACAAATTTAAATATTAGACAAAGATAACACAACTCACAAGTAATCACACAATGCAGTTTATAAATTAAGATCATTATTATTATTAACAATCTACTCTTTCTGGTTTTCAGATTGGAGTGCCTGTTCCCTCCCCGGATGAGAAGTGTGTAAACTATACGTGTGTGAAGTCAGGAGAACAATTACTTACACTGAAACAGTCAGTGCTTTGCCAATACTACGACCAAAAAAACTGTGCATATGTGAGTTAAGATTATTCAATTTTGTGAAATTACTCAGTTTCATTGCCTGAATTATTAACTATGACTTTCATATTTAGGGTGAAGCGTATGTGCCACCTACTAATGACGAGTGCTGTGGACAGTGTGTCCAAACATCTTGTATTATTATACTAAATGGAGGAAATCAACTTCTCAGCGTATGTAAAAGAATAATAATACTAATTATTATAATCTTTGTCTACACATTGCAAGTAAATGCCTGTAAGTAAAATGAGAGACAAAAGGAGGAATGTAGTGAGGGACTCATTATGTACATGGTGGTAATTTTGTGGAGGAGACCAGTCCAAACTTTTGCCAAGAGGAATATAGAATAGTTGTATGAATCTGAGACAGCATGGATTGTAGTCCCAGCTATTAAAGTACAGTAGATTACCATAGAACAAAAACTGCAGTCATTACCTAGCAATGCAGAATGCTCGTCTAAGCACTTAAAGGGAACCTGTCAACAGATAATGCTGTAGATAAGCCCCCAGTCCGACCTGCAAGTGGAGAAAAATAAGTTATAATAAGCATTATAGAATGCTGTAGATAAGCCCTGAAAGGCAATGGCCGCTTCTTATAGCGGCAAAATCTGCTGGTAGGTTCGCTTTAACCCCTTAATGACCGCCGATATGCCTTTTAACGGTGGCCGCTAAGGGTACTTAAACCACAGCGCCGTTAATTAACGGTGCTGTGGAAAAAGTGAATAGCGCCCCCCAGAGTCGGATTTTCTCTGGGGTCTCGGTTGCCGAGGGTAGCCGAGACCCCAGAGAACATGATTCGGGGGGGTTTTACTGACCCCCGAGTTGCGATCGCAGGTAATTAACTGTTTACCGGCGGTCGCAACAAAAAAAAACGCGATTTGCCATTTAATTTCTCTGTCCTCCGATGTGATTGCACATCGGAGGACAGAGAAATAGGGTCCCCGATGGCCCCCAATAGCCCCCCAATACTCACCTATCTCCCCCGGTGCTCCTCTGTTTCCGGGGAAAAAATGGCGGGCGCATGCGCAGTGCGCCCGCCGCCCGGCCCCCGGAAGATCTTTGGGGTCTCGGCTGCCGGGGGTAGCCGAGACCCCAAAGAACATGATCGGGGTCGGTTTTTACCGACCCCTGTTTTGTGATCGCCGGTAATTAACTGTTTACCGGCGACCGCAAAAAAAAAAAAAAAAGCGATCTGTAATTCTCTGTCCTCTGATGTGATCGCACATCAGAGGACAGAGAAATAGGGGGATTCGGGGACCCTATCATACTTACCGGTGTCCCTGGGTCCTCCTGCATCTCCTCCTGCGGGCCGGCTTCTTCCAGTGCGCCCGCCATCTGCTGCCATCTGCCGGCCGGCAGGAGAGACGAGTTGGGGCTAAAATTAGGGTTAGGGTTAGGGCTAGGGCTAGGGTTAGGGTTAGGGTTGGGGCTAAACTTAGGGTTAGGGTTGGGGCTAAATTTAGGGTTAGGGCTAGGGTTAGGGTTAGGGCTAGGGTTAGGCTACTTTCACACTAGCGTTTTTTGGCTTCCGTCGCAATGTGCCGTCTTGGAGAAAAAACGCATCCTGCAAAAGTGCTTGTAGGATGCGTTTTTTCTCCGTTGACTTGCATTAGCGACACATTGCGACGGATTGCCACACGTCGCATCCGTCGTGCAACGGATGCGTCGTGCTTTGGCGGACCGTCGGCACAAAAAACGCTACATGTAAAGTTTTTTTGTGCGACGTGTCCGCCATTTCCGACCACGCATGCACGGCCGGAACGCCGCCCCCGCCTCCCCGCACCTCACAATGGGGCAGCGGATGCGTTGAAAAACAGCATCCGCTGCACCCGTTGTGCGGCGCTTACAAAGCTAGCGTCGGTACGTCGGCCCGACACACTGCGACGGGCCGAGTACGATGCTAGTGTGAAAGTAGCCTTAGGCTTCTTTCACACTTGCGTCGGTACGGGGCGGTCGCAATGCATCGGCCCGATGTACCGACGCACGTTGTGAAAATTTTGCACAACATGGGCAGCGGATGCAGTTTTTCAACGCATCCGCTGCCCAGTCTATGTCCTGGGGAGGAGGGGGCAGAGTTATGCCCACACATGCGCGGAAATGGCGGACGCGACGTACACAAAAAAGGTTACATTGAACTTTTTTTGTGACGACGGTCCACCAAAACACAACGGATCCAGTGCACGATGGACGCGACGTGTGGCCATCCGTCGGCAATACAAGTCTATGGGCAAAAAAGGCATCCTGTGGGCACATTTGCTGGATCTGTTTTTTGTCCAAAACAACGGATTGCAACGGAATCCACACGACGCAAGTGTGAAAGTAGCCTTAGGGCTAGGGTTAGGGTTGGGGCTAAAGTTAGGGCTAGGGTTAGGGTTAAATTTAGGGTTAGGGTTGAGGCTAAATTTAGGGTTAGGGCTAGGGTTGGGGCTAAAATTAGGGTTAGGGTTGGGGCTAAAATTAGGGTTAGGGTTGGGATTAGGGTTAGGGTTTGGATTAGGGTTCGTACTAGGGTTACGTTTGGGATTAGGGTTATGTTTGGGACTAGGGTTGGGATTAGGGTTAGGGTTGGGATTAGGGTTAAGGTTAGGGCTGGGATTAGGGTTAAGGTTAGGGTTGGGATTAGGGTTAGGGGTGTATTGGGATTAGGGTTAGGTTTGAGGTTAGGGTTGAGATTAGGATTAGGGGTGTGTTGGATTTAGGGTTTTGATTAGGGTTATGGTTAGGGTTGAGATTAGGGCTGTTTTGGGGTTAGGGTTGTGATTATCGTTAAAAGTCAAATGGTGCCTCCTCCCTTCTGAGCTCTGCCGTGCGCCCAGTGGTTTACCCCCACAAATGGGGCATCAGCGTACTCGGGATAAATTGGACAACAACTTATGGGGTCCAATTTCTCCTGTTACCCTTGTGAAAATAAAAACTTGGGGGCTAAAAATCTTTTTTGTGGAAAAAAAAAATATTTTTTATTTTCACTACTCTGCATTATAAACTTCTGTGAAGCACTTGAGCATTCAAAGTTCTCACCACATATCTAGATAAGTTCCTTAGGGGGTCTAGTTTCCAAAATTTGGTCACTTGTGGGGGGTTTCTACTGTTTAGGTACATCAGGGGCTCTGCAAACGCAACATAACACCCACAGACAATTCTATCAAAGTCTGCATTCCAAAATGGCGCTCCTTCTCTTCCGAGCTCTGCCGTGTGCCCAAACAGTGGTTTACCCCCACATATGGGGTACCAGCATACTCCGGACAAATTGGAGAACAAACATTGGTGTCCAATTTCTCTTGCTACCCTTGTTAAAATAAAAACTTGGGGGCTAAAAAATCTTTTTTGTGGAAAAAAAAATATTTTCTATTTTCACTACTCTGCATTATAAACTTCTGTGAAGCACTTGGGCATTCAAAGTTCTCACCACACATCTATATAAGTTCCATGGGGGGTCTAGTTTCCAAAATGGGGTCACTTGTGGGGGGTTTATACTGTTTAGGCACATCAGGGGCTCTCCAAACGCGACATGGCGTCCGATCTCAATTCCAGTCAATTTTGCATTGAAAAGTCAAATGGCGCTCCTTTGCTTCCGAGCTCAGCCATGCGCCCAAACAGTGGTTTACCCCCAAATATGGGGTGTCGGCGTACTCAGGACAAATTGTACAAAAACGTATGGGGTCCAATTTCTCCTGTTACCCTTGGTAAAATAAAAATTTGGAGGCAAAAAGATCATTTTTGTAGAAAAAATGCGATTTTTTTTATTTTCACGGCTCTACTTTATAAACGTTTGTGAAGCACCTGGGGGTTTAAAGTGCTCACCACACATCTAGATAAGTTTCTTAAGGGGTCTAGTTTCCAAAATGGTGTCACTTGTGGGGGGTTTCCACTGTTTAGGCACATCAGGGGATCTCCAAACGCGACATGGCGTCCGATCTCAATTCCAGCCAATTCTGCATTGAAAAAGTCAAACGGTGCTCCTTCACTTCCAAGCTCTGCGGTGCGCCCAAACAGTGGTTTACCTCCACATATGGGGTATCGGCATACTCAGGAGAAATTGCACAACAAAATTTGTGGTTAAATTTCTGTTTTTTACACTTGTGAAAATTAAAAAATGGTTCTGAAGTAAAATGTTTGCAAAAAAAAGTTAAATGTTCATTTTTTTCTTCCACATTGTTTCAGTTCCTGTGAAGCACGTAAAGGGTTAATAAACTTCTTGAATGTGGTTTTGAGCAGCTTGAGGGGTGCAGTTTTTAGAATGGTGTCACACTTGGTTATTTTCTATCATATAGACCCCTCAAAATGACTTCAAAGGTGATGTGGTCTGTTGTGAATTAGACTTTTTGGCTCCCTCTTGTGGTTACTAGTAATATGACTCTGGGATTGTCTTTCCTCAGTTTGGCACCCACCTGGGTCGTTAGTCCAGGGGTGTTGCTATATAAACTTCCTGGATCCTTAGTCCAGTGCCTGGCATCGTTGTAATCAGATCCTTTCTGTTTGCTCCTGTCTGCTGGTCCTGGTTCGTGCAAAATTAAGCTAAGTCGTGCTTCTTTGTTTTTTGGTTATTTGCTTTGCTCTTATTTTGTCCAGCTTGTACTATATGTGATTCCTGACTTTGCTGGAAGCTCTAGGGGGCTGGTGTTCTCCCCCCGGGCCGTTAGACAGTTCGGGGGTTCTTGAATATCCAGCGTGGATATTTTGATAGGGTTTTTGCTGACCATATAAGTCATCTTACTATATTCTGCTATTAGCTAGTGGGCCTCTCTTTGCTAAATACCTAGCTCATTCTTACATTTGTCTTTTCCTCTTACCTCACCGTTATTATTTGTTGGGGGCTTGTATCCAACTTTTGGGGTCTTTTCTCTGGAGGCAAGAAAGGTCTTTCTTTTCCCTTCTAGGGTTAGTTAGTTCTCCGGCTGGCGCGAGACGTCTAGAACCAACGTAGGCACGTTCCCCGGCTGCTGCTATTTGTGGTGCTAGGATTAGATATATGGTCAGCTCAGTTACCACTGCCCTATGAGCTGGTTTTTTGTGTTTGCAGACTTAGTAATTATTTCTGAGACCCTCTGCCATTGGGGTCATAACAGTATGCCAGGCCAACATTGAATGTTTAATGCATTGCAGAAGTGGGATAATAAGAAAGGAAATTCTGAGTTTTTTTTTTTTTTCCTCTCTTCCTCCCCTTTACCTCTGAGTGGCTTGTGCTTGCTGCAGACATGAATGTCCAGACCTTGATTACAAGTGTAGACCAGCTTGCTGCTCGTGTGCAGGGCATACAAGATTTTGTTAACAGTAGTCCAATGTCTGAACCTAAAATACCTATTCCTGAACTGTTTTCTGGAGACCGATTTAAGTTTAGGAATTTCAGGAATAATTGTAAATTGTTTCTATCTCTGAGACCCCGTTCATCTGGAGATTCAGCTCAGCAAGTTAAAATTGTTATCTCTTTTTTACGGGGCGACCCTCAGGATTGGGCTTTCTCGCTAGCGCCAGGAGATCCGGCATTGGCAAATATTGATGCGTTTTTTCTGGTGCTCGGATTGCTTTACGAGGAACCCAATCTTGAAGTTCAGGCAGAAAAAGCCTTGCTGGCTATTTCTCAGGGCCAGGATGAAGCTGAAGTGTATTGCCAAAAATTTCAGAAATGGTCCGTGCTTACTCAGTGGAATGAGTGTGCTCTGGCCGCAAATTTCAGAAATGGCCTTTCTGAAGCCATTAAGAATGTGATGGTGGGTTTCCCCATTCCTACAAGTCTGAATGATTCCATGGCGCTGGCTATTCAAATTGACCGGCGTTTGCGGGAGCGCAAAACCGCTAATCCTCTGGTGGTGTTGTCTGAACAAACACCTGATTTAATGCAATGTGATAGAATTCAGACTAGAAATGAGCGGAAAAATCATAGACATCAGAATGGGTTGTGTTTTTACTGTGGTGATTCTACACATGTTATATCAGCATGCTCTAAACGTCTAACAAGGGTTGTTAGTCCTGTCGCCATTGGTAATTTGCAACCTAAATTTATTTTGTCTGTGACTTTAATTTGCTCATTGTCTTCTTACCCTGTTATGGCGTTTGTGGATTCAGGTGCTGCCCTGAGTCTTATGGATCTGTCATTTGCCAAGCGCTGTGGTTTTGTTCTTGAACCGTTGGTAAATCTTATTCCTCTTAGAGGTATTGATGCTACGCCATTGGCGGAAAATAAACCGCAGTTTTGGACGCAGGTAACCATGTGCATGACTCCTGAACATCGGGAGGTGATTCGTTTTCTTGTTCTGCATAAAATGCATGATTTGGTCGTTTTGGGTCTGCCATAGTTACAGACCCACAATCCAGTCTTGGATTGGAAGGCAATGTCTGTGTCAAGTTGGGGCTGTCAGGGAATTCATGCTGATTCCCCGCCGGTGTCTATTGCTTCCTCTACTCCTTCGGAAGTTCCTGAGTATTTGTCTGATTATCAGGATGTATTCAGCGAGTCCAAGTCCAGTGCTCTGCCTCCTCATAGGGACTGTGACTGCGCCATAGATTTGATTCCAGGTAGTAAATTTCCTAAGGGAAGACTATTTAATCTGTCTGTACCTGAGCATGCCGCAATGCGTTCGTATATCAAGGAGTCTCTGGAGAAGGGGCATATCCGTCCATCCTCTTCCCCTCTTGGTGCGGGATTCTTTTTTGTGGCCAAGAAGGACGGATCTTTGAGACCTTGTATTGACTATCGGCTTCTGAATAAAATCACTGTTAAATTTCAGTATCCTTTGCCTCTGTTGTCGGACTTGTTTGCCCGGATTAAAGGTGCCAAGTGGTTCACCAAGATAGATCTTCGTGGTGCGTACAACCTTGTGCGCATTAAGCAAGTAGATGAATGGAAGACAGCATTTAATACGCCCGAAGGTCATTTTGAGTACTTGGTGATGCCTTTTGGGCTCTCTAATGCTCCCTCAGTGTTTCAGTCCTTTATGCATGATATTTTCCGGAAGTATCTGGATAAATTTATGATTGTTTATCTGGATGATATTCTGGTTTTCTCTGAAGATTGGGACTCACATGTGGAGCAGGTCAGGATGGTGTTTCAGGTTTTGCGTGAGAATGCTTTGTTTGTTAAGGGCTCAAAGTGTCTCTTTGGAGTACAGAAGGTTCCCTTTTTTTGGGGTTTATTTTTTCCCCTTCTGCTGTGGAGATGGACCCAGTCAAGGTCCGAGCTATTCATGATTGGACTCAACCCACGTCAGTTAAGAGTCTTCAGAAGTTCTTGGGTTTTGCTAACTTCTACCGTCGTTTTATCGCTAATTTTTCTAGCGTTGTTAAACCTTTGACGGATATGACCAAGAAAGGTTCTGATGTTGCTAACTGGGCTCCTGCAGCCGTGGAGGCGTTCCAAGAGTTGAAGCACCGGTTTACTTCGGCGCCTGTTTTGTGCCAGCCTGATGTCTCACTTCCCTTTCAGGTTGAAGTGGATGCTTCTGAGATTGGGGCAGGGGCCGTTTTGTCGCAGAGAGGCCCTGGTTGCTCGGTGATGAGACCATGTGCTTTCTTCTCTAGGAAGTTTTCGCCTGCTGAGCGGAATTATGATGTTGGCAATCGGGAGTTGCTGGCCATGAAGTGGGCATTTGAGGAGTGGCGTCATTGGCTCGAGGATGCTAAGCATCGTGTCGTGGTCTTGACTGATCACAAAAATTTGATGTATCTCGAGTCTGCTAAATGCCTGAATCCTAGACAGGCCCGCTGGTCATTGTTTTTCTCCCGTTTTGACTTTGTGGTCTCGTATTTACCAGGTTCAAAGAATGTGAAGGCTGATGCTCTTTCAAGGAGCTTTGTGCCTGACTCTCCTGGAGTCGCAGAACCAGTTGGTATTCTTAAAGAGGGAGTTATCTTGTCGGCCATTTCTCCTGATTTGCGACGTGTGTTGCAGAGATTTCAGGCTGGTAGACCTGACTCTTGTCCACCTGACAGACTGTTTGTTCCTGATAAGTGGACCAGCAGAGTCATTTCCGAGGTTCATTCCTCGGTGTTGGCAGGGCATCCGGGAATTTTTGGCACCAGAGATCTGGTGGCTAGGTCCTTTTGGTGGCCTTCCTTGTCACGGGATGTGCGGTCATTTGTGCAGTCCTGTGGGACTTGTGCTCGAGCTAAGCCTTGCTGTTCTCGTGCCAGCGGGTTGCTCTTGCCCTTGCCTGTCCCGAAGAGGCCTTGGACACACATTTCCATGGATTTCATTTCAGATCTCCCGGTGTCTCAGGGCATGTCTGTCATCTGGGTGGTATGTGATCGCTTTTCTAAAATGGTCCATTTGGTGCCTTTGCCTAAGCTGCCTTCCTCTTCCGATCTGGTTCCTGTGTTCTTTCAGAATGTGGTTCGTTTACACGGCATTCCTGAGAATATTGTGTCTGACAGAGGATCCCAGTTTGTTTCCAGGTTCTGGCGATCCTTTTGTGCTAGGATGGGCATTGATTTGTTGTTTTCGTCTGCCTTTCATCCTCAGACTAATGGACAAACGGAGCGAACTAATCAGACTCTGGAGGCTTATTTGAGGTGTTTTGTTTCGGCAGATCAGGATGATTGGGTGACCTTCTTGCCGTTGGCTGAGTTTGCCCTTAATAATCGGGCTAGTTCCGCTACTTTGGTTTCGCCATTTTTCTGCAACTCTGGTTTTCATCCTCGTTTCTCCTCGGGTCAGGTTGAATCTTCTGACTGTCCTGGGGTAGATTCTGTGGTGGATAGGTTGCAGCAGATCTGGAATCATGTGGTGGACAACTTAAAGTTGTCACAGGAGAAGGCTCAGCGTTTTGCCAACCGCCGCCGCGGTGTGGGTCCCCGACTTCGTGTTGGGGATTTGGTATGGCTGTCTTCTCGATTTGTTCCTATGAAGGTCTCCTCTCCTAAATTTAAGCCTCGCTTCATCGGTCCTTACAAGATATTGGAAATCCTTAATCCTGTGTCCTTTCGCTTGGATCTTCCGGTGTCGTTTGCCATTCACAACATGTTCCATAGGTCTTTGTTGCGGCGGTACGTTGTACCTGTGGTTCCTTCTATTGAGCCTCCTGCTCCGGTGTTGGTTGAGGGCGAGTTGGAGTACGTGGTGGAGAAGATCTTGGATTCTCGTCTCTCCAGACGGAGGCTTCAGTATCTGGTCAAGTGGAAGGGCTATGGTCAGGAGGATAATTCCTGGGTGGTTGCTTCTGATGTGCATGCGGCCGATTTAGTTCGTGCCTTTCACGCTGCTCATCCTGATCGCCCTGGTGGTCTTGGTGAGGGTTCGGTGACCCCTCCTTAAGGGGGGGGTACTGTTGTGAATTAGACTTTTTGGCTCCCTCTTGTGGTTACTAGTGATATGACTCTGGGATTGTCTTTCCTCAGTTTGGCACCCACCTGGGTCGTTAGTCCAGGGGTGTTGCTATATAAACTTCCTGGATCCTTAGTCCAGTGCCTGGCATCGTTGTAATCAGATCCTTTCTGTTTGCTCCTGTCTGCTGGTCCTGGTTCGTGCAAAATTAAGCTAAGTCGTGCTTCTTTGTTTTTTGGTTATTTGCTTTGCTCTTATTTTGTCCAGCTTGTACTATATGTGATTCCTGACTTTGCTGGAAGCTCTAGGGGGCTGGTGTTCTCCCCCCGGGCCGTTAGATGGTTCGGGGGTTCTTGAATATCCAGCGTGGATATTTTGATAGGGTTTTTGCTGACCATATAAGTCATCTTACTATATTCTGCTATTCGCTAGTGGGCCTCTCTTTGCTAAATACCTAGCTCATTCTTACGTTTGTCTTTTCCTCTTACCTCACCGTTATTATTTGTTGGGGGCTTGTATCCAACTTTTGGGGTCTTTTCTCTGGAGGCAAGAAAGGTCTTTCTTTTCCCTTCTAGGGTTAGTTAGTTCTCCGGCTGGCGCGAGACGTCTAGAACCAACGTAGGCACGTTCCCCGGCTGCTGCTATTTGTGGTGCTAGGATTAGATATATGGTCAGCTCAGTTACCACTGCCCTATGAGCTGGTTTTTTTGTGTTTGCAGACTTGGTAATTATTTCTGAGACCCTCTGCCATTGGGGTCATAACAGTTGTCCCTAAAAAAAAGATGGTGTTGTAAAAATGAGAAATTGCTGGTCAATTTTTAACCCTTATAACTCCCTAACAAAAAAAAATTTGTTTCCAAAATTGTGCTGATGTAAAGTAGACATGTGGGAAATGTTATTTATTAACTATTTTTCGTGACATATCTCTCTGATTTAAGGGCATAAAAATACAAAGTTTGAAAATTGCAAAATTTTAAAAATTTTCGCCATATTTCCATTTTTTTCATAAATAATCGCAAGTAATATCGAAGAAATGTTACCACTAACTTGAAGTACAGTATATCACGAAAAAACAATCTCAGAATCAGTGGGATCCAATAAAGCGTTCCAGAGTTATAACCTCTTAAAGTGACAGTGGTCAGAATTGTAAAAATTGGCTCGGTCATTAAGTACCAAATTGGCTCTGTCACTAGGGGGTTAAAGAAAGATAAGATCAATATTTTTAAGTGGAATTGTGGCGGAGACAAGATTTCATAGTTTGGTTACTGAGAACGATAAGTCTAGTGTCTACTTTCATAATTAACTATAAATACATGATTTTGATACTATCTAAAAATAATGCTGCCCCCACCCAAAAGAAGCAACATAGCTTAAAACATAAAAGTTCTATGCAGCTAAGATATAGCTTAGCTACTTGCTCTTTCTGAAATAGTTTAGCTACCAGAGGCAACCATTTCAATCTCCTGGCTGAACATGATGAATGGACTTACGTCTTTGTCAGCCACCCTAAGAGGCCATTCCGCTCACCTGATGGGGTTTTGTAAGACACTTCACTTATTCAGTATTAAGCAGGGTTCTCACTGCTGTAGTTCCACCGGATGGCAAATCCAACAAGGTAATGCGGGTAATTTGAGGAGAGCGGTTGATATGTGCTGCTGCTGTGTATCCAATCAAGCAATCAGAATTAGGCAAAAATATTGGTAGTGGAGTTTATCCTCTACGTGTTTTGAAGTATTCCAACTTCTTCAGGAAAATCTCTGTTGTTCTCCTGAAGAAGAAGTTTGAATTTTTCAAAACACTTAGAAAATAAACTACACTACCAATATTTTTGCCTGATTCTGACTCCTCAATCAGATACACACCAGCAGCACAGGTTACCCGCTATCTTCAAGCTGCCCATGCTAAGTACTGTATACTAACCCCTTTCTGACCTCGGATGGGATAGTACGTCCGAGGTCAGAAGCCTCGCTTTGATGCAGGGCTCCGGCGGTGAGCCCGCATCAAAGCCGGGACATGTCAGCTGTTTTGAACAGCTGATATGTGCCCGTAATAGGCGCAGGCAGAATCGCGATCTGCCCGTGCCTATTAACTAGTTAAATGCCGCTGTCAAACGTAGACAACGGCATTTAACTACCGCTTCCGGCCGGGCGGCCGGAAATGATCACATCGCCGACCCCCGTCACATGATCGGAGGTCGGCGATGCTTCAGCATTGTAACCATAGAGGTCCTTGAGACCTCTATGGTTACTGATCCACGGTATCTGTGAGTGCCAACCTGTGGTCGGCGCTCACAGCACACCTGCATTTCTGCTACATAGCAGCTAACATCAGATAGCTGCTATGTAGCAGAGCCGATCGAGTGGTGCCAGCTTCTAGCTTCCTATGGAGGCTATAGAAGCATGGCAAAAGTAAAAAAAAAAAGCTAAAAAAAGTGAAAAAATAAAAAAATATAAAAGTTTAAATCACCCCCCTTTCGCCCCAATCAAAATAAATCAATAAAAAAAAAATCAAATATACACATATTTGGTATAGCCGCGTTCAGACTCGCCTGATCTATCAAAAGAAAAAAAGCATTAACCTGATCGCTAAACAGCGTAGCAAGAAAAAAATTTGAAACGCCAGAATTACGTTTTTTTGGTCGCCGCGACATTGAATTAAAATGCAATAACGGGCGATCAAAAGAATCTATCTGCACCAAAATGGTATCATTAAAAAAGCCAGCTCGGCACGCAAAAAATAAGCCCTCATCCGACCCCAGATAATGAAAAATGGAGATGCTACGAGTATCGGAAAATGGCACAATTATTTTTTTTTTTTAGCAAAGTTTGGAATTTTTTTTCACCACTTAGATAAAAAATAACCTAGTCATGTTAGGTGTCTATGAACTCGTACTGACCTGGAAAATCATAATGGCAGGTCAGTTTTAGCATTTAGTGAACCTAGCAAAAAAGCCAAACAAAAAACAAGTGTGGGACTGCACTTTTTTTGCAATTTCACTGCACTTGGAATTTTTTTCCCATTTTCTAGTACACGACATGGTAAAACCAATTATGTCGTTCAAACGTACAACTTGTCCTGCAAAAAATAAGCCCTCACATGGCCAAATTGACGGAAAAGTAAAAAAGTTATGGCTCTGGGAAGAAGGGGAGTGAAAAACGAACACGGAAAAAACGGAAAATCCCAAGGTCATGAAGGGGTTAATCTATTTAATTACTTACTTATATAGCACCATTAATTCCACATCGCTTTAGAGACATCATCATCGTGGTCTCCATTGTTACTCACAATCTAAATTCCTTCTGAGTAGGTCTTTGTAGTGTGGGAGGAAATTCATGCAAAAGTAAGGAGAACATATGAACTCCTTGCAGATGTTGCTCTTGGTGGGAATGAACCTAGGTTCCCATCCCATACAAAAGTAAAATGAAATGAGGTGATAATTAAATAATTACAATCCACTCATTTTGGGTTTCAGGAAGGAGAATCTGTTCTTTCCTCGGATGACAACTGTACAATCTATAGATGTGTGAAGTCAGAAGGACAATTTGTTACAGTGCAAGAAAGAGTGACCTGCCAATATAACGGCCAACAGAATTGTGCAGTTGTGAGTTATAACACTAATTAATTCTGTGAAATTACATACTTTCATTGCCTGAATAATTAATTATGACTTTTATATTTAGGGTGAACAGTATGTGCCATCTGCTAACGGCGAGTGCTGTGGAGAGTGTGTCCAAACATCTTGTATTATTAAAATAAATGGAGAAACTCAACTTCTCAACGTATGTTAAAGTTTAATAGTAATAATACTAATAACTACGTTTATTTATACAGCTCAAGGAAATTCCTGTAAGTAAGTAACATGATAGACATTCAGCGTCTCCCACTCGCACACCACCTCCTCACCTCACCCCTTATCTGTCGGAGTCCGGAAAAGCTCAGTCCTAGGGCCCCTGCTCTTCTCCATTTACACCTTTGGCCTGGGACAGCTCATATCACCTCCCTATTAACCAAAATCCCACAATGTCTGTCCACTATTTCATCCTTCTTCTCCACTAGATTTCTAAAACTTAACATGGACAAAACAGAATTCATCATCTTTCCCCCATCTCACTTGACTCCCCCAAAAGACCTATTCATTAAAGTAAATGGCTGCTCACTCTCCCCAGTTCCACAAGCTGGCTGTCTCTGGGTAATCCTTTACTCTAATCTCTCCTTCAAACCACATATCCAGGCCCGTTCTACTTCCTAATGACTTCAACTCAAAAATATTTCCTGGATGCCTACATTACTCAACCAAGAATCTGCAAAAACTCTAGAGCATGCCCTCATCATCTCCCGCCTCTACTACTGCAACCTCCTGCTCTGAGGCCTCCCCTCTAACATTCTTGGACCCCTCCAATCTATTCTAAACTCTGCTGCCCGACTAATGTAACCTATCCCCCGCTATCCCCCAGCCTCTCCCCTCTGTCAGTCCCTTCACTAGCTCCCCATTACCCAGAGACTTCAGTTCAAAACCCAAACTATGGCATACAAAGACATCCACTGTTTTGAATTAGACTTTTTGGCTCCCTCTTGTGGTTACTAGTGATATGACTCTGGGTTTGTCTTTCCTCAGTTTGGCACCCACCTGGGTCGTTAGTCCAGGGGAGTTGCTATATAAGCTTCCTGGATCCTTAGTCCAGTGCCTGGCATCGTTGTAATCAGATCCTTTCTGTTTGCTCCTGTCAGCTGGTCCGGGTTCGTGCAAAATTAAGCTAAGTCCTGCTTCTTTGTTTTTTGGTTATTTGCTTGCTCTCATTTTTGTCCAGCTTGTACTAAATGTGATTCCTGACCTTGCTGGAAGCTCTAGGGGGCTGGTGTTCTCCCCCCGGGCCGTTAGACGGTTCGGGGGTTCTTGAATATCCAGCGTGGATATTTTGATAGGGTTTTTGCTGACCATATAAGTCATCTTACTATATTCTGCTATTAGCTAGTGGGCCTCTCTTTGCTAAATACCTAGCTCCTTCTTACATTTGTCTTTTCCTCTTACCTCACCGTTATTATTTGTTGGGGGCTTGTATCCAACTTTTGGGGTCTTTTCTCTGGAGGCAGGAAAGGTCTTTCTTTCCCCTTCTAGGGTTAGTTAGTTCTCTGGCTGGCGCGAGACGTCTAGAACCAACGTAGGCACGTTCCCCGGCTGCTGCTATTTGTGGTGCTAGGATTAGATATATGGTCAGCTCAGTTACCACTGCCCTATGAGCTGGTTTTTTTTGTTTGCAGACTTAGTAATTATTTCTGAGACCCTCTGCCATTGGGGTCATAACAGTATGCCAGGCCAACATTGAATGTTTAATGCATTGCTGAAGTGGGATTATAAGAAAGGAAATTCTGAGTTTTTTTTTTTTTTTCCTCTCTTCCTCCCCTTTACCTCTGAGTGGCTTGTGCTTGCTGCAGACATGAATGTCCAGACCTTGATAGTGTAGACCAGCTTGCTGCTCGTGTGCAGGGCATACAAGATTTTGTTACCAGTAGTCCAATGTCTGAACCTAAAATACCTATTCCTGAACTGTTTTCTGGAGACCGATTTAAGTTTAGGAATTTCAGGAATAATTGTAAATTGTTTCTATCTCTGAGACCCCGTTCATCTGGAGATTCAGCTCAGCAAGTTAAAATTGTTATCTCTTTTTTACGGGGCGACCCTCAGGATTGGGCTTTCTCGCTAGCGCCAGGAGATCCGGCATTGGCAAATATTGATGCGTTTTTTCTGGCGCTCGGATTGCTTTACGAGGAACCCAATCTTGAAGTTCAGGCAGAAAAAGCCTTGCTGGCTATTTCTCAGGGCCAGGATGAAGCTGAAGTGTATTGCCAAAAATTTCGGAAATGGTCCGTGCTTACTCAGTGGAATGAGTGTGCTCTGGCCGCAAATTTCAGAAATGGCCTTTCTGAAGCCATTAAGAATGTGATGGTGGGTTTCCCCATTCCTACAAGTCTGAATGATTCCATGGCGCTGGCTATTCAAATTGACCGGCGTTTGCGGGAGCGCAAAACCAATAATCCTCTGGTGGTGTTGTCTGAACAAACACCTGATTTAATGCAATGTGATAGAATTCAGACTAGAAATGAGCGGAAAAATCATAGACGTCAGAATGGGTTGTGTTTTTACTGTGGTGATTCTACACATGTTATATCAGTATGCTCTAAACGCCTAACAAGGGTTGTTAGTCCTGTCGCCATTGGTAATTTGCAACCTAAATTTATTTTGTCTGTGACTTTAATTTGCTCATTGTCTTCTTACCCTGTTATGGCGTTTGTGGATTCAGGTGCTGCCCTGAGTCTTATGGATCTGTCATTTGCCAAGCGCTGTGGTTTTGTTCTTGAACCATTGGTAAATCCTATTCCTCTTAGAGGTATTGATGCTACGCCATTGGCGGAAAATAAACCGCAGTTTTGGACGCAGGTAACCATGTGCATGACTCCTGAACATCGGGAGGTGATTCGTTTTCTTGTTCTGCATAAAATGCATGATTTGGTCGTTTTGGGTCTGCCATGGTTACAGACTCACAATCCAGTCTTGGATTGGAAGGTAATGTCTGTGTCAAGTTGGGGCTGTCAGGGAATTCATGCTGATTCCCCGCCGGTGTCTATTGCTTCCTCTACTCCTTCGGAAGTTCCTGAGTATTTGTCTGATTATCAGGATGTATTCAGCGAGTCCAGGTCCAGTGCTCTGCCTCCTCATAGGGACTGTGACTGCGCCATAAATTTGATTCCAGGTAGTAAATTTCCTAAGGGAAGACTATTTAATCTGTCTGTACCTGAGCATGCCGCAATGCGTTCGTATATCAAGGAGTCTCTGGAGAAGGGGCATATCCGTCCATCCTCTTCCCCTCTTGGTGCGGGATTCTTTTTTGTGGCCAAGAAGGATGGATCTTTGAGACCTTGTATTGACTATCGGCTTCTGAATAAAATCACTGTTAAATTTCAGTATCCTTTGCCTCTGTTGTCGGACTTGTTTGCCCGGATTAAAGGTGCCAAGTGGTTCACCAAGATAGATCTTCGTGGTGCGTACAACCTTGTGCGCATTAAGCAAGGAGATGAATGGAAGACAGCATTTAATACGCCCGAAGGTCATTTTGAGTACATGGTGATGCCTTTTGGGCTCTCTAATGCTCCTTTAGTGTTTCAGTCCTTTATGCATGATATTTTCCGGAAGTATCTGGATAAATTTATGATTGTTTATCTGGATGATATTCTGGTTTTCTCTGAGGATTGGAACTCACATGTGGAGCAGGTCAGGATGGTGTTTCAGGTTTTGCGTGAGAATGCTTTGTTTGTTAAGGGCTCAAAGTGCCTCTTTGGAGTACAGAAGGTTCCCTTTTTGGGGTTTATTTTTTCCCCTTCTGCTGTGGAGATGGACCCAGTCAAGGTCCGAGCTATTCATGATTGGACTCAACCCTCGTCAGTTAAGAGTCTTCAGAAGTTCTTGGGTTTTGCTAACTTCTACCGTCGTTTTATCGCTAATTTTTCTAGCGTTGTTAAACCTTTGACGGATATGACCAAGAAAGGTTCTGATGTTACTAACTGGGCTCCTGCAGCCGTGGAGGCGTTCCAAGAGTTGAAGCGCCGGTTTACTTCGGCGCCTGTTTTGTGCCAGCCTGATGTCTCACTTCCCTTTCAGGTTGAAGTGGATGCTTCTGAGATTGGGGCAGGGGCCGTTTTGTCGCAGAGAGGCCCTGGTTGCTCGGTAATGAGACCATGTGCTTTCTTCTCTAGGAAGTTTTCGCCTGCTGAGCGGAATTATGATGTTGGCAATCGGGAGTTGCTGGCCATGAAGTGGGCATTTGAAGAGTGGCGTCATTGGCTCGAGGGTGCTAAGCATCGTGTGGTGGTCTTGACTGATCACAAAAATTTGATGTATCTCGAGTCTGCTAAACGCCTGAATCCTAGACAGGCCCGCTGGTCATTGTTTTTCTCCCGTTTTGACTTTGTGGTCTCGTATTTACCAGGTTCAAAGAATGTGAAGGCTGATGCTCTTTCAAGGAGCTTTGTGCCTGACTCTCCTGGAGTCGCAGAACCAGTTGGTATTCTTAAAGAGGGAGTTATCTTGTCAGCCATTTCTCCTGATTTGCGACGTGTGTTGCAGAGATTTCAGGCTGGTAGACCTGACTCTTGTCCACCTGACAGACTGTTTGTTCCTGATAAGTGGACCAGCAGAGTCATTTCCGAGGTTCATTCCTCAGTGTTGGCAGGGCATCCGGGAATTTTTGGCACCAGAGATCTGGTGGCTAGGTCCTTTTGGTGGCCGTCCTTGTCACGGGATGTGCGGTCATTTGTGCAGTCCTGTGGGACTTGTGCTCGAGCTAAGCCTTGCTGTTCTCGTGCCAGCGGGTTGCTCTTGCCCTTGCCTGTCCCGAAGAGGCCTTGGACACACATTTCCATGGATTTCATTTCAGATCTCCCGGTGTCTCAGGGCATGTCTGTCAACTGGGTGGTATGTGATCGCTTTTCTAAAATGGTCCATTTGGTGCCTTTGCCTAAGCTGCCTTCCTCTTCCGATCTGGTTCCTGTGTTCTTTCAGAATGTGGTTCGTTTACACGGCATTCCTGACAATATTGTGTCTGACAGAGGATCCCAGTTTGTTTCCAGGTTCTGGCGATCCTTTTGTGCTAGGATGTGCATTGATTTGTCGTTTTCGTCTGCCTTTCATCCTCAGACTAATGGACAAACGGAGCGAACTAATCAGACTCTGGAGGCTTATTTGAGGTGTTTTGTTTCGGCAGATCAGGATGATTGGGTGACCTTCTTGCCGTTGGCTGAGTTTGCCCTTAATAATCGGGCTAGTTCCGCTACTTTGGTTTCGCCATTTTTCTGCAACTCTGGTTTCCACCCTCATTTTTCCTCGGGACATGTGGAGCCTTCTGACTGTCCTGGGGTAGATTCTGTGGTGCATAGGTTGCAGCAGATCTGGAATCATGTGGTGGACAACTTAAAGTTGTCACAGGAGAAGGCTCAGCGTTTTGCCAACCGCCGCCGCGGTGTGTGTCCCCGACTTCGTGTTGGGGATTTGGTATGGCTGTCTTCTCGATTTGTTCCGATGAAGGTCTCCTCTCCTAAATTTAAGACTCGCTTCATCGGTCCTTACAAGATATTGGAAATCCTTAATCCTGTGTCCTTTCGCTTGGATCTTCCGGTGTCGTTTGCCATTCACAACGTGTTCCATAGGTCTTTGTTGCGGTTGTACGTTGTACCTGTGGTTCCTTCTGTTGAGCCTCCTGCTCCGGTGTTGGTTGAGGGCGAGTTGGAGTACGTGGTGGAGAAGATCTTGGATTCTCGTCTCTCCAGACGGAGGCTTCAGTATCTGGTCAAGTGGAAGGGCTATGGTCAGGAGGATAATTCCTGGGTGGTTGCCTCTGATGTGCATGCGGCCGATTTAGTTCGTGCCTTTCACGCTGCTCATCCTGATCGCCCTGGTGGTCTTGGTGAGGGTTCGGTGACCCCTCCTTAAGGGGGGGTACTGTTGTGAATTAGACTTTTTGGCTCCCTCTTGTGGTTACTAGTGATATGACTCTGGGATTGTCTTTCCTCAGTTTGGCACCCACCTGGGTCGTTAGTCCAGGGGAGTTGCTATATAAGCTTCCTGGATCCTTAGTCCAGTGCCTGGCATCGTTGTAATCAGATCCTTTCTGTTTGCTCCTGTCTGCTGGTCCGGGTTCGTGCAAAATTAAGCTAAGTCCTGCTTCTTTGTTTTTTGGTTATTTGCTTGCTCTCATTTTTGTCCAGCTTGTACTAAATGTGATTCCTGACCTTGCTGGAAGCTCTAGGGGGCTGTTGTTCTCCCCCCGGGCCGTTAGACGGTTCGGGGGTTCTTGAATATCCAGCGTGGATATTTTGATAGGGTTTTTGCTGACCATATAAGTCATCTTACTATATTCTGCTATTAGCTAGTGGGCCTCTCTTTGCTAAATACCTAGCTCCTTCTTATGTTTGTCTTTTCCTCTTACCTCACCGTTATTATTTGTTGGGGGCTTGTATCCAACTTTTGGGGTCTTTTCTCTGGAGGCAAGAAAGGTCTTTCTTTCCCCTTCTAGGGTTAGTTAGTTCTCCGGCTGGCGCGAGACGTCTAGAACCAACGTAGGCACGTTCCCCGGCTGCTGCTATTTGTGGTGCTAGGATTAGATATATGGTCAGCTCAGTTACCACTGCCCTATGAGCTGTTTTTTTTTGTTTGCAGACTTAGTAATTATTTCTGAGACCCTCTGCCATTGGGGTCATAACAATCCACAACCTGTCTCCTCCATACATCTGTGACTTCATCTCCCAGTACCTAAACGCACGCAACCTCCAATCCTCACAAGACCTCTTATCTCCTCTTCCCACAATTGCATACAAGACTTTTTCCCGCGCATCCCCCCTACTCTGGAACGCTCATATCAGACTCTTGCCTACCATGGAAACCTTCAAAAGGAACCTGAAGACTTACCTCTTCCGACAAGCCTACATCCTGCAGTAACCACTAAACCATTACTTGACCAGCTGTACTCTCACCTACTGTATCCTCACCCATCCCTTGTAAATGGTAAGCCCTCGCGGGCAGGATCCTCTTTCCTTCTCTACCAGTCATGACTTGTATTGTTTAAGATTATTGTACTTATCTTTTATTATGTAAACAACTTTTCACATGTTAAGCACCATGGAATAAATAGCGCTATAATAATAACAAATAATAATAATAATAATAATAATAAGAATAATAATAAACAAAGGGAGAGAGGTCTTCCCCAATAAATGGGATGTGAGGAGTGACACATTATGTATATGGTGCAAATTTTGTACAGGAGACCAGAAATATAAAAAAGTTGAATGAACCTGTCACCCAGACAATACATGAATCAACATTGATTTTGCACTGCAATGACAAGGGTAGGAAGTGAGCACAGAGAGTGAAGACATTTTTTGAATGTTTTGGGTTATAGACTAGTGACATAGGCCTTCCTAGAGAAATAAGTTTTAAAGGGACACCTACAAGAAGCAACATTTATTGTTACATTTCTATCTGGATGTGCTCCAGCAACATCAGTATCTGCTGCCTTGCCGTCATGTCTGTCAGAGACCACAGACTGAAAAAGGACACTTCGGACAGACTTGACATAAGCCACTCCATCACAAAGATTCCAGAGGAACCCGAGGTTCACCTGTTAACCCCTGTACATGGATTTGGTCTTACAATGTGATCCACTGGATTGTTTCTACAGGGTAGCAGTCTGGAGGAGCGAACCAGAGGCAGTTAGAGTTGCCCAGCAGGGTCAAAGCCAAGTCATCACATTAGGGACAAAATTGTAACATTAGCAAGTAGTCAAAAGTCAAACTGAGGTCAAAGAACAAGAATAATCAGGGCAAACAAACAGGAGCACAACACAGAGGTATACAAGTATACTACGACAACTAAGCTATTGACTGGAAGTGAAAGGCAAAGCTTCAGGGGTCTAAATAGCTGATTGCCCCTCTTTGGGCTCTCAGGAAGAAATGACCAAAACTTAGACCAAAAGTAACTCCATCCCTTCCTTTTTAAACAGCACCACAAGTCCCAGGGAAAAAAATAGGTATGGTGCTGTCACACTTCAAAAGCAACAAAGGCACGATGCTGCCCAGCAGCCAAAGTGGAAAGAGGAGATATGAATAGGCACAGATGTTACACTTGCACTTCCATAATAACTCTGTGGAGGATGCTGGTGAAGCAGGAGCATTTATAGACGTATTGTAGTTAAGATGCTTGAGTATTGTATCTCTTGATATTTAGCATAAAGCCCCCTATACACATTAAACTAATGTTGCCTGCACCTGCTGATGATAACAAGTTTGGCCAACAGTCTAATGTCCAATCAGAAGAGAAACCAATTGAATATACAATCAAATTACGTCTTGCACTAATTGAAAAAAAACCTCCCAAAAATTTGTGCAACAAAACACAATATTCTTATAACATTTAAATATTTTATTGAAAAATAATAATAAAAAATATATATTTAATAATAATTAACAGCTGATAATACAAGCACGTATAATCACATAAGATACAGGTATAAGAAAAAACCAATAATTAGTAATATAATGTATTAGGCTAGGTAATGCAGAAAAATAGTAAATATAAATATATATATGTATAAAAAACGTGAAAAAACTCCCTAAAAAGGTTTATACACTGTAGTACATAATATTATAACTAATATTACATAAATCCTGTACAACAGTGCAAAAATTGTGCAAAAATTATGTTATTGCCACAATCCCACAAAGTGTAAACCAAAACACAAAAGTGCAATAGTGCTAAAAATGACATACATAACAAGTTTGTCCCAATGGGAGTCACTTATAACAGGCACCGCCAAAAGCTTAATAAAGTGACGTAGTGCAAAGAAGCAAATGTGCATACACCTAGCAAGCAAATATTATCAGAATTATACAGGGCTCCTCATACCTAATGTGCTTCCTGATCCCTACGCACGTTTCGGCGATAGCTTTCTTCCGCCCCTCACTTTTGTGTTTTGGTTTACACTTTGTGGGATTGTGGCAATAACATAATTTTTGCACAATTTTTGCACCGGATTTATGTAATATTAGTTATAATATTATGCACTACAGTGTATAAACCTTTTTAGGGAGTGTTTTCACGCTTTTTATACATATATATATTTATATTTATTATTTTTCTGCATTACCTAGCGTAATACATTATATTACTAATTATTGGGTTTTTCTTATGCCTGTATCTTACGTGATTTTACGTGCTTCTATTATCAGCTGTTAATTATTTTAAATATATATTTTTTATTATTATTTTTCAATAAAATATTTACATTTTATAAGAATATTGTCTTTTGTTGCACACATTTTTGGGAGGATTTTCAACAGTCTAATGTCCTGGACAACTAATGGTTGGGGAATTAATGATCTGTCATTTCTGATTTCAGACTGCTGATCCTTTTATTCTCCCAGAAATAAGCTGTCAGATATGTCTGACAGCGGCTCTCTCACAGAGAAGACAGGAGTGCTTGGGCAAACAAATGCCCCTGTGTGTGGGAGAGACTGCTGAGATAACTGCCAGCTGAATCTGGCTGACAGTGGTCGAATGTGTGTAGGGGGATTTAGCATTCTACCCACTGCACCATAGTATAGTGTGTCTTTTATTTCTCACGAAGAGCAAAAGACATTTTCAGCCTGATAATTTATTCAAAATTAAAACACAAGTAAGCATTAGTTAACTTTGGGGTGTAGCACTTAGCTTTTTTGCAGCACCACACCCTACTTAATCTTTCAACATACTGCTGTGGTTTTTGTTTGGATGAGAAAATTATTGCAGCTAAGTTGTTTGACAATCTTTTATAATTAATTCAATTACAGAAAATAAATAAGCATTAGTTAAGGAAGCACACCCATGAAGTTTTTATGTTTAACTAAATCTGTGTACATGTTATATGTGTGTGTAGTGTAGTATGTGTATTAATATACTCACTTGCTGCTGCACAGAGTAAATGCAAACTCACACCCTAAGGCCGATCAATTCTTTAACAAATCAAGTTTTTTGCAGAGCAGAACAGCAGAGAAGAATTGCATGCAGCCCATAAATTTCCTATCACTAAAGCTTCTTAAACATTTACGTCGGGCACTCCCCGTCACAATGTGTCGTTTTGGTAAAGAAACGCATCCTGCAAATTTTCCCGCAGGATGCGTTTTTTCCCCTAGACTTGTGTTGATGACGGATCGCGACGTATGGCCACATGTTGCGTCCATCGTGCACTGTTCAAGGGAACGTTTTTCTGTGCGCTGTATCCAGTTTTTCCGTCTGCGCATGCCCAGCAGGAAATCTCTCTCTCTGTCTCTTTCCTGCCCGGGACCGCAGACGGAAATGTGAAAAGACACACTTCCGTCGGTACGTCGCGCCGACGCTTTGTGACAGGCGACTACCGACGGAAATGTGAAAGTAGCCTTATATGTTCTTTCTGATATCTCATCCAAACAATCCTTACTTTATCCTTCCAGACTTTAATCATATCTGCAGCATGTGAATTTGTTCAATATTTTTGCAGCGTTTTTCATCCAATCTAATGACTGGGGAAAAACGAGGAAAAAATGTATAAAACTGCATGCAAAAATTAGCAAAAATGCAGAAAAATGTGCAGATTTGATGCAGCATTTTTCTTGCCACATTCTCCTACACAGTCCTACTATCCCCATGATATCACTAAGTATAGAAAGTCTGATCTATAAAGTCATAACATTAATTAACCCAATCAGTAAATGCTGTAAATAAGAAAAAGATCAAAACATTAGAATTTTGCTTCACTTTTTGTCATTGTAATAACACAAAAAAAATGCAATAAGAAGCAATCAAAACATAACATGTACCCCAAAATTGTATAAAGAAAAAAAATACCATCTTGCCATGAAAAAATGAGAAACAATAGGTCAGTCTTAACAGTCTATCCATTTTGATTTTCAGGAAGGAGAATCGGTACAATCTGATGACTATTGTACAATATATAGATGTGTAAAGTCAGATGGACAATTTGTTACAGTGCAAGAAACAGAAACCTGCCAATATGAAAGCCAACTGGACTGTAAGGCTGTAAGTAATGAACCATTCTATGCTGTGGAAATGCTAATTTTCACTGATTCACTATTAATGTTGAATTATTTTAATGACTTTTATATTTAGGGTGAAGAATACGTGTCACCTACCAACCAGTGCTGTGGAGACTGTCTCCAAACATATTGTGTTATTACACTAAATGGAGAAAATAAACTTCTAAACGTAGGTTGTCATTTCTGTTATTTTTGTAGTTGAAATGTAACAATGAACATGGAAGGTCAAAAAACAACTGTACTAATTTCCTTACAGTTTAATCTCTTCTGTTTCTGACCAGACTTCATCTAGATTTTACATTTTTTTTTTAACTTCATTCTCATTATCTGTGCTATGCTATCAGTCTTTAATGTTATTTTAGCAGCTAGAGTCATTACTGTGTGCACTTTCTGGATGGATACTAATTAACATTCCTCAAAAATATCTTAAATTAGCTAAGAGATAATTAATATAGAGCCAGGGAAGAGGGAATGTCATCTTCTTCATAATAACTATTCTACCGGAGATGTGTAATCATCAGTAACTGTGATAGAAGTTTTTGTCCCCACTGTGAAGAATCCATGTACTGTATGTCATTTCAATTTTCATGAAATTCTATGGTCTGTATGAGTGACAATATCCATAAATTCAAGTCAAAAAGTGTGTCATCTAGGCCTGATTCACAATGATGCCACAGCTTGTACAATTCCCAGTATTTCGATCTGAAATTTTTAGAAGTAGCAATAAAAAAACATGGTATGGTAGTCAGGTGCATGGAATGACTTACTTGAGCAGATTTTAAGTAAAATGTCAGCAATATATAAGATCAGAAGGAGGGCTTAACCCATTTCTGACATCTAGTGTACATAGAGCTGAGCCCGCACCACACCCAGCAGGTGCTGACTGTGTTACACACATGAAATCTGCCAGTAAAAGCTGCTGCCTGTGAAGTGAATATCACTGTCAATCTCCGACAGTGACCTTTAAGGTGCTCGCCCCCAACACAACCAAGGACTGCTAATGTTTTATCATGGTAATCAAGGGTCTGATAAAGGCCCTATAACTGCCATGTTGGTGCTCCTGTGAACCCAATAGAAGACTGTCATTTTTAAGAAAAAGAGGATGATCAGCTCACCGGGGGATAAAGATACAGACTGCATGGAACACAAAAACTTGTAGTATTGCAAGTTCCAAACACAGGCAACCGAAGAAATCCAGCAAGTGAACCCTTAAGAAATGATATTTATTCAAACCTATATAAAAGCCCAAAAAATTCAAATCCAAAACTCATGAAAGCCACAGACATGTTTCAGACACAATCCTTAGCATTGAGTCGAGAAAGGACTGTGTCTGAAACACGACTAACCCAAAACCACATAAAAGTAAAAAAAAAAATCCAAATCTAACACCCATAAAATGCGAATTTCATGGGTGATAGATTTGGATTTTTTTGGCTTTTACATATTTTTGAATAAACTTTTTTTTTTAATGATTCAATTGCTGGATGTTTCTACTGTAATTTAAGGTATGCACTGCAATGCAACTGTGTGTTTAGCTACAGATATGTTGCACAATACTAATTGATCATGTTTTGCCAGATTCAAATCCCTAAAGTGGATTCTAAAAAATAAAAAAAGTTTTAAAATAATAAAAGTGAACCTAGAAATTCTAATTATCCACGTTTTACTCAATTAAAAATAAACCAAAAAAATTTAAATGAAACATTTATTAACATCACGTTTGTAAAAATGTAATCTTTCAAAATCTATACAAATTTCACTCATACAGCACGTGTTCAAAAGCAAAAAGAAGCTTTAAACCCCAGGTTGGTGTTTTCCAGTAGTCACATCTCTGAAAATAATCTATTAAAAAATGATCAAAATATCATCTGTACCCAAAAATGGTATAAAAAATCATAAACTCTTAGCACCAAAAATTATGATAAAATAGATATACAAACCAAATTATTTTCTACAAATATGTGAATTTTTTTCACCACTAAAGAAAAAAATCTATCCAAGTTTGGTATTGCCATAATCATATTGACTTGGAGAATCATTTTCCCAGTTGATTTTTACCCACACAATGAACACTGTAAATACAAGTAACAAAAATAATGATGGAATGTGTTTTATTTTCTGCCATTTCACCGCACTTGAACTTTTTTTTCCCAATTTTACAGCACATTGTATGTTAAAATGAATAGCGTCATCCAAAACTACAAGCCTAGATATGACTACAAAAAACAAGTGATCAAGTTAATAGAAAAATATGAAAGTTACCAGTGTTGGAAGAAAGGGATTTAAAAACCAAAACGTAAAAACAAATTACTGGCAAACGCAGTAAGGTACTAGACGTGGTGCTGAAAAAGATTCTCTTTAAAGGGAATCTGTCAGGAGATTTTTGCTATTTAATCTGATGACAGCATGAGAAACTGACTTCTAGGAGGTGTCATGTATTCGGCTGTGTGCTGCTGCTTCAAAACAATGAGTGTTTTATCCACAGTAGATTATCAGTGCAGGTCTATAGCTCCCACCTGAATCTTAGTCCAACTCCACCCCCCACACTGATTAGCAGCTTACTGTCAATATACAATGTACACAGAAAGCTGCTAATCAGTGGTGTGGGTGGGGGCAGCATTCTGTACTCTGTTACAAATACCATCTAAAAACTCTGATTGTCTCACAACTGCTGCATCCAATAAAGTAAGTGATACAGCACTGGAATCAGGGACTCTTTGCCTATATCATGCTCCTCTCAGATAAAGTCCAAGAACCTGCTGACAGATTAAGTTGATTTAGGCAGGGTCAGACATACCATTGGTGTAATCTGTATAGCCGCACTTGGGCCCAAGAGGTAAGGGGGCCACTACTACTTCCAAAGCCGGTGGAATTGTGCATTATGAAAAGTTACTGGACTGTGCAGGGCCCATATATTGTTCTTGCACAGGGGTCCTCTTCTGTCTGTCACTGACTTTATAGTTTGGTTTTCAATGTAATAATTATCGATTACTGAAACAGTTTTATTGTTAAGTAGATTACTAAACTGATCACGATTTAACTATGTTCTTTTTTCTTGTACTTAAAGGAAGGAGAAACAATCCAGAGTGAAGACAAGTGCACAACATATAGCTGTATAAAAATAGATGGTCAACTTAGCACACAAGTAGCAACAGAGAACTGCACAAAGGTTGATTCGTGTGGACCGGTAAGTTATACGAAAATATCTGTACTATGTTATTTTTTTTACAAATATGATGCTTTCATTTCAAGGGGTTGTCCAATACTAGGATATTGATGATATTAGGTCCCATCAAACAACATTGGATCTTTAACTACCTATATAACTGATTTAATTTTAAAGCAGTAGAAGAGTTTTGTTTTGTTGGATTCTGGATACATCGTAGCATGTTCTGTCATATACCATGTACACAGAGCTTCACCTACAAGAAACAATTTCAGTAAAGAACCATAGAGGACTATATGCTTGTGAACTAGGTATGAGCAGAAGCATATAACGAAAACTATTTAAAAATGCCATTTTCTGTATCTAGGGAGAAGAATATCAAGGTCCTGAGAATGAATGCTGTGGAAAATGTGTCCAAAATTCATGTGTGGCTTATACATCAACAGGGGAAATGATAATATTACCGGTATGTTTTAGTCCTAAATGGTTACAATCTAAGAATATTTATGTTTTGTATTAGAAATGTATAGAGCATGAAAAGTAAAGAGGTAAAGCAATGGTCCTCTAACAATACATACATTGCAACAGCTAACTATGACGATAAAGCAAGTCAATTTGCGTTGATTGGATACCATTTTCATGTTGCAACTTTTCTGACAAATTTGTATGTACAATCCATTGTTCAGGTCTTTGTGCAAAACCTTTTGCATTATTTAGTCCGATTACTGGCGTACCCAATGATAGCAAAATCGGGGCTTTGAAACCTGAAGAATGGGGCTCTGCAGCCCACATTTTGAATGACGTGGAGGTTCACATGCTTGACCTCCATACTTGGCTTTTTCTGGAAGTCCCATTGACAATGAATGGAGCAAAGGCTGAACAAAGACATCCAAGCCATTCACAATGGGGCTGTAGAACCCCAATCTCTCAAAGTGAAATTAAAGTGCAATTTAACATTAAGGGATTCGTAAAAGACCGCAGTTAACCTAGTCAAAACTCTAACTTTATCCACAATGGCCTCTCTAACAAGTATTTAAACCCAATAAGTGTAAATAGTCTGGGCCACTAAATTATGTCTGCAAACCTTCATTTTGTAACCTATTGTAAACCTATAACAGGTATCGGAAGAAAGCAGTTACTTTTCTTTTCAAGCACAATGCCCAACTGATTTTATATGAAGATGTCTATGTTCTTAATGCAGCTTCTCAAGTCTACAACTTAAATGTAATTGTTCCATATAGGAAGGAGAAGAATAATTTACACTTGGTTGATAAACTGGTGGTAACCTGTTAGATCTCTTGCCTAAAGTCACCTGCATTGCTCTAATTTTGGGCCTGCCAAATATGCAAAACCCAAACCAAACATCAAGACATTTTAAAAGTCTATATAAAATATATAGCAATGGTTTATGGTGCATGGGTTTTTTGTTTCTAAGGTATTCTGGAAGGTTGAACTTTATGGACTTATGTCTTTTTAAAAAAAAATGCAACTATGTAATTATGTCTTAATAATAATCTTTACTTTTATATAGCGCTAACATATTCCGCAGCACTTTACAGTTTGCACACATTATTGTCGCTGTCCCCGTTGGGGCTCACAATCTAAATTCCCTATCAGTATGTCTTTGGAATGTGGGAGGAAACCGGAGAACCCGGAGGAAACCCACGCAAACACGGAGAGAACATACAAACTCTTTGCAGATGTTGTCCTGGGTGGGATTAGAACCCAGGACTCCAGCGCTGCAAGGCTGAAAATCAAGTAGTGTTAGAACAGTTGAGTTTTAAACCAGGTACCATATGGTTGGATAATATTCAGCTACAGGCAATATGCTGGGATATTGAATTACCATGATATGGTAATAATGGGTATTCCCAATATTACAGCATTTTATCAGTATTCTCTGGAATCTGGATTCACAGAAAAAGTCATTTTTAACACCAATTCAATCTGCATTGAAAATGTACAACAAGGAGGAAGTTAGGATATGTGCGCATAAAGACTTTTTCAGGTGGACCCGCTCTGAAACCCACCTGAAGAAGTGCCCAGAAAATGCTTAAATTCATGTGCATCTCTATGTAGTGTAAGAGTCATGTCGGTCTGGTAGTCGGGGGCAGGTATATCTCGCCCAGGTACTTGTCCTATGTGAATTAGGCCGCTCAGTATTTTCAGGATACTCAGGGGTTAATAAGTGTAGGAATAAAGGATGACCAGCTGGGGGTTTTCAGCGTCAGCCTGGGGCACACAGAATGCCTGTCTGTATGAGACAAACGTGAGTGAGAGCTGTGCTCATGATCTGTGTAATGTTAGCTGGGAGGGAGAAGCCCCCCCAGTTGTTAGATAGCAACGTATTTGTTTAGTTAGCGCCGGACAGGCTAGGATTTATTTTTATGTTTTGTTTTCTGTATTTGCTTTCACTTTAATAAACCTGACCTGAGGTCAGTCAACTTGGAAACCTGCTGTCGCCTCAGAGTTCAATGCGCAAACCACGTGACCTTTGACCCCAGCAAAGGCGATCCCGGAGTGTTTTGTTACATTGTGGTGGAGAACGCGGGCATCGTGTGGCACAGACGACAGTATGGAAGATGTGGTGAAAGCCCTAGTACAGTCCACTGCCGTACAGCAGCAGGCCACTGCCGCACAGCATGAAGCCAATCGCTTGATGGCCGCACAGCTGAAGGAGTTAGTGGACATGACGGCTGCAGACCGCCACCTTCTCCAACAGGTGGCGCAGCGCCTGGTGAGCATGCCTGAGGTGGACCCGGAAGCAGAGTCCAGAAGGATCCATGTGAGTCGATACTGGCAAAAGCTGACTGCAGAAGATGACGTCGAGGCATACCTGACAACGTTTGAGCGGACAGCGTTGAGGGAGAAGTGGCCGAAGGCACGATGGGCCGATTTGATTGCTCCGTTTCTCTCCGGCGAGGCCCAAAAAGCTTACCATGACTTAGACCCGGAAGTCGCTCAGGACTTTGAGAAGCTTAAAGTTGAGATCCTGGCCCGGCTAGGTGTGACAACGGCTGTCCGTGCACAGAGGGTACATCAGTGGACATACCAGCCAGATAAACCGCCGCGGTCTCAGATGTTCGACCTGATTTACTTGACAAAGAAATGGCTGCAACCCAAGGTACTGACAACCCCAGAAATAATCCAGCGGGTTGTCCTGGACAAGTATCTGATAGTGCTACCTCCAGCGCTGAAAAGGTGGGTAAGCCAAGGAAATCCCACGACAGCGGATCAACTTGTGGAGTTGGTCGAGCGTTATTCCGTGGCAGAAGGACTTCCCGACGAAACTGCTAGCACCCGGTCTGTGCCTTCTCTTCGTGGAACCGGTAAGACTGTTCCAGCAACTACGGGCGAAGGAAAATCGCCAAAAACTGTGGGGGAGGAACCCGGGACTGCTCGCACTCCGAGACCGAGAGTATGGGACGGTTGTCTCAGTAGGGGGCCTGTTAGGTGTTTTCGTTGCCATGAGAAGGGCCATGTTTCTGCGAACTGTCCTGTTACCACCGAACCCATGCAGTGCGAAGTTACAGACTCTAAAAAATGCATGTCTTTGATGACCCGGCTAGTGAGTGTGAATGCGGGTCAAAATGATACAGCGAAACACCTGTGTGAATTATCGGTTGGTGGGAAAAATGTTGTGGCATTACTAGACTCTGGAAGTGTGGTGACTCTGGTGAAAGCTAGTCTGGTGGCACTTCCATCTGGTTCATCTGACAAATTTTCTGTAACGTGTGTGCATGGTGACACCTGATCGTACCTAACAGTGGTCATTCCGATTTCCACTCCCTATGGGTCTGTGCAACACAAAGTGGGACTCGTTCCCGCATTGTTACATGATATAATCCTGGGCAGGGATTTCCCCCATTTCTGGCAGTTATGGGAGAATCAGTTGCTCCTTCAGCGTAGCTGTGAACCTTCCCCCATGCCATCTGGAGGTCCCGAGTTCCTAGACGAGACCCCACAGGAAGATGTTGCTGGGGAGGTTATTGATCCTAACCCTCAGTACCCCTTTGCCGTTATGGCGGGGGAAACAGAGGAAACTGAGGAAACTCAGCGAGGGGCGGAGGCAGACAGCCATCCAGCACCTTGCCTGCCCGATTTGGGAGTCCAGTTGGATGACTTCCACAGCGAACAAATGAAAGATCCTACCCTGACTCAGGCTAGGAAAAATGTAAAAATGATTGATAGCGTACCCGTAGAACCTGACACTAGGCTAGCGTACCCGTACATGGTTCTTGAAAATGATTTACTCTACCAGGTAGAAAAAAAAGGGGAAGACACTGTGCAGCAGTTAGTGGTACCCAAACCTTATCAGCGGAAGGTACTGGACCTGGCCCACGGACATATAATGGGGGGACATCTGGGGGTACAAAAAACCACAGAAAGGATATCACATTGTTTTGTGTGGCCTGGAATACACAATGATGTGCGTAACTATTGTGAGTCCTGTCCAGAGTGCCAAATCTCGGCACCTAAACCTCGGTTCTGTAGCCCTTTGGTACCCCTCCCTATCATTGGGGTCCCTTTTGAGAGAATTGGGATGGATTTGGTTGGGCCCCTTCCCCGGTCCGCATGTGGGCACCAACATATCCTCGTCATCATGGACTATGCCACTCGCTACCCGGAAGCCATCCCTTTGCGTAACACTGCTACCAAAACGATCGCCAAAGAATTGGTGCAAGTGTTTAGTCGGGTAGGAATTCCAAAACAGATACTCACCGACCAGGGGACTCCCTTTATGTCGAGGGTAATGAAGGAGCTCTGCAGACTCTTACAAATAGATCCGTTGCGTACATCTGTCTATCACCGTCAAACAGATGGGTTGGTTGAGCGGTTCAATAAAACCTTAAAACAGATGCTCCGGAAGGTGATAGACAAAGATGGGAAGAACTGGGATTACTTGTTACCCTATTTGCTGTTTGCCATTAGGGAAGTTCCCCAGTCTTCCACAGGATTCTCGCCTTTCGAGCTATTATACGCCCGTCGTCCCCGTGGACTGTTGGACGTCGCAAAAGAAACCTGGGAAGGTTAAGTCACTCCCTTTAAAACGGTGATAGACCATGTAACGCAAATGCAGGACCGTATTGCTGCTGTCATGCCCATTGTTAGGGAACATATGTTACAGGCCCAGGGAGCCCAGAGGCTAAGTTATGATAGAGGCGCCAAGGTCCGTACGTTTGCACCCGGGGATAGGGTGTTGATCCTAATCCCTACGGTGGATAGTAAATTTCTGGCGAAATGGCAGGGCCCCTTTGAGGTCGTGGAACGAGTTGGTGAAGTGAACTATAAAGTGCACCAGCCTGGTAAGAGAAAACCAGAACAGATTTTTCATGTGAATCTGATAAAACCCCGGAAAGTCCGCGCTGCCCTAACAGGGAATCTGCCCCGTCTGGTTTGCTCACCGACCGTACCAGAGGTGCAGATTGCCGAGACTCTCTCTGAACGACAAAAATCTGAGGTTAAGCAGTTTTTGTTACAGAACCAACAGTTTTTCTTGGAAAAACCTGGCCAGACTAGGCTAGTGAAACATGAGATTGTCACAGAGCCTGGTGTCACAGTTCATGTGAAGCCATACCGGATTCCGGAAGCACGCCGTGAAGCCGTCTCCCGGGAGGTGAAGGCAATGTTGGACTTAGGAGTCATTGAAGAGTCGCACAGCGCCTGGTCCAGTCCAATCATGTTGATACCTAAGCCGGATGGCTCTATACGGTTTTGCAATGACTTTAGGAAACTGAATGCGGTTTCTAAATTTGATGCGTACCCTATGCCCCGGGTCGATGAGTTGATCGACCGGCTTGGTAAAGCCTGATACATTACGACCCTGGATCTAACAAAGGGGTACTGGCAGATCCCTCTGGCCGAGGTGGCCAGAGAGAAGACGGCATTTGCTACACCGGAAGGGCTGTTCCAGTATATCTACATGCCATTTGGACTTCACGGAGCCCCAGCAACGTTCCAGAGATTGATGGATCAAGTCTTGAGGCCCCACAGGCAGTACGCTTCTGCCTACCTAGACGACATCATAATTTACAGCATGGACTGGGAAGCTCACCTCCGGAAGGTACAGGCGGTGATTGATGACCTGAGAGACGCAGGCTTAACGACGAATCCCAAGAAATGTTACATCGGCCTTGAAGAAGCCCGATACTTGGGCTACGTGATTGGCAGAGGAGTGGTTAAACCCCAGATCGACAAAATACAGGCAATTCAGGGCTGGCCGCAACCAGTGAACAAGAAACAAGTTCAAGCTTTCCTGGGCATTGCCGGCTATTATTGCCAGTTCATACCCAACTTTGCGGCCATGGCTACCCCCTTGACGGATCTTACCAAAGGGAGGGATTCCGTCATGGTAAAATGGACCTCAGCGGCTGAAGAGGCCTTCCACAGTCTGAAATGGGCTTTGTGCTCTCAGCCCGTACTAGTGACTCCTTATTTCAGCAGCGAGTTTGTGGTGCAAACTGATGCTTCTGATACTGGTGTCGGAGCTGTACTTTCCCAGGTAAGGGACGGAGTCGAACACCCGGTCCTCTACCTCAGTCGGAAACTGAATGTACTGTACATGAGCAGAGGTATGCCGTGGTTGAAAAAGAGTGCCTAGCCATCAAATGGGTTCTCGACTCCCTCAAATATTACCTGGCAGGTAGGAAGTTTAGGCTGGTCACGGACCATGCCCCTCTCAAGTGGATGCACCTCCACAAGGACCGTAATAGTCGGGTAACCCGGTGGTTCCTTGCCCTGCAGGCTTACTCTTTCACGGTGGAGCACCGCCCCGGGGTGCAGATGGGGAACACTGATGCCCTGTCCCGTGTACACTGTTTCGAGAGTATTCTTGCTCGACCTGAGTGGTCTGAGCAGGGGGGGAGGATATGTAAGAGTCATGTCGGTCTGGTAGTCGGGGGCAGGTATATCTCGCCCAGGTACTTGTCCTATGTGAATTAGGCCGCTCAGTATTTTCAGGATAGTCAGGGGTTAATAAGTGTAGGAATAAAGGATGACCAGCTGGGGGTTTTCAGCGTCAGCCTGGGGCACACAGAATGCCTGTCTGTGTGAGACAAACGTGAGTGAGAGCTGTGCTCATGATCTGTGTAATGTTATCTGGGAGGGAGAAGCCCCCCAGTTGTTAGATAGCAACGTATTTGTTTAGTTAGCGCCGGACAGGCTAGGATTTATTTTTATGTTTTGTTTTCTGTATTTGCTTTCACTTTAATAAACCTGACCTGAGGTCAGTCAACTTGGAAACCTGCTGTCGCCTCAGAGTTCAATGAACAAACCACGTGACCTTTGACCCCAGCAAAGGCGATCCCGGAGTGTTTTGTTACAGTAGAAAACATTTACTGTTCAGATGTCCAATAATTTGAGCTTCTTTTAATTGCTTCCAGTTTTTAAAGACACCAAGCAATTAAAAGAATTGAGAATACAATTCTTCAGTCATTTTCGATTCTGAAAACGCGCTCATATTTTACAATGCGTGTCAATGGGAAAGCTCGAAGATGCCCAGAAGAAACTTGGTTGTCTTTTTGACCAGTTTGCCAGCATTTGTGCTTGAAAACCTCTAGTGGTTTTTTCTTTGGTAAATGGAGTTTTAAAAACATCGTTAAACACCAGTAAAAAGTTACAATAAAAACCCTAGAATAATGCTCAAAAAAGGCTATCTGTCAAAAAGTGTTCAAGAAACAAAAAAAAAACTTTAAAAAAAGACACTTTGGAACACTGACGTTTCCTGAAGCCTCTTTTTCTTGAAAATCTTAATGGCTCGCCCGGCCAAAAAATATGTTGCGTGGACAAACCCTTAGATATACACATCTCTTGACTGGTGGTTTATATAACGAGTTTATGCTACAGACTGAATTTTTTTTTAATGCAAAAAGTATAATACAAATTAATAGTAATTAGTAACAATGACCTTCTTTATATTCTGCTAAGCCTGGAGAGACTGTGCCTGATTCCTCTGATCTCTGTAAATCCTACACTTGTAAAAAAGAAAATGATGTGTTTGTAACTGAAGTGGAAAGGAAATTATGCGAACATGAAAATGAGAGTGATTGTAAAGAGGTAAGTTAATGGAATCAACAAGCCTTTATTAAATGTTATGATTAATGTGCTGCGTCTAGTACATAATTTTACAATTAAGGGTGTAGATGACTGCATTGGAGAATTAAAATTAAAGCTGGAATCTGATTGCTTGTTTTAGGCTGGACTTACTATTCATATATTTCTTAGTTTTATGAAACTAAAGTTGAATCATTCATTACACATTGAAAAGTTATGAAATTTGCTGATATATGGCAAAAAAATGTATTTATATGTGCATGTAGCTCTTTCAAACGCAATCCAGCAATGTCTTTACATGGCCTGTCCATTTCTTTGTTTCTGAGAAATCAGCGTTTGAATTGATATGCAAATGAGCATAAAGCCTTTGACACTCCAGCTCTATTCCCCCGCCTTACTCTGCCGCCTCCTTTTTGACTGATGGCTCCTTTGCCTGAAGATACAAAATATAAGGTTGTCACTGAAGCAGACAGAAGTGGCACTGGACGGGGAATAGAGCTGGAGAGGCAGAAGCTTCAGTTCTACAAATTGCTCTTCAGCATCCTTTGCATTTCAGTTCAAACACTGATTTTTCAGTAATGGAGGTATGGACCGGCCATATAACGGTATTGCTGGACTTGTCTTTGAAAGAGCTGCATGTGCATGTAAAACGTTTGGGATGTGAAATTCTGCCGAGTGATTCTCTTTAAACTTCATGGACATTATTCCGTAAACTTTGATGTGTATCAGTTGGCAATGTATAAAAGGATAAAATCAGCTCATAATGTTTGCAGGGCAGTATTACTCTAGGTACACAGTAGTTTGTGAACACCATTCACATATAAGAATAAGAAGTATAGCCAGCACATCAATTGATGAATAACTGTAGTTTGAAATACGTTGCGAGGAGACGTTAGTGATTTTATGGCTTTTTTTTGTTTTTTTGCTTTATTGTAAAAGTGAAAATAAGGGCATGAATGGTCATGCTAGCTATGTTTCTTATTGTACCAGTTGCCTTTATATTCAGTTTCACATTACACTGCATATCTTATTTCCTTGAAATGTGTTTGTCTTACAGGATGAGAGCTTTGAACATAATGACACCGAGTGCTGCGGTCGGTGTGTCCCGAAGGGTTGCTACATTTTACTGCCTAATGGAGAATATAAATTTTTGCAGGTATAAAGAAAAACTTACAGATACTGTTTATGATTGACACTTATACATTTATAGAAAAACACAAACAAGAAAAAGTAGAGTGTCAAGCATACTGAATAACAAGTAATAGAGTTTATTAGGTGAATCAGTACAAATAATCCATGTGGAAAAAATTATATTAGGCTAGGTGCAGACAAACGTGTACTCTCTTATCCAAGAGATTCAAGCCGATTATACAAATCACACTTTGATCAAACAACTCTGACCAGAGTTTGATCCGAGTGTGAATGCAGTGTGCTCCGATTCTCAGGAATGAGGAGAAGATGGAGAAAAAAATGTCTCCGTCTTCTACATTCAGTCAGTCTATGGAAATTGGACTGCACTTAAATGTTATGCAAGTGTTTTCACTTACTCAACTTGTATGATCAAGTGCAATCCAAATATCAGTTCAATCTAGGGGATGCAGTGATTTTTTCCTCGGACCCGCTCGGGCCGAGGAAACAGTCTGATGTGTGAATGGCCCCATAGAATAATATCAGTCCGAGTGCGATCCAATATTTTGTTGGATCACATTTGGACCAAAAATAAGCCCATGTGCACAAGCCCTTAAGACATTTAAAAATTGCATAGCAGCAAAAAATTAAATACAATACTAACCAAAACACTCAATCTTGGGGTTAAAAATGACCCCTATCTCATCATATAAAAAAGCAAACCCGCTAGCATAGAAAATATACATTTACTAATAGTGTTGAGCGATACCGTCCGATACTTGAAAGTATCGGTATCGGATAGTATCGGCCGATACCCGAAAAGTATCGGATACCAATACAAGTCAATGGGACACCAAGTATCGGAAGGTATCCTGATGGTTCCCAGGGTCTGAAGGAGAGGAAACTCCCCTTCAGGCCCTGAGATCCATATTAATGTGTAAAATAAAGAATAAAAAAAAAAAATATTGATATACTCACCTCTCTGGCGCAGCCTGTACCTTACCGAAGTAACCGGCAGCTTATGAGCGGAAGCTGTTACTTCAGGAAGGTACAGGCTGCGCCGGAGAGGTGAGTATATCAATATTTTTTATTTTTATTCTTTATTTTACACATTAATATCTATCCCGATACCGATTCCCGATATCACAAAAGTATCGGATCTCGGTATCGGAATTCCGATACCGCAAATATCGGCCGATACCCGATACTTGCGGTATCGGAATGCTCAACACTATTTACTAACAAATCAAAAGCGCAAAGGAGAGAAAATTTTGCTCAAAAATGAAACATGCAGTAACAATGTTTTTACTTGATCAGAGATGAGCGAATTTGTTTGGATTTGAGTCCGAATATGATCGGCAGCAAATATTGTTTTTGCAATATTCGTCGAACACAGTCGAACTTCATTGGAGTCAATGGGAGTAGAAATAACCGAATATGTTTAGAACCGATCATCAAACATAAATTAGGCATGATTAGGGTACCAATATGGCAAGAATATGGCAAATTCATATTCGGTGACCGATTCCGAACAAATTTGTTCAATTCTACTCTTGAGTAAAATATACCTCCAAACACCTGTATCCTATATATTCCCAACCTAACCTTTAAATTAAGCACAAAACCATTTTCTGCTCAAGTACTTACTCATAACTAGTAATGAATGAATCTTCCAAACTTTTAATTCACCAGTTTCCTCGAATATGGCCAGGAATATTCTTTTTTTTGTGAATATAGAGACAAATTTGATTTGCCTTTAACATAGTTTCTTATCTCTAGTTTTAACACACTCCATGAATAGGCATGAGTAAGTTGTTTTCAAAGGTCTATTTATAAGGAATTTTGCCCAACTATATTACCAGATGAAGATGATTAATGAGACTGTATCTTGAAACCTCGTGCAAAATGGATGAGTATAAGGTTCAATTACAAAGGCCTAGTGAAAAATGTAATTTCAGGTTGTGGGGGGAAGTCTTCTTTTGTACAGTGGTCCTTTAAGTTAAAATATTAATACAAAATAACCATTATATGTTGAAAACTTTGTAAACTCAAACCCTAACTCTAAAGCCGGCCATAAACATGAGATAGTTGTTGGCCAAACGATGTTTCGGGAGATTGTCCACTTGTCAACCATCTTGGCTGGCTCTGTCATGCACAGGAGTGCTTGATCGGCTGACCACTCCCGTGTTCTCTATAAGAGAGCCATTGTCAGACATGTCTGATGGTGGCTCATCTACGGGAGACAATGCAATCGTCAGTCTGAAATTGAACAAGTTGGATTGGTGTTTCCTCCAAAAATGTATTGTCCTTTGCTCCCATACAAATGTGTTTATGTTATAATGGTCAAAGAAAGACCATTTTATTGTAACCTGAAGGCATTGTAACCCGAGGGACCTCTGTATTTGAACATATATTATTATTACTACTGTATATAATATATTATTAGTTATTTATATATTTTTATATTTTTTTGTTTTATCTTTAAGGCAGGAGAAATATTGCCCTCAGAGTCAGACAACTGTTTATCTTATACATGTTTCGAAGTCAACGGAAACTTCTTTTCAGTTTTAAATAATAGAACCTGTACAGATGTGAAACCAGAAGACTGTGAAACAGTAAGTCATCCATCTTCAAGGAATCAGTCAAAATCCAACTGAGCACCTAGGTTATAGAGTACCTAGAGTGTTTCTAAGTATAGTTGGTTGATTACGATAAAATAACTACGGTAAATATTTTACTCGTTCACATGGCGCCATTTATTCCACAGCGTTTTACATTATCAATACTGTCCCTATTGGGGCTCACAATGTAAATTCCCTAATAGTATGTCTTTGAAGGGTGAGAGCAAAACAGAGCACCTGAAGGAATCCCATACAACCAAAGGGAGAATATACAAACTCTTTGCAGATATTGTCCTTGATAGGATTGTGATTGTAAAAAAGATAAGCTGGGCAATATACAGTATATACTGTACATCCCAGAGACGGTACGGACACCGGGCTGTTGCAGAACTACATCAGAGCTCCACAGTTTAACCTGTTAGATGCCCACAGTATAAGGTTATCATGCTCCTGAATGGTAACTGGTGTTTAAAAATAAAATGGAATATCTGATTTTTTTTTTTAGATAGTGGGAGGAGGCTTACTCTGTCACTCCATAGACAGCCAGTAATGCGATCACTGAGTATCAATGTTTGCCCTCCTTTTTTTTAACATTTAGGTATTTGATATAGATTTGACTTCCTTTTTTCTTCTTTTACTGTGTGTATTAATATTATTGTTTTTTTTAAACAGGGAACTATTGAAGTGAGCGAAGATGGCTGCAGTTCAATTTGCAAGGGTAAGATCATATCGTAAGAATGAAAAAAACATTAGGATGCTGATTAGTGATGAGCAGTTATACTCCTTGCTTGGGTTTTCCAGAGCATGCTCGGGTGGTCTCTGAGTATTTATGACTGATCGGAGATAGCTGGATGATTTGCGGCTACTAGACAGCTTGATTACTTGTGGGGATTCCTTAGCAACCAGGCAACCCCCACATGTACTCAGGCTGGCTAGCAGCTGTAAATCATCCAGCTGAGGCAAGGAAAATGAAATCTCTGAGCAGTCATAAATACTCCGAGAGCACCCGAGCATGCTCGGGAAAACCCGAACAATGAGTATACTCGCTCATCACTAATGCTGATAATGGTTATGGTACTTTTACTAACATTATAGTCTTAATGATTATACAATAATAAAGTAGAATGTCATGTGGTTGGTTATGGAAAACTTATTGATGAGAAAATTGATTAAATGCTAATTGAAGTTGTGTTGAATTCTGGAAAATACTCTGGTCCTGGGAAATTTAAGTAATTTGTGATTCCATTTGTGTGAAATGGAATCAGGAGACCTTGGTGGCCAATTAACTGGCCCACGAAGACCAATCCACTTTCCAGGAAACTGTTCAGTTATGCACTGAAGATGGCACATTCCCTGAGTTTTTCCAACAAGATGGTGTACCACCACATTATGGGTGTCAGGTCTGAGCATTCCTACATGAAGTTTCCTGGAAAGTTTATTGGTCGTTGTTGGCCAGTTGACTGGCCACCAAGGTCTCCCGATCTGACCCCATTAGACTTTTATTTTTGGGGTTATGTGTAGGTAATTGTCTATGCTGTGAAGATACGAGATGTGCAGCATCTGAAACAATGGATACTGGGAGCCTGTGCTAGCATTTCATCTGCAGTGTTGCTATCAGTGTGTCAAGAGTGGGAAAAGAGGGTTGCATTGACAATCCAACACAATGGCCAGCACTTTGAACACATTTTATAAGTGGTAATAAACTTGTAAATAACTCATGAAAAAAATAAAGTTATGTTAAAACCAAGCACACCATTGTTTTTCTTGTGAAATTCTCAATAAGTTTGATGTGTCACATGACCCTCTTCCCATTGAAAAAAATAAAGTTGGATCCAAAATATCTGACTTCAAAAAGGCCACCATGGTCACCACCCATTTTGAAAAGTTTTACCCCTCCAATATACTAATGTGCCACAAACAGGAAGTTGATATCACCAACCATTCCCATTTTATTTAGATGTATCCATATAAATGGCCCACCCAGTATTTCAAGGAGTAGTGGGCCCAATTGAAACTGAAGGAACCCTGTAGTATATTGACAAGGAACTCAAAGAGGTTCACACTCAGATTTAATACTGCACTTGAAAAGTCTATTTATTTAGTATTGAAGCTCATGATAGGGTTTCCCATTTATACATTTTTAATACCTAATAGCTCAAATCAGTGTTTTTTTCCAGCTTGAGCAAAGTTTCTCTGCCGCTGCTTCTAGTTTTTGGGTCTTTGTTGCAGTGGTGTTGTGACAACAGCTCACGTGACTACTGCAGTCAATTACTGGGCTCATTCTTCTTATGATTACTACATTGGCATCATAGCTTAGCCAAGAGAATGATGTGCGATATAGAGGTGATGTCACCACTGCAGTCTATCAACAAATTATGGCAGCATCATTATTTTTAACAGGAACAAGCAGATATATATATTATTGGAGGTGCACTTTACATTTTGTTTTAACTGGTTACTTTGTTATAGGTGAGAAAACTAATTTATTTGTTTCCTTTTAGCTCCTACATTTTGCAAACTTGAATCTGGCTCAATAACTCTTCTGGAAGGAGATTGTCCACTCAGCATATATATGCCGTACTGTACTGGAATCTGCAAAGCTCCTGTAACGTAAGTATTTGAAAACATTCCAAATTCAAGCAGTGAAAATAATACAAAAATATATCAGACAATCCAAGTGAGATACATAACACACAACTAGCTGACAACATAATATAGGAGGAATGTAACAGGACCAGAGAGCATCAGGTACTGACAAAACAAACCAAATAACCAACAATAGGTATCCACCAGCAGGGATGCATTTTTGGAGGAGGCATTGCTTAGAATTTGGATACTTTTCAAATAAAGTGCTTTAGACTGAGAATCTTGCAGTGTATACATGAAGCAGATCAACTGCAAAAAGATTGCAAAAAGCTTGTTCATCAGGTGAAATAATTTTTAAGCAGGCTTAAAAATTATCATTCTCAGAGGAGCATAAAAAGCATTCATGCTACCAAGTGTTAGGGGTCGAGTTCCCACCTCTGCTCAGGGGGAATCTCGGGCCATCTCCGCTGCGGTCTCCCATTCTTCTCTTGCCGCAGTGGAGTCTGCTCATCGGAGACGTCGGTCCCAGCGTCTCGCTCAGTCTGACTCTGTACAAAGAGTTACTGCTGCTTTTCCAGCCTCTGCCATTGAAGTCAGTGCTGGGCAGCGGCGAGCAGACGTTTTGGGGACTAAGTCCTGCTTTTCCCCTTCTGAGCATGCCCATGGTAAGATCTCTCATTGGAGATCAAGGGTTACATGCTTAGATACTGCAGCTAATCCCATTGGTCCTCTAGGAAGGTCCTGAAGGTACTCAACTTCTGTGGCAGCCTCCCATTGGTCCTTCTGGGAAGGTCCTGTACTTGCTGCAGCTATAAAAGGTTCGCATGACCGCACGGCCATGCGCTAGTATCAATCCAAGTTATGTGCTTTGCGCCAGTGTGGTTATGTGTGATTGTATTCAGAGACCCGGCTGAAATAAGCCCCTAGAATACCGGCACCTCCGGTGAGGAGATTGTGTGCTTGCATGACCACTGACTGCTATCAGCTCAGCAGTTAGCTTGTGCTCCTGTGAGTCTAACAGGGTGCAGTGCTTTCCTTTCACGGCTACTCTGTGAAGTAACAGAGCTAGCCTATACCGCCAAATAGTGCCACCATTCACTAGCAGCAGGTTCCTCCTGCACGGTGGACCCCGGGCTGCGAACGCACCAATAATAATAAACATCTATATTTACTCGGTGCATTCTGCTAGCCCTAACACAAAGAACAGAGGCAAACTACGCACTCTAAGCAATATGGGACAGATTATTCTGTACCCATTGTTTAGCTTTGAACAGGTTTGGAAGGTCTGCAGTTTGGTTAATCTTTACCAATTGATGGTTAATTAGAGCCTGTTGGTCCATATAAATGGGTCCTTGAGTAAATAATATATTGTTTTTCTCTTTTCCTTAAAGAAAGCAAACTGCATGCTTGTTTATTAGTGGCCTCAGCACTTTCACTGTACATTTACTGTTGATTACAGTTAACTGATATCGTATAGATACAGTGCCACCGTCAGTACCATAATCAGTAACTCATCAAATTGCTGGCCACAGAGCTTCACTACCAGCCATGATGTGACCCAGTCCACCTCAATGCCAAACCAGTGTTCCACCACAATGTCAACCACATTGCCCCACATTACCAGCTACAGTTCCCCACCACATTACCAGCCACAGTACTCCTCCAGCAGGCCAATCACATCCCTATACAGCAATACTATTCACAGCACCCCATCATATTGCATATTGCTGCTAATTTTGACAGCAATGGGATCCTCCCCCTTCCATGAACTCACCAGACAGTAGAGGTCTTCAAAGTCAAAGGTTAATGAGGAAATTTGGACCTATGCAAATTAAAAACTTTGGCGTGGATAAGTCATTTTGTATATTTTATTGGAAATTTTAAGTAGCACTAAGTTTCAAGCTGCAATCTTCATTCCCTCATTTATTTTTAGATATCTGATTTGCTGTTTGCAACCTGTTCCTAGTTTCAACCTTTTCACATGTGAACTTGTCTCCTAGTAACACCTGTTAGAAATGATGTGCATGTGTCCAGGGTGCTCTCTTGTATTTTCAGCTGATTTCCATTACTGATTCCCCTTATTTAGCTAATAAGGAGTCTGGTCTCCCTTGTTTTGGCTGATGTTGAGGAGCGTGTAATTCCCGTTCCCTCCCTCTTGTGCAGAGTCAACCATAAGGGGCTGTCCGTAAATTACTATACAGTCTGCATTTTGGATTATTCTCTCCACCTTGGGTAGAGAAGTGTTTGAGTTGATTAAGAAGTAAGACATCTTCTTGATTAGGAGTAAAAAAGAGGAATGCAGAAAACTTTTCCAATTCTTTTTGACTAACATTTTTTTCCCCAATTAGGATGAATGGAGTCGAAGAAGAATGCCTGTGCTGCAAAAAAATCACATCAACAACAGCATCAGCAGAAGTAACATGTAATAATGGAACCACTTTTAATTATGAATATCAGTATGTTGTAAGCTGTGGCTGTACCACTCAGCAGTGTGCTCCTTAATTCTCTACTCATAGATCCTGTTCCTTATGTTTTCTTCTTTTTTTCTGAAGCCCCTGGCTACTGTATTTGTAACATTCCCATAACACGCTTTAACTATAAGGCATATAGTTCTGTTCATTGTCACTAATTAATCTATTAAATATTTGTCCATTAGCATATACACCAGTTTTTGTTAGAGTGTTCAATAATATATATTTTACAGACCAAATAGCAAATATATCAAAACTATTACATCAAGAATACTCTCCTTTTAAATTCTTCCCTTCCAGACTTGTTAAATGCGGTCCCTATGTATAGAAATATATAGTTTATCATAAGTTTGTCTACTAACGAACTGATGAGATATGTCATATATTTTGTATCTCAATACAATTGAATTCTATGGCCTACGGTTACAGTAGGACAGTTGGGAGGTCAAGTTATGGATGAGAAGATATTTTGTCACTCAAAAATGTGTATCTAATGGAGGAATATTGGTCAGGGATGAAGAAAAAGGAAAATTGATGAGGTATAATTTATAGCTTCTAAAACCAGATCAGATTATTTGCAAAACAAAATGATAATTTTGACTTGATACATTACAGTATATCAAGGAATCTAGTAAAAAAAATAACATTTTAGAAAAAAGCTGGATATTTCCGAGTGTCCTTGCTGTCCGCCTCATATTAAGATTCCTAACAAAGATTAAAAAAATACACAACTAAAAAATCTGACATCAGTATGATTTCTGTTTAATAAATCAGATCCAAATTAGAAATGGGTTATCATAAGGGGTACTGATGTTGTAAATGGGACCCATATCACATAGAAATATGTCATCAGATTAGAACACTTCTTAAATATGGACTTTAGAAACATTCACTTTGCTTACATTGTATTTGAGTCATAAATCAGTTAACTAATCTGCATACAAATTAAGTCATAAAATTGATGCTTATCTTTTCGTGATAAAATGTATCCATTGCAATGTCGCTTTTACAGTCCTTAATAAAATTGACTGCTGCTAAACCTGAAACAGTCTTCAGCATTTTTTAAAGCTTCTGTTTATGAATTGTTTGCTCATGCCAGTCTTGATGAGGGGGCATGCTGGAATTAGACGCTCCTCATTCATGAAGGGGTGCCTGCCTCTTAACCCCTTAACGACCGCCGATACGCCTTTTAACGGCGGCAGTTAAGGGTACTTAAACCACAGCGCCGTTAATTAACGGCGCTGTGGAAAAAGTGAATAGCGCCCCCCAGAGTCGGATTTTCTCTGGGGTCTCGGTTGCCGAGGGTAGCTGAGACCCCAGAGAACATGATTCGGGGGGTTTTTACCGACCCCCGAGTTGCGATCGCCGGTAATTAACCGTTTACCGGCGGTCGCAACAAAAAAAAACAAAACGCGATTTGCCATTTAATTTCTCTGTCCTCCGATGTGATCGCACATCGGAGGACAGAGAAATAGTGTCCCCCATGGCCCCCAATAGCCCCCCAATACTCACCTATCTCCCCCGGTGCTCCTCGTGGCTCCCGATGGGCGCCGCCATCTTTTTTCCGGGAAAAAATGGCGGGCGCATGTGCAGTGTGTCCGCCGCCCGGCACCCGGAAGATCTTTGGGGTCTCGGCTGCCGGGGGTAGCCGAGACCCCAAAGAACATGATCAGGGTCGGTTTTACCGACCCCTGTTTTGCGATCGCCGGTAATTAACTGTTTACCAGCGACCGCAAAAAAAAAAAAGCGATCTGTAATTCTCTGTCCTCTGATGTGATCGCACATCAGAGGACAGAGAAATAGGGGGATTCGGGGACCCTATCATACTCACCTGGTGTCCCCGGGTCCTCCTGCGTCTCCTCTTGCCGGCCGGCTTCTTCCTCTGCAAAGAAAATGGCGGGCGCATGCGCAGTGCGCCCCCCATCTGCTGCCATCTGCCAGCCGGCAGGAGAGACGAGTTGGGGCTAAAATTAGGGTTAGGGTTAGGGCTAGGGTTAGGGTTAGGGCTAGGGTTAGGGCTAGGGTTAGGCTTAGGGTTAGGGCTAGGGTTAGGGTTAGGGTTAGGGCTAGGGTTAGGGCTAGGGTTAGGGTTAGGGTTAGGGCTAGGTTTAGGGCTAGGGTTAGGGCTAGGGTTGGGGCTAAATTTAGGGTTAGGGTTAGGGTTAGGCTACTTTCACACTAGCGGTTTTTGGCTTCCGTCGCAATGCGACGTTGGAGAAAAAACGCATCCTGCAAAAGTGCTTGCAGGATGCATTTTTTCTCCATTGACTTGCATTAGCGACACATTGCGACGGATTGCCACACGTCGCATCCGTCGTGCGACGGATGCGTCGTGCTTTGGCGGACCGTCGGCACAAAAAAACGCTACATGTAACTTTTTTTGTGCGACGTGTCCGCCATTTATATACAGTGGGGCAAAAAAGTATTTAGTCAGTCAGCAATAGTGCAAGTTCCACCACTTAAAAAGATGAGAGGCGTCTGTAATTTACATCATAGGTAGACCTCAACTATGGGAGACAAACTGAGAAACAAAAATCCAGAAAATCACATTGTCTGTTTTTTTATCATTTTATTTGCATATTATGGTGGAAAATAAGTATTTGGTCAGAAACAAAATTTCATCTCAATACTTTGTAATACATCCTTTGTTGGCAATGACAGAGGTCAAACGTTTTCTGTAAGTCTTCACAAGGTTGCCACACACCGTTGTTGGTATGTTGGCCCATTCCTCCATGCAGATCTCCTCTAGATCAGTGATGTTTTTGGCTTTTCGCTTGGCAACACGGACTTTCAACTCCCTCCAAAGGTTTTCTATAGGGTTGAGATCTGGAGACTGGCTAGGCCACTCCAGGACCTTGAAATGCTTCTTACGAAGCCACTCCTTCGTTGCCCTGGCGGTGTGCTTTGGATCATTGCCATGTTGAAAGACCCAGCCACGTTTCATCTTCAATGCCCTTGCTGATGGAAGGAGGTTTGCACTCAAAATCTCACGATACATGGCCCCATTCATTCTTTCATGTACCCGGATCAGTCATCCTGGCCCCTTTGCAGAGAAACAGCCCCAAAGCATGATGTTTCCATCACCATGCTTTACAGTAGGTATGGTGTTTGATGGATGCAACTCAGTATTCTTTTTCCTCCAAACACGACAAGTTGTGTTTCTACCAAACAGTTCCAGTTTGGTTTCATCAGACCATAGGACATTCTCCCAAAACTCCTCTGGATCATCCAAATGCTCTCTAGCAAACTTCAGACGGGCCCGGACATGTACTGGCTTAAGCAGTGGGACACGTCTGGCACTGCAGGATCTGAGTCCATGGTGGCGTAGTGTGTTACTTATGGTAGGCCTTGTTACATTGGTCCCAGCTCTCTGCAGTTCATTCACTAGGTCCCCCCGCGTGGTTCTGGGATTTTTGCTCACCGTTCTTGTGATCATTCTGACCCCACGGGGTGGGATTTTGCGTGGAGCCCCAGATCGAGGGAGATTATCAGAGGTCTTGAATGTCTTCCATTTTCTAATTATTGCTCCCACTGTTGATTTCTTCACTCCAAGCTGGTTGGCTATTGCAGATTCAGTCTTCCCAGCCTGGTGCAGGGCTACAATTTTGTTTCTGGTGTCCTTTGACTGCTCTTTGGTCTTCACCATAGTGGAGTTTGGAGTCAGACTGTTTGAGGGTGTGCACAGGTGTCTTTTTATGCTGATAACAAGTTTAAACAGGTGCCATTACTACAGGTAATGAGTGGAGGAAAGAGGAGACTCTTAAAGAAGAAGTTACAGGTCTGTGAGAGCCAGAAATCTTGATTGTTTGTTTCTGACCAAATACTTATTTTCCACCATAATATGCAAATAAAATGATAAAAAAACAGACAATGTGATTTTCTGGATTTTTGTTTCTCAGTTTGTCTCCCATAGTTGAGGTCTACCTATGATGTAAATTACAGACGCCTCTCATCTTTTTAAGTGATGGAACTTGCACTATTGCTGGCTGACTAAATACTTTTTTGCCCCACTGTATATATAAAGAAAGGGTGCACTCTGGTTACACATGTACAATAGAAGGGGTGCAAAACTTAGTCCACATGTAAATATCAAAAGAAGAAGAAAAAGCTGGACTAAAGATAACGCCTGCACAACCACATATAATAGAAAAATACACAACTTTTATTAAACACCAAAAAGCGATATAAAAACAATTAAAAACAGGCATATAAACATGTCACATCCCCATTCCTAGATAATGTAAATACCAACAATTGAAATATCATGTGTGCCGAATCACTCCACTTAGGGCAATAATGACCTACAAACAATAAAGAGAATGATAGTAGCAATGCTTAGCCCTCATAGGATCAACTAGCAAACAGTACTAACCCAGACCACAACTAATCACCCCTATATATTGTCATCATACAACCTGATTATAGTCCAGGGAATATCTCGGAGTAGTGACAAGAACAACTGTCATGTCTGGTCAGGACGGTAAGAAGATGTGGAATCCAAGGTACATAAAGCCTGTATAGTGCGGCGATACAAAAGAGGGAAAGCACCGAAAAGGCAACTAAGCCCTGAAGCAAGAGCCGGCATGCACGTAATGAAAGACCATAGAGGCCAGAATGGGGTGTGGGAGAAGGACCCCACGCGTATCGCTGCCGCAGCAGCTTCGTCAGGGGAAGTATGCTGATGGCGAGGAAACAAGGTTTTAAATATCAGTAGTCATTAAAGAAAAGACCTACCGCTGTGCTGCAGTAAGGGAAGGCAGGGCGTACATGCCGGGAGAAGCGCTGACTGCACGAGGCAGTGACCCGGCGGAAGTATAGAGGATCTCCATGGAGATAGACCGCGCGTGCGCACCTGTGACTCACATCTGAGTCATATTGTGCCTGCGCAAAACGTAAAGACAGGCAAGAGAAGCAGACAACGTTGGGTGTATTGGGAAAGGGGGCACAAGGCTGTAGCCGCATAGTAAGGCGCATATGAAAGTGGAGCTACAATAAATAAAGTTCCTGCGGAGGAAAGGACATTGTTATTTGTGATAAATACACAATATGTTATTCCTGCAACCATCTATCACAATTCATAGGGACATATAGATATGATCAGGCATATCAGGATACAAACAAGATGGCAAGTTTAACCAATTAACCACCCCTCAAATAAATTTAAGGAAACCCATATAATGCTGAGTGTCTTTTATTATCTGTACCATTATCACCACAGTGAAGATATAAGTATAGTTAGAACAGCATATATACTCAGTTGTACATAGTTCAAATATGAGTCCATGTAAATAGGAGCTTTCCCCTCCATGATCCCGATGGTAAAACAAAATCCATAATGAAGCAGGTGCATAGTCCTCCAGTGCGGTAAATAATATGACCTCCCAATAGCCACCAATGTCCTCTACTTTCATCATCTGTTTGATCGTCAAATTCCAGCAGGTATGTTTTTCAACCACAAACGGAAATATATACATCGTTTTGATAGTCTTGAATTTGTGATCCTTAATATATATTCATCCTCACAGTTGGATCCGAAGAGTCCTCATGAGGTCAGCAGTAGATCCTATCAGCCCACTGGTATCACATAATATCCAAGCAATAGACCCCATAGACCTAGTGGGAGTTGAGAAGGAAGAGTATTACCAACAAAATATACTCTGCATACAAATAGTACGTATTATAATCCCGAGCTAGCCCAGAAAGCCCGTAAAAAGGAGCTCCTCAATTAATCCCATGGGCGTAACTGAGTGCAGTTGAAAAATCCACCTAGACTCAATTTGCAAAAGAAGTTTCCATCTGTTGCCCCCCCTTTCATTAGGGGCAAGTTTTTGCAAACCCACAACTCTGAGTCTCGTCGGAGAACCCCCATGTACTGCTAAAAAGTGTGCGGCCACTGGGGTAAGGGTTTTTCCTTTTTTCAAATCCACACTGGCTAGATGTATGGTAGATATGTGTTTTTGAGCCCTCTTTCTCAATTCCTGAGAGGTCTGTCCAACATATATCATATCACAAGGGCAGATCAAAGCATAAACTACATCTCTGGTTTTGCAGTTGATGTAGGCCCTTAGTGGATGTTTGCTCCTTCTAGTTGGATGTTCAAAAGTGTCCTGCGTCGGAGCCATGTGGGGGCAGATACTGCAATCCCCACATGGAAATGATCCCTTCAGATTAATTCCCCTATTCAGCCTGGTAGTTGGTCTCGAGAAGTGGCTTTTAGTTAATAAATCCCTAAGGTTTGGTGCTCTTCTTGCTGTCAGTAGCGGTCTATCACAGACAACTTCCATAGTTTGAGCATCAGCCTGTAAAATCCGCCAGTGTTTAGAGATAATATCACTGACCTGTTTCCAGCTGCTGTTGTAGTCTGTGATGAATCTTGTTCCTGTTTCTCGGCACGTTTCTTTGATGTTATGAGTGAGTCTTGATCATGTTGCTTGGCCCGTTGGAAAGCTGAAGAGATCACCGATTTGGGATAACCCCTTTGTCTAAAACGTTTTGTAAGATCCCGGGCCTGTATCGAGAAGTCGTGGTCAAGAGTACAATTGCGTCTAACTCGTAAAAATTGTCCCGTGGGTACACCCACCTTAGTATGCCAGGGGTGGAAGCTGGAGAAATCTAGAAGTGCGTTGGTTGCCGTTGGTTTTCGAAAGAGGTCTGTCATCAAGTGATTGCCCTGCACAAACACTTTCAGGTCCAAAAAGGTAGTTGCACTATTGGAAAAAGAATAGGTGAGAAAGATATTGTGGGAATTGTGATTTAGATCATCAAGAAACTCAGTGCACTCATCCCTTGTGCCAGTCCAGACGAAAAATACATCGTCTATAAACCGAAACCAAAAAGGTATGCAGTTGTCAAATACCGGGGATGAATATACATATTTCTCTTCCCTCCAGCCTAGAAAGATGTTAGCATAGGCAGGTGCACATTTCGCACCCATCGCCACTCCTAACGTTTGCAGAAAGAAAGTCCTGTCAAAAAGGAAAAAATTATAGCGGAAGACAAAGCCCAGTAGATCCAAAAGAAATGAGTCATGTCCGCGATCCGAAAATCTGTTTTTATTTAAGAAGTGAGCCGTCGCCTCAATCCCATCCTGATGATTGATATTAGAGTATAGTGACTCTACATCACAAGTTACTAGAAGAAAATTAGTTGGAAGTTCCATTTGTCCACACATTTCAATAAAGTGGGAAGAGTCACGAATAAAGGAAGGGAGGGACGAAGCTATAGGTTGGAGAAAGAAATCAAGGTACTCACTTGCTTTTTCGAACATGCTACCAATACTGGAGACAATAGGTCTTCCGGGAGGCTTTTTGTTGTCTTTGTGGATCTTCGGCAACATATAAAATGTTGCCGTGACTGGATGTTCCACCCACAGGTACTGTTTTTCCTGCGGAGTAATGATACCCAGCTGTGAGGCCCTGTGAAGTAATGTTTCAAATTTTAAAGAGAACACAGATGTCGGATCAGATGGAAGTTTTTGGTAATACTGTATGTTACTCAATTGTCTCTTGGCCTCCGCTTCATAAAGCTGGGTAGACCACAAAACAACATTGCCCCCTTTGTCCGCCTCTTTAATAATGAATTCCTTATTGTTCTGCGAATCATAAAGGGCACGTTTTTCATCCATAGTGAGATTAGATAGACTACTCACCTGAGTTGGCATAGCCAAGATGTCCTGTTTCACAACCTCGAAAAATATTTTAATAGCGGGCACCAGGGAGAACGAAGGTGTTCTAAGAGATTTATTTTTGTATGGAAATCTCCCTCTGTTTGGGTCAGGCTCGTTTTCCTCCAACAATTCCAGCAAGTCCTGAAAGGCTTGACGTTCATCCATAGGGATTGTTTGTAGAATATCCGGTTTCTTGTAGATGACCTGAAAGGTTAATTTTCTACAGAAAAGATACAAATACTTTATCAAGACAAATTTATCTGCCGTATGTGTGGGAACAAAAGTCAAACCCTTTTTGAGCACAGATAACTCTGCAGTAGTTGGTACATGCTCAGAGAGGTTGATTACCTGTAAGTTGGAAGAAGAGGAACCTGATTCCTGTGTGACCTGATGAGAAGTACCCGGATCGTTTATTTCCGTCTGGTGGAGTATTTGTGTTGGTAGGGGGGTGCATAACCCCTGTAGCGCGTCACCCGTTTTTTTGTTGTTGTAGTTCCTCTTCCGTCTCCCCCCACATCTGGTCCGTGGTCTATTTCGCTTCTGGTGGAAGATAAAAAATCACTTGAACTATCTTCCCTATGGGAGGACATGGTGGCCATTGGTGGAGGGCTAGTCATATTGGATCTGTGATGGCGGGGGTTACCCATGTGTTTCCACTTGTATGCAGTCTTCTGTTCAAAGTCTGTCTTGTCCCTCTGGAATTTTTTCCGTTTTCTATGTGTCACTTCAGTCTCATATCTATCAAGTGTCTCCTTCAGTTTGACCTGAAAGGCATTAACCCGTCCCTCATCAAAAGCACCTAATTTCAACTCCAATTCCTTAATTGTGGATTTGGTTGAGGCGAATAAATCCCTATCGTGCTCCAGTAATAGATTCATTAATATATTGGAGCAACGATTGAGCCCCTGTTCCCATACCTGTTGAAATGAGACAGATGGTTCCAAAGCCGGGAAAATAGGTATACGCAGATCTCTTGGAATGAAGCCAGATTTTAGATACTCTTCCAGGCTTCTCATATTCCACCAGAGTCTGACACCTGTCCTATGGGCCCTGGTGAGGTCAGAACAAAGTGTGGAGGAACCATCAACTAGTGTGTCAGTGGCGGCTCCTAACCCCTCGAAGACATTCGAGGGTTTAGCCAACCACGCAGCTTCTGTAGCCTCCCAATCCATACTACAGCACAATTCGAAATTCAATCAAAAATATTAGTAACCCCGTTTAAGGTAAACGTGTGCCACCCTAAGAAACCGCCCTGGAACACAGGGCAAACAACCAAAATACCATATATATAAAGAAAGGGTGCACTCTGGTTACACATGTACAATAGAAGGGGTGCAAAGCTTAGTCCACATGTAAATATCAAAAGAAGAAGAAAAAGCTGGACTAAAGATAACGCCTGCACAACCACATATAATAGAAAAATACACAACCTTTATTAAACACCAAAAAGCGATATAAAAACAATTAAAAACAGGCATATAAACATGTCACATCCCCATTCCTAGATAATGTAAATACCAACAATTGAAATATCATGTGTGCCGAATCACTCCACATAGGGCAATAATGACCTACAAACAATAAAGAGAATGATAGTAGCAATGCTTAGCCCTCATAGGATCAACTAGCAAACAGTACTAACCCAGACCACAACTAATCACCTCTATATATTGTCATCATACAACCTGATTATAATCCAGGGAATATCTCGGAGTAGTGACAAGAACAACCGTCATGTCTGGTCAGGACGGTAAGAAGATGTGGAATCCAAGGTACATAAAGCCTGTATAGTGCGGCGATACAAAAGAGGGAAAGCACCGAAAAGGCTACTAAGCCCTGAAGCAAGAGTCGGCATGCACGCAATGAAAGACCATAGAGGCCGGAATGGGGTGTGTTATGATTTTCCCAATGGCAGGGAAATCAAAAATAACAAACGGACTAGCTCTCGGGTGATGGAAACTAAAGTGACCGTGACCCGAACCTGACACAACACTGGAAGTAGCCGGGGAGTGTTTCCTACGATGCCCTAGACACCACGCGCCAGCCGGAGATCTAACTACCCCTATCAGAGGAATATACAGGCCTGCCTTACCTCCAGAGATGAACCCCAAAAGGAGATAGCAGGCCCCCACAAATATTGACGGTGAGTCAAGAGGAAAAGACATACGTAGGATGAACAGCAGATTTAGCACAGTGAGGTCCGCTTACTAGATAGCAGAAGTACAGGAAAGAGTTACTTCACGGTCAACTTCAAAACACTACTCAAAAACACCATCCTGAAATTACTTTAAAACTCCAGTGACAACTCATGTCACTGGAGTGGCAATTTCAGTCTTCGAGAGCTTCCAGCTACAGAGAGTCACATTGCAGATAGCTGGAAAAAAATAGCATAAACTAGGAACAAAATTCAACTTAGCTGAACTGGAACTTGAGGCAGGAGAATGCAACAGAATGCAACTGATACATTGTTGGCCGGCATCAGACCAGCAGCCAAGCAGGCTTAAATAGGAAACTCCCCTAATGGGTGTCAACAGGTGATCAAGGATAGAAGAAGGCAAATAAGTGGCAATACCATAAAACACCACCGGGGGAGCCCACAAACAGAATTCACAACAGTACCCCCCCCTTAAGGAGGGGGCACCGAACCCTCACCAGAACCACCAGGGCGATCTGGATGAGCACTATGGAATGCACGAACCAAATCAGGAGCATGAACATCAGATGCTGTCACCCAAGAATTATCCTCCTGGCCATAGCCTTTCCACTTAACCAGATACTGAAGTTTCCGTCTGGAAACACGGGAGTCCAAGATCTTTTCCACCACATACTCCAACTCACCCTCAACCAGCACAGGAGCAGGAGGATCAGCAGACGGAACAACCGGCACCTCATACCTCCGCAATAATGACCGATGAAAAACATTATGAATAGTAAAAGATGCTGGGAGGTCCAAACGAAAGGACACAGGATTGAGAACCTCCAGAATCCTATAAGGGCCGATAAACCGAGGCTTAAACTTAGGAGACGAGACCTTCATAGGAACAAATCGAGAAGACAACCAAACCAGGTCCCCAACACAAAGACGAGGACCGACACGCCGATGACGATTAGTGAACTGTTGAGTCTTCTCCTGGGACAACCTCAGATTGTCCACAACCTGTCCCCAAATCTGATGCATTCTATTAACCACAGCATCTACTCCAGGACAATCCGAAGACTCCAATTGACCGGACGAAAAGCGAGGGTGAAACCCTGAATTACAAAAAAATGGAGAAACCAAAGTGGCAGAACTGGCCCGATTGTTAAGGGCAAACTCTGCCAATGGCAAAAAATCAAGCCAATCGTCCTGATCAGCGGACACAAAACACCTCAAGTAAGTCTCCAAGGTCTGATTAGTACGCTCAGTCTGGCCATTAGTCTGAGGATGGAATGCAGACGAAAACGACAAGTCGATGCCCATCCTGGCACAGAACGCCCGCCAAAATCTAGACACAAACTGAGTACCCCTGTCAGACACTATATTCTCAGGAATACCATGCAAACGCACAACATTCTGAAAAAATAGAGGGACCAGCTCAGAGGAGGAGGGCAATTTGGGCAAAGGTACCAAGTGAACCATCTTGGAAAAACGGTCACACACCACCCAGATGACGGACATCCTACGAGAAACAGGAAGGTCAGAAATAAAGTCCATAGAGATGTGCGTCCAAGGCCTCTCAGGAATAGGCAAGGGCAACAACAACCCGCTGGCCCGGGAACAGCAGGGCTTAGCCCGAGCACAAACATCACAAGACTGCACAAAAATACGTACATCTCGAGACAAGGAAGGCCACCAGAAGGACCTAGACACCAGATCCCTGGTGCCAAAAATTCCAGGATGACCTGCCAACGCGGAAGAGTGAACCTCCGAAATAACTCTACTGGTCCAGTCATCAGGGACAAACAGTCTACCAGGCGGACAGCGATCAGGCCTATCCACCTGAAACTCCTGCAAAGAGCGCCGCAGGTCTGGGGAGACAGCTGACAATATCACCCCATCCTTCAGGATGCCAGTAGGTTCGGAATCACCAGGCGAGTCAGGCTCAAAACTCCTAGAGAGGGCATCCGCCCTCACATTCTTAGACCCAGGCAGGTATGAGACCACAAAATTAAATCGAGAGAAAAACAACGACCAGCGCGCCTGTCTAGGATTCAGACGCCTGGCTGACTCAAGATAAATTAGATTTTTGTGGTCAGTCAAGACCACCACCTGGTGTCTAGCACCCTCAAGCCAATGACGCCACTCCTCAAATGCCCACTTCATGGCTAAGAGCTCCCGATTTCCAACATCATAATTTCGCTCAGCGGGCGAAAACTTCCGAGAGAAAAACGCACATGGTCTCATCACTGAGCAGTCAGGACCTTTCTGCGACAAAACTGCACCTGCTCCGATCTCGGAAGCATCTACTTCAACCTGGAACGGGAGCGAAACATCAGGCTGGTGCAACACAGGAGCAGAAGAAAAGCGGCGCTTAAGCTCCCGAAAGGCCTCCACAGCCGCAGAGGACCAATTAGCAACATCAGCACCCTTCTTGGTCAAATCAGTCAAAGGTTTAGCAATGGCAGAAAAACCCGCTATGAATCGGCGATAGAAATTAGCAAATCCCAAGAATTTCTGAAGACTCTTTAGAGAAGTAGGTTGTATCCAATCACAAATAGCCTGAACCTTAACAGGGTCCATCTCCATAGATGAAGGGGAAAAAATATATCCCAGAAAGGAAATTCTCTGAACCCCAAAAATACACTTTGAGCCCTTCACAAATAGAGAATTAGCTCGTAAAACCTGAAAAACTCTCCTGACCTGTTGAACATGAGATTCCCAGTCCTCCGAAAAAATCAAAATATCATCCAAATACACAATCATAAATTTATCCAGATATTCACGGAAAATATCGTGCATAAAGGACTGAAAAACGGAAGGGGCATTCGCGAGACCGAAAGGCATTACCAAATACTCAAAATGGCCTTCAGGCGTATTAAATGCGGTCTTCCACTCATCCCCCTGCTTAATCCGCACCAAATTATACGCACCACGTAGATCGATCTTAGTGAACCACTTCGCCCCCTTTATGCGAGCAAAAAGATCAGTCAGTAAAGGTAACGGGTACTGGTATTTAACAGTAATCTTATTCAGAAGTCGATAGTCGATACAAGGTCTCAATGAACCATCCTTTTTACCCACAAAAAAAACCCTGCCCCCAATGGAGACAAAGAGGGGCGAATATGACCCTTTTCCAAAGATTCTCTGATATACTCCCGCATAGCAGTATGTTCAGGTACAGACAAATTAAACAAGCGACCCTTAGGAAATTTACTACCGGGAATCAACTCAATAGCGCAGTCACACTCTCTGTGAGGGGGGAGAGAATCAGTTTTAGGCTCCTGAAAGACATCATAAAAATCTGACAGAAATGCTGGGATCTCAGAGGGAGTAGATGAAGAAATGGGAACCAAAGGTGCATCCCCATGAATCCCCCGACATCCCCAACTCAGCACAGACATTGATCTCCAGTCCAAGACTGGATTATGAATTTGTAACCATGGTAATCCAAGTACTAATACGTCATGTAGATTATATAACACAAGGAAACGAATAATCTCCTGATGGTCTGGGGAAAGATGCATAGTCACTTGTGTCCAATATTGTGGTTTATTGCTAGCCAAAGGTGTAGAATCAATACCCTTTAAGGGAATAGAAACCTCCAGAGGCTCTAAATCAAACCCACAACGTTTGGCAAAGGACCAATCCATGAGACTCAGAGCGGCGCCAGAATCCACATAAGCATCCACAGTAACAGATGATAAAGTACAAATCAATGTCACGGACAAAAGAAATTTAGACTGCAAGGTACCCATAGAAAAAGATTTATCAACCTTTTTATCAACCTTCTTTATGCGTTTAGAGCATGCTGATATAACATGAGCTGGATCTCCACAATAGAAGCACAACCCATTTTTGCGCCTGTAATTCTGTCGTTCGCCTCTAGACAATACACTATCGCATTGCATATGCTCTGGTGCCTTTTCAGAGGTCACCGCCAAATGATGCACAGGTCTTTGCTCAGAAGATACCGCCATATGGTGCACAGGTTTTTGCTCAGAAGATACCGCCATATGGTGCACAGGTTTTTGCTCAAAAGATACCGCCATATGGTGCACAGATTTTTGCTCAGAAGATACTGCCATATGGTGCACAGATTTGCGCTCCTGTAAACGCCGATCAATCTGGATAGCCAATTTCATGGCATCATTCAGACCTGTAGGCACAGGGAACCCCACCATGACATCCTTCACGGCATCAGAGAGACCTTCTCTGAAATTAGCTGCTAGAGCGCACTCATTCCATTTAGTAAGCACCGACCATTTACGAAATTTCTGGCAGTATATCTCAGCTTCATCTTGCCCTTGGGAAAGAGCTATCAAGGCTTTCTCAGCCAAAATCTCTAAATTAGGTTCTTCATAAAGCAACCCCAAAGCCAGAAAAAACGCATCTACATTTAATAACGCAGGATCCCCTGGCGACAATGCAAATGCCCAACTTTGTGGGTCACCCCGCAATAGAGAAATAACAATTTTAACCTGTTGCGCAGGATCACCAGCAGAGTGAGATTTCAGAGACAAAAACAATTTACAATTCTCTCTGAAATTCAAAAAACGGGATCTGTCTCCGGTAAAAAATTCAGGCATAGGGATCTTAGGTTCAGACATTGGAGCACGTATAACAAAATCTTGTAAGTTCTGGACCTTTGTAGCCAGGTTATTCAGACCTGCAACCAAACTCTGTGGATCCATGATTCAAACAGGTGTAACCAAAGCCATTCAGAGATTAAGAGGAGAGGAAAAAAAAAAAAAAAGGCTGAAGACTGCAGTTTAAGCAAGGAGTACAAATAAGCACTAAGGTGCACTTTCCAAACACAGAAGGAAAAAAAAAAACCTTTTCATATCCTTTCCTGCTTTAGTGCATAGTTTTAACACATGTGGGCCGGCCAAACTGTTATGATTTTCCCAATGGCAGGGAAATCAAAAATAACAAACGGACTAGCTCTCGGGTGATGGAAACTAAAGTGACCGTGACCCGAACCTGACACAACACTGGAAGTAGCCGGGGAGTGTTTCCTACGATGCCCTAGACACCACGCGCCAGCCGGAGATCTAACTACCCCTATCAGAGGAATATACAGGCCTGCCTTACCTCCAGAGATGAACCCCAAAAGGAGATAGCAGGCCCCCAAAAATATTGACGGTGAGTCAAGAGGAAAAGACATACGTAGGATGAACAGCAGATTTAGCACAGTGAGGTCCGCTTACTAGATAGCAGAAGTACAGGAAAGAGTTACTTCACGGTCAACTTCAAAACACTACTCAAAAACACCATCCTGAAATTACTTTAAAACTCCAGTGACAACTCATGCCACTGGAGTGGCAATTTCAGTCTTCGAGAGCTTCCAGCTACAGAGAGTCACATTGCAGATAGCTGGAAAAAAATAGCATAAACTAGGAACAAAATTCAACTTAGCTGAACTGGAACTTGAGGCAGGAGAATGCAACAGAATGCAACTGATACATTGTTGGCCGGCATCAGACCAGCAGCCAAGCAGGCTTAAATAGGAAACTCCCCTAATGGGTGTCAACAGGTGATCAAGGATAGAAGAAGGCAAATAAGTGGCAATACCATAAAACACCACCGGGGGAGCCCACAAACAGAATTCACAACAGGGGTGTGGGAGAAGGACCCCACGCGTATCGCTGCCGCAGCAGCTTCGTCAGGGGAAGTATGCTGATGGCGAGGAAACAAGGTTTTAAATATCAGTAGTCATTAAAGAAAAGACCTACCGCTGTGCTGCAGTAAGGGAAGGCAGGGCGTACATGCCGGGAGAAGCGCTGACTGCACGAGGCAGTGACCCGGCGGAAGTATAGAGGATCTCCATGGAGATAGACCGCGCGTGCGCACCTGTGACTCACATCTGAGTCATATTGCGCCTGCGCAAAAAGTAAAGACAGGCAAGAGAAGCAGACACCGTTGGGTGTATTTGGAAAGGGGGCACAAGGCTGTAGCCGCATAGTAAGGCGCATATGAAAGTGGAGCTACAATAAATAAAGTTCCTGCGGAGGAAAGGACATTGTTATTTGTGATAAATACACAATATGTTATTCCTGCAACCGTCTATCACAATTCATAGGGACATATAGATATGATCAGGCATATCAGGTTACAAACAAGATGGCAAGTTTAACCAATTAACCACCCCTCAAATAAATTTAAGGAAACCCATATAATGCTGAGTGTCTTTTATTATCTGTACCATTATCACCACAGTGAAGATATAAGTATAGTTAGAACAGCATATATACTCAGTTGTACATAGTTCAAATATGAGTCCATGTAAATAGGAGCTTTCCCCTCCATGATCCCGATGGTAAAACAAAATCCATAATGAAGCAGGTGCATAGTCCTCCAGTGCGGTAAATAATATGACCTCCCAATAGCCACCAATGTCCTCTACTTTCATCATCTGTTTGATCGTCAAATTCCAGCAGGTATGTTTTTCAACCACAAAAGGAAATATATACATCGTTTTGATAGTCTTGAAGTTGTGATCCTTAATATATATTCATCCTCACAGTTGGATCCGAAGAGTCCTCATGAGGTCAGCAGTAGATCCTATCGGCCCACTGGTATCACATAATATCCAAGCAATAGACCCCATAGACCTAGTGGGAGTTGAGAAGGAAGAGTATTACCAACAAAATATACTCTGCATACAAATAGTACGTATTATATCCCCGAGCTAGCCCAGAAAGCCCGTAAAAAGGAGCTCCTCATTTAATCCCATGGGCGTAACTGAGTGCAGTTGAAAAATCCACCTAGACTCAATTTGCAAAAGAAGTTTCCGTCTGTTGCCCCCCCTTTCATTAGGGGCAAGTTTTTGCAAACCCACAACTCTGAGTCTCGTCGGAGAACCCCCATGTACTGCTAAAAAGTGTGCAGCCACTGGGGTAAGGGTTTTTCCTTTTTTCAAATCCACACTGGCTAGATGTATGGTAGATATGTGTTTTTGAGCCCTCTTTCTCAATTCCTGAGAGGTCTGTCCAACATATATCATATCACAAGGGCAGATCAAAGCATAAACTACATCTCTGGTTTTGCAGTTGATGTAGGCCCTTAGTGGATATTTGCTCCTTCTAGTTGGATGTTCAAAAGTGTCCCGCGTCGGAGCCATGTGGGGGCAGATACTGCAATCCCCACATGGAAATGATCCCTTCAGATTAATTCCCCTATTCAGCCTGACAGTTGGTCTCAAGAAGTGGCTTTTAGTTAATAAATCCCTAAGGTTTGGTGCTCTTCTTGCTGTCAGTAGCGGTCTATCACAGACAACTTCCATAGTTTGAGCATCAGCCTGTAAAATCCGCCAGTGTTTAGAGATAATATCACTGACCTGTTTCCAGCTGCTGTTGTAGTCTGTGATGAATCTTGTTCCTGTTTCTCGGCAACGTTTCTTTGATGTTATGAGTGAGTCTTGATCATGTTGCTTGGCCCGTTGGAAAGCTGAAGAGATCACCAATTTGGGATAACCCCTTTGTCTAAAACGTTTTGTAAGATCCCAGGCCTGTATCGAGAAGTCGTGGTCAAGAGTACAATTGCGTCTAACTCGTAAAAATTGTCCCGTGGGTACACCCACCTTAGTATGCCAGGGGTGGAAGCTGGAGAAATCTAGAAGTGCGTTGGTTGCCGTTGGTTTTCGAAAGAGGTCTGTCATCAAGTGATTGCCCTGCACAAACACTTTCAGGTCCAAAAAGGTAGTTGCACTATTGGAAAAAGAATAGGTGAGAAAGATATTGTGGGAATTGCGATTTAGATCATCAAGAAACTCAGTGCACTCATCCCTTGTGCCAGTCCAGACGAAAAATACATCGTCTATAAACCGAAACCAAAAAGGTATGCAGTTGTCAAATACCGGGGATGAATATACATATTTCTCTTCCCACCAGCCTAGAAAGATGTTAGCATAGGCAGGTGCACATTTCGCACCCATCGCCACTCCTGACGTTTGCAGAAAGAAAGTCCTGTCAAAAAGGAAAAAATTATAGCGGAGGACAAAGCCCAGTAGATCCAAAAGAAATGAGTCATGTCCGCGATCCGAAAATCTGTTTTTATTTAAGAAGTGAGCCGTCGCCTCAATCCCATCCTGATGATTGATATTAGAGTATAGTGACTCTACATCACAAGTTACTAGAAGAAAATTAGTTGGAAGTTCCATTTGTCCACACATTTCAATAAAGTGGGAAGAGTCACGAATAAAGGAAGGGAGGGACGAAGCTATAGGTTGGAGAAAGAAATCAAGGTACTCACTTGCTTTTTCGAACATGCTACCAATACTGGAGACAATAGGTCTTCCGGGAGGCTTTTTGTTGTCTTTGTGGATCTTCGGCAACATATAAAATGTTGCCGTGACTGGATGTTCCACCCACAGGTACTGTTTTTCCTGCGGAGTAATGATACCCAGCTGTGAGGCCCTGTGAAGTAATGTTTAAAATTTTAAAGAGAACACAGATGTCGGATCAGATGGAAGTTTTTGGTAATACTATATGTTACTCAATTGTCTCTTGGCATCCGCTTCATAAAGCTGGGTAGACCACAAAACAACATTGCCCCCTTTGTCCGCCTCTTTAATAATGAATTCCTTATTGTTCTGCAAATCATAAAGGGCACGTTTTTCATCCATAGTGAGATTAGATAGACTACTCACCTGAGTTGGCATAGCCAAGATGTCCTGTTTCACAACTTCGAAAAATATTTTAATAGCGGGCACCAGGGAGAACGAAGGTGTTCTAAGAGATTTATTTTTTTATGGAAATCTCCCTCTGTTTGGGTCAGGCTCGTTTTCCTCCAACAATTCCAGCAAGTCCTGAAAGGCTTGACGTTCATCCATAGGGATTGTTTGTAGAATATCCGGTTTCTTATAGATGACCTGAAAGGTTAATTTTCTACAGAAAAGATACAAATCCTTTATCAAGACAAATTTATCTGCCGTATGTGTGGGAACAAAAGTCAAACCCTTTTTGAGCACAGATAACTCTGCAGTAGTTGGTACATGCTCAGAGAGGTTGATTACCTGTAAGTTGGAAGAAGAGGAACCTGATTCCTGTGTGACCTGATGAGAAGTACCCGGATCGTTTATTTCCGTCTGGTGGAGTATTTGTGTTGGTAGGGGGGTGCATAACCCCAGTAGCGCGTCACCCGTTTTTTTGTTGTTGTAGTTCCTCTTCCGTCTCCCCCCACGTCTGGTCCGTGGTCTATTTCGCTTCCGGTGGAAGATAAAAAATCACTTGAACTATCTTCCCTATGGGAGGACATGGTGGCCATTGGTGGAGGGCTAGTCATATTGGATCTGTGATGGCGGGGGTTGCCCATGTGTTTCCACTTGTATGCAGTCTTCTGTTCAAAGTCCGTCTTGTCCCTCTGGAGTTTTTTCCGTTTTCTATGTGTCACTTCAGTCTCATATCTATCAAGTGTCTCCTTCAGTTTGACCTTAAAGGCATTAACCCGTCCCTCATCAAAAGCACCTAATTTCAACTCCAATTCCTTAATTGTGGATTTGGTTGAGGCGAATAAATCCCTATCGTGCTCCAGTAATAGATTCATTAATATATTGGAGCAACGATTGAGCCCCTGTTCCCATACCTGTTGAAATGAGACAGATGGTTCCCAAGCTGGGAAAATAGGTATACGCAGACCTCTTGGAATGAAGCCAGATTTTAGATACTCTTCCAGGAATTGAGAAAGAGGGCTCAAAAACACATATCTACCATACATCTAGCCAGTGTGGATTTGAAAAAAGGAAAAACCCTTACCCCAGTGGCTGCACACTTTTTAGCAGTACATGGGGGTTCCCAGACGAGACTCAGAGTTGTGGGTTTGCAAAAAATTGCCCCTAATGAAAGGGAGGGCAACAGACGGAAACTTCTTTTGCAAATTGAGTCTAGGTGGATTTTTCAACTGCACTCAGTTACGCCCATGGGATTAAATGAGGAGCTCCTTTTTACGGGCTTTCTGGGCTAGCTCGGGGATATAATACGTACTATTTGTATGCAGAGTATATTTTGTTGGTAATACTCTTCCTTCTCAACTCCCACTAGGTCTATGGGGTCTATTGCTTGGATATTATGTGATACCAGTGGGCTGATAGGATCTACTGCTGACCTCATGAGGACTCTTCGGATCCAACTGTGAGGATGAATATATATTAAGGATCACAAATTCAAGACTATCAAAACGATGTATATATTTCCTTTTGTGGTTGAAAAACATACCTGCTGGAATTTGACGATCAAACAGATGATGAAAGTAGAGGACATTGGTGGCTATTGGGAGGTCATATTATTTACCGCACTGGAGGACTATGCACCTGCTTCATTATGGATTTTGTTTTACCATCGGGATCATGGAGGGGAAAGCTCCTATTTACATGGACTCATATTTGAACTATGTACAACTGAGTATATATGCTGTTCTAACTATACTTATATCTTCACTGTGGTGATAATGGTACAGATAATAAAAGACACTCAGCATTATATGGGTTTCCTTAAATTTATTTGAGGGGTGGTTAATTGGTTAAACTTGCCATCTTGTTTGTAACCTGATATGCCTGATCATATCTATATGTCCCTATGAATTGTGATAGACGGTTGCAGGAATAACATATTGTGTATTTATCACAAATAACAATGTCCTTTCCTCCGCAGGAACTTTATTTATTGTAGCTCCACTTTCATATGCGCCTTACTATGCGGCTACAGCCTTGTGCCCCCTTTCCCAATACACCCAACGGTGTCTGCTTCTCTTGCCTGTCTTTACTTTTTGCGCAGGCGCAATATGACTCAGATGTGAGTCACAGGTGCGCACGCGCGGTCTATCTCCATGGAGATCCTCTATACTTCCGCCGGGTCACTGCCTCGTGCAGTCAGCGCTTCTCCCGGCATGTACGCCCTGCCTTCCCTTACTGCAGCACAGCGGTAGGTCTTTTCTTTAATGACTACTGATATTTAAAACCTTGTTTCCTCGCCATCAGCATACTTCCCCTGACGAAGCTGCTGCGGCAGCGATACGCATGGGGTCCTTCTCCCACACCCCATTCCGGCCTCTATGGTCTTTAATTACGTGCATGCCGGCTCTTGCTTCAGGGTTTAGTAGCCTTTTCGGTGCTTCCCCTCTTTTGTATCGCCGCACTATACAGGCTTTATGTACCTTGGATTCCACATCTTCTTACCGTCCTGACCAGACATGACGGTTGTTCTTGTCACTACTCCGAGATATTCCCTGGACTATAATCAGGTTGTATGATGACAATATATAGGGGTGATTAGTTGTGGTCTGGGTTAGTACTGTTTGCTAGTTGATCCTATGAGGGCTAAGCATTGCTACTATCATTCTCTTTGTTGTTTGTAGGTCATTATTGCCCTATGTGGAGTGATTCGGCACACATGATATTTCAATTGTTGGTATTTACATTATCTAGGAATGGGGATGTGACATGTTTATATGCCTGTTTTTAATTGTTTTTATATCGCTTTTTGGTGTTTAATAAAGGTTGTGTATTTTTCTATTATATGTGGTTGTGCAGGCGTTATCTTTAGTCCAGCTTTTTCTTCTTCTTTTGGTATCCGACATTTCCGACCGCGCATGCGCGGCCGGAACTCCGCCCCCGCCTCCCCGCACCTCACAATGGGGCAGCGGATGTGTTGAAAAAACAGCATCCTCTGCACCCGTTGTGCGGCGCTTACAACGCTAGCGTCGGTACGTCGGCCCGACACACTGCGATGGGCCGAGTACGACGCTAGTGTAAAAGTAGCCTTAGGCTTCTTTCACACTTGCGTCGGTACGGGGCGGTCGCAATGCGTCAGCCCGACGTACCGACGCACGTTGTGAAAATTGTGCACAACGGGTGCAGTGGATGCAGTTTTTCAACGCATCCGCTGCCCAGTCTATGTCTTGGGGAGGAGGGGGCAGAGTTACGGCCACGCATGCGCGGAAATGGCGGACGCGATGTACAAAAAAAAGGTTACATTGAACTTTTTTTGTAACGACGGTCCGCCAAAACACAACGGATCCAGTGCACGATGGACGCGACGTGTGGCCATCTGTCGGTAATACAAGTCTATGGGCAAAAAAGGCATCCTGTGGGCACATTTGCAGGATCCATTTTTTGTCCAAAACGACGGATTGTGACGGATGCCACACGACGCAAGTGTGAAAGTAGCCTTAGGGTTAGGGTTGGGGCTAAAGTTAGGGCTAGGGTTAGGGTTGGGGCTAAAATTAGGGTTAGGGTTAGGGTTGGGGCTAAAGTTAGGGATAGAGTTGGGATTAGGGTTAGGGTTTGGATTAGGGTTGGTATTAGGGTTACGGTTGGAATTAGGGTTACGTTTGGGATTAGGGTTGGGATTAGGGTTAGGGTTGGGATTAGGGTTAAGGTTAGGGTTGGGATTAGGGTTAGGGGTGTATTGGGATTAGGGTTAGGTTTGAGGTTAGGGTTCAGATTAGGGTTAGGGGTGTGTTGGATTTAGGGTTTTGATTAGGGTTATGGTTAGAGTTGAGATTAGGGCTGTTTTGGGGTTAGGGTTGTGATTATCGTTAGGGTTGTGATTAGGATTATGGATTGGGTTGAGATTAGGGTTAGGGGTGTGTTGGAGTTAGGGTTGGAGTTAGAATTGGGGGGTTTCCACTGTTTAGGTACATCAGGGGGTCTCCAAACACGACAGACAATTTTGCGCTAAAAAAGTCAAATGGTGCTCCCTCCCTTCTGAGCTCTGCCGTGCCAAACAGTGGTTTACCCCCACATATGGGGCATCAGCATACTCGGGATAAATTGGACAACAACTTTTGGGGTCCAATTTCTCCTGTTACCCTTGTGAAAATAAAAACTTGGGGGCTAAAAATCTTTTTTTTGGGAAAAAAATATTTTTTTATTTTCACTACTCTGCATTATAAACTTCTGTGAAGCACTTGGGCATTCAAAGTTCTCACCACATATCTAGATAAGTTCCATGGGGGGTCTAGTTTCCAAAATGGTGTCACTTGTGGGGAGTTTCCACTGTTTAGGCACATTAGGGGCTCTCCAAACGCGACATGGCGTCCGATCTCAATTCCAGCCAATTCTGCATTGAAACAGTCAAACGGCACTTCTTCACTTCCAAGCTCTGCGGTGCGCCCAAACAGTGGTTTACCTCCACATATGGGGTATTGGCGTACTCAGGAGAAATTGCACAACAAAATTTGTGGTCAAATTTATGTTTTTACACTTGTGAAAATTTAAAAAAATGGTTCTGAAGTAAAATGTTTGCAAAAAAAAGTTAAATGTTCATTTTTTTCTCCCACATTGTTTCAGTTCCTGTGAAGTACGTAAAGGGTTAATAAACTTCTTGAATGTGGTTTTGAGCAGCTTGAGGGGTGCAGTTTTTAGAATGGTGTCACACTTGGTTATTTTCTATCATATAGACCCCTCAAAATGACTTCAAAGGTGATGTGGTCCCTAAAAAAAACATAGTGTTGTAAAAATGAGAAATTGCTGGTCAACTTTTAACCCTTATAACTCCCTAAAAAAAAAAATTTTGTTTCCAAAATTGTGCTGATGTAAAGTGGACATGTGGGAAATGTTATTTATTAACTATTTTTCGTGACATATCTCTCTGATTTAAGGGCATAAAGATACAAAATTTGAAAATTGCAAAATTTTAAATTTTTTTGCCATATTTCCATTTTTTTCATAAATAATCGCAAGTAATATCGAAGAAATGTTACCACTAACTTGAAGTACAATACGTCACAAAAAAACAATCTCAGAATCAGCGGGATCCGATAAAGCGTTCCAGAGTTATAACCTCATAAAATGACAGTGGTCAGAATTGTAAAAATTGGCTCGGTCATTAAGTACCAAATTGGCTCTGTCACTAAGGTGTTAACCCCTTTCTGACATCTGACGTACTATCCCGTCGAGGTGGGGTGGGCCCGTATGACCACCGACGGGATAGTACGTCATACGCGATCGGCCGCGCTCACGGGGGGAGCGCGGCCGGGTGTCAGCTGCATATCGCAGTTGACATCCGGCACTATGTGCCAGGAGCGGTCACGGACCGCCCCCGGCACATTAACCCCCGGCACACCGCGATCAAACATGATCGCGGTGTACCGGCGGTATAGGGAAGCATCGCGCAGGGAGGGGACTCCCTGCGGGCTTCCCTGAGACCCCCGGAGCAACGCGATGTGATCGCGTTGCTCCGAGGGTCTCCTACCTCCCTCCTCGCCGCAGGTCCCGGATCCAAGATGGCCACGGCATCCGGGTCCTGCAGGGAGGGAGGTGGCTTACCGAGTGCCTGCTCAGAGCAGGCGCTGGTAAGCCTGCAGCCCTGCACAGCAGATCGTCGATCTGACAGAGTGCTGTGCACACTGTCAGATCAATGATCTGTAATGTCCCCCCCCTGGGACAAAGTAAAAAAGTAAAAAAAAAAATCCCCACATGTGTGTAAAAAAAAAATAAAAAAAATATCCTAAATAAAGAAAAAAAAAATATATTATTCCCATAAATATATTTCTTTAGCTAAATAAAATAAAACAAACAATAAAAGTACACATATTTAGTATCGCCGCATCCATAACAACCCAACCTATAAAACTGCCCCATTAGTTAACCCCTTCAGTAAACACCGTAAGAAAAAAAAACGAGGCAAAAAACAACGCTTTATTATCATATCGCCGAACAAAAAGTGGAATAACACGCGATCAAAAAGACTGATATAAATAACCATGGTACCGCTGAAAACGTCATCTTGTCTCGCAAAAAACGAGCTGCCATACAGCATCATCAGCAAAAAATTAAAAAAGTTATAGTCCTGAGAATAAAGCGATACCAAAATAATTATTTTTTCTATAAAATAGTTTTTATCGTATAAAAGCGCCAAAACATAAAAAAATGATATAAATGAGATATCGCTGTAATCGTACTAACCCGACAAATAAAACTGATTTATCAATTTTACCAAACGCGGAACGGTATAAACGCCTCCCCCAAAAGAAATTCATGAATAGCTGGTTTTTGATCACTCTGCCTCACAAAAATCGGAATAAAAAGCGATCAAAAAATGTCACGTGTCCGAAAATGTTACCAATAAAAACGTCAACTCGTCCCGCAAAAAACAAGATCTCACATGACTCTGTGGACTCAAATATGGAAAAATTACAGCTCTCAAAATGTGGTAACGCAAAAAATATTTTTTGCAATGAAAAGCGTCTTTCAGTGTGTGACGGCTGCCAATCATAAAAATCCGCTAAAAAACCCGCTATAAAAGTAAATCAAACCCCCCTTCATCACCCCCTTAGTTAGGGAAAAATAAAAAAATTAAAAAATGTATTTATTTCCATTTTCCCATTAGGGTTAGGGTTAGGGCTAGAGTTAGGACTAGAGTTAGGGTTAGGGTTAGGGCAAGGGTTAGGGCTAGGGTTAGGGCTAGGGTTAGGGCTAGGGTTGAGGCTAGGGTTGGGGCTAGGGTTAGGGTTAGGGCTAGGGTTGGGGCTAGGGTTAGGGTTAGGGCTAGGGTTAGGGCTAGGGTTGGGGCTAGGGTTAGGGCTAGGGTTAGGGCTAGGATAAGGGCTAGTGTTACGGCTAGTGTTAGGGCTAGTGATAGGGCTAGTGATAGGGCTAGGGTTATTGCTAGGGTTAGGGCTAGGGTTAGGGCTAGGGTTGGGGCTAGGGTTGGGGCTACAGTTAGGGTTGGGGCTAAAGATAGGGTTAGGGTTTGGATTACATTTACGGTTGGGAATAGGGTTGGGTGTGTCTGGGTTAGAGGAGTGGTTAGGGTTACTGTTGGGATTAGGGTAAGGGGCGTGTTTGGATTAGGGTTTCAGTTATAATTGGGGGGTTTTCACTGTTTAGGCACATCAGGGGCTCTCCAAACGGGACATGGCATCCGATCTGAATTCCAGCCAATTCTGCGTTGAAAAAGGAAAACAGTGCTCCTTCCCTTCAGAGCTCTCCCGTGTGCCCAAACAGGGGTTTACCCCAACATATGGGGTATCAGCGTACTCAGGACAAATTGGACATCATCTGTTGGGGTCCAATTTCTCCTGCTACCCTTGGGAAAATACAAAACTGGGGGCCAAAAAATAAGTTTTGTGGGAAATTTTTTATTTTTTATTTTCACGGCTCTGCGTTGTAAACTGTAGTGAGACACTTGGGGGTTCAAAGTTCTCACAACACATCTAGATGAGTTCCTTGGGGGGTCTAGTTTCCGATATGGGGTCACTTGTGGGGGGTTTGTGCTGTTTGGGTACATCAGGGGCTCTGCAAATGCAACGTGACGCCTGCAGACCAATCCATTTAAGTCTGCATTCCAAATGGCGCTCCTTCCCTTCCGAGCTCTGTCATGTGCCCAAACAGTGGTTCCCCCCCACATATGGGGTATCAGCGTACTCAGGACAAATTGGACAACAACTTTTGGGGTCCAATTTATCCTGATACCCTTGTGAAAATACAAAACTGGGGGCTAAAAAATCATTTTTGTGAAAAAAAAAAAGAATTTTTATTTTCACGGCTCTGCGTTATAAACTGTAGTGAAACACTTGGGGGTTCAAAGTTCTCACAACACATCTAGATAAGTTCCTTGGGGGGTCTAGTTTCCAATATGGGGTCACTTGTGGGGGGTTTGTACTGTTTGGGTACATCAGGGGCTCTGCAAATGCAACGTGACGCCTGCAGACCAATCCATTTAAGTCTGCATTCCAAATGGCGCTCCTTTACTTCTGAGCTCTGTCATGCGCCCAAACAGTGGTTCCCCCCCACATATGGGGTATCAGCATACTCAGGGCAAATTGGACAACAACTTTTGGGGTCCAATTTATCCTGATACCCTTGTGAAAATACAAAACTGGGGGCTAAAAAATAATTTTTGTGAAAAAAAAAATAATTTTTATTTTCACGGCTCTGCGTTATAAACTGTAGTGAAACACTTGGGGGTTCAAAGCTCTCAAAACACATCTAGATAAGTTCCTTAGGGGGTCTACTTTCCAAAATGGTGTCACTTGTGGGGGTTTTTAATGTTTAGGCACATCAGGGGCTCTCCAAACGCAACATGGCATCCCATCTTAATTCCAGTCAATTTTGCATTGAAAAGTAAAATAGCGCTCCTTCCCTTCAGAGCTCTCCCGTGTGCCCAAACAGGGGTTTACCCCAACATATGGGGTATCAGCGTACTCAGGAAAAATTGGACATCATCTGTTGGGGTCCAATTTCTCCTGCTACCCTTGGGAAAATACAAAACTGGGGGCCAAAAAATAAGTTTTGTGGGAAAAAATTTTTTTTTTTATTTTCACGGCTCTGCGTTGTAAACTGTAGTGAGACACTTGGGGGTTCAAAGTTCTCACAACACATCTAGATGAGTTCCTTGGGGGGTCTAGTTTCCGATATGGGGTCACTTGTGGGGGGTTTGTGCTGTTTGGGTACATCAGGGGCTCTGCAAATGCAACGTGACGCCTGCAGACCAATCCATTTAAGTCTGCATTCCAAATGGCGCTCCTTCCCTTCCGAGCTCTGTCATGTGCCCAAACAGTGGTTCCCCCCCACATATGGGGTATCAGCGTACTCAGGACAAATTGGACAACAACTTCTGGGGTCCAATTTATCCTGATACCCTTGTGAAAATACAAAACTGGGGGCTAAAAAATTATTTTTCTGAAAAAAAAAAAAAGAATTTTTATTTTCACGGCTCTGCGTTATAAACTGTAGTGAAACACTTGGGGGTTCAAAGTTCTCACAACACATCTAGATAAGTTCCTTGGGGGGTCTAGTTTCCAATATGGGGTCACTTGTGGGGGGTTTGTACTGTTTGGGTACATCAGGGGCTCTGCAAATGCAACATGATGCCTGCAGACCAATCCATTTAAGTCTGCATTCCAAATGGCGCTCCTTTACTTCCGAGCTCTGTCATGCGCCCAAACAGTGGTTCCCCCCCACATTTGGGGTATCAGCGTACTCAGGGCAAATTGGACAACAACTTTTGGGGTCCAATTTATCCTGATACCCTTGTGAAAATACAAAACTGGGGGCTAAAAAATAATTTTTGTGAAAAAAAAAAGAATTTTTATTTTCACGGCTCTGCGTTATAAACTGTAGTGAAACAATTGGGGGTTCAAAGCTCTCAAAACACATCTAGATAAGTTCCTTAGGGGGTCTACTTTCCAAAATGGTGTCACTTGTGGGGGTTTTTAATGTTTAGGCACATCAGGGGCTCTCCAAACGCAACATGGCATCCCATCTTAATTCCAGTCAATCTTGCATTGAAAAGTAAAATAGCGCTCCTTCCCTTCAGAGCTCTCCCGTGTGCCCAAACAGGGGTTTACCCCAACATATGGGGTATCAGCGTACTCAGGAAAAATTGGACATCATCTGTTGCGGTCCAATTTCTCCTGCTACCCTTGGGAAAATACAAAACTGGGGGCCAAAAAATAAGTTTTGTGGGAAAATTTTTTTTTTTTTATTTTCACGGCTCTGCGTTGTAAACTGTAGTGAGACACTTGGGGGTTCAAAGTTCTCACAACACATCTAGATGAGTTCCTTGGGGGGTCTAGTTTCCGATATGGGGTCACTTGTGGGGGGTTTGTGCTGTTTGGGTACATCAGGGGCTCTGCAAATGCAACGTGACGCCTGCAGACCAATCCATTTAAGTCTGCATTCCAAATGGCGCTCCTTCCCTTCCGAGCTCTGTCATGTGCCCAAACAGTGGTTCCCCCCCACATATGGGGTATCAGCGTACTCAGGACAAATTGCACAACAACTTTTGTGGTCTAATTTCTTCTCTTACCCTTGGGGAAATTAAAAAATGGGGGCGAGAAGATCATTTTTGTGAAAAAATATGATTTTTTATTTTTACAGTTCTGCATTATAAACTTCTGCGAAGCACTTGTTGGGTCAAAGTGCTCAACACACATCTAGATAAGTTCCCTAAGGGGTCTACTTTCCAAAATGGTGTCACTTGTGGGGGGTTTCAATGTTTAGGCACATCAGGGGCTCTCCAAACGCAACATGGTGTCCCATCTCAATTCCAGGCAATTTTGCATTGAAAAGTCAAATGGCGCTCCTTCCCTTCCGAGCTCTGCCCTGCGCCCAAACAATGGTTTACACCCACATATGGGGTATCAGCGTACTCAGGACAAATTGCACAACAATGGATGGGGTCCAATTTCTTCTCTTACCCTTGGGAAAATAAAAAATTGAGGGCGAAAAGATCATTTTTGTGAAAAAATATGATTTTTTATTTTTACGGCTCTGCATTATAAACTTCTGTGAAGCACTTGTTGGGTCAAAGTGCTCAACACACATCTAGATAAGTTCCTTAGGGGGTCTACTTTCCAAAATGGTGTCACTTGTGGGGGGTTTCAATGTTTAGGCACATCAGGGGCTCTCCAAATGCAACATGGCGTCCCATCTCAATTCCAGTCAATTTTGCATTGAAAAGTCAAATGGCGCTCCTTTCCTTCCGAGCTCTGCCATGCGCCTAAACAGTAGTTTACCCCCACATATGGGATATCAGCGTACTCAGGACAAATTGTACAACAACTTTTGGGGTCTATTTTCTCCTGTTACCCTTGGTAAAATAAAACAAATTGGAGCTGAAATAAATTTTGTGTGAAAAAAAATTAAATGTTCATTTTTATTTAAACATTCCAAAAATTCCTGTGAAACACCTGAAGGGTTAATAAACTTCTTGAATGTGGTTTTGAGCACCTTGAGGGGTGCAGTTTTTATAATGGTGTCATACTTGGGTATTTTATCTCATATAGACCCCTCAAAATGACTTCAAATGAGATGTGGTCCCTAAAAAAAAAATGGTGTTGTAAAAATGAGAAATTGCTGGTCAACTTTTAACCCTTATAACTCCGTCACAAAAAAAAATTTTGGTTCCAAAATTGTGCTGATGTAAAGTAGACAGGTGGGAAATGTTACTTATTAAGTATTTTGCGTGACATATGTCTGTGATTTAAGGGCATAAAAATTCAAAGTTGGAAAATTGCGAAATTTTCAAAATTGTCACCAAATATTCGTTTTTTTCACAAATAAACGCAAGTTATATCGAATAAATTTTACCACTATCATGAAGTACAATATGTCACGAGAAAACATTGTCAGAATCGCCAAGATCTGTTGAAGCGTTCCAGAGTTATAACCTCATAAAGGGACAGTGGTCAGAATTGTAAAAATTGGCCCGGTCATTAACGTGCAAACCACCCTTGGGGGTGAAGGGGTTAAAGAGCATCTGACAAGTTGCATGGACCTCCATGCTCTAAACCAAAAATGTCACTCCAGTACCAGGCATAGGGAATGCCCAGCTTCTCATGAATTTGTACGGACTGTTGCATCATGCCACAACCATGCAACACCCTATTTCCACCATAGTTCTGCCCATGTCAGCGGAGATGGGAGAAACTGGCAAAAGATGCCAAAGAATTGCAAAATGTAGACGCAATTCCAATTTGTACCTAATTTTCAAAGCATTTAAGCCAGAATTCGGGCTTGAAAACTTTGATGAATGCTGCCCTCTGTGTACACATAGCCTTACAAGGCAGTAGTCTACAATCACAAATTTGGATTGAGGACAACAACAAAAAATGGCCAATATTCAAAAACTCTCAATCATGATTGTTTTCTCCTTTGCCAACACTTTACAAGTAAACAAGCTTGATGTACTGTATTAACCCCTTAGTGACAGAGCCAATTTGGTACTTAATGACCGAGCCAATTTTTATAATTCTGACCACTGTCACTTTATGAGGTTATAACTGTGGAATACTTTAAAGGATCCCGCTGATTCTGAGACTGTTTTTTCGTGACATATTGTACTTCATGTTAGTGGTAACATTTCTTCGATATTACTTGCGATTATTTATGAAAAAAATGGAAATATGGCGAAAAGTTTTAAAATTTTGCAATTTTCAAACTTTGTATTTTTATGCCCTTAAATCAGAGAGATATGTCACGAAAAATAGTTAAAAATAACATTTCCCACATGTCTACTTTACATCAGCACAATTTTGGAAACAATTTTTTTTTTTGTTAGGGAGTTATAAGGGTTAAAAGTTGACCAGCAATTTCTCATTATTACAACACCATTTTTTTTTAGGGATCACATCACATTTGAAGTCATTTTGAGGGGTCTATATGATAGAAAATAACCAAGTGTGACACCATTCTAAAAACTGCACCCCTCAAGGTGCTCAAAACCACCTTCATGAAGCTTACTAACCCTTTACGTGCTTCACAGGAACATTTTACCTCAGAACCATTTTTTTTTATTTTCACAAGTGTAAAAACAGAAATTTAACCATAAATTTTGTTGTGCCCCCAAGTTTTTATTTTCACAAGGGTAACAGGAGAAATTGGACCGCAAAAGTTGTTGTCCAATTTATCCCGAGTACGCTGATGCCCCATATGTGGGGGTAAACCACTGTTTGGGCGCACGGCAGAGCTCAGAAGGGAGGGAGCACCATTTGACTTTTTGAGCGCAAAATTGGCTGTCGTGTTTGGAGACCCCCTGATGTACCTAAACAGTGGAAACCCCCCCAATTCTAAATCCAACCCTAACCCCAACACACCCCTAACCCTAATCCCAACCCGATCCATAATCCTAATCACAACCCTAACGATTAGGGTTGAGCGAAACGGGTCGATCATTTTCAAAAGTCGCCGACTTTTGGCTAAGTCGGCGTCTCATGAAACCCGATCCGACCCCTGTGCTTGTCGGCCATGCGGTACGCGACTTTCGCGCCAAAGTCGCGTTTCAATGACGCGAAAAGCGCCATTTCTCAGCCAATGAAGGTGAACGCAGAGTGTGGGCAGCGTGATGACATAGATCCTGGTCCCCACCATCTTAGAGAAGGGCATTGCAGTGATTGGCTTGCTGTCTGCGGCGTCACAGGGGCTATAAAGGGGCGTTCCCGCCGACCGCCATCTTACTGCTGCTGATCTGAGCTTAGGGACAGGTTGCTGCCGCTTCGTCAGAAGCAGGGAGAGCGTTAGGCAGGGTCCACTAACCACCAAACCGCTTGTGCTGCAGCGATTTCCACTGTCCAACACCACCTTCGGTGTGCAGGGACTGTGGAAGCTATTTTTTTTTTTTTTCCCCTCAGCGCTGTAGCTCATTGGGCTGCCCTAGAAGGCTCCGTGATAGCTGTATTGCTGTGTGTACGCCACTGTGGAAACCAACTGCTTTTTTCAAAGCACATATCCTCTTGTTCCTTCCTTTCTGCACAGCTATCTTTTTTGTTTGTCCACACTTTTTATTTAATTTGTGCATCAGTCCACTCCTATTGCTGCCTGCCATACCTGGCTTACATTACTGCAGGGAGATAGTAATTGTAGGACAGTCCCTGTTTTTTTTTTGTTTTTTTTGTGGGAGATTAAGATTGGCATTTCTGCTACAGTGCCATCCCTGTGTGTGCCATCTCTCACTGAGTGGGCCATAGAAAGCCTATTTATTTTTTCCGTGATTTGTGTTCTAAATTCTACCTCAACACAAAAACACTACATCAATCAGTGGGAGAAAAATATGGGCCTCAGTCAGGGCTTGTGTGCCACTGCTGTGTGTGCTATCTCTCATTCAGTGGGCTATAGCAAGCCTATTTTTTTTTTTTTTTTTTTTAATATTATTTGGTTTCTAAAGTCTCCCTGAAAAAAAAAAAAAAACCTAAAAAAACAGTGGGAGAGTAATATTGCCCTTTCAGCTTGTGTGCCAGTCTTGACTCCTGGGTGTGCCACCTCTCTCCCTCTCATTCAGTGGGCCATAGAAAGCCTATTTATTTTTTTTTTTAAATATTATTGGGTTTCTAAAGTCTCCCTTAAAAAACAAAAAATACATAAAAAAACAGTGGGAGAGTAATATTGCCCTTTCAGCTTGTGTGCCAGGCTTGACTCCTGGGTGTGCCACCTCTCTCCCTCTCATTCAGTGGGCCATAGAAAGCCTATTTATTTATTTTTTTAAATATTATTGGGTTTCTAAAGTCTCCCTTAAAAAACAAAAAATACATAAAAAAACAGTGGGAGAGTAATATTGCCCTTTCAGCTTGTGTGCCAGTCTTGACTCCTGGGTGTGCCACCTCTCTCTCATTCAGTGGGCCATAGAAAGCATTTTTTTTTTTTCCTTGATTTGTGTTCTAAAATCTACCTCAACACAAAAACACTACATCAATCAGTGGGAGAAAAATATTGCCCTCAGTCAGGGCTTGTGTGCCACTGCTGTGTGTGCTATCTCTCATTCAGTGGGCTATAGAAAGCCTATTTATTTATTTATTTTTTTTCTTATTATTTGGTTTCTAAAGTCTCCCTGAAAAAAAAAAAAAACATAAAAAAACAGTGGGAGAGTAATATTGCCCTTTCAGCTTGTGTGCCAGTCTTGACTCCTGGGTGTGCCACCTCTCTCCCTCTCATTCAGTGGGCCATAGAAAGCCTATTTATTTATTTTTTTAAAATATTATTGGGTTTCTAAAGTCTCCCTGAAAAAAAAAAATACATAAAAAAACAGTGGGAGAGTAATATTGCCCTTTCAGCTTGTGTGCCAGTCTTGACTCCTGGGTGTGCCACCTCTCTCCCTCTCATTCAGTGGGCCATAGAAAGCCTATTTATTTTTTTTTTTAAATATTATTGGGTTTCTAAAGTCTCCCTTAAAAAACAAAAAATACATAAAAAAACAGTGGGAGAGTAATATTGCCCTTTCAGCTTGTGTGCCAGTCTTGACTCCTGGGTGTGCCACCTCTCTCTCATTCAGTGGGCCATAGAAAGCATTTTTTTTTTTTCCTTGATTTGTGTTCTAAAATCTACCTCAACACAAAAACACTACATCAATCAGTGGGAGAAAAATATTGGCCTCAGTCAGGGCTTGTGTGCCACTGCTGTGTGTGCTATCTCTCATTCAGTGGGCTATAGAAAGCCTATTTATTTATTTATTTTTTTTCTTATTATTTGGTTTCTAAAGTCTCCCTGAAAAAAAAAAAAAAAAACATAAAAAAACAGTGGGAGAGTAATATTGCCCTTTCAGCTTGTGTGCCAGTCTTGACTCCTGGGTGTGCCACCTCTCTCCCTCTCATTCAGTGGGCCATAGAAAGCCTATTTATTTATTTTTTTAAATATTATTGGGTTTCTAAAGTCTCCCTTAAAAAACAAAAAATACATAAAAAAACAGTGGGAGAGTAATATTGCCCTTTCAGCTTGTGTGCCAGGCTTGACTCCTGGGTGTGCCACCTCTCTCCCTCTCATTCAGTGGGCCATAGAAAGCCTATTTATTTATTTTTTTAAATATTATTGGGTTTCTAAAGTCTCCCTGAAAAAAAAAAATACATAAAAAAACAGTGGGAGAGTAATATTGCCCTTTCAGCTTGTGTGCCAGTCTTGACTCCTGGGTGTGCCACCTCTCTCCCTCTCATTCAGTGGGCCATAGAAAGCCTATTTATTTTTTTTTTAAAATATTATTGGGTTTCTAAAGTCTCCCTGAAAAAAAAAAAATACATAAAAAAACAGTGGGAGAGTAATATTGCCCTTTCAGCTTGTGTGCCAGTCTTGACTCCTGGGTGTGCCACCTCTCTCTCATTCAGTGGGCCATAGAAAGCATTTTTTTTTTTCCCTGATTTGTGTTCTAAAATCTACCTCAACACAAAAACACTACATCAATCAGTGGGAGAAAAATATTGGCCTCAGTCAGGGCTTGTGTGCCACTGCTGTGTGTGCTATCTCTCATTCAGTGGGCTATAGAAAGCCTATTTATTTATTTATTTTTTTTCTTATTATTTGGTTTCTAAAGTCTCCCTGAAAAAAAAAAAAAAAAAACATAAAAAAACAGTGGGAGAGTAATATTGCCCTTTCAGCTTGTGTGCCAGTCTTGACTCCTGGGTGTGCCACCTCTCTCCCTCTCATTCAGTGGGCCATAGAAAGCCTATTTATTTATTTTTTAAAATATTATTGGGTTTCTAAAGTCTCCCTGAAAAAAAAAAAATACATAAAAAAACAGTGGGAGAGTAATATTGCCCTTTCAGCTTGTGTGCCAGTCTTGACTCCTGGGTGTGCCACCTCTCTCCCTCTCATTCAGTGGGCCATAGAAAGCCTATTTATTTTTTTTTTAAATATTATTGGGTTTCTAAAGTCTCCCTTAAAAAACAAAAAATACATAAAAAAACAGTGGGAGAGTAATATTGCCCTTTCAGCTTGTGTGCCAGTCTTGACTCCTGGGTGTGCCACCTCTCTCTCATTCAGTGGGCCATAGAAAGCATTTTTTTTTTTTTCCTTGATTTGTGTTCTAAAATCTACCTCAACACAAAAACACTACATCAATCAGTGGGAGAAAAATATTGGCCTCAGTCAGGGCTTGTGTGCCACTGCTGTGTGTGCTATCTCTCATTCAGTGGGCTATAGAAAGCCTATTTATTTATTTATTTTTTTTCTTATTATTTGGTTTCTAAAGTCTCCCTGAAAAAAAAAAAAAACCATAAAAAAACAGTGGGAGAGTAATATTGCCCTTTCAGCTTGTGTGCCAGTCTTGACTCCTGGGTGTGCCACCTCTCTCCCTCTCATTCAGTGGGCCATAGAAAGCCTATTTATTTTTTTTTTTAAATATTATTGGGTTTCTAAAGTCTCCCTTAAAAAACAAAAAATACATAAAAAAACAGTGGGAGAGTAATATTGCCCTTTCAGCTTGTGTGCCAGGCTTGACTCCTGGGTGTGCCACCTCTCTCCCTCTCATTCAGTGGGCCATAGAAAGCCTATTTATTTATTTTTTTAAATATTATTGGGTTTCTAAAGTCTCCCTGAAAAAAAAAAATACATAAAAAAACAGTGGGAGAGTAATATTGCCCTTTCAGCTTGTGTGCCAGTCTTGACTCCTGGGTGTGCCACCTCTCTCCCTCTCATTCAGTGGGCCATAGAAAGCCTATTTATTTTTTTTTTTAAATATTATTGGGTTTCTAAAGTCTCCCTGAAAAAAAAAAAAAACATAAAAAAACAGTGGGAGAGTAATATTGCCCTTTCAGCTTGTGTGCCAGTCTTGACAACTGGGTGTGCCACCTCTCTCCCTCTCATTCAGTGGGCCATAGAAAGCCTATTTATTTATTTTTTTAAATATTATTGGGTTTCTAAAGTCTCCCTTAAAAAACAAAAAATACATAAAAAAACAGTGGGAGAGTAATATTGCCCTTTCAGCTTGTGTGCCAGGCTTGACTCCTGGGTGTGCCACCTCTCTCCCTCTCATTCAGTGGGCCATAGAAAGCCTATTTATTTATTTTTTTAAATATTATTGGGTTTCTAAAGTCTCCCTGAAAAAAAAAAATACATAAAAAAACAGTGGGAGAGTAATATTGCCCTTTCAGCTTGTGTGCCAGTCTTGACTCCTGGGTGTGCCACCTCTCTCCCTCTCATTCAGTGGGCCATAGAAAGCCTATTTATTTATTTTTTTAAATATTATTGGGTTTCTAAAGTCTCCCTGAAAAAACAAAAAATACATAAAAAAACAGTGGGAGAGTAATATTGCCCTTTCAGCTTGTGTGCCAGTCTTGACTCCTGGGTGTGCCACCTCTCTCTCATTCAGTGGGCCATAGAAAGCATTTTTTTTTTTTTCCTTGATTTGTGTTCTAAAATCTACCTCAACACAAAAACACTACATCAATCAGTGGGAGAAAAATATTGGCCTCAGTCAGGGCTTGTGTGCCACTGCTGTGTGTGCTATCTCTCATTCAGTGGGCTATAGAAAGCCTATTTATTTATTTATTTTTTTTCTTATTATTTGGTTTCTAAAGTCTCCCTGAAAAAAAAAAAAAAAACATAAAAAAACAGTGGGAGAGTAATATTGCCCTTTCAGCTTGTGTGCCAGTCTTGACTCCTGGGTGTGCCACCTCTCTCTCTCATTCAGTGGGCTATAGAAAGCCTATTTTTTTTTTTTTTTTTTTTTATATTATTTGGTTTCTAAAGTCTCCCTGAAATAAAAAAAAAACTTAAAAAAACAGTGGGAGAGTAATATTGCCCTTTCAGCTTGTGCGCCAGTCTTGACTCCTGGGTGTGCCACCTCTCTCTCTCTAATTGTGGGCCATAGAACGCCTTTTTTTTTTTTTTTTTTTAATATTATTTGGTTTCTAAAGTCTCCCTGAGAAAAAAAAAAAAAAAAATTAGGTGGGAGATTAATATTGACATTAGTGCTTGAGTGACAGTCCTGCGTGTGTGTCATCTCTGTGATTTTGTGCCACAGAAAACAGAGTGTGTAACATTGTGCCTGATTTTCCTTGTGGTCTCACCAACCTGTTAAGGGATATTGAAATCATACTGAAGTTATAGCTCACCGTGTAAGTTGTTTGACAGCAACAAATAAAGTTACTTTGGTTAAGATTTTAAAACAATGAGGAAGTCTGGTGCAAGAGGTCGTCGTGGGCGTTCATTGTCAGCTGGTAATGATGGTAGTGGTAGTGGAGCATCAGGTGGTCGTGGGGATAAAAATATTCCACCTAAGTCTGGAGCTGTGGAGCCAGTTTCGTCGTCAGGCTACACAAGGCCTCGAACGCTCTCTTTTCTGGGAGTAGGAAAACCGCTTTTAAAGGCGGAGCAGCAACAGCAAGTTTTGGCTTACATTGCAGACTCAGCCTCTAGCTCTTTTGCCTCCTCTTCCGAAACTGGTAAATGTAAAAGCAGCGCGTCGCTTGTGGATGTTCACGGTCAGGGACAAGTCGCTTCCTTGTCCTCCTCAGCAAAAACTACAACAAGAGAGAAGGATGCAGCAGGCGACACAACGGGTCACTCCATGGAGCTCTTTACACATACCGTCCCTGGCTTAGAAAGTGAAACATTTAACAGGCCATGCCCATTACAAGTATATTCTGACATGGAGTGCACTGATGCACAGCCACAGCCAGAGTACTATGCTGCTCCTTTGACTCAGACCACCACATTGCCCTCTCAGGGTACAGATCCACAATCAGACCCTGATGAGACTATGTTGCCCCGCCACGAACGCTATACCACCGACCGACACAGTGACACAGACGAAGTTGCACACGAGCTCGAAGAGGAGGTAATAGATGACCCAGTTATTGACCCCGATTGGCAGCCATTGGGGGAACAGGGTGCAGGCGGCAGTAGTTCAGAAGCGGAGGTGGAGGAGGGGCCGCAGCAGGCATCAACATCGCAACAGGTTCCATCTGCCGGGCCCGTATCTGGCCCAAAACGCGTGTCAAAGCCAAAACCTGTTGGAGCACAGCGTTGCCATCCGGTTAAAGCTCAGTCTGCAATCCCTGAAAAGGGATCCGAGTCTAGGAAGAGTGCAGTCTGGCATTTTTTTAAACAACATCCAACTGATCAGCGCAAAGTCATCTGTCAAAAATGTTCAACTAGCTTAAGCAGAGGTCAGAATCTGAAAAGTCTAAATACTAGTTGCATGCATAGACACTTAACCACCATGCATTTTCAAGCCTGGACTAACTACCAAACGTCCCTCAAGGTTGTAGCACCCTCGGCCAATGAAGCTAGTCAGCAACGCAACATCCCTTCCGTCACTGTAAGGCCACCATTTTCCGCACCACCGGCAGTATCTGTGCAGGTTTCTTTGCCAGCCAAAAGCAGTCAGGGTCAGGGAATCACCAGTTTTGTAGGAGGAAATATTGCATCTAGGGCACCGGCGGAAACAATACCGTCTCCAACCGTCTCTCAGTCTGCCATGTACACCGGCACACCCGAAAGTTCCACGATCTCCAGCTCTCCAGTCCAGCTCACCCTACATGAGACTCTGGTTAGAAAAAGGAAGTACTTATCCTCGCATCCGCGTACACAGTGTTTTAACGCCCACATAGCTAGACTAATCTCGTTAGAGATGATGCCCTACCGGTTAGTTGAAAGCGAAGCTTTCAAAGCCCTGATGGAGTACGCTGAACCACGATACGAGCTACCCAGTCGACACTTTTTTTCCAGAAAAGCCATCCCAGCCCTGCACCAGCATGTTAAACAGCGCATCGTCCATGCACTCAGGCAATCTTTGAGTACAAAGGTGCACCTGACTACAGATGCATGGACCAGTAGGCATGGCCAGGGACGTTATGTGTCCATCACGGCACACTGGGTGAATGTGGTGGATGCAGGGTCCACAGGCGACATCAATTTAGGGACAGTTGTGCCTAGCCCACGGTCTAGGAAACAGTTGGCTGTAGGCGTTCGCACCCCCTCCTCCTCCTCCTCCTCGTCCTCCTGCAGAAGCTACAGCTCTTCCACAGAACGCAGTCTGCCAACCACTCCATCGGCAGATGACACTGTTGCACACCAGTTGTCCCATTATGGGCCAGCTACTGCCAAGCGTCAGCAGGCTGTATTGGCTATGAAGTGCTTGGGCGACAACAGACACACCGCGGAAGTTCTGTCCGAGTTCTTGCAACAAGAAACACAGTCGTGGCTGGGCACAGTAGATCTTGAGGCAGGCAAGGTAGTGAGTGATAACGGAAGGAATTTCATGGCTGCCATCTCCCTTTCCCAACTGAAACACATTCCTTGCCTGGCTCACACCTTAAACCTGGTGGTGCAGTGCTTATTGAAAACTTATCCTGGGTTCTCCGACCTGCTCCTCAAAGTGCGTGCACTTTGCTCACATATCCGACGTTCGCCTGTACACGCCAGCCGTATGCAGACCTATCAGCGGTCTTTGAACCTTCCCCAGCATCGCCTAATCATAGACGTTGCAACAAGGTGGAACTCAACACTGCACATGCTTCAGAGACTGTGCGAACAGAGGCGTGCTGTTATTTATTTGTGGGAGGATACACGGGCAGGCAGTAGGATGGCAGACATGGAGTTGTCAGGTGTGCAGTGGTCTAAGATACAAGACATGTGTCAAGTCCTTCAGTGTTTTGAGGAATGCACACGGCTGGTTAGTGCAGACAACGCCGTAATAAGCATGAGCATCCCCCTAATGCGTCTGCTGATGCAAAGTTTGACGCACATAAAGGAGCAGGCGTCTGCACCAGAGGAAGAGGAAAGCCTTGATGACAGTCAGCCATTGTCTGGTCAGGGCAGTGTACAGGACGAGGTAGCGGGCGAAGAGGAGGTGGAGGACGAGGAGGATGATGGGGATGAGTATATTTTTAGTGCCGAACCTTTCCCGGGGGCACAGGAAATTGGTTGCGTGTCACGGCCGGGTTCTGGTTTTTTGAGGGACACAAGTGACGTAGATTTGCCTGCAACTGCCCCTCAACCAATCACAACCGGAGATTTTACAACTGGAACTTTGGCCCACATGGCGGATTATGCCTTACGTATCCTAAAAAGGGACACACGCATTACGAAAATGATGAACGATGACGATTACTGGTTGGCCTGCCTCCTTGATCCACGCTATAAAGGCAAATTGCAAAATATTATGCCACATGAGAACTTGGAACTAATATTAGCAACCAAACAATCAACTCTTGTTGACCGTTTGCTTCAGGCATTCCCAGCACACAGCGCACGTGATCGTTCTCACACGAGCTCCAGGGGGCAGCAGACTAGGAGTGTTAGGGGTGCACACATCAGAAGTGGCGTTGGACAGAGGGGTTTTCTGACCAGGTTGTGGAGTGATTTTGCTATGACCGCAGACAGGACAGGTACTGCTGCATCAATTGAAAGTGACAGGAGACAACATTTGTCCAGTATGGTTACTAACTATTTTTCATCCCTTATCGATGTTCTCCCTCAACCGTCATTCCCATTTGATTACTGGGCCTCCAAATTAGACACCTGGCCAGAATTGGCAGAATATGCATTGCAGGAGCTTGCTTGCCCGGCAGCAAGTGTCCTATCAGAAAGAGTATTCAGTGCTGCAGGTTCAATATTAACCGAAAAAAGGACTCGTCTGGCTACCCAAAATGTTGACGATCTAACATTCATTAAAATGAACCACAACTGGATTTCGAAATCTTTTGCCCCACCTTGCCCGGCCGACACCTAGCTTTCCTATGAAAGGCTCTTGCCTGTGAATTACTTTTCTAATGTCTAATTTGCTGCAGCTGATTGTACAGCATACGACATGTTTACACCTCCCTAAATGGCCAAACTCCCCACACGGGGCCGTGGTATCGCGACTTGGCGCAAGCACCCGTGAGACTGCTGTTTGTCTGAAGAGGTGGGTGTGCTCGCTTTTGGTTGACGGCATTGCTACTGGGTCCCTCATAGTACAATGTAGTGTCTCTGGCGGTGGTGGTGCACACCCAACGTCAGACACACCGTTGTAACATGAGGGGCCCTGGGGCGGTCCCGCCGGCCTCTAGAGAGTTCCCCCCTACCCCAGCTCAAAATGTGCTCTACCACGTGCAAAATTATGTCGCACAGCTCCACCAATCTTTAGTCTATTCGCTGACATCATTCAATGTCTGGCACTGACAATACAAATTTGTAGACATCTACGATGCAACTTAAAGTAGTCTGTGTCTGTGTCCTATATTGGCACCATTAAATAGTTACTGCCAAATTACTATGTCAGAAACTCAGCAGATGAGCCCACCCCTGTACCTAAGTATGCCACCTTTTTTTTTGTTTTGGTTGTTTTGCGAGACATTAACATCTATTTATATTTTGGGAGTACTGGGACAGACACTCCTTGCACTACTCCTCCACTCACCACCAAGCTGCCCGTGTATCCATGTAACCGCTGTAAAACTGCCATGAGCCTATTGTTTGTTATTTTAGGCCTTTGAAGCCTGTCTGCGGTCCCTCCTTCCACTAGTCCTCCACTGACCAGACCACTGCTGCCCGTGTACCCCTGGAACCAATTATAAAGTGCCTACAGCCAGCCCATTTTCTTATGTTAGGCCTTTGAAGCCTGTCTGCGGTCCCTACTTTAAATACTCCTCCACTGACCACCAAGCTGCCTGCCCGTGTATCCATGTAACCGCTGTAAAACTGCCATGAGCCTATTGTTTGTTATTTTAGGCCTTTGAAGCCTGTCTGCGGTCCCTCCTTCCACTAGTCCTCCACTGACCAGACCACTGCTGCCCGTGTACCCCTGGAACCAATTATAAAGTGCCTACAGCCAGCCCATTTTTTTATGTTAGGCCTTTGAAGCCTGTCTGCGGTCCCTCCTTCCACTAGTCCTCCACTGACCAGACCACTGCTGCCCGTGTACCCCTGGAACCAATTATAAAGTGCCTACAGCCAACCCATTTTCTTATGTTAGGCCTTTGAAGCCTGTCTGCGGTCCCTACTTTAAATACTCCTCCACTGACCACCAAGCTGCCTGCCAGTGTATCCATGTAACCGCTGTAAAACTGCCATGAGCCTATTGTTTGTTATTTTAGGCCTTTGAAGCCTGTCTGCGGTCCCTCCTTCCACTAGTCCTCCACTGACCAGACCACTGCTGCCCGTGTACCCCTGGAACCAATTATAAAGTGCCTACAGCCAGCCCATTTTTTAATGTTAGGCCTTTGAAGCCTGTCTGCGGTCCCTCCTTCCACTAGTCCTCCACTGACCAGACCACTGCTGCCCGTGTACCCCTGGAACCAATTATAAAGTGCCTACAGCCAGCCCATTTTCTTATGTTAGGCCTTTGAAGCCTGTCTGCGGTCCCTACTTTAAATACTCCTCCACTGACCACCAAGCTGCCTGCCCGTGTATCCATGTAACCGCTGTAAAACTGCCATGAGCCTATTGTTTGTTATGTTAGGCCTTTGAAGCCTGTCTGCGGTCCCTACTTTAAATACTCCTCCACTGACCACCAAGCTGCCTGCCCGTGTATCCATGTAACCGCTGTAAAACTGCCATGAGCCTATTGTTTGTTATTTTAGGCCTTTGAAGCCTGTCTGCGGTCCCTCCTTCCACTAGTCCTCCACTGACCAGACCACTGCTGCCCGTGTACCCCTGGAACCAATTATAAAGTGCCTACAGCCAGCCCATTTTTTTATGTTAGGCCTTTGAAGCCTGTCTGCGGTCCCTCCTTCCACTAGTCCTCCACTGACCAGACCTCTGCTGCCCGTGTACCCCTGGAACCAATTATAAAGTGCCTACAGCCAGCCCATTTTCTTATGTTAGGCCTTTGAAGCCTGTCTGCGGTCCCTACTTTAAATACTCCTCCACTGACCACCAAGCTGCCTGCCCGTGTATCCATGTAACCGCTGTAAAACTGCCATGAGCCTATTGTTTGTTATTTTAGGCCTTTGAAGCCTGTCTGCGGTCCCTCCTTCCACTAGTCCTCAACTGGCCAGACCACTGCTGCCCGTGTACCCCTGGAACCAATTATAAAGTGCCTACAGCCAGCCCATTTTTTTATGTTAGGCCTTTGAAGCCTGTCTGCGGTCCCTCCTTCCACTAGTCCTCCACTGACCAGACCACTGCTGCCCGTGTACCCTTGGAACCAATTATAAAGTGCCTACAGCCAGCCCATTTTCTTATGTTAGGCCTTTGAAGCCTGTCTGCGGTCCCTACTTTAAATACTCCTCCACTGACCACCAAGCTGCCTGCCCGTGTATCCATGTAACTGCTGTAAAACTGCCATGAGCCTATTGTTTGTTATTTTAGGCCTTTGAAGCCTGTCTGCGGTCCCTCCTTCCACTAGTCCTCCACTGGCCAGACCACTGCTGCCCGTGTACCCCTGGAACCAATTATAAAGTGCCTCCAGCCAGCCCATTTTCTTATGTTAGGCCTTTGATAGCCTGTCTGCGGTCCCTACTTTAAATACTCCTCCACTCACCACCAAGCTGCCTGCCCGTCTATCCATGTAACCGCTGTAAAACTGCAATGAGCCTATTGTTTGTTATTTTAGGCCTTTGATAGCCTGTCTGCGGCCCCTACTTGCAATACTCCTCCACTGACCACAATGCTGCCTGGAGTGCCTGCCTGTGTATCCATGTAACCGATGTAAAACTGCCATGACTGCCTACTGTTTGTTATTTTAGGCCTTTGATAGCCTGTCTGCAGCCCCTACTTGCAATACTCCTCCACTGACCACACCAATGCTGCCCGTGTACCCCTGGAACCTATTTAAAAGTTCATAGAGCCTAGTTATATATTTTATTTACTATTAATAAGGCCATGATGGACTACGCTGTACCACGCTACAAGCTAACCAGTCGACACTTCTTTTGCGAGAAAAGCCATCCCAACCCTCCACCAGCATGTAGAAGACCGCATTGTCCATGCACTCTGGCAATCTGTGAGTACAAAGGTGCACCTGACAACAGACGCATGGACCTGTAGGCATGGCCACGGAAGATTACGTGTCCATTACGGCGCAATGGGTTAATGTGGTGGATGCATGGTCCACAGGGGACAGCCTACTAAGTCTGTCTGCAGTCCCTAATTCAAATTGTCCTCCACTGTCTAAATCGGAGCTTCCACCTTCTGGCTTTCGGCCTATAGTATCAGAAATTAAACTGCATTTGGCCTTCAACTTTGGTTAGGGCCTACTAACGGCTTCTGCCCCTCCCTGGTGTTGCCCTCAACTAAATAAAGCTGAGCTTCAACCTTCCGGCTCTCATTAAGTGGTTTTAAAAAAAAAAATGGTGGTTAGGGCCTACTAACGGCTTCTGCCCCTCCCTGGTGTTGCCCTCAACTAAATAAAGCTGAGCTTCAACCTTCTGCTCCAAATTACCATTTTAAAAAATGCAATAGGCTTTTCCGGCCTACTAAAGGTGTCTGTCTGTGTGCCCCTGCCTGGTGTTGTCCTCAACTAAATAAAGCTGAGCTTCAACCTTCTGCTCCAAATTACCATTTTAAAAAATGCAATAGGCTTTTCCGGCCTACTAAAGGTGTCTGTCTGTGTGCCCCTGCCTGGTGTTGTCCTCAACTAAATAAAGCTGAGCTTCAACCTTCCGGCTCTCATTAAGTGGTTTTAAAAAAAAAAAATGGTGGTTAGGGCCTACTAACGGCTTCTGCCCCTCCCTGGTGTTGCCCTCAACTAAATAAAGCTGAGCTTCAACCTTCTGCTCCAAATTACCATTTTAAAAAATGCAATAGGCTTTTCCGGCCTACTAAAGGTGTCTGTCTGTGTGCCCCTGCCTGGTGTTGTCCTCAACTAAATAAAGCTGAGCTTCAACCTTCCGGCTCTCATTAAGTGGTTTAAAAAAAAAAAAATGGTGGTTAGGGCCTACTAATGGCTTCTGCCCCTCCCTGGTGTTGCCCTCAACTAAATAAAGCTGAGCTTCAACCTTCTGCTCCAAATTACCATTTTAAAAAATGCAATAGGCTTTTCCGGCCTACTAAAGGTGTCTGTCTGTGTGCCCCTGCCTGGTGTTGTCCTCAACTAAATAAAGCTGAGCTTCAACCTTCTGCTCCAAATTACCATTTTAAAAAATGCAATAGGCTTTTCCGGCCTACTAAAGGTGTCTGTCTGTGTGCCCCTGCCTGGTGTTGTCCTCAACTAAATAAAGCTGAGCTTCAACCTTCCGGCTCTCATTAAGTGGTTTTAAAAAAAAAAAATGGTGGTTAGGGCCTACTAACGGCTTCTGCCCCTCCCTGGTGTTGCCCTCAACTAAATAAAGCTGAGCTTCAACCTTCTGCTCCAAATTACCATTTTAAAAAATGCAATAGGCTTTTCCGGCCTACTAAAGGTGTCTGTCTGTGTGCCCCTGCCTGGTGTTGTCCTCAACTAAATAAAGCTGAGCTTCAACCTTCCGGCTCTCATTAAGTGGTTTAAAAAAAAAAAATGGTGGTTAGGGCCTACTAATGGCTTCTGCCCCTCCCTGGTGTTGCCCTCAACTAAATAAAGCTGAGCTTCAACCTTCTGCTCCAAATTACCATTTTAAAAAATGCAATAGGCTTTTCCGGCCTACTAAAGGTGTCTGTCTGTGTGCCCATGCCTGGTGTTGTCCTCAACTAAATAAAGCTGAGCTTCAACCTTCCGGCTCTCATTAAGTGGTTTTAAAAAAAAAAAATGGTGGTTAGGGCCTACTAACGGCTTCTGCCCCTCCCTGGTGTTGCCCTCAACTAAATAAAGCTGAGCTTCAACCTTCTGCTCCAAATTACCATTTTAAAAAATGCAATAGACTTTTCCGGCCTACTAAAGGTGTCTGTCTGTGTGCCCCTGCCTGGTGTTGTCCTCAACTAAATAAAGCTGAGCTTCAACCTTCCGGCTCTCATTAAGTGGTTTTAAAAAAAAAAAATGGTGGTTAGGGCCTACTAACGGCTTCTGCCCCTCCCTGGTGTTGCCCTCAACTAAATAAAGCTGAGCTTCAACCTTCTGCTCCAAATTACCATTTTAAAAAATGCAATAGGCTTTTTTCCGGCCTACTAAAGGTGTCTGTCTGTGTGCCCCTGCCTGGTGTTGTCCTCAACTAAATAAAGCTGAGCTTCAACCTTCTGCTCCAAATTACCATTTTAAAAAATGCAATAGGCTTTTCCGGCCTACTAAAGGTGTCTGTCTGTGTGCCCCTGCCTGGTGTTGTCCTCAACTAAATAAAGCTGAGCTTCAACCTTCCGGCTCTCATTAAGTGGTTTTAAAAAAAAAAAATGGTGGTTAGGGCCTACTAACGGCTTCTGCCCCTCCCTGGTGTTGCCCTCAACTAAATAAAGCTGAGCTTCAACCTTCTGCTCCAAATTACCATTTTAAAAAATGCAATAGGCTTTTCCGGCCTACTAAAGGTGTCTGTCTGTGTGCCCCTGCCTGGTGTTGTCCTCAACTAAATAAAGCTGAGCTTCAACCTTCTGCTCCAAATTACCATTTTAAAAAATGCAATAGGCTTTTCCGGCCTACTAAAGGTGTATGTCTGTGTGCCCCTGCCTGGTGTTGTCCTCAACTAAATAAAGCTGAGCTTCAACCTTCCGGCTCTCATTAAGTGGTTTTAAAAAAAAAAAATGGTGGTTAGGGCCTACTAACGGCTTCTGCCCCTCCCTGGTGTTGCCCTCAACTAAATAAAGCTGAGCTTCAACCTTCTGCTCCAAATTACCATTTTAAAAAATGCAATAGGCTTTTCCGGCCTACTAAAGGTGTCTGTCTGTGTGCCCCTGCCTGGTGTTGTCCTCAACTAAATAAAGCTGAGCTTCAACCTTCCGGCTCTCATTAAGTGGTTTTAAAAAAAAAAAATGGTGGTTAGGGCCTACTAACGGCTTCTGCCCCTCCCTGGTGTTGCCCTCAACTAAATAAAGCTGAGCTTCAACCTTCTGCTCCAAATTACCATTTTAAAAAATGCAATAGGCTTTTCCGGCCTACTAAAGGTGTCTGTCTGTGTGCCCCTGCCTGGTGTTGTCCTCAACTAAATAAAGCTGAGCTTCAACCTTCTGCTCCAAATTACCATTTTAAAAAATGCAATAGGCTTTTCCGGCCTACTAAAGGTGTCTGTCTGTGTGCCCCTGCCTGGTGTTGTCCTCAACTAAATAAAGCTGAGCTTCAACCTTCCGGCTCTCATTAAGTGGTTTTAAAAAAAAAAAATGGTGGTTAGGGCCTACTAACGGCTTCTGCCCCTCCCTGGTGTTGCCCTCAACTAAATAAAGCTGAGCTTCAACCTTCTGCTCCAAATTACCATTTTAAAAAATGCAATAGGCTTTTCCGGCCTACTAAAGGTGTCTGTCTGTGTGCCCCTGCCTGGTGTTGTCCTCAACTAAATAAAGCTGAGCTTCAACCTTCCGGCTCTCATTAAGTGGTTTTAAAAAAAAAAAATGGTGGTTAGGGCCTACTAACGGCTTCTGCCCCTCCCTGGTGTTGCCCTCAACTAAATAAAGCTGAGCTTCAACCTTCTGCTCCAAATTACCATTTTAAAAAATGCAATAGGCTTTTCCGGCCTACTAAAGGTGTCTGTCTGTGTGCCCCTGCCTGGTGTTGTCCTCAACTAAATAAAGCTGAGCTTCAACCTTCTGCTCCAAATTACCATTTTAAAAAATGCAATAGGCTTTTCCGGCCTACTAAAGGTGTCTGTCTGTGTGCCCCTGCCTGGTGTTGTCCTCAACTAAATAAAGCTGAGCTTCAACCTTCCGGCTCTCATTAAGTGGTTTTAAAAAAAAAAATGGTGGTTAGGGCCTACTAACGGCTTCTGCCCCTCCCTGGTGTTGCCCTCAACTAAATAAAGCTGAGCTTCAACCTTCTGCTCCAAATTACCATTTTAAAAAATGCAATAGGCTTTTCCGGCCTACTAAAGGTGTCTGTCTGTGTGCCCCTGCCTGGTGTTGTCCTCAACTAAATAAAGCTGAGCTTCAACCTTCCGGCTCTCATTAAGTGGTTTTAAAAAAAAAAAATGGTGGTTAGGGCCTACTAACGGCTTCTGCCCCTCCCTGGTGTTGCCCTCAACTAAATAAAGCTGAGCTTCAACCTTCTGCTCCAAATTACCATTTTAAAAAATGCAATAGGCTTTTCCGGCCTACTAAAGGTGTCTGCCCCTCCCTGGTGTTGTCCTCAACTGAACAAAGCTGAGCTTCCACATTCTGGCTTTCGCCCTATACTATCAGATATTAAACTGCATTTGGCCTACTAGTGTGGTTAGGCCCTTGAAACAGTGTCTGCTGCTCTTGGGTTTGCTACTCCACTGAACAAAGCAATGCCGCCTGTTTAGTCCTGTTACCAATTTTGAACTGCATGTAGCCTACTTTATTCTTTGGCCCTATATCTGTTTCCTCCTCATCCTGCCCATTGCCCAGCCACTGCTAAATGAGTCTGCTGGTACATTGACCTAGACCACTACATTCCCCTTGTACTCTACACAGCCAGAATCTGACCCTGCTGAAAGTAAGGTTCCCCTTCCCGCATGTTATACCACCTTACACAGGGACAAAGAGGAAGGTGCAGATGAAAGTGCAGGTTCCTTCATCAGGTGGGGGGGCATACTCGTTGGCGACGTCACTGGCACAGGGCCCCTCAGAGTACGCAAAAGTGTCGCTGCTGGTGGGAGGCGCCCCCGCCATGCAAACACACCGCCGTACTTTGAGGGGCCCTGTGCCAGTGGCAATGCGAACGAGTGGGCCCCCCCCTGCTTGCTCAGGATCACAGCACTTGCAACTTTTAAATATTTACCTTTCCCTGCAACACCGCCGTGACGTAGTCCGCATTTCCTGGGCCCACGAAAAACTTGAGCCAGCCCTACTCCCCCCACAACTTTCCCCCAATTCCCTATGCCCAACTATTATTATACAGTTAATTAAGATTGGCAAGCTTCAGAAACAAGAATGGATGTTTTTGGCATTAAAATGGGCACTGTAGGTGTTTTCCTGGCCTCCACTCACTGCCGACTATGCTTCCCCATTGACTTGCATTGGGTTTCGTGTTTCGGTCGATCCCCGACTTTTAGCGATAATCGGCCGACTGCACTCGACTCGACTCTGGACAAAATCGGGTTTCCCAAAACCCTACTCGATCTTAAAAAAATGAAAGTCGCTCAACCCTACTAACGATAATCACAACCCTAACCCCAAAACAACCCTAATCTCATGCCTAACCATAACCCTAATCAAAACCCTAAATCCAACACACCCCTAATCCTAATCTCAACCCTAACCTCAACCCTAACCCTAATCCCAATACACCCTTATCCCTAATCCCAACCCTAACCTTAACCCTAATCCCAAACCTAACCCTAATCCCAAACGTAACCCTAATGCCAACCCTAACCCTAATACCAACCCTAATCCAAACCCTAACCCTAATCCCAACTCTAATCCTAACTTTAGCCACAACCCTAGCCCTAACTTTAGCCACAACCCTTGCCCTAACTTTAGCCCCAACCCTAAACCTAGCCCTAACCCTAACTTTAGCCCCAACCCTAACCCTAACCCTAACTTTAGCCCCAACCCTAACCCTTGCCCTAACCCTAATTTTAGACCCAACCCTAGCCCTAATGGTATAAGCGGATTCCCATATAATATAAAATATAACTTTTAATTCTTTCTAGTTAAAAAAGTGCAGACATAGTGCTAACAAAAAGTGCAAAGTGCATACGTACAGCTCAGGGCGATATGCTCATCTAGTATGCGTAAAGGTGACACAATCCCCTGATGATTATTATTCATATGAAACGCGTTGGGAGGCACTTTTCAGCAAGGTGGACCCAGAGGGAATAATGCGGTTGAAAGTAGTAAGCCGCCCTGACGGGCCACTATAACTCAGAACTGCACCGGGTCCAGATGATGACCGGCAAAAGACAGATGAGTAAAACATTTGAATATACGCATGTGACAAACATAGATTTAGGCATGAAATGTCTGCATACTAAGGGAATTTACATGGCCATATTGTCACTGCCTGTATATGAGTCATTAAAATAGGATTACACCGCCTTTTTTGTAAGAATATGTACATTATGTTACAGTGTGTATCTAGAGGCATTTAAACCTCAATTAATATTGGTACGCTACCCCACCTTACCATATCTGTGTAGATCTGGAGCGTCTATACATTTAGGGTCACGGTTTTACAGACTCTGGCGTATTGTGGATTTGTATGAGATACCAGTTTGTCTAATTTTGGGACAGGATATTATCTCTTGGCGGTGATATGCTTATGCGTTTTTATATTTGTCTTTTTGCTGTACGTATGCACCTTGCACTTTTTGTTAGCACTATGTCTGCACTTTTTTAACTAGAAAGAATTAAAAGTTATATTTTATATTATATGGGAATCCGCTTATACCATTCCAGTCTTTTTTGGTTCCTCTGAGATTTGAGTCTAGCTGGTATTGCCAACCCTAGCCCTAACCCTAACGTTAGCCCTAACCCTAACCCTAAATTTAGCCCCAACCCTAACCCTAACCCTAAATTTAACCCTAACCCTAGCCCTAACTTTAGCCCCAACCCTAACCCTAGCCCTAAGGCTACTTTCACACTTGTGTCGTGTGGCATCTGTCGCAATCCGTCGTTTTGGACAAAAAACGGATCCTGCAAATGTGCCCACAGGACGCCTTTTTTGCCCATACACTTGTATTGCCGACGGATGGCCACACGTCGCATCCGTCGTGCACTGGATCCGTTGTGTTTTGGCGGACCATTGTCACAAAAAAAACGTTCAATGTAACCTTTTATTTGTACGTCGCGTCCACCATTTCTGCGCATGCGTGGCCATAACTCTGCCCCATCCTCCCCAGGACATAGACTGGGCAGCGGATGCATTGAAAAACTGCATCCGCTGCCCACGTTGTGCACAATTTTCACAACGTGCGTCGGTACATCGGGCCAATGCATTGCGACGGCCCCGTACCGATGCAAGTGTGAAAGAAGCCTAACCCTAGCCCTAACCCTAACCCTAGCCCTAACCCTAAATTTAGCCCCAACCCTAACCCTAACCCTAAATTTAGCCCCAACCCTAACCCTAACCCTAATTTTAGCCCCAACTCCTCTCTCCTGCCGGCCGGCAGATGGCGGTGATGGCGGGCACACTGCGCATGCGCCCGCCATTTTGTTTCCCGATGAAGAAGCCAGTGGACAGGAGGGGACGCAGGAGGACCCAGGGACACCGGTAAGTACGATAAGAGTCCCCGAATCCCCCTATTTCTTTGTCCTCTGATGTGCGATCACATCAGAGGACAGAGAATGACAGATCGCTTTTTTTTTTTTTGCGACCGCCGGTAAACGGTTAATTACCGTCGATCGCAACTCGGGGTCGGTAAAAAAAAAACAAATCATGTTCTCTGGGGTCTCGCCTACCCCCGGCAACCGAGACCCCAGAGAAAATCCAACTCTGGGGGGCGCTATTCACTTTTTCCACAGCGCCGTTAATTAATGGCGCTGTGGTTTAAGTACCCTTAACTGCCGCCGTTAAAAGGCGTGTCGACGGTCGTTAAGGGGTTAAGCTAAAAAGCACTGTACTCTAAAAACTATTTCTAAGACATTCACATGTCTTCAGGTTGTGTTCTTTTTAATCTATTTAGTGTTATTACAAATGTTTGCATTGTTCTTCTTATGAGGCTCTTTGTTTCCCTCCACTTTCAACACTAATGTGGTCTGTGGTCAAAAATCAGCTAAATGGAGCTAAAATAAAGTCAGATAGAAAATATACAAGTTCTCCACTTGGATTGTCTGAACAAACTCATTGACATATCTTCAGTTAACTTATTTTTTAGCACAGATGCTATAAAAAGCAAAAAGTGTAAAATGTGTAACTAATAAAGCCCAAATAAAAGAAATATATTTAGCCAAAAATACAGGCATTTAATGGTTTATACAGTACATTTCTTCAAAGGTGGGCAACTATGATATACATAACATAGTCACTATGTGTACACTCCTCAACATTGAGTTTGCAACACCAAGAAGGAAAAGTTATGAAATTATGGAAATCACAGAATCGATAAACATGTTAATGAAATGCAAATTGTTAAAAAAGGGCAATAAACATTTACATAATATCTCAATTTATTGAGTATGGGGTAGTACTATCACATGCAGTAATATATGCACTTACACATTTTGTCTGCTATCAATGATCCTATTAAAGGTTGACAAATATTCTGCTATGCTGACTGTAGTTCGGCACGCAAATCATCAAGGTCCACCTCTGACAGCTCCTTTTGCAATTGCTGAACAATTACATTTCAGATGTATTCAATGGAAGAGCAGAAACACTGCATGTTTGGGAACACATTCAAATTGCTCACAGTAGCATGAGCAACATGTGGCCTGGTGTTGTGTCCAGGCAAGACTACTTTAACCCCTTCCCGACCTTTGACGCCACGTAGGCGTCATGAAAGTCGGTGCCAATCCGACCTATGACGCCTATGTGACGTCATGGAATGATCGCGTCCCTGCAGATCGGGTGAAAGGGTTAACTCCAATTTCTCATATATTAATTTCACCTGATCTGCAGGGGCAGGGGGAGTGGTACTTCAGCCCAGGGGGGGTGGCTTCACCCCGTCATGGCTACGATCGCTCTGATTGGCTGTTGAAAGTGAAACAGCCAATCAGAGCGATTTGTAATATTTCACTATGAAAACTGGTGAAATATTACAATCCAGCCATGGCCGATGCTGCAATATCATCGGCCATGGCTGGAAACACTGGTCTGCACCTCCCCACTGCCACCGATCACCTCCCCAGTCCTCCATCCTGTGCTCTGCTCCCCTCCGTCATCCTGTCCGCTCCCCCGTCCTCCTGTCCGCTCCCCCCATGCTCTGATCCCCCCCTGCTCCGATCACCCCCCCATGCTTCGATCCCCCCCCCTCATACTTACCGAGCTTCCCGGTGTCCGTCCGTCTTCTCCACGGGCGCCGCCATCTTCCAAAATGGTGGGCGCATGCGCAGTGCGCCCGCCGAATCTGCCGGCCGGCAGATTTGTTCCAGCTACATTTTGATCACTGTGATAAAACCTATCACAGTGATCAAAATAAAAAAGATAGTAAATGACCCCCCCTTTATCACCCCCATACGTACGGACAATAATAAAATAAAGAAAATATTTTTTTTTTCCACTAGGGTTAGAACTAGGGTTAGAAAAAGGGGTAGGGTTAGGGGTAGAGTTAGGGGTAGGGTTAGGGTTAGGGGTAGAGGTAGGGTTAGGGTTAGGGGTAGGGGTAGGGGTAGGGGTAGGGTTAGAACTAGGGTTAGCGTTAGAATCAGGCTATGTGCACACGGTGCGGATTTGGCTGCGGATTCATAGCAGTGTTCCATCAGGTTTACAGTACCATCCGCTGTGCCCATGGTGCGGAAAATACCGCGTGGAAATGCTGCGTTATATTTTCCGCAGCATGTTAATTCTTTGTGCGGATTCCGCAGCGTTTTACACCTGTTCCTCAATATGAATCCGCAGGTAAAATCTGCATAAAAAACACTGGAAATCCACGGTAAATCCGCAGGTAAAACGCAGTGCCTTTTACCTGCGGATTTTTCAAAAATGGTGCGGAAAAATCTCACACGAATCCGCAACGTGAGCACATAGCCTTAGGGTTGGAATAAGAGTTAGGGTTGGAATTAGGGCTAGGGTTGGAAATAGGGTTAAGAAAAGGCTTGTCGTTAGGGTTATGGTTAGGGGTGTGTTGGGGTTAAAGTTGTGGTTAGGGTTGGGGTTAGGGTTAGGGTTGGGATTAGGGTTAGGATTGGGATTAGGGTTATGGGTGTCGGGGTTAGGGTTGTGGTTATGGGTGTGTTGGGGTTAGGGTTGTGATTAGGGTTATGGCTAGAGTTGGGATTAGGGTTAGGGGTGTGTTGGGGTTAGTGTTGGAGTTAGAATTGAGGGGTTTCCACTGTTTAGGCACATCAGGGGTCTCCAAACGCAACATGGCGCCACCATTGATTCCAGCCAATCTTGCGTTCAAAAAGTCAAATGGTGTTCCCTCCCTTCCGAGCCCTGAAGTGCGCCCAAACAGTGGTTTACCCCCACATATGGGGTACCAGCATACTCAGGACAAACTGGGCAACAACTATTGGGGTCCAATTTTTCCTGTTACCCTTGCAAAAATAAAAAATTGCTTGCTAATACATAATTTTTGAGGGAAGAAAAATTATTTTTTATTTTCACGGCTCTGCGTTATAAACTTCTGTGAAGCACTTGGGGGTTCAAAGTGCTCACCACACATCTACATAAGTTCCTTGGGGGGTCTAGCTTCCAAAATGGGGTCACTTTTGGGGGGTTTCTTCTGTTTAGGCACATCAGGGGCTCCGCAAATGCAACGTGGCGCCCGCAGACCATTCCATCAAAGTCTGCATTTCAAAACGTCACTACTTCCTTTCCAAGCCCCGACGTGTGCCCAAGCAGTGGTTTACCCCCACATATGGGGTATCAGTGTACTCAGGACAAACTGGGCAACAATTATTGAGGTCCAATTTCTCCTGTTACCCTGGTGAAAATAAAAAAATTGTTTACTAAATCATCATTTTTGAGGGAAGAAAAATGATTTTTTATTTTCACGGCTCTGCGTTGTAAACTTCTGTGAAGCACTTGGGGGTTCAAAGTGCTCACTACACATCTAGATAAGTTCCTTGGGGGGTCTAGTTTCCAAAATGGGGTCACTTGTGGGGGTTTCTACTGTTTAGGCATATCAGGGGCTCTGCAAACGTAACATGATGCCCGCAGACCATTCCATCAAAGTCTGCATTCCAAAACGTCACTACTTCCCTTCCGAGCCCCGCCATGTGCCCAAACAGTGGTTTACCCCACATATGGGGTATCAGCGTACTCAGGAGAAACTAGACAACAACTCTTGGGGTCAAATTTCTCCTGTTACCCTTGGGAAAATTAAAAAATTCTAGCCTAAAACAATATTTTTGAGGAAAGAAAACACATTTAAACACATTTATTATTTTCACGGCTCTGCGTTGTAAACTTCTGTGAAGCACTTGGGGGTTCAAAGTGCTCACCACACATCTACATAAGTTCCTTTGGGGGTCTAGTTTCCAAAATGGGGTCACTTGTAGGGGTTTCTACTGTTTAGGCACATCAGGGGCTCTGCAAACGCAACGTGACGCCCGCAGAGCATTCCATCAAAGTCTGCATTTCAAAACGTCACTACTTCTCTTCCGAACCCCGACGTGTGCCCAAACAGTGGTTTACCCCCACATATGGGATATCATCGTACTCAGGACAAACTGGACAACAACATTTGGGGTCCAATTTCTCCTGTTACCCTTAAGAAAATAAAAATTCTGGACTAAAAATCATTTTTGAGGAAAGAAAAATTATTTTTTATTTTCACGGCTCTGCGTTATAAACTTCTGTGAAGCACCTGGGGGTTTAAAGTGCTCACTATGCATCTAGATAAGTTTGTTGGGGGGTCTAGTTTCCAAAATGTCGTCACTTGTAGGGGAGATCCAATTTTTAGGCACACAGGGGCTCTCCAAATGCGACATGGTGTCCGCTAATGATTGGAGCTAATTTTCCATTCAAAAAGTCAAATGGCGCGCCTTCTCTTCTGAGCCTTGCCGTGCACCCAAACAGTGGTTTACCCCCACATATGTGGTATCGGCGTACTCAGGAGAAATTGCCCAACAAATTTTAGGATCCATTTCATCCTGTTGCTCATGTGAAAATGAAAAAATTGGGGCTAAAATAAATTTTGTGTGCAAAAAAGTACTTTTTCATTTTTACGGATCAATTTGTGAAGCACCTGAGGGTTTAAAGTGCTCACTATGCTTCTAGATAAGTTCCGTAGGGGGTCTAGTTTCCAAAATGGGGTCACTTGTGGGGGAGCTCCAATGTTTAGGCACACGGGGGCTCTCCAAACGCGACATGGTGTCCGCTAAAGATTGGAGCCAATTTTTCAATCAAAAAGTCAAACGGCGCTCCTTCCCTTCCGAGCCCTGTGCGGCACGCGACCAATCACAAGCCATGACGTAATTTTCAAATCCTGAATGCCCAGAATTAGGCATTCAGGACCTGAAATTACGTCACGGCTTGTTGTGATTGGTCGCGTCGCGGTCACATGGGCGGCACGCGACCAATCAGAAGCCGTGACGTAATTTTCAAATCCTGAATGCCTAGAATTAGGCATTCAGGACCTGAAATTACATCATGGCTTGTTGTGATTGGTCGCGTCGCGGTCACATGGGCGGCACGCGACCAATCAGAAGCCGTGACATCACGGAAGGCAGTAAACGCGCGCATTTTAAGCAAAGAAGGCTGCCAGTTCCCTCGGTGAGGTGCAGGCTGCGTCGGAGAGGTGAGTATAGCAATATTTTTTATTTTAATTCTTTATTTTACACATTGCTATTAATCCCGATACCAATTCCCGATATCACAAAAATATCGGATCTCGGTATCGGAATTCCGATACCGCTAAGTATCGGCCGATACCCGATACTTGCGGTATCAGAATGCTCAACACTATTTATGTGACTAAAAAGTTAAATGTTAATTTTTTCCTTCCATGTTGCTTCTGCTGCTGGGAAACACCTGAAGGGTTAATAAACTTCTTGAATGTGGTTTTGAGCACCTTGACGGGTGCAGTTTTTAGAATGGTGTCAATTTGGGGTATTTTCAGCCATATAGAACCCTCAAACTGACTTCAAATGTGAGGTGGTCCCTTAAAAAAATGGTTTTGTAAATTTTGTTGTAAAAATGAAAAATCACTGGTCAAATTTTAACCCTTGTAACTTCTTAGCAAAAAAAAAATTATTTCCAAAATTGTGCTGATGTAAAGTAGACATTTGGGAAATGTTATTTATTAACTATTTTGTGTCAAATAACTCTCTGGTTTAACAGAATAAAAATTAAAAATGTGAAAATTTCGAAATTTTCAAAATTTTAGCCAAATTTCCATTTTTTTCACAGATAAACTCAGAAATTATTGACCTAAATTTACCACTATCATGAAGCCCAATATGTCACAAAAAAACAATCTCAGAACCGCTAGGATCCGTTGAAGCGTTCCTGAGTTATTACCTCATAAAGGGACACTGGTCAGAATTGCAAAAAACGGCCAGGTCATTAAGGTCAAAATAGGCTGGGTCATGAAGGGGTTAACACTTTGGAGAAATGACTGTACCACTGCTTCCGCTAACAAATCAAATTATTGCCCAGCAGTTGATGTACCTGGAATGATTATAAGCAGGGATGGTCGAACTCGAACTGCAATATTCATGGTCCGTACTGGACACCTAGCATCCGTTACCAAGCCCCAAACACGGAATTTTTATCGCATTTCCGGTTTACTGTTTGGGTTCAGATGCCTAATAAAGTTTGATGAAAGGTTGCAGTGACTGCACGATTTGAGGCAGTGCATAAAAAAAAATTATACTAAAAAGCTGTGTCTGTATGAGTTGTGGCCTAGCCTTACAAAAATAATTATGCTTTACCGCTATGGCTCTGAGTTGTGGCAGTGCCTAAAAAAGTAAATATAGTCTACAGCTGCATCTGTTAGGGGTTGAGTTCCCACCTCTGCACAGGGGGAATCTCGGGCCATCTCCCCTGCGGTCTCCAATAGGGTTGAGCGAAACGGATCGGTCATTTTCATAAGTCGCCGACTTTTTGAAAAGTCGGGTTTCATGAAACCCGACCCGATCCCTGTGTGGGGTGGGCCACGCGGTACGCGACTTTCGCGCCAAAGTCGCGTTTCAATGATGCTAAAAGCGCCATTTCTAAGCCAATGAAGGTGGACGCAGAGTGTGGGCAGCGTGATGACATAGTTCTCAGTCCCCACCATCTTAGAGAAGGGCATTGCAGTGATTGGCTTGCTTTCTGCGGCATCACAGGGGCTATAAAGGGGCGTTCCCGCCGACCGCCATCTTACTGCTGCTGATCTGAGCGTAGGGAGAGGTGCCGCTTTGTCAGAAGCAGGGATAGTGTTAGGCAGGGTACATTCACCCCCAAACCGCTTGTACTGTAGCGATTTCCACTGTCCAACACCACCTTTTGTTTGCAGGGACAGTGGAAGCTACATTTTTTTTTCCTCAGCGCTGTAGCTCATTGGTCTGCCCTAGAAGGCTCCCTGATAGCTGTGTTGCTGTGTGTACGCCGCTGTGCAAACCAACTGCTTTTTTCAAAGCACAAATCCTGTTGTTCCTTCCTTTCTGCACAGCTATCTTGTTTGTTTGTCCACACTTTTGTTTTTTTTTGTGCAGCTGTCCACTCCTTGTTATTGCTGCCTGCCATACCTTGCTGAGATTACTGCAGGGAGATAGTAATTGTAGGACAGTCCCTTTTTTTTTTTAAATTCTCCCTGAAAACAAAAAAAATAGTGGGAGATTAAGATTGGCATTTCTGCTTGAGTGCCGGTCCTGTGTGTGCCATCTGTCTCAAATTATTGGGGCACAGAAAACCTAGTGTGTCATACTGGGAATTTTTTTTTTTTTTTTAAATTCTCCCTGAAAACAAAAAAAATAGTGGGAGATTAAGATTGGCATTTCTGCTTGAGTGCCGGTCCTGTGTGTGCCATCTGTCTCAAATTATTGGGGCACAGAAAACCTAGTGTGTCATACTGGGAATTTTTTTTTTTTTTTAATTCTCCCTGAAAACAAAAAAAATAGTGGGAGATTAAGATTGGCATTTCTGCTTCAGTGCCAGTCCTGTGTGTGCCATCTGTCTCAAATTATTGGGGCACAGAAAACCTAGTGTGTAACATTGGGCCAGATTTTCCTTTCAGTGTCAGCCACCTATAAAGGTATATATAAATCCTACAGAAGTTTGAGTTCACCTTATAAGTTGTTTTACAGTAACAAATACCATTACTTTGGTTACATTTTGCAAACAATGAGGAAGTCTGGTGGAAGAGGTCGTGGCCGTGGGCTGTCATTGTCAGCTGGTAATGATGGTAGTGATGGTGGAGCATCAGGTGGTCGTGGTAAAAGCAGTACAGCACCTAAGTATCGAGTTGTTGAGCCAGGTTCGTCATCTGGCTACACAAGGCCTCGAACGCTCCCTTTTCTGGGAGTAGGAAAACCGCTTTTAAAGCCGGAGCAGCAAGAACAAGTTCTGGCTTTCCTTGCTGACTCAGCCTCTAGCTCTTTTGCCTCCTCTTCTGAAAGAGCTAAATGTAAAAGCAGCGCGTCTTTAGTGGATGTTCACGGTCAGGGACAAGTCGCTTCCTTGTCTTCTTCACCCAGAACAAGAGAAGGATGCGTCAGGTGACACAACGGGTTACTCCATGGAGCTCTTTACACATACCATTCCTGGGTTAGACAGTGAAACAGTTAACAGGCCATGCCCATTAGAAGTTGAATCGGACATGGAGTGCACAGATGCACAGCCACAGCCAGATTACTATGCTGTTCCTTTGACTCAGACCAGAACATTGCCCTCGCAGTGTACTGAGCCAGAATCAAACCCAGCTGAGACTATGGTGCCCCTTCACGAACGCTATACCACCGGCTTACACGGTGACACAGACGAAGTTGCACACGAGATAGAAGAGGAGGTCATAGATGACCCAGTTGTTGACCCCGATTGGCAGCTATTGGGGGAACAGGGTGCAGGCGGCAGTAGTTCTGAACCGGAGGAGGAGGAGCCGCAGCAGGCATCAACATCACAACAGGTTCCATCTGCCGGGCCTGTATCTGGCCAAAAACACGTGGCAGAACCAAAACCAGTTGGAGGACAGCGTGGCCATCCGGTTAAAGAAGCTCAGTCTGCAATGCCTGAAAAGGTATCCAATAGTAGAAAGAGTGCAGTCTGGCATTTTTTTAAACAACATCCAAATGATCAGCGCAAAGTCATCTGTCAAAAATGTTCAATTACCTTAAGCAGAGGTCAGAATCTTAAAAGTCTAAATACAAGTTGCATGCATAGACATTTAGCCACCATGCATTTGCAAGCCTGGACTAACTACCAAACGTCCCTAAAGGTTGCAGCACCCTCGGCCCATGAAGCTAGTCAGCAACGCTACATCCCTTCCCTCACTGTAAGCCCACCATTTCCCGCACCACTTGCAGTATCTGTGCAGCTTTTGTCGCCAGGCCAAAGCAGTCAGGGAATCACCAGGTTCGTAGTAGGAAACACTGCATGTAGGGCACCGGCAAGAATACCATCTCCAACCCTCTCTCAATCTGCCATGTCCACCGGCACCACCGCTAGTTCCACGATCTCCAGCTCTCCAGTCCAGCTCACCCTACATGAGACTCTTGTTAGGAAAAGGAAGTACTCATCCTCGCATCCACGTACACAGGGTTTGAACGCCCACATTGCTAGACTAATCTCATTAGAGATGATGCCCTACCGGTTAGTTGAAAGCGAAGCTTTCAAAGCGCTGATGGACTACGCTGTACCACGCTACGAGCTACCCAGTTGACACTTCTTTTCGAGAAAAGCCATCCCAGCCCTTCACCACCATGTTAAAGAGCGCATCATCCATGCACTCAGGCAATCTGTGACTACAAAGGTGCACCTGACAACAGATGCATGGACCAGTAGGCATGGCCAGGGACGTTACGTGTCCATCACGGCACACTGGGTGAATGTGGTGGATGCAGGGTCCACAGGGGACAGCAATATTGGGACAGTTCTGCCTAGCCCACGGTCTAGGAAACAGTTGGCTGTAGGTGTTTGCCCCCCCTCCTCCTCGTCCTCCTGCAGAAGCGAGAGCTCGTCCACAGATCGCAGTCGCACAACCACTCCATCCGCAGCTGCCACTGTTGCACACCAGGTGTCCCATTATGGGACAGCTAGTGGCAAGCGTCAGCAGGCTGTATTGGCAATGAAGTGTTTGGGTGACAACAGACACACCGCGGAAGTTCTGTCCGAGTTCTTGCTGAATGAAACTCAGTCATGGCTGGGCACTGTACATCTTGAGGCAGGCAAGGTTGTGAGTGATAACGGAAGGAATTTCATGGCTGCCATAGCCCTTTCCCAACTGAAACACATTCCTTGCCTGGCTCACACCTTAAACCTGGTGATGCAGTGCTTCCTGAAAAGTTATCCGGGTTACCCGACCTGCTCCTCAAAGTGCGCAGACTTTGCTCGCATATCCGCCGTTCGCCCGTACACTCCAGCCGTATGCAGAACTATCAGCGGTCTTTGAACCTTCCCCAGCATCGCTTAATCTTCGATGTTGCAACAAGGTGGAACTCAACACTGCACATGCTTCAGAGACTGTACGAACAGAGGCGTGCTGTTATGTATTTGTGGGAGGATACACATACATGGGCAGGCAGTTGGATGGCAGACATGGAGTTGTCAGGTGTGCAGTGGTCGAAGGTACAAGACCTGTGTCAAGTCCTTCAGTGTTTTGAGGAATGCACATGGCTGGTTAGTGCAGACAACGCCATAATAAGCATGAGCATCCCCCTAATGCGTCTGCTGATGCAAAGTTTGACGCACATAAAGGAGCAGGCATCTGCAGCCGAGGAAGAGGAAAGCCTTGATGACAGTCAGCCATTGTCTGGTCAGGGCAGTCTACAGGATGAGGTAGCGGGCGAAGAGAAGGAGGTCGAGGAGGATGATGGGGATGAGTATTTTTTAAATGAGGAAGCTTCTCCGGGGCCAATGGAAATTGGTGGCGTGGCAAGGCCGGGTTCAGATTTTTTGAGGGAGACAAGTGACGTAGATTTGCCTGTAACTGCCCCTCAAACCAGCACAACCGCAGATTTGACAACTGGAACTTTGGCCCACATGGCGGGTTATGCCTTACGTATCCTCAAAAGGGACCCACGCATTATTAAAATGATGACCGATGACAATTACTGGTTGGCCTGCCTCCTTGATCCTCGCTATAAAGGCAAATTGCAAAATATTATGCCACATGAGAACCTCGAACAAATATTAGCAACCAAACAAGCAAATCTTGTAGACCGTTTGATTCAGGCATTCTCAGCACAGTGATGGTTCTCACACGAGCTGCAGGGGGCTACAGGGCAGAGGTGTTAGAGGTGCACAAATCAGAAGTGGCGTTGGACAGAGGGATTTTCTGAACAGGTTGTGGAGTGATTTTGCAATGACCGCAGACAGGACAGGTACTGCAGCATCTATTCAAAGTGACAGGAGACAACATTTGTCCAGTATGGTTACTAATTTTCAGCCCTTATCGATGTTCTCCCTCAACCGTCATTCCCATTTGATTACTGGGCATCCAAATTAGACACCTGGCCTGAATTGGCAGAATATGCATTGCAGGAGCTTGCTTGCCCAGCAGCTAGTGTGCTATCAGAAAGAGTATTCAGTGCTGCTGGTTCAATATGAACCGAAAAAAGGACTGGTCTGGCTACCCAAAATGTTGATGATCTAACCTTCATTAAAATGAACCACTCCTGGATTTCAAATTATTTTGCCCCACCTTTCCCGGCTGACACCTAGCTTTCCTATAAAAAGGTCTTGCTTTTGGACTGGTCTTACTGAGTGTTCCAATCTCTTAATTTGCAGCAGCTGTTTGTCCAGCATACGACATGTTTACACCTCCCTAAATGGGAAAACTCCCCCCACGGGGCCGTGGTCTCGCCACTTGGCGCAAGCACCCGTAAGAGTGCCGTTTGTCTGAAGAGGTGGGTGTGCCCGCTTTTGGTCGACGGCACTGACACTGGGTCCCTCATAGTACAATAAAGTGTCTCTGGCGGTGGTGGCGCGCAACCAACGTCAGACACACCATTGTAACATGAGGGGCCCTGGGCCTGTACTGCCGGCCACAAGAGAGTCCCCCCCCCAGCTCAAACTGTGCTCTACCACGTGCAAAATTATCTCTCACAGCTCCAACAATGTTTAGTCTATGCGCTGACATCCTTCAATGCCTGGCACTGATAATACCAATTTGTTGACATGTATGATGCTAGTTAAAATAGTCAGGGTCAGTGTCCTATATTGACACCAGTAAATACTTAGTGCCAAATTACTATGTCTGAAACTCAGCAGAGGAGCCCACCCCTGTACCTAGATATGCCACACTTTTGTTTTTTTGTTTTGTTGTTTTGCGAGACATTAACATCTATTTATTTTTTGGGAGTACTAACTGTGTCAGACACTCCTTCCAATCGTCCTCCGCTGACCACACCAATGCTGCATGTGTACCCATGTAACCTATTTAAAACTGCATAGAGCCTATTTTAATACTTTAGGCCTAGTAAGTCTGTCTGCGGTCCTTCCTTGCAATCGTCCTCCGCTGACCACACCAATGCTGCCTGTGTACCCCTGCGAGATAACTCTAAGTGCCTTGAGCCTATTTTTATTTATTTTAGGCCTAGTAAGTCTGTCTACGGTCCCTCCTTGCAATCGTCCTCCGCTGACCACACCAATGCTGCCTGTGTACCCATGTAACCTATTTAAAACTGCATAGAGCCTATTTTATTATTTTAGGCCTAGTAAGTCTGTCTGCGGTCCCTCCTTGCAATCTTCCTCCGCTGACCACACCAATGCTGCCTGTGTACCCATGTAACCTATTTAAAACTGCATAGAGCCTATTTTATTATTTTAGGCCTAGTAAGTCTGTCTGCGGTCCCTCCTTGCAATCGTCCTCCGCTGACCACACCAATGCTGCCTGTGTACCCATGTAACCTATTTAAAACTGCATAGAGCCTATTTTATTATTTTAGGCCTAGTAAGTCTGTCTGCGGTCCCTCCTTGCAATCGTCCTCCGCTGACCTCACCAATGCTGCCTGTGTACCCATATAACCTATTTAAAACTGCATAGAGCCTATTTTATTATTTTAGGCCTAGTAAGTCTGTCTGCGGTCCCTCCTTGCAATCGTCCTCCGCTGACCACACCAATGCTGCCTGTGTACCCATGTAACCTATTTAAAACTGCATAGAGCCTATTTTATTAATTTAGGCCTAGTAAGTCTGTCTGCGGTCCCTCCTTGCAATCGTCCTCCGCTGACCACACCAATGCTGCCTGTGTACCCCTGCGAGATAACTCTAAGTGCCTTGAGCCTATTTTTATTTATTTTAGGCCTAGTAAGTCTGTCTGCGGTCCCTCCTTGCAATCGTCCTCCGCTGACCACACCAATGCTGCCTGTGTACCCATGTAACCTATTTAAAACTGCATACAGCCTATTTTATTATTTTAGGCCAAGTAAGTCTGTCTGCGGTGCCTCCTTGCAATCGTCCTCCGCTGACCACATCAATGCTGCCTGTGTACCCATGTAACCTATTTAAAACTGCCTAGAGCCTATTTTATTATTTTAGGCCTAATAAGTCTGTCTGCGGTCCCTCCTTGCAATCGTCCTCCGCTGACCACACCAATGCTGCCTGTGTACCCAGGGAACCTATTTAAATCTGCATAGAGCCTATTTTATAATTTTAGGCCTAGTAAGTCTGTCTGCGGTCCCTCCTTGCAATCGTCCTCCGCTGACCACACCAATGCTGCCTGTGTACCCCTGCGAGATAACTCTAAGTGCCTTGAGTCTATTTTTATTTATTTTAGGCCTAGTAAGTCTGTCTGTGGTCCCTCCTTGCAATCGTCCTCCGCTGACCACACCAATGCTGCCTGTGTACCCATGTAACCTATTTAAAACTGCATAGAGCCTATTTTATTAATTTAGGCCTAGTAAGTCTGTCTGCGGTCCCTCCTTGCAATCGTCCTCCGCTGACCACACCAATGCTGCCTGTGTACCCCTGCGAGATAACTCTAAGTGCCTTGAGCCTATTTTTATTTATTTTAGGCCTAGTAAGTCTGTCTGCGGTCCCTCCTTGCAATCGTCCTCCGCTGACCACACCAATGCTGCCTGTGTACCCATGTAACCTATTTAAAACTGCATACAGCCTATTTTATTATTTTAGGCCAAGTAAGTCTGTCTGCGGAGCCTCCTTGCAATCGTCCTCCGCTGACCACATCAATGCTGCCTGTGTACCCATGTAACCTATTTAAAACTGCCTAGAGCCTATTTTATTATTTTAGGCCTAGTAAGTCTGTCTGCGGTCCCTCCTTGCAATCGTCCTCCGCTGACCACACCAATGCTGCCTGTGTACCCAGGGAACCTATTTAAATCTGCATAGAGCCTATTTTATAATTTTAGGCCTAGTAAGTCTGTCTGCGGTCCCTCCTTGCAATCGTCCTCCGCTGACCACACCAATGCTGCCTGTGTACCCCTGCGAGATAACTCTAAGTGCCTTGAGTCTATTTTTATTTATTTTAGGCCTAGTAAGTCTGTCTGTGGTCCCTCCTTGCAATCGTCCTCCGCTGACCACACCAATGCTGCCTGTGTACCCATGTAACCTATTTAAAACTGCATAGAGCCTATTTTATTAATTTAGGCCTAGTAAGTCTGTCTGCGGTCCCTCCTTGCAATCGTCCTCCGCTGACCACACCAATGCTGCCTGTGTACCCCTGCGAGATAACTCTAAGTGCCTTGAGCCTATTTTTATTTATTTTAGGCCTAGTAAGTCTGTCTGCGGTCCCTCCTTGCAATCGTCCTCCGCTGACCACACCAATGCTGCCTGTGTACCCATGTAACCTATTTAAAACTGCATACAGCCTATTTTATTATTTTAGGCCAAGTAAGTCTGTCTGCGGAGCCTCCTTGCAATCGTCCTCCGCTGACCACATCAATGCTGCCTGTGTACCCATGTAACCTATTTAAAACTGCCTAGAGCCTATTTTATTATTTTAGGCCTAGTAAGTCTGTCTGCGGTCCCTCCTTGCAATCGTCCTCCGCTGACCACACCAATGCTGCCTGTGTACCCAGGGAACCTATTTAAATCTGCATAGAGCCTATTTTATAATTTTAGGCCTAGTAAGTCTGTCTGCGGTCCCTCCTTGCAATCGTCCTCCGCTGACCACACCAATGCTGCCTGTGTACCCCTGCGAGATAACTCTAAGTGCCTTGAGTCTATTTTTATTTATTTTAGGCCTAGTAAGTCTGTCTGTGGTCCCTCCTTGCAATCGTCCTCCGCTGATCACACCAATGCTGCCCGTGTACCCATGTAACCTATTTAAAACTGCATAGAGCCTATTTTATTATTTTAGGCCTAGTAAGTCTGTCTGCGGTCCCTCCTTGCAATCGTCCTCCGCTGACCACACCAATGCTGCCTGTGTACCCCTGCGAGATAACTCTAAGTGCCTTGAGCCTATTTTTATTTATTTTAGGCCTAGTAAGTCTGTCTGCGGTCCCTCCTTGCAATCGTCCTCCGCTGACCACACCAATGCTGCCTGTGTACCCATGTAACCTATTTAAAACTGCATAGAGCCTATTTTATTATTTTAGGCCTAGTAAGTCTGTCTGCCTTCCCTCCTTTCAGTCATCCTCCGCTGACCTCACCAATGCTGCCTGTGTACCCCTGTAACCAATTTAAAACTGCATAGAGCCACCTTTTTTAGTTAACACATACTACCTTTGTCTGTCTGCGCCCCTAAAGCACGCTGTCCTCCACTGAAAAAGCTGAGCTTCAACCTTCAGGCTCTCATTGAGTATTTTTTAATGTCACACTGCAGTTGGCCTACTACTTTGGTTGTGGCCTAGTAACGGTGTCTGCCGCTCCCTGGTGTTGTCCTCCACTGAAAAAGCTGAGGTTCAACCTTCAGGCTCTCATTGAGTATTTTTTAATGTCACACTGCAGTTGGCCTACTACTTTGGTTGTGGCCTAGTAACGGTGTCTGCCGCTCCCTGGTGTTGTCCTCCACTGAAAAAGCTGAGCTTCAACCTTCAGGCTCTCATTGAGTATTTTTTAATGTCACACTGCAGTTGCCCTACTACTTTGGTTGGGGCCTAGTAACGGTGTCTGCCGCTTCTTGGTGTTCTCCTCCAGGTTTCCTTGTCTGAGCTTCAACCTTCAGGCTCTCATTGAGTATTTTTTAATGTCACACTGCAGTTGCCCTACTACTTTGGTTGGGGCCTAGTAACGGTGTCTGCCGCTCCTTGGTGTTCTCCTCCAGGATTCCTTGTCTGAGCTTCAACCTTCAGGCTCTCATTGAGTATTTTTTAATGTCACACTGCAGTTGCCCTACTACTTTGGTTGGGCCTAGTAACGGTGTCTGCCGCTCCTTGGTGTTCTCCTCCAGGTTTCCTTGTCTGAGCTTCAACCTTCAGGCTCTCATTGAGTATTTTTTAATGTCACACTGCAGTTGGCCTACTACTTTGGTTGGGGCCTAGTAACGGTGTCTGCCGCTCCCTGGTGTTGTCCTCCACTGAAAAAGCTGAGCTTCAACCTTCAGGCTCTCATTGAGTATTTTTTAATGTCACACTGCAGTTGGCCTACTACTTTGGTTGGGTCCTAGTAACGGTGTCTGCCGCTCCTTGGTGTTCTCCTCCAGGTTTCCTTGTCTGAGCTTCAACCTTCAGGCTCTCATTGAGTATTTTTTAATGTCACACTGCAGTTGGCCTACTACTTTGGTTGTGGCCTAGTAACGGTGTCTGCCGCTCCCTGGTGTTGTCCTCCACTGAAAAAGCTGAGCTTCAACCTTCAGGCTCTCATTGAGTATTTTTTAATGTGACACTGCAGTTGCCCTACTACTTTGGTTGGGGCCTAGTAACGGTGTCTGCCGCTTCTTGGTGTTCTCCTCCAGGTTTCCTTGTCTGAGCTTCAACCTTCAGGCTCTCATTGAGTATTTTTTAATGTCACACTGCAGTTGCCCTACTACTTTGGTTGGGGCCTAGTAACGGTGTCTGCCGCTCCTTGGTGTTCTCCTCCAGGATTCCTTGTCTGAGCTTCAACCTTCAGGCTCTCATTGAGTATTTTTTAATGTCACACTGCAGTTGCCCTACTACTTTGGTTGGGCCTAGTAACGGTGTCTGCCGCTCCTTGGTGTTCTCCTCCAGGTTTCCTTGTCTGAGCTTCAACCTTCAGGCTCTCATTGAGTATTTTTTAATGTCACACTGCAGTTGGCCTACTACTTTGGTTGGGGCCTAGTAACGGTGTCTGCCGCTCCCTGGTGTTGTCCTCCACTGAAAAAGCTGAGCTTCAACCTTCAGGCTCTCATTGAGTATTTTTTAATGTCACACTGCAGTTGGCCTACTACTTTGGTTGGGTCCTAGTAACGGTGTCTGCCGCTCCTTGGTGTTCTCCTCCAGGTTTCCTTGTCTGAGCTTCAACCTTCAGGCTCTCATTGAGTATTTTTTAATGTCACACTGCAGTTGGCCTACTACATTGGTTGTCGCCTAGTAACGGTGTCTGCCGCTCCCTGGTGTTGTCCTCCACTGAAAAAGCTGAGCTTCATCCTTCAGGCTCTCATTGAGTATTTTTTAATGTCACACTGCAGTTGCCCTACTACTTTGGTTTGGGCCTAGTAACGGTGTCTGCCGCTCCTTGGTGTTCTCCTCCAGGTTTCCTTGTCTGAGCTTCAACCTTCAGGCTCTCATTGAGTATTTTTTAATGTCACACTGCAGTTGCCCTACTACTTTGGTTGGGGCCTAGTAACGGTGTCTGCCGCTCCTTGGTGTTCTCCTCCAGGTTTCCTTGTCTGAGCTTCAACCTTCAGGCTCTCATTGAGCATTTTTTAATGTCACACTGCAGTTGGCCTACTACTTTGGTTGTGGCCTAGTAACGGTGTCTGCCGCTCCCTGGTGTTGTCCTCCACTGAAAAAGCTGAGCTTCATCCTTCAGGCTCTCATTGAGTATTTTTTAATGTCACACTGCAGTTGCCCTACTACTTTGGTTGGGGCCTAGTAACGGTGTCTGCCGCTCCTTGGTGTTCTCCTCCACTGAACAAAGCAGTGCCGCCTGTTTACTCCTGTTACCAATTTTGAACTTCATTTGGCCCACTTAATTACTTGGGCCTACTAACTGTGTCAGCCTCTCATTACAGTTGTCCTCCACTGAACAAACCAATGCCGCCTGGTTAGTCCTGTTACCAATTTTGAACTGCATTTAGCCTACTTTATTCTTTGGCCCTATATCTGTGTTTCCTCTTCATCCTGCCCATTGCCCAGCCACTGCTAGATGAGTCTGCTGGTACATTGACCCAGACCACTACATTCCCCTTGCACTCTACACAGCCAGAATCTGACCCTGTTGAAAGTAAGGTTCCCCTTCCCGCATGCTATACCACCTTACACGGGGACAAAGAGGAAGGTGCAGATGAAAGTGCAGGTTCCTTCATCAGGTGGGGGGGCATACTCGTTGGCGACACCACTGGCACAGGGCCCCTCATAGTACGCAAAAGTGTCGCTGCCGGTGGGAGGCGCCCCCGCCGTGCAAACACACTGCCGTACTTTGAGGGGCCCTGTGCCAGTGCCAATGCCAAAGAGTGGGCCCCCCCTGCTTGCTCAGGATCACAGCACTTGCAAAGTTGAAATACTTACCTCTCCCTGGGCCACTGCCGTGACGTGGTCCAGATTTCCTGGGCCCACAAAATACTTGAACCAGCCCTACCCCCAACAACTTTAGCCAAATGACCCCCAATTTCCAATGCCTAACTATTATTATAAGGGAAATTAAGATTGACAAGCTTCATTAACACGAATGTATGTTTTTGCCATTAAAATGGGCACTCTAGGTGTTTTTTTCTGACCCCCACTCACTGCCGACTATGCTGCCCCATTGACTTGCATTGGGTTTCGTGTTTCGGCCGATCCCGACTTTACGAGATAATCGGCCGATTTCACTCGACCCGACTTTTGAGATAGTCGAGTTCCGCGAAACCCGACTCGACCCTAAAAAAGTCAAAGTCGCTCAACCCTAGTCTCCAATTCTTCTCCTTCCACAGTGGAGCCTGCACAGCGGAGACATCAGTCCCAGCGTCTTGCTCAGTCTGACTCTGTGCAAAGGGTTACTGCTGCTTTTCCAGCTTCTGCCATTGAAGCCAGTGCTGGGCAGCGGCGAGCAGATGCTTTTGGGACTAAGTCCTGCTTTTCTCCTTCTGAGCATGCCCAGGGTAAGATCTCTCATTGGAGATCGAGGGTCACATGCTTGGATACTGCAGCAAAGCCCATTGGTTCTCCAGGAAGGTCCTGAAGGTGCTCAGGCTCTGTGGCAGCCTCTCATTGGTCCTTCTAGGAAGGTCTTGTACTTGCTGCAGCTATATAAGGTTCGCATGGCTGCACGGCCATTCGCGAGTATCAATGCAAGTTACTGTATGTGTTTTGCGCCAATGTGGTCATGCTTGTGTGGATTCAGGGACCCGGCTGAAATAAGCCACCTAGAATACCGGCTCCTTCGGTGAGGAGATTGTGTGTAGGGTTTCAGGGCCCCATCTGAAATAAGCCACCTAGAATACCGGCTCCTCCGGTGAGGAGATTGTATGTTTGCCTCCTTGACTGCGTGACCACAAGCTGCTTTCTGCTCAGCAGTTACTGTGTATTCCTGTGGAGTTTAACAGGACACAGCTCTTTCTTTGTAGCGACTCTGTGAAGCAACAGAGATCGCTGCTACCGCCATATAGTGCCGCCGTTTGACAGCAGCAGGTTCTTTTCCTGCACGGTGGACCCCGGGCTGCGAACGCACCAAATAACATCTCTATATTTACTTGGTGCGTTCCGCCAGCCCTAACAGCGTCTGTACAAGTTGTGGCTGGACCTAAAAAATAATTATATCGAACTGCTGTGTCTGTACGGGTTGTGGTCATGCCTAAAAAAACAATTATACTCTACCGCTGTGTCTGTACAAGTTATGGCTGGGCCTAAAAACTAATCTTACACCAATAGAGGACAATGAAGAACAATATGATCGAAAGTGCAAATTTATTATGAATCACAAATAGTACATATATAAAGAGATATTTTTATAAATATATTATACAAAAAAATACACAAAGTACATACAAAAACAATGTCACCTAAAAAGGAGACTGGCTGTGAGTCAGGAAAAGCAATATGTTTATATAAGATGTTTTGCTATGGACTATATAACAACATTTGGTAACCCATGTCATTTATTGATTTATATAGAGACTTACTTATGTAGATATGTCTATCTGATTCATTATATTGCGCTGTTATATGTAAATAGTGTTGAAATATTGTAGGAATCATGATGCGCTCTGTACATTCATTTGTTTATATGTATGGATACCCGCAATATACTGTATGCCATGCATTGGTTAAATATTCCCCTATATGGGATATTCCGCTAATACTATCAACAGTATATATATCTTGACCACTAATAGATATAGCGGATGTGAGATTGATCTTTAATTTGGTCCGCGCTGAGAGGAACACACACATTCTCATTGGGAACTCAGGTTAGACGGCTGGAGCACTTGGCGTGCATGCGCTGCCTTGTGGTGCAGTGGGCGTTGCTCTACACAGGCGTTGTGTTGGCCTGACAATGAATCCGGTCACATGACTGGATCAGGTGACCAGGCGACGCGTCCCTTGTGCGTAGCCCCCCTCTCCGTGATGCAACATAGTGGATATGCGCCGTATACAGCTGAACACAGGAATGCAATCATTATCTGGTATAAAACACTAACAGACACAGCATTCACTTACCTCCTGATGAAACTGCAGAGGCGGTGAAACGCGCGTCGAGGTGCGCCGTTGGACCACACATCCAGGTTGCCTAATGACTACAGGTAATCTTAAGGCTCACTGATGTTGCCCTGCTGACATGCTATGTTACTGCCTTGCAGGCAGCATATTCTTTCCAGCTTCATGACATATTCACTATATTATGCTGTGCATGAGCATGTCAGATCAGACTTCATACAGCTGAGCAATATGAGGTGTTGTTATATATGATTATGGTCAAAGCAACCTCCATTGAACCTATATGGGAGATAGATTTATTTAGTGTAAGATTGAGATTTTCCCTAGTGTCTCTTTGGTGGGCTTGATATGTAATTTTTACAGGAGCTGTGTATAGATAAATGGTGTGTACTGTTGGATCCAAGATAGGTGCAGGCTGAACCTGGAGATAGTCCAGTCAAAATCGTATAGGTGAAGAAACAGCCGCACTCAAAGTATAATTTTTCAATTGCATAACATAGATTAAATTTATTGATGTCACCACAGTGGTAATAAAGTGTCAAGGTAACGTTTCGACCCTGTAGCGGGTCTTTATCAAACCTCACTGAAAGAGACAAATATATACAGAATTAGTAACAGGGAGAGACAAGGTAAAAGTGCTGTACAGGGGTATGTGTGCTGTACAAACGTGACTACATTATATATCCAAAGAGTGTACATAAAGAATATATACATATATACATAAATACATAAAATATGCCCATCTAACAGAGGAACATAGAAAATAATGTTTACAAATGCAGGATGGAGTTACAATATGAGCACAGGGAGTGGTTGGCATGATATATAAATTGCCTACCTCCGGTCACAGGTGTGACCTTTTCTGGTGGCTGATATTTTTAGTCTGGGGAGGGCCAATTTCCACAGCCCCTTACCAGCCTGAGAATACCAGCCCCCAGCTGTCTACTTTAGCAAGGCTGGTTGTCAAAAATAGAGGGGACCCCACATTGTTTTTTTTAGTTAGTTATTTATTTATTTAAGTAATTAAAACAAGAGCATGAGGATCCCTCTATTCTTGCTAACTAGCCTTGCTGAAGCTGACAGCTGAGGGTTGCAGCCCCCAGCTGTCAGTTTTGCTTAGCTGGTTATCAAAAATACAGGGGAACCCACTCCATTAAAAAAATGAATTTAGAGCGCAGTCGCCGGCTGAGAAATACTCCCATCAGCCACCGTCTGCTCTCACTGTTATTAGCGGCATCAGGCATAGGTTGATGGGATCAGCAGTCACATCAGCCCATGCAGTAGTCACATCAGCCCACGCCTATGATCGGAGCTAAATGTTATACCTCCGATCACAGCTGTGGGCTCACGCTGTAATTTGACAGTGTGCGAACCGCGTGTGATGCTAGTCACTTCTCACGGCCAAGCCGTGAGTCAGAGTGGCCCAGGAGTCCAAGGTCAGAAGCCAGGAGGTTACATCATAAACAGAAGGAAGAGACAAAAGCATAGTCAGGTAACGTTCTGAGGTCAGAGTAGCGGGAGGATAACAGATCAGAGCTGAAGGGGTTAAACAGGCAGGTAGTCAGAACAAGGTCCAAGGTACAACAACAGATCAAACATATAGAACTCAAGGCACAGATAGTACAGCACAAACCTCACGAGATGAATGTATGCCTGGCAGTGTTTTGGGAAACTCAGCTCAGTTAAGAAGTATGGCCATTAAGTGGAATAATGGACACATGAGACAGCCGACGCCTCACAGTCTTAGATTGGATAGTTGAGCTGTCAATCAACACACTGACAGCTCAGCACACCCTTTTACCAGAATGGATGGCCGAGCTGTCAGTAACTGCATCCCAGACACCCTGAGGGGTGGAACTGTGACAGTACCCCCTCTTCTAGGGGGGCCACTTGACCCAAAGGCTTACTGTTGTGAACTCTATTTTTGGGCTCCCTCTAGTGGTCACAAGCGGTACTGTGTAGTGTTGTCTTTCTGCAGGTTGGCAGCATCAGCTGGTTCATTATCCTTGGTTGGTTTCCTATTTAGCTCACCTGGATACTCAGTTCCTTGCCTGCTCTCAATGTATTCAGTGCTCTTCAGATTCCTTGTGACTACCTTGCTCCCAGTCTCTCCAAGACAAGCTAAGTTTTTGTTTGTTTATTTTTTGATTATCAGCATTCATCATGTTTCTTGTCAAAAATGTGATTTCCTTGCTTGCTGGTGCTCTAGGGGACTGAGTTTCTCCCCCCACACCGTTAGTTGGTGCGGGGGTTCTTGAAATCTCAGTGTGGATATTTTGTAAGGGTTTTTTACTGACCGCACAGACCCCTTTTCTATTTTCTGCTATCTAGTATTAGCGGGCCTCATTTGCTGAATCTGCTTTCACCCCTGTGTATGTGCCTTCCTCTTACCTCACCGTTATTATTTGTTGGGGGCTTCTATAACTTTGGGGATTATTTCTCTGGAGGCAAGTGAGGTCTTTCTTTCTCTCTAGGGGTAGTTAGTTCCTCAGGCTGGCTCGAGACGTCTAGGATTTTAGACACGTTCACCGGCTACCTTTAGTGTGTTGGATAGGTTCAGATTTGTGGTCAGTCCAGTTTGCCACCTCTCTAGAGCTTGTCCTATGTTTTGTTACTTAGCTGGAGTATTTTGTGATCCTCAACCACTAAGGATCATAACAGCTTCCCAGGAAATTTTAGATGGAAGGCCCCAACTATCCGATTGGCATTTACATCTTGAGCAGGGATCCAGGATCTCCCCTCTGGTCTGTATCCCCTCCAGTGGATGAGGTACTGGAGGGAATTACGGACCCTCTGAGAATCCACAACCTTCTGAACCTCATATTCCAGGCCACCGTCTACTGAAATTGGAAGAGATGGTGATGAGACAGAAAATGTGGATTTATGGAATATGTTAGGGATGCGAATGGATGGAGGAAGCTTTAACCTAAATGCCACAGGATTGACCACCTATAGGATCTCATATTGACCAATAAAATTTGGACCCAACTTAGCTGACCGCACTTTAAGTTTAATGCTCCTAGACGACAACCAAATCTTATCCACAATCTTAAAAGCAGGACCCACCGACAGTCTTCAATCGGCCATTAGTTTTTGGTGAATCTGAGCAGTCCCAATATTCTTTTGAACCTCCCTCCAGACATCCCCAAGTTTCTGCACAGTGACCTCTACCCCAGGGCATTCAGAACTAATCCTTGAAAAATTGCCAAAATGGGGATGAAAACCATAATTACAGAATAATGGCGAGGTTCCGCTAGATTGGTTTACTCGACTGTTGAAAGCAAACTCAGCGACAAGTAAAAACAAAGACCAGTCCTCCTGTTGCGCTGCCACAAAGCACCTTGAAATCTGTTCCAAAGATTGATTTGTCCTCTCAGTCTGACCATTGGTATCAGGGTGATAAGCAGATGAAAATTACAAGTCAATCCCTAGTTTATTGCAAAAAGCTCTTCAAAATTTAGAAACAAATTGTACTCCCCTATCAGACACAATGTTCAGAGCGATCCCATGTTATCTTACAATGTGAGAGATGAACAACCTGGAGAGTGTCTCTGCTTTAGGTAATCCTCACAAAGAAGCAAAATGAGCTTGTTTGCTGAATTGATCAACTACTACCCAATTAGCAGTCTTCCCATTAGACAGAGGCAAATCAGTAACGAAATCCATGGACAAATGAGTCCATGGTCTTTCTGGAATAGGCAAAGGAGCCAATTCCCCAGCCTGCTGGCTATTACTGACTTTGGCGCTTGTGCAGACTTCACAAACAGATACAAAATCCTTAATATCCTTATGCATGGATGGCCACCAAAAAAAGTCTAGTGATGGCTTTTGTTGTGGCAGTAACCCCAGGATTAACCACTTCTTTAATCCAGGACATGCGGGAAGAGTGGTCTACCTAAGAAAACCCCCCTGTGGTTCTGAACCCTTCCAGGGACAGGACTGACCCCGAGTCCTGCCTGTCCACTGTGTTCCACCCAGGAATGGGGCAATCCTGAGCAGAGAGACACTCAATTTGTTTTAAGTGTGGGGACATTGGACATTAAGCTCTAGGGTCCACTTACCTGGCAGCCGTGGGCAGCCAAAGAGGCGAGAAGGTAGTCCCGCAAGTTTGATTTGTCTGAGCCCCCTCAAATGGGCTGAAATGCATGGTCGGGCCATCCGCTGTCTAGTTGGTAATGGTTCTCAAGTGACCACCTTGCCAGAAACCTATTTCAGACGTAATTTTTCTGAGGCAAAACGGCCTGAATGGGGCCCAGTGATCAAGTTAACAGCGGCCAGTCAATTGCCCATCCCGGACACAGGGGTGGTCTGGATGCAAATTATCATGTGCGGCAAAGATGTGGGCCGGAAAGGAGTTGTGTTGACTGCCGGAGACTCTGGATGCATTTGCCGTGCGAGACTCTTATCCCCTACCAAAAATTGAGGAGTCATTGTCCACCCTTGGAAAAGCAAAGTACTTCTCCTCCCTAGATCTGGCTAGTGGGTATTGGCAGGTGCCCATGGCTGAGCATGATCGGTCAAAGACAGCGTTCATGCTACCCCAAAAATGCTATCTTTTCTGCAGGTAAATTGATTACCTGGGACGTGTTGTATCTGATGAGTGAGTGAGACCTGCGCATGAGAAAATAGCAGCAGTACAGGACTGGCCCACCCCGAAGACGGTGAAGGATGTTTGGACCTTTCTGGAGCTTACAGAGTTATCAAAGGTTTGTGAAAAACTTCACTCATATCGCTAATCCACTGCTGGAGTTATTGAAAGGAGTGCCAACCGGTGAGAAGAATCAGACCATTCAGTGTGGAGTAGCCAGGAAGAAGCCTTTCGAGCCCTGAAGATTGCCCTGACTGAAGCACCTATATTGGCCTATATTGACTTCTCTCAACCTTCCATCCTTCACACCAATGGAAGCCTACATGGCCTAGGGGCCATGTTGTCACAGATGCAGGACAGGAAGGAACGAGTGATTGCCTACGCGAGCTGGTCCCTCCGCGACTCAGTACAAAACCCGGATAACTACAGTTCTTTCAAGCTGGAGTTGCTGGTGTTAGTGTGGGTGATGACCAAGAAATTCGTTAAATACTTGTTAGGGTACGAAATCGTGGAACGCACCGATAACAATCCTCTGGCCCACCTGGTAAATACCAGACTCATATCGGAAGGGAGCTGAGAACATACATGCTGATGCTCTGTCAAGAGTGACCCATGAGCGACCTCAACAAGACCTTGACAAAGAGTTGGACGCAGAAGAGATTCCTGGGTTCCGTGACCTCGCCAGGACGTTGGCGGTGACACAGGAACAGATCGGAGTCAATTGATGCACTTTGCCTAGTGTCTGCCCCTAATTTGAGCTGTTTGGGAAGTGGTTCATCACCCCTTAAGGTGTTGTGCATATGTTTGGTTTTACCTCCCATTCAATTTAATGGGGTTCAGGTACGTTGGAAGAACCATTCGATGAACATGTTCAGCGAATATCAAGAGACTCACCAAGTTGAACCGAACAGAACCTTGAAAGGTTCTCTCATCTCTGATACAGACACAGCCGCAGCATATAATTTTTTTTAAGGCACACTAGTCACACACAGACAGCTGCAAAGTATAATTATTTTTTATGCACACTACATGTACAGATACGACTTATTTCTCATTCCCACAACTCACACAGTGGCAGAGTATAATTATTTTATAGGTACACAACTCATACAGACAAGATTGCAGAGTACACATGGGCTTTTGGTTCAGTACTCCTACAGGCATGAGTGTAGAGTAGTAAAAAAGGCTTTTTGGCACAATACTCCCACAGGCATGAGTGCAGAGTAGACACAGAAGCTTTTTGGCACAGTATACAGTATACACCGAGGCTTTTTGTTACAGTTCTTCAACAGGAAGGTGAGCAGAGTACACGCAGGGGCTTTTTGGCACAGCTATTTTTAAGTTTTTTGGGCACGACCACAACTTGTACAGATAGAGCAGTAGAGTATAATTATTTTTTATTCCCAGCCAAAAAGTGTACAGACTAAGTGATAGACTATAATTATTTTTTTAAGTACGGCCACAATTCATACAGATACAACAGTAAAATATAATTATTTTTGTGAAGCTAGGCCACAACTCATACAGACACAGCTGTAGCTGTAGAGTATAATCATTTTTTTTAGGCCAGGCCACAACTCATACAGACACAGCAGGAAAGTATTAAAAAATTGTAGGCACTGCTACAACTTATACAGAAACAGCGTTAGAGTAAGATTATTTTTTAATCTCAGCCACAACTTGTACAGACCCAGCGGTAGAGTCTAATTAGTTTTTAGGTACAGCCACAATTTATTCAGACAAGATGGTAGAGTAACATCCAAAAGAGATATACCTCATATACGATCACGTGGTGATCCCTTCAATTTAAACCATTACACCAATAGAGGACAATGAAGGAACAATATTATCTAAAGTGGAAATTTATTATGAATCACAAATAGTACATATATAAAAAGATATATTTATAAATATATTATGCAAAAAAACACACAAAGTACATACAAAAACAAACTCACCTAAAAAGGAGACAGGCTGTGAGTCAGAAAAAGCGATAGGGCCACACATCTACACTCACCGGCCACTTTATTAGGTACACCTGTCCAACTTCTTGTTAACACTTAATTTCTAATCAGCCAATCACATGGCGGCAACTCAGTGCATTTAGGCATGTAGACATGGTCAAGACAATCTCCTGCAGTTCAAACCGAGCATCAGTATGGGGAAGAAAGGTGATTTGAGTGCCTTTTGAACGTGGCATGGTTGTTGGTGCCAGAAGGGCTGGTCTGAGTATTTCAGAAACTGCTGATCTACTGGGATTTTCACGCACAACCATCTCTAGGGTTTACAGAGAATGGTCCGAAAAAGAAAAAAAATCCAGTGAGCGGCAGTTCTGTGGGCGGAAATGCCTTGTTGATGCCAGAGGTCAGAGGAGAATGGGCAGACTGGTTCAAGCTGATAGAAAGGCAACAGTGACTCAAATCGCCACCCGTTACAACCAAGGTAGGCCTAAGAGCATCTCTGAACGCACAGTGCATCGAACTTTGAGGCAGATGGGCTACAGCAGCAGAAGACCACACCGGGTACCACTCCTTTCAGCTAAGAACAGGAAACTGAGGCTACAATTTGTACAAGCTCATCGAAATTGGACAGTAGAAGATTGGAAAAACGTTGCTTGGTCTGATGAGTCTCGATTTCTGCTGCGACATTCGGATGGTAGGGTCAGAATTTGGCGTAAACAACATGAAAGCATGGATCCATCCTGCCTTGTATGGAGCATCTTTGGGATGTGCAGCCGACAAATCTGCGGCAACTGTGTGATGCCATCATGTCAATATGGACCAAAATCTCTGAGGAATGCTTCCAGCACCTTGTTGAATCTATGCCACGAAGAATTGAGGCAGTTCTGAAGGCAAAAGGGGGTCCAACCCGTTACTAGCATGGTGTACCTAATAAAGTGGCCGGTGAGTGTGTAAATAAATGTCACTCCTGTAAGAATATAGGTGAAGAAACAGCCGCACTCAAAGTATGATTTTTCAAATGCATAACATAGATGAAATTTATTGAGGTCACCACAGTGGTAATAAAGTGTCAAGGTAAAGTTTCGACCCTGTAGCAGCGGGTCTTTATCAAACCTCACTGAAAGAGACAAATTTATACAGAATTAGTAACAGGGAGAGACAAGGTAAAAGTGCTGTACAGGGGTATGTGTGCCGTACAAACGTGACTACTTTACATATCCAAAGAGTGTACAAGAATACCGGAGGTAATCTTTTTACCTCTGATCTCAGCTGCAGGCTCATGCTGTCATTTGACAGTGTGGGACCCGCTGCTATCTGGCCAGTGGTAATGATTTTACTGCCAATCAGAAGCAGTGTTTACCATGCTGTCATGCACATGACAGCACAACAAACACCCAATGTTCGGGTGGATGAACCCAAACAGTAACACGGACTTCCTGGTGAAGCCCATGCCCAACAGTAGGTGTTCTGCATGTACGCCAAAGTTTACTGTTTGGGTTCACTTATCTCTAGTTAAGATTAAACACAGCTTTGCTATCTGGTGTCTACTGGCTGTTCTGTATATCGCTATACTCATCGGTAGGGTTGAGGGAAACGGATCGGTCATTTTCATAAATCGCCGACTTTTGGCAAAGTCGGGTTTCGTGAAACCCGATCCGATCCCAGTATGGGGTCAGCCACGCGGTCGGCGATCTTCGCGCCAAAGTCGCGTTTCGTATGACGCTTTCAGTGCCTTTTCTCAGCCAATGAAGGTGCACGCAGAGTGTGGGCAGTGTGATGACATAGGTCTCGGTCCGCACCATCTTAGAGAAGGGCATGACAGTGATTGGCTTGCTTTCTGCAGCGTCACAGGGGCTATAAAGGGGCGTGCACGCCGACCGCCATCTTACTGCTGCTGATCTGAGCATAGGGAGAGGTTGCTGCCGCTTCGTCAGAAGCAGGGATAGCGTTAGGCAGGGTACATTAACCCCCAAACCGCTTGTGCTGTAGCGATTTCCACTGTCCAACACCACCTTTTCTTTGCAGGGACAGTGGAGGCTAGATTTCTCTTCATCAGCTCTGTAGCTTATTGGGCTGCCCTAGAAGGCTCCCTGATAGCTGCGTTGGTGTTTGTACGCCGCTGTGCAAACCAACTGCTTTTTTAAAAGCAAAAATCCTGTTGCTCCTTTCTGCACAGCTATCTTGTTTGTTTGTCCACACTTTTTGTGTGCAGCAGTCCTTTTTATTGCTGCCTGCCATACTTTTCAGAGGTTATTGTAGGGAGATAGTAATTGTAGTACCGTCCCTTTTATTTTTTTTTATATATCTTCAGCCACTTTCAGCCCCTGAAGCTGTGTAGTGTAAAACAGTGAGCCTGTATTTTTCTGCACTGTCCCACACCTGAAAAGGGAGATTAATATTGCCAATCAGTGCATCTGCGCCAGTCCTGTCTGTGGTATCTCTGTCAGTCATTTTGTGCCACAGAAACTATACTGTAATATAGTGGGCCTGATTTATTCACTAGTCTCCCCCCAAAAAATAAAAATAAAGGGAGAATAATTTTGCCAAATCTGTGCATCTGTGCCAGTCCTGTCTGTGGTATCTCTGTCAGTCATTTTGTGCCACAGAAACTATACTGTAACATAGTGGGCCTGATTTATTCACTAGTCTCCCCCCAAAAAATAAAAATAAAGGGAGAATAATATTGCCAAATCTGTGCATCTGTGCCAATCCTGTCTGTGGTATCTCTGTCAGTCATTTTGTGCCACAGAAACTATACTGTCATACATTGGGCCTGATTTAATCACTAGTCTCCCATATATAAAAAAATAAAAATAAAGGGAGAATAATATTGCCAAATCTGTGCATCTGTGCCAGTCGTGTCTGTGGTATCTCTGTCAGTCATTTTCAGCCACAGAAACTATACTGTCATGCATTGGGCCTGATTTATTCACTAGTCTCCCATATAAAAAAATAAAAATAAAGAGAGAATAATATTGCCAAATCTGTGCATCTGTGCCAGTCGTGTCTGTGGTTTCTCTGTCAGTCATTTTGTGCCACAGAAACTATACTGTCATACATTGGGCATGATTTAATCACTAGTCTCCTATATAAAAAAAATAAAAATAAAGGGAGAATAATATTGCCAAATCTGTGCATCTGTGCCAGTCGTGTCTGTGGTATCTCTGTCAGTCATTTTGTGCCACAGAAACTATACTGTCATACATTGGGCCTGATTTATTCACTAGTCTCCCAAAATAAAAAAAAAAGAAAGGGAGAATAATATTGCCAAATCTGTGCATCTGTGCCAGTCGAGTCTGTGGTATCTCTGTCAGTCATTTTGTGCCACAGAAATTATACTGTAATATAGTGGGCCTGATTTAATCACTAGTCTCCCATATAAAAAAAATAAAAATAAAGGGAGAATAATATTGCCAAATCTGTGCATCTGTGCCAGTCGTGTCTGTCAGTCATTTTCAGCCACAGAAACTATACTGTAATACATTGGGCCAGATTTATTCACTAGTCTCCTATATAAAAAAAATAAAAATAAAGGGAGAATAATATTGCCAAATCTGTGCATCTGTGCCAGTCCTGTCTGTGGTATCTCTGTCAGTCATTCTGTGCCACAGAAACTATATTGTCATACAGTGGGCCTGATTTATTCAGCACTCACCCACACATAAAAAGGGAGATTTATATTCACAACAAGTTAACATACACCTTCTACCTTGTTTTTCAGTACCATATAGCGGTTGTTAGTTTGGTTACATTTTCCCAAGAATGAGGAAGGCTGGTGGAAGAGGTCGTGGCCGTGGGCGGTCATTGCCATCTGATGGTGGTGGTGGTGGTGCTGGTGGAGCATCAGGTGGTAGAGGGAAATTCAAAATAGCACCTAAGTCTCAAGTTGTTGAGCCAGCGTCATCGTCCGGCTACACAAGGCCTCGAACGCTACCTTTTCTTGGAGTAGGAAAACCGCTGTTAAAGCCGGAGCAGCAGGAAAAAGTTTTGGCTTTCCTTGCTGACTCTGCCACTAGCTCTTTCGCCTCCTCTTCGGATAGTTCAAAATTAAAAAGTAGCCAGTCATCGGTGGATGCTCCCAGTCAGGAACAAGTTGATTCCTTGTGTCTTTCCCCCAAAACAACAGTGATAGATGCGTCAGGCGACACAACAGGTACTAAGTAATTTATAAGGGGGCACCACGGATTGTGGGATCACACTTAGACCTGAGAAAAAGCACTGATATGTGAACAAGAGAAAACAGACCAGGTCTATAAAAACAGGGATCACCACACTAGATCATACAAAAAACACAGCTTTATTCAAAACAACAATACACGTAGCAAACCACAAATACTTTTTAAAAACATTTAAAAAGGCATAACATTGCCATGTACACAAGCCCACAATAGGGCGAGTAGCCCACACTGAGTGCTCAATATAAACACATATAAGGATATACAACAACCATACACATGAAGAGGCTATTTAGATGTAATCATTCCCATATGGACAGCATAGTCTAATATCATAACTGACCAATTTACACAGACCATGCCCTATAACTTTCCAATAAAAATCTATAAAAGGTGGAAAGAAGAAATATACATGGATGAATCAACAGGGTCTAACCTCTTCATAAAGAGGAATAATATAATTGCATAGTTTGATAAATATACATTAGATGAGCCACCTGTGCATATCATACACCAAGATGTGGTGCATGGATACTGGGAACCAAATGCATCCAGAAGCTCACAGGGAAATAAACTCACAGGGAAGAAAGCCACTAGTTAATCCGTAAAACAGCCAATAGTATAATACCCTAGCATATTCACGTGCAATAAGCCATTCAGGCAGAGTCCCAGTGCGGGCTACACACAGACCCAACGCGTGTCGCCGCCTAGCGGTGGCTTCGTCAGGGGTATTGTGTAAGTGCAGGGTCTGCTACTTAAATATAAGATGTTATCGCAAGTTACCTTAATCAGCTGTGTCGCTAGTACACCGCACACATGGAGCTTACGGCCGCGGCCATTACAGTTAGCCCTTGCTTCCAGAGCGCATGCTCCGGCGTCTCATGGGCGTAGACACAGTGACGTCACATTACCAAGGATACCAGACGCTATGTATTAGGCGCGTGCGCGATCCAGACCAAAGGAATCTCTATTAGTGCTATAAGGCACATGATTAGGAAGCTCTTAAGGTGTGTAGGTCTTCGCCCACAATTACCAAGGTTACCAACTAACTTACAATCATTGCGTAAATAACGTGCAATACACAGCCTAATGATAATGTACCCAGGGGAGGCGAAATAAGTATAGTAAGAATACCAATCAAATTGTTATCCTATAAAAAGCGCCGCAAAGAAAATTATATTAGCATAGCGTTACTAATGACGCCAAATGCTTTGTATGAAGGCTGGTACGTCATATATAAAGCAGGAGTCCAAAATTCAGGCTCCTGCTCGCATAAATGTAGCACCCCTAGAAACGAAGTTTCACATAGGTTTACTATGTTTACAGATGGACATGTGCGCAGTAATTCCCACAGTATTAGGGTATGTATAGATCAAGTTATGGCAAAGCATAATGGTATAGAAATCAAAAGCTATATCATGTAAACGCAGACGCAATGAGCACTCTTTTCGGACAACTAACGCGAGATATACAGAAATACAGAATCGATGTTTATTGAAGGCACAAGAAAAGCGCAAAAAAAAAAAAAAAAAAAATATATATATATATATATAAACATTTCTTTAGATATATCTGTGCATACTACAACGGGGGTGTGTGTGTAATACATACCCAAACCCCCTACTAATAAGACACATATCTGAACATAGGGTAGTATTGATAGTAGAACCAAATTACACTACAATATGTTGATGAAATAGCATTCACCGGTATAGTTATAGATGTATATAGTACAGTATAGGATAAGGAGGGTATCACAATAGCACTGACGCACTGAAAGGCATGATGATAGTAACAGCCACATACAAGGTTTATCAATGGTATGCCTATTATTAAATAAGAATACTGCTGCTTTATCAACAATAAATAGAGGGCTGCAAAAGGAAGTGCATCTAAGTTTTAAACTATACATAAATACTATATACAGATGTTATGATTCAAAAGCCCCATTAACCTACCAGGCTGAACCCTATAATAACCCCTATGGAGAAAATTATTATTCAAAATGTACCAGAAAAGGTCAAAAAACCTCATACGGAAAAACATGATATGGCACATAACCCAATGTGCTCGATTCACTGAAAAGTAATGACGAGTTGACACAAATATGTCCAGAGGTAAGGCAAAACAATATATTAATATTAAGTATGTAAGATATAGCAGATTTCAAATTTCACTGTTAAAGAAAAATATGCTGTCAATATGGGAAGAGGAAACACAAATTCATTGGCCCCTGGGGCCTAAATCCCAGAGTGGAATACATACAAAGATATATATATATAGTTCAAGAATATATATTATTAGTCCAAATGGAAAAATACAGAGGACCATATTATTTATAAAATCCTGTGAACAAAAGATCTTCGTTTAGTCCATGAGGCGTTAAACAGTTCAACTCGAAAATCCATCTGGACTCCCGTCTCAGAAGCTCAGAGGTGATATCCCCACCCCTGATATTCGATTGAACTCCTTCCAATCCCATTATCTTGGTGCCCATCCACTGAGAGTTGTGGGCCGCCAGGTAGTGTGAGGCAACAGATGAGATGGTCTTGCCCTTGGCTCTGTCTTTTGCAGCCGTGATGATATTTGAAAAATGCTGTTGGGTACGTCTCTTTAGTTCCTGCGTGGTTTGACCGACATAGATTTTGAGGCAGGGGCATATCAAAGCATAAATCAAGTTGCGGGATTTGCAATTAAAGTAAGCCTTGGTGGAAATCTGTAAGGATAAAGTTGATTCATCCATGTATATTTCTTCTTTCCACCTTTTATAGATTTTTATTGGAAAGTTATAGGGCATGGTCTGTGTAAATTGGTCAGTTATGATATTAGACTATGCTGTCCATATGGGAATGATTACATCTAAATAGCCTCTTCATGTGTATGGTTGTTGTATATCCTTATATGTGTTTATATTGAGCACTCAGTGTGGGCTACTCGCCCTATTGTGGGCTTGTGTACATGGCAATGTTATGCCTTTTTAAATGTTTTTAAAAAGTATTTGTGGTTTGCTACGTGTATTGTTGTTTTGAATAAAGCTGTGTTTTTTGTATGATCTAGTGTGGTGATCCCTGTTTTTATAGACCTGGTCTGTTTTCTCTTGTTCACATATCAGTGCTTTTTCTCAGGTCTAAGTGTGATCCCACAATCCGTGGTGCCCCCTTATAAATTACTTAGTACAGGTTGTTATATGTGGGTCTCTACCCACATCTTCTGGGTGTTGGCACACGGTGTTTTGGATAGTATTGCTTCTATCTGTGTCCAGTATCTATGATGGACTTGGCAGCTAGGGAAGCTGCATGGAGCAAGCAGGCGGTTGGCTTTTTCAGTGATGATGTTTCCACTATACAAGTAGGTGGGACTAATGATGGTGATTTTCAAGTGGTAACTAAGGAATTAACCAATTTGCATAAAGCATTAACCAAAACGTGGTGGAATCTCAAAACACTTGATGAATACAAAAAGGCTGGATTGGTTCCTAGGGGCCTTAGGCCTCCCAGCCTGGGAGGTTGAGGACACGTTCCAAAAAACCTGGGAGGCTGGTTTACTGAAATGTTCCCACATTATTATAGACATGTTGTTAGAGCATGACCAAGTGGTTTTAAATACCCTGAAAGAGAGGATTAAACTGTGTGAAGGAAAATTGACTAAGTTTGATACCAAGGTTATGGTGGAGCCATTTCAGGCCCAGCTTAAAATTCTTATTGACAATTTTGAAAAGGAAGTTATATCAAAGAAAAGACAGAAATTTAGGAGGGACCAACTTGACTTTATGAATAAGCGGGCTTTCAAGTGGACCCACAGAGGGAATAAAAGGCCTGGCCTGGCTGGTGGCCCAGCCGGTGCTAATAATCCTGTATCCTTTGAAGCACTATCAAGTGATGATTTTTTATCTACGGAACCGAGCGACTCCGAAGGCGCCACAGGAGGGGTCGGAGGAGAAGACGGCATCCAAAAGAAACGAACAAAGAACTACAAGGCGTGGTCCCCACGTTACAAACGAGAGACGCGGCAGAACAGGAGACGATAATACCGGAAACCATGCCTCTGCATTCCCCTGCTGCCGGTAAGCTACAAATATTAAATCTGTCAAAATATGTTCTTTCTGATCGGGAGATTTCTGTCCTGGAGAAGGGTTTGTCCTTCTGTCCAACTAGCGGATTGGACAAATTCGTATTTATTAAAGATGTTTACCTCTTTTGTAGGCAGTTAACCTTTAAAATACTTTTCCATCGACCATCTGCTATTGATGACCTCCCCCCTTCTGATAGAGCAACACTGAGGGATCTATTGGATCTACTTGAAGAAGGTGAGGACGGTCAACTAAGACGGAAATTTACAGGGAGATTGCCCTCCCAAGCTACCCCTCCGTTTACGCTTTGCCCAGCAGTACAGTGTTTTTTTGATGCTGTGTGTAGAGAGATTCATCAGCTAAAACTTGATCCTAATAGGGGTAGAAACCTAAGCAAGGAAGAACACTCCATTATAACGAGACTTGGGTCTAATAGGGAGTTTGTCATCCGTGAAGCGGACAAGGGGGGAAATCTGGTTATTTGGCCGGTTGATCTGTATACACAAGAGGCTATTCGTCAATTACATAACAAAGACTGCTACCAGATTCTCCCCTCTGACCCTACAGGTATTTTTCAAGTGAAATTGAATCAACTCTTGGATACCGCTTTTTCATACAATATCATCACCAAGCGCGAGAGGGAATTTCTGAAGAATCGCCATCCGAGGACTCCGACTTTTTATATGCTCCCAAAGGTGCACAAGTCTTTACAGGTTCCTCCAGGTAGGCCCATTGTGTCGGGGATAGGAGGGCTGCTGGAGCGACCCTGCATATATGTAGATTTTTTCCTCCAGCCACTTGTGCTAACCTTACAGTCGTATGTGAGAGATTCTACCTTTCTCATTTCCCAACTTCAGGATTTCGAGGTTCCCCCCGGAACTTGGTTGGTGACCCTTGACGTAGAATCTCTCTACACCTGTATAAGTCATGAACTGGGCATTCAAGCTGTATCATTCTTTTTGGACCAAAATACCACTGGGGACAGAGGGCACGACTCCTTCCTGTTGGACTTATTATTATTCATATTGGAGAAAAATTTCTTCATTTTTGATCGTGTCTTTTACAGGCAAGTGAGGGGTACTGCTATGGGGGCCAGATGTGCCCCCGCATACGCTAACCTTTTCCTAGGGTGGTGGGAGGTCACCAGGGTGTACTGTCTGGAGGGGTACTTGAAACATGTTATTAAATGGCAACGCTATATTGATGATGTTGTATTTCTCTGGACAGGCACCCTGGAGGAGTGTTTAGGCTTCATTGGGACCCTTAATGACAACCCATGGAACATTCGATTGACATCGCAATACTCACAAACGGAGATTGAATTTCTGGACTTGAAACTCTGTATCAGTGGAAACAGGATTGTGACATCATTATACAGGAAACCTACGGCTTCCAATAGCCTACTACACTTCACCAGTTTCCACCCCTACCACCTGAAGAAAGGAATCCCAAAAGGCCAATTCTATAGAGTGAGAAGAAACTGTAGTCAGCAGGAGGATTTTTTGGAACATTCTCGGGAACTCTCTTCGCGATTCCGGGAAAGAGGCTACCCTCAAAAGGTAATTTCTCGGGCCTTTGGGGTAGCTAGAGACAGTAGCAGGGAACGCCTCTTGCAGCCCAGGACAAAAACCCCTGAAAAACCACTTGGCATTATCACAACTTACAACAATCAGTGGCATGATGTTAGGCAGATTCTATCCAGGCATTGGGGTATTTTACAAAGCGAATCAAGGCTTCATCCCCATATCGCCACCCAGCCAAGTTTGGTAGCCAGGAGGGCTAGGAACTTAAAGGATCGCTTGAGCCACAGCCACTTTCAGCGCCCTACTAAGAGACTGAACAGAGGGGTCACTTTGAATGGCACTTTCCCGTGTGGGAATTGTAATATTTGTCCGTTTACTTTGGGTGATATATCCGTTTTGTCTTCTTTATCCTTACAGATTTCCACCAAGGCTTACTTTAATTGCAAATCCCGCAACTTGATTTATGCTTTGATATGCCCCTGCCTCAAAATCTATGTCGGTCAAACCACGCAGGAACTAAAGAGACGTACCCAACAGCATTTTTCAAATATCATCACGGCTGCAAAAGACAGAGCCAAGGGCAAGACCATCTCATCTGTTGCCTCACACTACCTGGCGGCCCGCAACTCTCAGTGGATGGGCACCAAGATAATGGGATTGGAAGGAGTTCAATCGAATATCAGGGGTGGGGATATCACCTCTGAGCTTCTGAGACGGGAGTCCAGATGGATTTTCGAGTTGAACTGTTTAACGCCTCATGGACTAAACGAAGATCTTTTGTTCACAGGATTTTATAAATAATATGGTCCTCTGTATTTTTCCATTTGGACTAATAATATATATTCTTGAACTATATATATATATCTTTGTATGTATTCCACTCTGGGATTTAGGCCCCAGGGGCCAATGAATTTGTGTTTCCTCTTCCCATATTGACAGCATATTTTTCTTTAACAGTGAAATTTGAAATCTGCTATATCTTACATACTTAATATTAATATATTGTTTTGCCTTACCTCTGGACATATTTGTGTCAACTCGTCATTACTTTTCAGTGAATCGAGCACATTGGGTTATGTGCCATATCATGTTTTTCCGTATGAGGTTTTTTGACCTTTTCTGGTACATTTTGAATAATAATTTTCTCCATAGGGGTTATTATAGGGTTCAGCCTGGTAGGTTAATGGGGCTTTTGAATCATAACATCTGTATATAGTATTTATGTATAGTTTAAAACTTAGATGCACTTCCTTTTGCAGCCCTCTATTTATTGTTGATAAAGCAGCAGTATTCTTATTTAATAATAGGCATACCATTGATAAACCTTGTATGTGGCTGTTACTATCATCATGCCTTTCAGTGCGTCAGTGCTATTGTGATACCCTCCTTATCCTATACTGTACTATATACATCTATAACTATACCGGTGAATGCTATTTCATCAACATATTGTAGTGTAATTTGGTTCTACTATCAATACTACCCTATGTTCAGATATGTGTCTTATTAGTAGGGGGTTTGGGTATGTATTACACACACACCCCCGTTGTAGTATGCACAGATATATCTAAAGAAATGTTTATATATATATATATATTTTTTTTTTATTTTTTTTTTTATTTTTTTTTTTTTGCGCTTTTCTTGTGCCTTCAATAAACATCGATTCTGTATTTCTGTATATCTCGCGTTAGTTGTCCGAAAAGAGTGCTCATTGCGTCTGCGTTTACATGATATAGCTTTTGATTTCTATACCATTATGCTTTGCCATAACTTGATCTATACATACCCTAATACTGTGGGAATTACTGCGCACATGTCCATCTGTAAACATAGTAAACCTATGTGAAACTTCGTTTCTAGGGGTGCTACATTTATGCGAGCAGGAGCCTGAATTTTGGACTCCTGCTTTATATATGACGTACCAGCCTTCATACAAAGCATTTGGCGTCATTAGTAACGCTATGCTAATATAATTTTCTTTGCGGCGCTTTTTATAGGATAACAATTTGATTGGTATTCTTACTATACTTATTTCGCCTCCCCTGGGTACATTATCATTAGGCTGTGTATTGCACGTTATTTACGCAATGATTGTAAGTTAGTTGGTAACCTTGGTAATTGTGGGCGAAGACCTACACACCTTAAGAGCTTCCTAATCATGTGCCTTATAGCACTAATAGAGATTCCTTTGGTCTGGATCGCGCACGCGCCTAATACATAGCGTCTGGTATCCTTGGTAATGTGACGTCACTGTGTCTACGCCCATGAGACGCCGGAGCATGCGCTCTGGAAGCAAGGGCTAACTGTAATGGCCGCGGCCGTAAGCTCCATGTGTGCGGTGTACTAGCGACACAGCTGATTAAGGTAACTTGCGATAACATCTTATATTTAAGTAGCAGACCCTGCACTTACACAATACCCCTGACGAAGCCACCGCTAGGCGGCGACACGCGTTGGGTCTGTGTGTAGCCCGCACTGGGACTCTGCCTGAATGGCTTATTGCACGTGAATATGCTAGGGTATTATACTATTGGCTGTTTTACGGATTAACTAGTGGCTTTCTTCCCTGTGAGTTTATTTCCCTGTGAGCTTCTGGATGCATTTGGTTCCCAGTATCCATGCACCACATCTTGGTGTATGATATGCACAGGTGGCTCATCTAATGTATATTTATCAAACTATGCAATTATATTATTCCTCTTTATGAAGAGGTTAGACCCTGTTGATTCATCCATGTATATTTCTTCTTTCCACCTTTTATAGATTTTTATTGGAAAGTTATAGGGCATGGTCTGTGTAAATTGGTCAGTTATGATATTAGACTATGCTGTCCATATGGGAATGATTACATCTAAATAGCCTCTTCATGTGTATGGTTGTTGTATATCCTTATATGTGTTTATATTGAGCACTCAGTGTGGGCTACTCGCCCTATTGTGGGCTTGTGTACATGGCAATGTTATGCCTTTTTAAATGTTTTTAAAAAGTATTTGTGGTTTGCTACGTGTATTGTTGTTTTGAATAAAGCTGTGTTTTTTGTATGATCTAGTGTGGTGATCCCTGTTTTTATAGACCTGGTCTGTTTTCTCTTGTTCACATATCAGGCGACACAACAGTTTACTCCATGGAGCTCTTTACACATACCGTGCCTGGGTTAGAAAGGGAAATAGTTAGTAGCCCACTAGAAGATGATTCAGACATGGAGTGCACTGATACACAGCCACAGCTAGATTGTCATGCTGTTCCATCGACAACTGACCCAAATGAGACGATAGTGCCCATTTCAGAACGTTATAGCACCTTACATGGTGACACAGAGATAGCTGAACATGAGATTGAAGAGGAGGTGATAGATGACCCAGTTGTTGACCCAGATTGGCAGCCATTGGGGGAGGAGGGTGCCGCTGGCAGTAGCTCAGAAGCACAGGAGGAGGATCGGCAGCAGGCATCTACATCACATTTGCTTTCATCTGGCAGGCCCGTCTCTGGCCAAAAAAGTTTGGCAAAACCAAAACCAGTTTTAGGACAGCGTGGCCATCCGGTGAAAGTAACACTGCATGCAATGCCTGAAAAGGTATTCCATAGTAGGAAGAGTGTAGTGTGGCAATTTTTTACCCAAGATCCGAATGATGAGTGCAAAGTTATCTGTAAGAAATGCTCAAAAACATTTAGCAGAGGGAGGAATCCCCACAATTTAAATACAAAGTGCATGCTCAGACATGTAACCAGCATGCACTTGCAAGCCTGGAATAACTCCCAAACGTCCCCTACCGTTGGTGCACCTGATCAGAATCCAGGTAGTCAGCAACGCTACATCGCTTCCCCCACTGTAAGCCCACCGGTTAGAACAACAACAGCAGCAAATGTGGAGGTGTCATCGCTAGGGCAAAGCAGTCAGGGAATCAGAAGTTTATTGGTAGGAAACACAGCATGTAGGCCTACATCGAGAATACCATCACCAACCCTCTATCAATCCGCCATGTCCACCATCACCACGACCGCAAGTCCCACCATATGCACCTCGCCAGTCCAGCTCACCCTCCAAGAGACTCTCATTAGGAAAAGAAAGTACTCACCCTCTCATCCGCGTACACAGGGTTTGAACGCCCACATTGCTAGACTTATACCGTTAGAGATGATGCCATACCGCTTGGTTGAAAGCAAAGCTTTCAAAGCCTTGATGGCCTACGCAGTACCATGCTATGAGCTACCCAGTCGACACTTCTTTTTGAGAAAAGCCTTCCCAGCCCTCCACCAGCATGTCAAAGACCGCATTCTCCATGCACTGAGGGAATCAGTCAGTAGAAAGGTGCACCTCACAACTGATGCATGGACCAGTAGGCATGGTCAGGGACGTTACGTGTCCATCACGGCACATTGGGTTAATGTGGTGGATGCAGGGTCCACAGGGGACAGCCACAGTGGGACAGTTCTCCCTAGCCAACGGTCTAGGAAACAGTTGGCTGTAGGAATTCGCCACCCCTCCTCCTCCTCCTCTTCCAGCCAAAGCGAAAGCTCATCCACAGAGCGCAGTCGCACAACCACTCCATCCGCAGCTGCCAGTGTTGGACATGAGGTGTCCCATTATGGAACAGCTAGTGGTAAGCGTCAGCAGGCTGTGTTGGAAATGAAGTGCTTGGGCGACAACAGACACACCGCGGAAGTTCTGGACGAGTTCTTGCAGCAAGAAACTCAGTCATGGCTGGGCAGTGTACATCTTGAGGCAGGCAAGGTAGTCAGTGATAACGGGAGGAATTTTATGGCTGCCATAGCCCTTTCAGAACTGAAACACATACCTTGCCTGGCTCACACCTTGAACCTGGTGGTGCAGTGCTTCCTGAAAAGTTATCCGGGGTTACCAGCCCTGCTCCTCAAGGTGCGACGACTTTGCTCTCACATCCGCCGTTCGCCAGTACACTCCAGCCCTATGCAGAGCCATCAGCGATCGTTGAAGCTTCCCCAGCACATCTTCTCCACCACATACTCCAACTCCCCCTCAACCAACACCGGAGCAGGAGGATCAATGGAGGGAACCATAGGCACCACATATCTCCGCAACAACGACCTATGGAACACATTATGGATGGCAAAAGAAGCTGGAAGGGCCAAACAAAACGACACAGGATTGATAACTTCAGAAATCTTATAAGGACCAATGAAACGAGGCTTGAACTTAGGAGAAGAAACCTTCATAGGAACATAACGAGAAGACAACCAAACCAAATCCCCAACACGAAGTCGGGGACCAACACAGCGACGGTGGTTAGCAATACGTTGCGCCTTCTCCTGAGACAACGTCAAATTGTCCAACACGTGAGTCCAAATCTGCTGCAACCTGTCCACCACAGAATCCACACCAGGACAGTCAGAAGGCTTAACCTGCCCTGAAGAAAAACGAGGATGAAAACCAGAATTACAAAAAAAAGGCGAAACCAAAGTAGCAGAACTAGCCCGATTATTAAGGGCGAACTCGGCCAATGGCAAGAAGGTCACCCAATCATCCTGATCAGCAGAAACAAAGCATCTCAGATAGGTTTCCAAGGTCTGATTAGTTCGTTCGGTTTGGCCATTTGTCTGAGGATGGAACGCTGAAGAAAAAGACAAATCAATGCCCATCTTAGCACAAAAGGACCGCCAAAACCTAGAAACAAACTGGAGGTTTGGAGGAGGAAGGCAATTTAGGCAAGGGTACCAAATGGACCATCTTAGAAAACCGATCACAAACCACCCAGATGACAGACATCCTTTGAGAGACAGGAAGATCAGAAATAAAATCCATGGAAATATGCATCCAGGGCCTCTTCGGGACAGGTAAAGGCAAAAGCAACCCACTGGCACGAGAACAGCAAGGTTTGGCCCGAGCACAAGTCCCACAGGACTGCACAAAAGAACGCACATTCCGTGACAAGGAAGGCCACCAAAAGGACCTAGCAACCAAATCTCTGGTACCAAAAATCCCAGGATGACCAGCCAATACTGAACAATGAACCTCAGAAATAACCCTACTAGTCCATCTATCAGGGACAAACAGTTTCTCCACTGGACAGCGGTCAGGTCTATCAGCCTGAAACTCCTGCAGCACCCGCCGCAAATCAGGGGACATGGCAGACAGAATCACCCCCTCTTTGAGAATACCAGCCGGCTCAGGGACTCCCGGAGAATCAGGCAAAAAACTCCTAGAAAGGGCATCAGCCTTCACATTCTTAGATCCCGGAAGGTATGAGACCACAAAATCGAAACAGGAGAAAAACAGTGACCATCGAGCCTGTCTAGGATTCAACCGCTTGGCGGACTCGAGGTAAGTCAGATTCTTGTGATCAGTCAGGACCACCATGCGATGTTTGGCTCCCTCAAGCCAATGTCGCCACTAGTGTTGAGCGATACCTTCCGATATCGGAAAGTATCGGTATCGGAAAGTATCGGCCGATATCGTCAAAGTATCGGATCTAATCCGATACCGATCCCCGATCCCAATGCAAGTCAATGGGACGAAAATATCGGAATTAAAATAAACCCTTTCTTAACTTGTAGGTTCATTCTACATGAAGGAAAACAACTAAGAATAATGTAGGATGTATTGGGGGACGTGGCGGAGACATTAAAGGCACAGAGGTTTAGCCCAATCTAATAGAATAGCAGGATTTTGTTTTGTTTTTTATGACGTTCGGCGTTAAAAAGATTTTGACTATGTTAATTTTTTTTTTATTTTGTCAGATATTGATGTTTCACTACTTCCACGCCCTTCACCTTCTTTTTTACTTCTCCCACACTTTCTTCTTCATTATCCTCATCATCAGCTTCTTTGACATCAACTTCTTCACCTTATTCATCTTCTTCTTCATCTTCTACCTATTATTTTTTTGGTTACATTGTTCATATTCTTTTTATTTTACTATTATCTTCATCATATTCTACTTCTTCATCATATTCTTATTTGTGACAGGCATTCCCGTAGTTGTTATCTATAAAAGTTTGAAGATTACACCTTCCGTTCTGCCTGTCACAAAACAGTTACATTTGTCCGCGTTCAGTTTGGCCTGCAGCATCAGGCTTTATCCAGGGGCACCACGAGGAGGAACGGACTCACCCCCATACACTGCTTAGTCTTCTTCTGCTTATAATTTAGATAATATCTTTTGCTCTGATATTTAGTCTTATGCTTAATGTTCTTCTGCTCTTTGTTCTGCAGCCTCTTGTTCTTCTGCTTCTCGGTCTTCCAGGTCGTCGTCGTCTCCAGGGTCGTCATCTCCGGGGTCGTCGTCATCGGGGTGGTCTTCAGGGTCGTCGTCTCCGGGGTCGTCGTCATCGGGGTGGTCTTCAGGGTCATCGTCTCCAGGGTCGTCGTCATCACGGTGGTTGTCGTCTCTGGTGTCGTCGTCATCTTAGGGGTGGTCTTCCGGGTCATCGTGTTTAGTCTCTTGAACTTGGAAATGTAGCAGAAGGTACAAGAAGGCTGAGAAAATGCCGAGAACCAGCTGATGGAACTGGAACTCGGATGGCTACCCGAAGGTCCAAGAGCCAATGGAACTACCGAGGACCAGCTGACGTTACTGGAACCCGGTTACTAAGCAGGAGGTACCCGTGCCTGAAAGCACTACCAAGGACCACCTGACATTGGTGGAACTCGGATACCCAGAGGGAGGCACCTAAGCCAAAGGCTCTGCCCGGAACCAGCTGACGGTACTGGAACCAGGATGGGGAGCAGAAGGTACAAGAGCAAAAGACACTGCCGAGAACCAGCTGCCGGTGCTGGAACCCGGATGGGTAGCCGAAGGTCCAAGAGCCAATGGAACTACCGAGGACCAGCTGACGTTACTGGAACTCGGTTACTAAGCAGGAAGTACCCGTGCCTGAAAGCACTACCAAGGACCACCTGACGTTGGTGGAACTCGGATACCCAGAGGGAGGCACCTAAGCCAAAGGCTCTGCCTGGAACCAGCTGACGGTACTGGAACCAGGATGGGGAGCAGAAGGTACAAGAGCAAAAGACACTGCCGAGAACCAGCTGACGGTACTGGAACCCGGATGGGTAGCCGAAGGTCCAAGAGCCAATGGAACTACCGAGGACCAGCTGACGTTACTGGAACCCGGTTACTAAGCAGGAGGTACCCATGCTGAAAGCACTACCAAGGACCACCTGACGTTGGTGGAACTCGGATACCCAGAAGGAGGCACCTAAGCCAAAGGCTCTGCCCGGAACCAGCTGACGGTGCTGGAACCAGCATGGGGACCTATTCAAGCTTGTCTTCCTAGAGCCCCAACTAGCAGTGTTGGAGCAAAGGGTCAGCAGGAGGAGGAGAGGGAGCAGAGTGTAGGCCGAAGCCTGCACTGGCGGCAGCTTTGGGTCTGTTGTGCCTGCGTGGCTGTTGCAGGACACGTTGCCGGCTACACAGCAGGGGAACAGCTGGCGGTGCTGAACCCCACTGACACATTGGCTGGTGTTTTTCTCTGTGCAGCTAGCAGTACCGGGCCCCAACTGGCGGTGTTGGAGCCCGGGCTCTGCAGGGGGAGCAGAGTGTAGGCCGAAGCCTAATTGAACCAATTTCAAAGGTAACCTTTAACCCCCCCTCAGGGGTTACAAAGTAGAAGAGCCACAGCTTATGCAGCAGTAGTGCTGCACAAGCCAAAGGTTGCTCTTTTAATGTTTCTCCTTGCACACGCTGAATGAAACACGTATAACATTTAGCCCTTTATACAGTCAAACTGTGTTGGAGGCGCGAGTTCCCTTCCTAATGAGACGCAGCACAGATGTCAAGAATCCCACCTTGGTGCTGGGTGCAGCCTCCTGAGAATTGTTATTTGCTGTACAGGAGTCTGCGCTGTCATGTTATCCCCTGGCCTAGCGCTGTTAGGGCTGCCCATCTTCTGGCATCATTTAATGTCGGCCGGTGCGGTTCGCGATGACCATGAATCCCAGCCCCGCAGTGTCTTAACATTGTTAAAACACTGCGGGGCTGGGATTCATGGCCTGGCGCAGCACATATGTTCGCCTCTCACACTCGGGTCCTTACACCCGCTTCAGACTGTGCGGCGTCAGCTGATCCCTTATTGCATGCCACGGCCAAGAAGCCGCACAGTCTGAAGAAGGCGGAAGGAGATGAGGGACAGGCGAACTGATGCACTGCTCATGCCCATCAATCACACCCTCGCAGTCCCAATAAATAAGACACCGAGGGGCGTTGTGTGGGTCAGGGCGGCCGCAGAGGCGCAGGCAGCCAAACAATTATGCCAGAAGACGGGCAGCGCTACCAAGGGGGTTGCAGCGTGTCATTACAATGGAAAGTCACACCTCCGGGACGGTTAAATGGTCACACAGAGGACACATTTTAGACGTGTTTTCAGTTCCACATGTGCGAGGAGAATATGTTTATGAGCCACCTTGCACACATGCAGCATTACCGCTGTACAAGGTGGCTGTAAAACATACAAACGCCTGGGGGAGGGGGGACAGGTTCCCTTCAATTTCAGTTCTTGTGTCTGCGTGGCGGTCGCAGGACACGTTGCCAGCCACACAGCAGGGGAACAGCTGGCGGTGCTGAACCCCACTGACACATTGGCTGGTGTTTTGCTCTGTGCAGCTAGCAGTACCGGGCTGTCATGATCTCAATGGCAAGAGAACATAGCATAAGCATATATAGGAACTAGCTCTTGGAAGATGGGAACTGAGCTGACCATGAACTAAACCTAACGCACAACTAGCAGTGGCCGGGTAGCATGCCTACGTTGATTCTAGATGCCCAGCACCAGCCGGAGGACTAAATAAAGCTAGCAGAGGAAAATATTAGTCCTAGCTCACCTCTAGAGAAATACCCCGAAAGGAGACAGAGGCCCCCCACATGTATTGGCGGTGAGTTGAGATGAAATAACAAACGTAGTATGAAAATAGGTTTAGCAAATTTGAGGTCCACTTACTACATAGCAGAAGACAGAAAGGACACTTTCATGGTCAGCTAAAAACCCTATCAAAAACACCATCCAGAAATTACTTTAAAACTCTGGCATTAACTCATAACACCAGAGTGGCAATTCCTGTTCACAAGAGCTTTCCAGACACAGTAACGAAACTACAGCTGTGAACTGGAACAAAAATGCAGAAACAAACATGGACAAGAGTCCAACTTATCTAGTAGTTGTCTAGGAGCAGGAACAAGCACAGAGAGGCTTCTGATAACATTGGTGACCGGCAAGAAACTAACAGAGCAGCAAGGTTATATAGCGACTCCCACATCTTGATGGGAACAGGTGAACAGAGAAGATGAAGACACCAGTTCAATTCCACCAGTAGCCACCGGGGGAGCCCAGAATCCAAATTCACAACAGTACCCCCCCTCAAGGAGGGGGCACCGAACCCTCACCAGAACCACCAGGGCGATCAGGATGGGCCCTATGAAAGGCACGAACCAGATCGGAGGCATGAACATCAGATGCATTCACCCAAGAATTATCCTCCTGGCCGTATCCCTTCCACTTGACCAGATACTGGAGTCTCCGTCTGGAAACACGAGAGTCTAAGATTTTCTCCACAACGTACTCCAACTCACCCTCAACCAACACCGGAGCAGGAGGCTCAACGGAAGGCACAACCGGTACCTCATACCTGCGCAATAATGACCGATGAAAAACGTTATGAATAGAAAAGGATGCAGGGAGGTCCAAACGGAAGGAAACAGGGTTAAGAATCTCCAATATCTTATACGGGCCGATAAACCGAGGCTTAAACTTAGGAGAAGAGACCCTCATAGGGACAAAACGAGAAGACAACCACACCAAATCCCCAACAGAAAGCCGAGGACCAACACGACGGTGGCGGTTGGCAAAAAGCTGAGTCTTCTCCTGGGACAACCTCAAATTGTCCACCACCTGCCCCCAGATCTGATGCAATCTCTCCACCACAGCATCCACTCCAGGACAATCCGAAGATTCCACCTGACTAGAGGAAAATCGAGGATGAAACCCCGAATTACAGAAAAACGGGGACACCAAAGTGGCAGAGCTGGCCCGATTATTGAGAGCGAACTCCGCCAATGGCAAAAAAGCAACCCAATCATCCTGGTCAGCAGACACAAAACACCTCAGATATGTCTCCAGGGTCTGATTAATCCGCTCGGTCTGGCCATTCGTCTGAGGATGGAAAGCGGACGAAAAAGATAAATCTATGCCCATCCTAGCACAGAATGCCCGCCAAAATCTAGACACGAATTGAGTCCCTCTGTCAGAAACGATATTCTCAGGAATACCATGCAAACGAACAACATTTTGAAAAAACAGAGGAACCAACTCGGAAGAAGAAGGTAACTTGGGCAGAGGAACCAAATGGACCATCTTAGAAAAACGGTCACACACCACCCAGATGACAGACATCTTCTGAGAAACAGGCAGATCTGAAATAAAATCCATCGAGATGTGCGTCCAAGGCCTCTTAGGAATAGGCAAGGGCAACAATAATCCACTAGCCCGAGAACAACAAGGCTTGGCCCGAGCACAAACGTCACAAGACTGCACAAAGCCTCGCACATCTCGTGACAGGGAAGGCCACCAGAAGGACCTTGCCACCAAATCCCTGGTACCAAAAATGCCAGGATGACCTGCCAACGCAGAAGAATGAACCTCAGAGATGACTCTACTGGTCCAATCATCAGGAACAAACAGTTTATCAGGTGGGCAACGATCCGGTCTATCCGCCTGAAACTCCTGCAAGGCCCGCCGCAGGTCTGGAGAAACGGCTGACAATACCACTCCATCCTTAAGGATACCTGTGGGCTCAGAGTTACCAGGCGAGTCAGGCTCAAAACTCCTAGAAAGGGCATCCGCCTTAACATTCTTAGAACCCGGTAGGTATGACACCACAAAATTAAACCGAGAGAAAAATAATGACCAGCGCGCCTGTCTAGGATTCAGGCGCCTGGCGGTCTCAAGATAAATCAAATTTTTGTGGTCAGTCAATACCACCACCTGATGTCTGGCCCCCTCAAGCCAATGGCGCCACTCCTCAAAAGCCCACTTCATGGCCAAAAGCTCCCGATTCCCAACATCATAATTCCGCTCAGCGGGCGAAAATTTACGGGAAAAGAAGGCACAAGGCCTCATCACGGAGCAGTCAGAACTTTTCTGCGACAACACTGCCCCAGCTCCGATCTCAGAAGCGTCGACCTCAACCTGAAAAGGTAGAGCAACATCAGGCTGACGCAACACAGGGGCAGAGGAAAAACGGCGCTTAAGCTCCCGAAAGGCCTCCACAGCATCAGGGGACCAATCAGCAACATCAGCACCCTTCTTAGTCAAATCGGTCAATGGTTTAGCAATATCCGAAAAACCAGCAATAAATCGACGATAAAAGTTAGCAAAGCCCAAAAATTTCTGAAGACTCTTAAGAGAAGAGGGCTGCGTCCAATCACAAATAGCTTGAACCTTGACAGGATCCATTTCAATGGAAGAGGGGGAAAAAATATATCCCAAAAAGGAAATCCTCTGTACCCCAAAAACACACTTAGAACCCTTCACACACAAAAAATTAGACCGCAAAACCTGAAAAACCCTCCTGACTTGCTGGACATGAGAGTCCCAGTCATCCGAAAAAATCAGAATATCATCCAGATACACAATCATAAATTTATCCAAATAATCGCGAAAAATATCATGCATAAAGGACTGGAAAACTGACGGAGCATTAGAAAGACCAAAAGGCATCACTAAATACTCAAAGTGGCCCTCGGGCGTATTAAATGCGGTTTTCCACTCATCCCCCTGCCTGATTCGCACCAAATTATACGCCCCACGAAGGTCAATCTTAGAGAACCACTTGGCCCCCTTTATGCGAGCAAACAAATCAGTCAGCAACGGCAATGGGTATTGATATTTAACAGTGATTTTATTCAAAAGCCGATAATCAATACATGGTCTCAAAGAGCCGTCTTTTTTTGACACAAAGAAAAAACCGGCTCCTAAGGGAGATGAAGATGGACGAATATGTCCCTTTTCCAAGGACTCCTTTATATATTCTCGCATAGCAGCATGTTCAGGCACAGACAGATTAAATAAACGACCCTTTGGGTATTTACTACCCGGGATTAAATCTATGGCACAATCGCACTCTCGGTGCGGAGGTAACGAACCAAGCTTGGATTCTTCAAAGACGTCACGATAGTCAGACAGGAACTCAGGAATTTCAGAGGGAATGGATGATGAAATGGAAACCACAGGTACATCCCCATGAGCCCCCTTACATCCCCAGCTCAACACAGACATAGCTCTCCAGTCGAGGACTGGGTTGTGAGATTGCAGCCAAGGCAATCCTAGCACCAAATCATCATGTAGATTATACAGCACCAGAAAGCGAATAATCTCCTGGTGATCCGGATTAATACGCATAGTTACTTGTGTCCAGTATTGTGGTTTATTATTAGCCAATGGGGTGGAGTCAATCCCCTTCAGAGGAATCGGAGTCTCCAAAGGCTCTAAATCATACCCACAGCGTTTGGCAAAGGACCAATCCATAAGACTCAAAGCGGCGCCAGAGTCGACATAGGCGTCCGTGGTAATAGATGACAAAGAGCAAATCAGGGTCACAGATAGAATAAATTTAGACGGTAAGGTGCAAATGGAAACAGATTTACCAAGCTTTTTAGTGCGCTTAGAGCATGCTGATATAACATGAGTAGAATCACCACAATAGAAACACAACCCATTTTTCCGTCTAAAATTCTGCCGCTCGCTTCGGGACAGAATTCTATCACACTGCATACTCTCTGGCGACTTCTCAGTGGACACCGCCAGATGGTGCACTGGTTTGCGCTCCCGCAAACGCCTATCGATCTGAATAGCCATTGTCATGGACTCATTCAGACCCGCAGGCACAGGGAACCCCACCATAACATCCTTAATGGCATCAGAGAGACCCTCTCTGAAAGTCGCCTCCAGGGCGCACTCATTCCACTGAGTAAGCACAGACCATTTACGGAATCTTTGGCAGTAAATTTCCGCTTCATCTTGCCCCTGAGATAGGGACATCAAAGTTTTTTCTGCCTGAAGCTCCAAATGAGGTTCGTCATAAAGCAACCCCAAGGCCAGAAAAAACGCATCCACATTGAGCAACGCAGGATCCCCTGGTGTCAATGAAAAAGCCCAGTCTTGAGGGTCGCCCCGGAGCAAGGAAATCACAATCCTGACCTGCTGTGCAGGGTCTCCGGCAGAGCGAGATTTCAGGGACAAAAATAATTTGCAATTATTTCGAAAATTCTGAAACCCGGATCTATTCCCCGAGAAAAATTCCGGCAAAGGAATTCTCGGCTCAGATACAGGTGCATGACAAACAAAATCTTGCAAATCTTGTACCTTCGTGGCGAGATTATTCAAACCTGCAGTTACACTCTGAAGATCCATTACAAACAGGTGGACACAGAGCCATTCAAGGGTTAAGAGGAGGTAAGAAGCAGCTGGACAGCAATTAAGGGCTAGGCAGCAAAACTCTGAAGGGAAAAAAAAAAAAAAAAAAAAAAAAAATTCCCTTCAACACTTCTTTTACTCCTGCTTCAGCCCAAACAATTAACACTTTGTTGGCCGGTCAAACTGTCATGATCTCAATGGCAAGAGAACATAGCATAAGCATATATAGGAACTAGCTCTTGGAAGATGGGAACTGAGCTGACCATGAACTAAACCTAACGCACAACTAGCAGTGGCCGGGTAGCATGCCTACGTTGATTCTAGATGCCCAGCACCAGCCGGAGGACTAAATAAAGCTAGCAGAGGAAAATATTAGTCCTAGCTCACCTCTAGAGAAATACCCCGAAAGGAGACAGAGGCCCCCCACATGTATTGGCGGTGAGTTGAGATGAAATAACAAACGTAGTATGAAAATAGGTTTAGCAAATTTGAGGTCCACTTACTACATAGCAGAAGACAGAAAGGACACTTTCATGGTCAGCTAAAAACCCTATCAAAAACACCATCCAGAAATTACTTTAAAACTCTGGCATTAACTCATAACACCAGAGTGGCAATTCCTGTTCACAAGAGCTTTCCAGACACAGTAACGAAACTACAGCTGTGAACTGGAACAAAAATGCAGAAACAAACATGGACAAGAGTCCAACTTATCTAGTAGTTGTCTAGGAGCAGGAACAAGCACAGAGAGGCTTCTGATAACATTGGTGACCGGCAAGAAACTAACAGAGCAGCAAGGTTATATAGCGACTCCCACATCTTGATGGGAACAGGTGAACAGAGAAGATGAAGACACCAGTTCAATTCCACCAGTAGCCACCGGGGGAGCCCAGAATCCAAATTCACAACACCGGGCCCCAACTGGCGGTGTTAGAGCCCAGAGTCAGCAGGAGGAGGAGAGGGAGCAGAGTGTAGGCCGAAGCCTGCACTGGCGGCAGCTTTGGGTCTGTTGTGCCTGCGTGGCGTTCGCAGGACACGTTGCCGGCTACACAGCAGGGGAACAGCTGGTGGTGCTGAACCCCACTGACACATTGGCTGGTGTTTTTCTCTGTGCAGCTAGCAGTACCGGGCCCCAACTGGCGGTGTTGGAGCCCGGGCTCTGCAGGGGGAGCAGAGTGTAGGCCGAAGCCTAATTGAACCAATTTCAAAGGTAACCTTTAACCCCCCCTCAGGGGTTACAAAGTAGAAGAGCCACAGCTTATGCAGCAGTAGTGCTGCACAAGTCAAAGGTTGCTCTTTTAATGTTTCTCCTTGCACACGCTGAATGAAACACGTATAACATTTAGCCCTTTATACAGTCAAACTGTGTTGGAGGCGCGAGTTCCCTTCGTAATGAGACGCAGCACAGATGTCAAGAATCCCACCTTGGTGCTGGGTGCAGCCTCCTGAGCGTTGTTATTTGCTGTACAGGAGTCTGCGCTGTCGTGTTATCCCCTGGCCTAGCGCTGTTAGCGCTGCCCATCTTCTGGCATCATTTAATGTCGGCCGGTGCGGTTCGCGATGACCATGAATCCCAGCCCCGCAGTGTCTTAACATTGTTAAAACACTGCGGGGCTGGGATTCATGGCCTGGCGCAGCACATATGTTCGCCTCTCACACTTGGGTCCTTACACCCGCTTCAGACTGTGCGGCGTCAGCTGATCCCTTATCGCATGCCACGGCCATGAAGCCGCACAGTCTGAAGAAGGCGGAAGGAGATGAGGGACAGGCGAACTGATGCACTGCTCATGCCCATCAATCACACCCTCGCAGTCCCAATAAATAAGACACCGAGGGGCGTTGTGTGGGTCAGGGCGGACGCAGAGGCGCAGGCAGCCAAACAATGATGCCAGAAGACGGGCAGCACTACCAAGGAGGTTGCAGCGTGTCATTACAAAGGAAAGTCACACCTCCGGGACGGTTAAATGGTCACACAGAGGACACATTTTAGACGTGTTTTCAGTTCCACATGTGCGAGGAGAATATGTTTATGAGCCACCTTGCACACATGCAGCATTACCGCTGTACAAGGTGGCTGTAAAACATACAAACGCCTGGGGGAGGGGGGACAGGTTCCCTTCAATTTCAGTTCTTGTGTCTGCGTGGCGGTCGCAGGACACGTTGCCGGCTACACAGCAGGGGAACAGCTGGCGGTGCTGAACCCCACTGACACATTGGCTGGTGTTTTGCTCTGTGCAGCTAGCAGTACCGGGCCCCAACTGGCGGTGTTAGAGCCCAGAGTCAGCAGGAGGAGGAGAGGGAGCAGAGTGTAGGCCGAAGCCTGCACTGGTGGCAGCTTTGGGTCTGTTGTGCTTGTGTGGCGGTCGCAGGACACGTTGCCGGCTACACAGCAGGGGAACAGCTGGCGGTGCTGAACCCCACTGACACATTGGCTGGTGTTTTTCTCTGTGCAGCTAGCAGTACCGGGCCCCAACTGGCGGTGTTGGAGCCCGGGCTCTGCAGGGGGAGCAGAGTGTAGGCCGAAGCCTAATTGAACCAATTTCAAAGGTAACCTTTAACCCCCCCTCAGGGGTTACAAAGTAGAAGAGCCACAGCTTATGCAGCAGTAGTGCTGCACAAGCCAAAGGTTGCTCTTTTAATGTTTCTCCTTGCACACGCTGAATGAAACACGTATAACATTTAGCCCTTTATACAGTCAAACTGTGTTGGAGGCGCGAGTTCCCTTCCTAATGAGACGCAGCACAGATGTCAAGAATCCCACCTTGGTGCTGGGTGCAGCCTCCTGAGCGTTGTTATTTGCTGTACAGGAGTCTGCGCTGTCGTGTTATTCCCTGGCCTAGCGCTGTTAGCGCTGCCCATCTTCTGGCATCATTTAATGTCGGCCGGTGCGGTTCGCGATGACCATGAATCCCAGCCCCGCAGTGTCTTAACATTGTTAAAACACTGCGGAGCTGGGATTCATGGCCTTGGGCAGCACATATGTTCGCCTCTCACACTCGGGTCCTTACACCCGCTTCAGACTGTGCGGCGTCAGCTGATCCCTTATCGCATGCCACGGCCATGAAGCCGCACAGTCTGAAGAAAGCGGAAGGAGATGAGGGACAGGCGAACTGATGCACTGCTCATGCCCATCAATCACACCCTCGCAGTCCCAATAAATAAGACACCGAGGGGCGTTGTGTGGGTCAGGGCGGCCGCAGAGGCGCAGGCAGCCAAACAATTATGCTAGAAGACGGGCAGCGCTACCAAGGGGGTTGCAGCGTGTCATTACAAAGGAAAGTCACACCTCCGGGACGGTTAAATGGTCACACAGAGGACACATTTTAGACGTGTTTTCAGTTCCACATGTGCGAGGAGAATATGTTTATGAGCCACCTTGCACACATGCAGCATTACCGCTGTACAAGGTGGCTGTAAAACATACAAACGCCTGGGGGAGGGGGGACAGGTTCCCTTCAATTTCAGTTCTTGTGTCTGCGTGGCGGTCGCAGGACACGTTGCCGGCTACACAGCAGGGGAACAGCTGGCGGTGCTGAACCCCACTGACACATTGCCTGGTGTTTTGCTCTGTGCAGCTAGCAGTACCGGGCCCCAACTGGTGGTGTTAGAGCCCAGAGTCAGCAGGAGGAGGAGAGGGAGCAGAGTGTAGGCCGAAGCCTGCACTGGCGGCAGCTTTGGGTCTGTTGTGCCTGCGTGGCGGTCGCAGGACACGTTGCCGGCTACACAGCAGGGGAACAGCTGGCGGTGCTGAACCCCACTGACACATTGGCTGGTGTTTTTCTCTGTGCAGCTAGCAGTACCGGGCCCCAACTGGCGGTGTTGGAGCCCGGGCTCTGCAGGGGGAGCAGAGTGTAGGCCGAAGCCTAATTGAACCAATTTCAAAGGTAACCTTTAACCCCCCCTCAGGGGTTACAAAGCAGAAGAGCCACAGCTTATGCAGCAGTAGTGCTGCACAAGTCAAAGGTTGCTCTTTTAATGTTTCTCCTTGCACACGCTGAATGAAACACGTATAACATTTAGCCCTTTATACAGTCAAACTGTGTTGGAGGCGCGAGTTCCCTTCGTAAAGAGACGCAGTACAGCTGGTAAAAATGCCACCTTGGTGCTTTGCGTGGCCTCCTGAGCATCGTTATTTGTTGCACAGGAGTCTGCGCTTTTGTGTTATCCCTTGGACTTGCGCTGTTAGCGCTGCCCATCCTCTGACATCATGTAATGTCGGCCGGTGCGGTTTGCGATGACAATGAATCCCAGCCCCGCAGTGTCTTAACATTGTTAAAACACTGCGGGGCTGGGATTCATGGCCTGGCGCAGTACATATGTTCGCCTCTCGCTTGGGTCCTTACACCCGCTTCAGACTATGCGGCGTCAGCTGATCCCTTATCGCATGCCACGGCCATGAAGCCGCACACTCTGAAGAAGGCGGAAGGAGACGAGTGACAGGCGAACATATGCACTGCTCATGCCCATCAATCACACCCTCGCAGTCAAAATAAATAAGACACCGAGGGGCGTTGTGTGGGGCAAGGCGGCCGCAGAGGTGCAGGCAGCCAAACAATGATGCCAGAAGACGGGCAGCGTTACCAAGGAGCTTGTTGCGTGTCAATATAAAGGAAAATCACACCTGAGGGACGTTTTAATGGTCGCAGAGGACTCATTTTAGACGTGTTCAGTTCAACCTGGGCAAGGAGAATAAGTTTCTGAGCCACCTTGCACACATGCAGCATTACTGTCGTACAAGGTGGCTGTAAAACGTAGAAACGCCTGGGGGAGGGGGGACAGGTTTCCTTCAATTTCAGTTCTTGTGTCTGCGTGGCTTTTGCAGGACATGATGCCGGCTACACAGCAGGGGAACAGCTGGCGGTGCTGAACCCCACTGACACATTGGCTGGTGTTTGGCTCTGTGCAGCCAGCACATCTGGGCCCCAACTGGCGGTGTTAGAGCCCAGGGTCAGCAGGAGGAGGAGAGGGATTACAGTGTAGGCCGAAGCCTGCACTGGAGCAAGTTGAAAGGGAAAATTTACCCCCCCCCCCCCAAGCGTTTGTAGCTGAAAGAGCCATCGTGTACAGCACTAATGCTGGAAAAGGTAAACTTAGCTCTTTTAATTATGGTCCTTGCACATGCTGAACCTAACACTTATGAAAAGTGTCCCCTCCTACCGTGATACCGTCTGGTTGGTGTAACTGTCCTTTGTGATGTGACGCAGCACAGCCGTCATTCTTACCCCCTTGGCGCCGTGCGCCGCCTCCTCAGCGTTGTTTGAATCAGTCCCAGAGCCTGCGCTGTTAGGTTAGCCCTTGGCCATGCACACATTTTGCGCTGCCCGTCTTCTGACATCATTTGGTGTCAGGCTGGCTGCGCCTGTGCGGCCGCGCTGGCCGAGAGCCCGCCTCGCAGTGTCGTCTAATGTAATCCCACCGCGGGCCTGGGATCCGTGGCCCAGGGACAGGTGGAGGAGGAGGAGGTGGAGGAGGTAGGAGGGATTGTCACACACACAGCAGGGGAACAGCTGACGTTACTGAACCCCAATAACAGAGGAGCGACTGTTGGGACTGTGCGGACAGCACTTCTGGACGGCAACTAGCGGTGTTGGAGCCCAGGGACAGGTGGAAAAGCAGAGGAACAGAATGTAGGCCGAAGCCTGATTGGAGAAAGTCGAAAGGGAACCTTTAACCCCCCCCCAAGGCGTTTGTAGCTGAAAGAGCCAGCTTGTGCAGCACAAAAGATGCAAAAGGAAAAGGTGGCTCTTTTCATTATGCTCCTTGCAAACACAGAACTAAACATGTGTCCCCTGAAACCGTGAGACCGTCCCGGAGGTGGGACTTTCCTTCGTAATATGACGCAGCACAGCCGTCATTCTTACCCCCCCGGCGCCGTGCCCCGGCTCCTCAGCGTTGTTTGATTCCGTCCCGGAGCCTGCGCTGTTATGTTATCCCTTGGCCAGGCACACTTAGCGCTGCCCATCTTCTGACATCATTTGGTGTCAGGCTGGCTGCGCCTGTGTGGACGCGCTGGCCGAGAGCCCGCCTCGCAGTGTCGTCTAATGTAATCCCACCGCGGGCCTGGGATCCGTGGCCATGCGCAGTGCATATCCTCGCCTCTCACTCCCCTCCCTACGGCTTCTTAAGACTGTGCGGTGTCACGGCCGTGGCATGCTATTAGGGACCAGCTGACACCGAACAGTCTGAAGAAGCCGTAGGGAGATGAGTGAGAGGTGGAGGTTCAGATATGCACTGCGCATGTCCATGGATCTCAGGCCCCCAGTGGGATTAAATCAGAAGACACTGCGAGCCGGGCTCACCAAATGATGCCAGAAGACGGGCAGCGCTAAGTGTGCCTGGCCATGGGATAACATAACAGCGCAGGCTCCGGGACGGAATCAAACAACGCTGAGGAGCCGGGGCACGGCGCCAAGGGGGTAGGAATGACAGCTGTGCTGCTTCATATTACGAAGGAAAGTCCCACCTCCGGGACGGTTTTACGGTATCAGTGGACACATTTTATAAGTGTTAAGTTCTGCGTGTGCAAGGAGCTAAACAAAAATAGCTACCTTTTCCTTGTGCAGCATTACTGCTGCACAAGGTGGCTCTTTCAGTAACAAACGCCTTGGGGGGGGGGGGGACAGATTCCCTTACATTTCAGTTGTTGTGTCAGCGTGGCGGTCGCAGGACACATTGCCGGCTACACAGCTGGGGATCAGCTGACGTTACTGAAACCCAATAACACTGGGTCGTATGTTTTGACTGTGCAGACGACACTTCTGAGCCTCAACTGGCGGTGTTGGAGCCCAGGAATTTAAGTTCAGGTGGTAGAAAGATGAACAGGACAGGAGACCTGGATAACGTAGACAGTGACCTAATTATTTAATCAGGAAGAGGAGTGGCAAATTCCTGCAAGATCCAGGCCTTGTTCATTTTCAGGAAAGTAAGCCGGTCAACGTTATCGGAGGATAGTCGCATGCGACGGTCAGTTAGTACACCACCTGCAGCACTAAAGACACGTTCCGATAATACACTGGCCGCAGGGCAAGACAGCACCTCCAATGCATACTGGCTTAGCTCTGGCCATGTATCCAGCTTTGAGACCCAAAACTTGAAAGGTGAAGAGCCGTCTGGGAGTACAGCAAGAGGGCAAGACATGTAGTCTGTCACCATCTGACGGAACCGTTGCCTCCTGCTGACTGGAGCCGTCTGTGATGGTGTAGACTTTTGTGGTGGGCACAGAAAACTGTGCCACAGTTGGGCCATACTGGTCTTGCCTTGGGCAGAGGCACTGCTTCTGCTCCCTCTTTGTGCAGAGCCTCCACCACTGCCTGGACGCACTGAGCTGCTTTGGAATGCACTAGCAGCACTTCTCTCAGTTGGAATGGAGAAGATGATGGAATTCACCAGTGTGTCTTGGTACTCCCGCATTTTTCGCTCCCGGTTCAACGGTGTGATGAGGCTTTCTACGTTGTCCCGGTAGCGAGGATCGAGGAGGGTGAACACCCAATAATCAGACATGTTGAGAATGTGGACGATGCGGCGGTCATTTCTCAGGCACTGCAGTATGTAATCCACCATGTGCTGCAGACTGCCAACTGCCCAAGAAACGCTGTCCCCTGCTGGAGGCGAGATCTCTGCCCGCTCGTCATCACCCCACCCTCGCTGTACACACTGAGTACTGGACAATTGTGTAACTCCCTCCTCTGGACGGATGTCTTCCTCCTCCATTGACTCCTCCTCATCCTCCTCACAAACTGTCCCCTGCCTACGCGTTTGTGAGAAACCACGTGGCGCTGACTGTCCAGAAGATGATGGAAATGGTGAATCCTCATCCTCCACCTCTTCCACAACATCATCCCTTAGCGCTTGCAGTGATTTTTCAAGCAGGCAGATAAGGGGGACAGTCATGCTGACTAGTGCATCATCTGCACTCGCCATCCGCGTGGAATAATCAAAGGGACGCAAAACCTGGCAGACGTCATTCATAGTGGCCCACTCTGTGGTTGTGAAGTCTGTACGGCGCTGAGTGCGACTTCTTTGCGCCTGAAGCAGCTGGTACTCCATTACAGCTTGCTGCTGCTCACACAACCGCTCCAACATATGTAATGTGGAATTCCACCTGGTAGGTAGGTCACATATGATGCGATGTTCCGGCAGGCGGTGTCGGCGCTGCAGAGCCGCAATGCGCGCTTTTGCCGTGCTGGAACGCCGCAAGTGAGCACACTCTAGGCGGACCTTGTGCAGCAGTGCATCAAGATCCGGATAGTCCCTCAAAAAGCTCTGCACGACCAAATTGAGCACATGTGCCAGACATGGGATGTGAGTGAGGTTGCCGAGGCCCAGAGCTGCCACCAGATTTCGGCCATTATCACACACTACCATGCCTGGCTGGAGATTCGCTGGCACAAACCACACATCGCTCTCCTGCTTGATGGCATTCCAGAGCTCCTGCGCTGTGTGGCTTCGATTCCCCAAATAAATTAATTTCAAGACGGCCTGTTGACGTTTGGCCACGGCTGTGCTCATGTCGGTCGTAACAGGTAAACGTTCATCATGGGTCCATGTGGAGGTGGACTGTGACGGCTCCTGCAGCGATGATTCTGAGGAACTGGTGTAAGAGGAGGAGTCAATGCGTACAGAATGGATTCCTGCAATCCTTGGAGTGGGCAGGACACGTCCTGCGCCACTCGCACGATCTGTACCCGGCTCAACGACATTAACCCAATGGGCAGTGAGGGAATGGTATCGCCCCTGTCCATGTTGACTGGTCCACGCATCGGTGGTGAGGTGGACCTTGCTACTGACGGCGTTCAGTAGCGCGTGTTTTATGTGTCCCTCCACATGCTTGTGCAGGGCAGGGACGGCTTGCCTGCTGAAGTAAAAGCGGCTGGGCACATTGTTCTGTGGGACTGCCAATGACATCAAGTCACGGAAGCTGTCAGTCTCCACCAGCCTGAATGACAGCATTTCCAGTGACAGAAGTTTGGCAATGCCTGCAGTCAGAACCTGTGCTCGTGGGTGGTTTGACGAGAAAGGCCGCCTTTTCTCCCATGCCTGTACTACCGATGGCTGTAGACTGGGCTGGGAGTGTGTGGATGACTGGGAAAGTGGTGCTGCGGGTGGAATTACAGCGGGTCTCTGGACAACAGGGCCAGAGGTTCTTCCACGGCGATCCTGGGAAGAAGCCGAACCAGCTGCGTGTGAGCTGGAGGAAGAGGCAACACAAGCAGAAGAGGTGGTAGCTGCCGCTGTTGGTTGGCCTAGCTCTTCAGTGTGTTTTTCTAACTCCGCCACGTGCCTGGTGCGCACATGTTTCCACATGTTGGAGGTATTGAGGTTGCTGACATTTTTCCCTCTTTTGACTTTTTGATGACACACCTTGCATCTGACATAGCAAATGTCATCTGCAACTGTGTCAAAAAAGGACCAGGCACTGCAAGTCTTGGGAGCGCCCTTTTTGGCTTTTGGAAGAGACATGCTCCTAACGGGTGCCAAAGCGGAGGCTGCAGGATCCGCAGTCTTCCCCCTCCCTCTCCCTCTTTGGGCCGTACGGGGAATCTCTTCCTCAGAGCTGCTCCCACCACCTTCCTGTCCCTCACGCCAAGATGGGTCAAGGACCTCATCATCTACACTACCCTCTGCCTACTACTCTTCCTGGGTAGTCTCAGCAGCAGAGCACGCACCAGTAAGTGGCACCTGAGTGTCATCATCAGCTGATGCGGCCTGCGATGTGGTGACTGGAGCCACTGGCCCACCCGCCTCTTCAGAGGAAGAGAGAAAAAGCTGTTGGGCATCACTGCACCCTGCCTCTTCTTCCATTTCTCCAATGCTGCTTGGCTGGCCCCCTGTTTCCAAGCCAAGAGATTCAGAGAACAGAAGTAGAGACGGCTCCTGTCCTGGGCTCTCTGTCTGCCTGGGCAATTTGGCAGGTGGTGAAGAGACAGATGGCTGCTCTCCAGTGCTCTGTGTCTGAGAGGATGTGGCACTAATTGAAGTTGATGCATTAGCTGCCATCCATCCGACAACGGCTTCAATTTGTTCTTCACGCAGCAGCGGTGTACGGCGCTCTGCGACAAAGCTGCGCATGAATGACTGTTCCCTGGTGAAAGTGGGTGCTGATGAGTCACCGGTGCCCGCAGCAGGCACAGAATCCCCACGTCCCCTCCCTGCTTCGCGCCCACGCCCACGCCCACGTGCCTTACTCACTGCCTTCTTCATCTTGGTTGACTGATAAAGATAAGCAGAAAAGTACTAACGGCTTTGTGTGCTTATTCCTGAACAACTCCTCCTAACAGGTATAAGAAACACTAATTTTCTAAAGTGTGGACTAGACTTTAATATGAGCTAATGTGGCCTACACAAATGTAAAGTGGTGTAACTGGTGTGTTTGGTGAACTTTATTATTTATTTATTTTTTGGGGGCTGAACTGACAACAGATAGAGCTGCAGTCACACGGAGACCGTGCAGACAGCCGTAAACGGCGCTGCAAGGCCCAAAAACCCTGCTCTACGTTATCCTATGTAGTGTTTTTCCACAAGTTAGCTGGAGACGGGTGGAAAGACACTAATAGGAATTTTTTGAAAAAATGTGCAGCAGCCTGCACTACTTAAAACAAAATGAAAATTGATTTTGCGGTATGACGCAGTGAAGAACCCTGAGCTGGAGACAACCAGGCTATGGCTGCTCACAGACTACAGGGCGAGCTGCAGTCACACGGAGACCGTGCAGACAGCCGTAAACGGCGCTGCAAGGCCCAAAAACCCTCCTCTATGTTATCCTATGTAGTGTTTTTCCACAAATTAGCTGGAGACGGGTGGAAAGACACTAATAGGAATTTTTTGAAAAAATGTGCAGCAGCCTGCACTACTTAAAACAAAATGAAAATTGATTTTGCGGTATGACGCAGTGAAGAACCCTGAGCTGGAGACAACCAGGCTATGGCTGCTCACAGACTACAGGGCGAGCTGCAGTCACACGGAGACCGTGCAGACAGCCGTAAACGGCGCTGCAAGGCCCAAAAACCCTCCTCTACGTTATCCTATGTAGTGTTTTTCCACAAATTAGCTGGAGACGGGTGGAAAGACACTAATAGGATTTTTTGTTAAAAATTAGCAGCAGACTACACTACTTGGAAAAAAAAAAAAAAAAAGAACAGTATGAGGCAATGAACCACCCTCCCTGAACTGAATACAACCAGCTATGGATGGCCTATGTGGCTGCACTCAGACTAGAGAGTGGGCTGCACTCACACACACACACACACAGACCTTGCAGATCGCTGTGAAAACAGCGCTACAAGGCAAAAGCAAGGTGAATAGTAGGTGAACACAGCGGTTGCTAAATTTGCCTTTGGAAAGCACAAAGAAGCAAATCGCTATCTCTAAACTGGCCCTCAGTCAGCAAACAGCGTCCTGTCACTAACTGAATTCACTGCAGAGTGATCGCAAAATGGCGCCAGCAACTTTTAAACTGCATCATGACATCATTTCAGCAGCCAATCACAGCCATGCCAGTAGTTTCATGCCCTCCATGCTGAACAGGATGTGCCCACACTTGGAATCATTCTCATTGGCTGAATTTGTGCATTTTGAATCTGGGAACTTCCGATTCCGGTATCCGATACGCGGCAAGTATCGGAATCCCGGTATCGGAATTCCGATACCGCAAGTATCGGCCGATACCCGATACTTGCGGTATCGGAATGCTCAACACTAGTCGCCACTCCTCGAATGCCCACTTCATAGCCAACAACTCCTGATTGCCGACATCATAATTACGCTCAGCAGGCGAAAACTTTCTAGAAAACAAAGCACATGGCTTCATCAAAGAGCCATCAGAACTTCTCTGAGACAAAACAGCCCCTGCCCCAATCTCAGAAGCATCAACCTCGACCTCAAAAGGGAGCAAAACATCTGGCTGACGCAACACAGGGGCCGAAGTACAACGACGTTTAAGCTCCTGAAAAGCCTCAACGGCCGCAGGAGACCAATTGATCACATCAGCGCCTTTCTTCGTCAAATCAGTCAAAGGCTTAACCACACTAGAAAAATTAGCGATGAAGCGACGGTAAAAATTAGCAAAGCCCAGGAACTTCTGAAGACTCTTCACAGATGTAGGTTGAGTCCAATCATAAATGGCCTGAACTTTAACAGGGTCCATCTTGATAGTAGAAGGGGAAAAAATGAAGCCCAAAAAGGAAACCTTCTGAACTCCAAAGAGGCATTTAGACCCCTTCACAAACAATGCATTAGCATGAAGGACCTGGAATACCATCCTGACCTGCTTCACATGAGACTCCCAATCATCTGAAAAGACCAAAATGTCATCCAAATATACAATCATGAACCTATCCAGATACTTCCGGAAGATATCGTGCATAAAGGACTGAAACACAGATGGAGCATTAGAAAGCCCGAATGGCATCACCAGGTACTCAAAATGGCCCTCGGGCGTATTAAATGCTGTTTTCCATTCATCGCCCTGTTTAATACGCACGAGATTATACGCCCCTCGAAGGTCAATCTTGGTAAACCAACTAGCCCCCTTAATCCGAACAAACAAATCAGACAGCAGAGGCAAAGGGTACTGAAATTTGACTGTGATTTTATTGAGAAGGCGGTAATCTATACAGGGTCTCAGAGAGCCATCCTTCTTGGCCACAAAAAAGAACCCTGCTCCCAATGGTGACGAAGACAGGCGAATATGCCCTTTCTCCAAGGACTCCTTTACATAACTCCGCATAGCGGCATGTCCTGGCACAGATAAATTGAACAGTCGGCCCTTAGGGAACTTACTACCAGGAATTAAATTAATAGCGCAATCACAGTCCCTATGAGGAGGTAGGGCACTGGACTTGGGCTCATCAAATACATCCTGGTAATCCGACAAAAACTCAGGGATTTCAGAAGGAGTGGAAGAAGAAATTGACATCAAAGGAACATCACTATGTATCCCTTGACAACCCCAACTAGACACATACATTGATTTCCAATCCAGTACAGGATTATGAACCTGTAACCATGGCAAACCCAACACGACAATATCATGCAAATTATGCAACACCAAAAAGCGAATATTTTCCTGATGTGCGGGAGCCATGTACATGGTCAGCTGAGTCCAGTACTGAGGTTTATTCTTGGCCAATGGCGTAGCATCAATCCCCCTTAAGGGAATAGGATTCTGCAAAGGCTCCAAGGAAAAACCACAGCGCCTGGCAAACTCCAAGTCCATCAAGTTCAGGGCAGCGCCCGAATCCACAAATGCCATAACAGAGTAGGACGACAATGAGCAAATCAGAGTAACAGATAAGCGAAATTTAGGCTGCACAGTACTAATGGTGACAGACCTAGCGAACCTCTTAGTGCGCTTAGGACAATCAGAGATAGCATGAGAGGAGTCACCACAGTAAAAACACAGCCCATTCTGACGTCTGTGCTCTTGCCGTTCAGCTCTGGTTAAAGTCCTATCACAGTGCATAGGCTCAGGCCTCTGCTCAGAGGACACCGCCAAATGGTGCTCAACTTTGCGCTCGCGCAAACGCCGATCTATCTGAATGGCCAAAGACATTGATTCATTCAGACCAGCAGGCGTGGGGAACCCCACCATAACATCTTTAAGGGCTTCAGAAAGACCCTTTCTGAAAATTGCTGCCAGGGCACACTCATTCCATTGTGTAAGCACAGACCACTTTCTAAACTTCTGGCAATATACTTCTGCTTTATCCTGACCCTGACATAGACCTGATCCACAGAATTTGGTTCGTCATAAAGCAATCCAAGCGCTAGAAAAAATGCATCTACATTAAGCAATGCAGGATTTCCTGGCTCAAGGGAGAATGCCCAGTCTTGCGGGTTGCCATGCAACAAAGAAATAATAATCTTTACTTGCTGAATGGGGTCACCAGAGGAGCGGGGTTTCAGAGCAAGAAACAGTCTGCAATTATTTTTGAAATTCAAAAATTTAGATCTATCCCCAGAAAACAAATCAGGAATTGGAATTCTAGGCTCTAACATCGGATTCTGAACTACATAATCTTGAATCCTTTGTACCCTTGCAGTGAGTTGATCCACACAAGAGGACAAACCTTGAATATCCATATCTACACCTGAGTCCTGAACCACCCAGAGGTTAAGGGGAAAAGAAAGACAAAACAAGCTGCAAAGAAAAAAAAATTGACTCAGAACTTCTCTTATCCCTCTTTTGAGATGCATTAACACTTTGTTTAGGCCAGCTGTACTGTTATGGACCTGGTGGTTAGGAGCACCCGAAATTACCTGATGGTTAAAACAGAAAACCTGGGACAAGCTCTGAGGAGGTGGAAACTCTACTGACCGCAATCCTAATCCTATCACAAACACTAGAAATAGCCGTGGAGCGTGCCTAACTCTCCCTAGACGCCTCTACACAGCCTAAGAGCTAACTACCCCTAAAGATAGAAAAAGCAGCCTACCTTGCCTCAGAGAAATTCCCCAAAGTAAAGGAAGCCCCCCACAAATATTGACTGTGAGTTAAGAGGGAAGTAACTAATACAGGAATGAAACAGATTTTAGCAAAGGAGGCCGAATCTTCTCTAGATAGACAGAGGATAGGAAAGGGAACTATGCGGTCAGTATAAAAAACTACAAAAACCACGCAGAGTGTGCAAAAAGACCTCCACACCGACTCACGGTGTGGAGGTGCAGCTCTGCACCCCCAGAGCTTCCAGCTAGCAAGGAAATATCATAATAGCAAGCTGGACTAGAAACATAGCATGTACTGAGAAATATATTCAAAAACCAATAAACAGCAAATGAATTAGCAGGGACTTAGCTTCTGCTGTAGCAGACAGGTCAACTGAGAAATTCAAGAGAGATCTGAACCAGTACTGAGACATTGACAGCTGGCATGAACTAACGACCTGGGCAGAGTTAAATAGGGAAGTCAGCAGAAGCAATAAGTGAGGGCAGCTGAGAAAGCCAACCTCAAAGATCAGCAGTTCCACTCAAAGCCACCAGAGGGTGTCCAAGAACAGAACTCACCAAAGTACCATTCACGACCACAGGAGGGAGCCCGTGAACGGAATTCACAACAGGCAACATGCAAGAGGTGTTAGAGGGGCACAAATCAGAAGTGGCGTTGGACAGAGGGGTTTTATGACGAGGTTGTGGAGTGATTTCGCAATGACCGCAGACACGACAGGTACTGCAGCATCAATTCAAAGTGACAGGAGACAACATTTGTCCAGTATGGTTACTAACTATTTTTCCTCCCTTATCGATGTTCTCCCTCACACGTCATTCCCCTTTGATTACTAGGCATCTAAAATAGACACCTGGCCTGAATTGGCAGAATATGCATTACAGGAGCTCGCTTGCCCAGCTGCTAGTGTGCTATCAGAAAGAGTATTCAGTGCTGCTGGTTCAATACTGACCGAAAAAAGGACTCGTCTGGCTACCCAAAATGTCCACCTTTCACTGCTGACACCTAGCTTTCCTGTAAAATGGTCTTGCTTTTGGACTCGTCTAACTGACTGTTCCAATTTCTCCATTTGCAGCTGCTGTATGTCCACCATAGGCCTTTTTTACACCTCCCTAAATTGGCTGACTCCCCCCATGTGGCCGTGGTCACCACTTGGCGCAAGCACCCGTACGAGTGCCGTTTGGCTGAACAGGTGGGTGTGCCCACTTTTGGGTGACGGCACTGGCACAGGGTCCCTCATAGTACAATGAAGTGTCTCTGGCGGTGGTGGTGCACACCCAACGTCAGACACACCGTCGTAACATTTGGGGCCCTGGGCCAGTACCGCCGCCCACCAGAGAGTGTTCCCCCCCAGCTCAAACAGTGCTCTACCACTTGCAAAATTACCTCTCACTGCTCCACCACTGTTTAGTCTGTGCTGCTAAATCCTTCAATGGCACTGCCAATACCAATTTGTTGACATGATTGTTGATAGTAAAAATAATCAGGGGCCCTGCCCTACATTTACACCAGTTAATACTTTGCGCCAACTACCACTGTCTGCAAGTCAGCAGAGGAGCCCACCCCTGTACCACCTGTTTATTTGTGATTTTTTTTTTTTTTTTGCCAGACATTCACCTCACTTTATTATTTAGGCCTACTAACTGTGTCAGACACTCCTTACAGTTGTCCTCCACTGAACAAAGCTAGGCCGCCTGCGTACTCCTGTAACCTATATTTAACTGCATTTTGCCTATTCCTTTTTTGGGCCTACTAACTGTGTCTGCCCCTCCGTGCATTCGTCCTCTGCTGACCACATCAATGCTGCCTGTGTAGCCCCTGTAGCCTAATTTAAACTGCATAGAGCCTGCTTTTGTATTTTAGGCCTAGGAAGTCTGTCCGCGGTCCCTCCTTGCAATCGTCCTCCGCTGACCACACCAATGCTGCCTGTGTACCCCTGTAACCAATTTAAACCTGCATAAAGCCTACTTTTTTTTATTTTAGACCTAGTAAGTCTGTCTGTGGTCCCTCCTTGCAATTGTCCTCCGCTAACCACACCAATGTTGCCTGTGTACCCCTGTAGCCTAATTTAAACTGCATAGAGGCTGCTTTTTCATTTTAGGCCTAGGAAGTCTGTCTGCGGTCTCTCCTTGCAATCGTCCTCCGCTGACCACACCAATGCTGCCTGTGTACCCCTGTAACCAATTTAAACCTGCATAGAGCCAACTTTTTTTATTTTAGACCTAGTAAGTCTGTCTGCGGTCCCTCCTTGCAAACGTCCTCCGCTGAACACACCAATGCTGCCTGTGTACCCCTGTAACCAATTTAAAACTGCATAGAGCCAACTTTTTTATTTAACACATACTACCTTTGTATATCTGCACCACTCAATCCCGCAGTCCTCCACTGAAAAAGCTGAGCTTCAATCTTCAGGCTTTCGGCCTGTATTTAGAATTTAAAACTGCATTTGGGCAACTAGTTTGGGTGGGTCTAGTAACGGTGTCTGCCGCTCCAGGGTTTTCTCCTGTTTGGTTTTCCAGAGCTTCAATTTTCAGGCTTTCGGCCTACATTTTAAATATTAAACTGCATTTGGCTTACTACATTGGTTGTGCCTAGTAACGGTGTCTGCCACTCCTTGCTTGTCTACTCCACTGAATAAAGCTTATCTTCAATCTTCAGGCTTTCGGCCTACATTTTAAATATTAAACTGCATCTGGGCTACTAGTTTGGGTGGGCCTAATAACGGTGTCTGCCGCTCCAAGGTGTTCTCCAGGTTTACTTGCCTGAGCTTCAATCTTCAGGCTCTCATTAAGTTGTTGTTAAAATAACGCTGCAGTTGACCAACTAGTTTGGTTGGGGCCTACTAACGGTGTCTGCCACTCCAAGGTGTTCTCCAGGTTTACTTGCCTGAGCTTCAGTCTTCAGGCTCTCATTAAGTAGTTGGTAATATAACACTGCAGTTGGCCTACTAGTTTGGTTGGGGCCTACTAACGGTGTCTGTCGCTCCAAGATGTTCTCCAGGTTTACTTGCCTGAGCTTCAATCTTCAGGCTCTCATTAAGTTGTTGGTAATACAACACTACAGTTGGCCTACTAGTTTGGTTGGGGCCTACTAACGGTGTCTGCCGCTCCAAGGTGATCTCCAGGTTTACTTGCCTGAGCTTCAATCTTCAGGCTTTCGGCCTGTATTTGAAATATGAAACTGCATTTGGCCTACTACTTTGTTTGTGCCTAGTAACGGTGTCTGCCACTCCTTGCTTGTCTCCTCCACTGAATAAATCTTAGCTTCAATCTTCAGGCTTTCGGCCTACATTTTAAATATTAAACTGCGTCTGGGCTACTAGTTTGGGTGAGCCTAATAACGGTGTCTGCCGCTCCAAGGTGTTCTCCAGGTTTACTTGCCTGAGCTTCAGTCTTCAGGCTCTCATTAAGTAGTTGGTAATATAACACTGCAGTTGGCCTACTAGTTTGGTTGGGGCCTACTAACGGTGTCTGCCGCTCCAAGGTGTTCTCCAGGTTTACTTGCCTGAGCTTCAATCTTCAGGCTCCCATTAAGTTGTTGTTAAAATAACACTGCAGTTGGCCAACTAGTTTGGTTGGGGCCTACTAACGGTGTCTGCTGCTCCAAGGTGTTCTCCAGGTTTACTTGCCTGAGCTTCAATCTTCAGGCTCTCATTAAGTAGTTGGTAATACAACACTACAGTTGGCCTACTATTTGGTTGGGGCCTACTAACGGTGTCTGCTGCTCCAAGGTGTTCTCCAGGTTTACTTGCCTGAGCTTCAATCTTCAGGCTTTCGGCCTGTATTTGAAATATGAAACTGGATTTGGCCTACTACTTTGTTTGTGCCTAGTAACGGTGTCTGCCACTCCTTGCTTGTCTCCTCCACTGAATAAAGCTTAGCTTCAATCTTCAGGCTTTCGGCTACATTTTAAATATTAAACTGCGTCTGGGCTACTAGTTTGGGTGTGCCTAATAACGGTGTCTGCCGCTCCAAGGTGTTCTCCAGGTTTACTTGCCTGAGCTTCAGTCTTCAGGCTCTCATTAAGTTGTTGTTAAAATAACACTGCAGTTGGCCAACTACTTTGGTTGGGGCCTACTAACGGTGTTATGACCCCAATGGCGAGGGTCTCAGAGATATCAGCCAGTCTGCGAAGTACAAAAATCCAGCTCATAGGGCAGTGGTAACTGGGTTAACCATATATCTACTCCTAACGCCAACACTAGAAGTAGCCGGGGAACATGCCTACGTTGGTCGCTAGATGTCTCGCGCCAGCCGGAGAGCTAACTACCCCTAGAAGAGGAAAACAAAGACCTCTCTTGCCTCCAGAGAAAGGAACCCAAAAGTAGGATACAAGCCCCCCACAAATAATAACGGTGAGGTAAGAGGAAATGACAAACACAGAGATGAACTAGGTTTAGCAAAGAGAGGCCCACTTACTAATAGCAGAATGTAGTAAGATAACTTATATGGTCAACAAAAACCCTATCAAAAATCCACGCTGGAGATTCAAGAACCTCCGAACCGTCTAACGGCCCGGGGGGAGAACACCAGCCACCCTAGAGCTTCCAGCAAGGTCAGGATACAGATAATATACAAGCTGGACAAAAATGCAAACAAAAACAAATAGCAAAAAGCAAGAAAGCAGACTTAGCTTAATCAAACAGGAACCAGGATCAGAAGACAAGAGCACTACAGATTAGCTCTGATATCAACGTTGCCAGGCATTGAACTGAAGGTCCAGGGAGCTTATATAGCAACACCCCTGACCTAACGACCCAGGTGAGCATACAAGGGATGAATGACATACCCAGAGTCAAATCACTAGTAGCCACTAGAGGGAGCCAAAAGGTAAATTCACAACAGTACCCCCCCCTTAGTGAGGGGTCACCGAACCCTCACCAAGACCACCAGGGCGATCAGGATGAGCAGCGTGAAAGGCACGAACTAAATCGGCCGCATGCACATCAGAGGCGACCACCCAGGAATTATCCTCCTGACCATAGCCCTTCCACTTGACCAGGTACTGAAGCCTCCGCCTGGAGAGACGAGAATCTAAGATCTTCTCCACCACGTACTCCAACTCGCCCTCAACCAACACCGGAGCAGGAGGCTCAGCAGAAGGAACCACAGGCACAACGTACCGCCGCAACAATGACCTATGAAATACGTTGTGAATGGCAAACGACACCGGAAGATCCAGGCGAAAGGATACAGGATTAAGGATCTCCAATATCTTGTAAGGACCAATGAATCGAGGCTTAAATTTGGGAGAGGAGACCTTCATAGGAACAAATCGAGAAGACAGCCATACCAAATCCCCAACACGAAGTCGGGGACCCACACCGCGGCGGCGGTTGGCAAAACGCTGAGCCTTCTCCTGTGACAACTTCAAGTTGTCCACCACATGATTCCAGATCCGCTGCAACCTATCCACCACAGAATCCACTCCAGGACAGTCAGAAGGCTCCACATGTCCCGAGGAAAAACGAGGATGGAAACCGGAGTTGCAGAAAAATGGCGAAACCAAGGTGGCAGAACTAGCCCGATTATTAAGGGCAAATTCAGCCAACGGCAAGAAGGTCACCCAATCATCCTGATCAGAAGAGACAAAACACCTCAAATACGCCTCCAGAGTCTGATTAGTTCGTTCCGTTTGTCCGTTAGTCTGTGGATGAAAAGCGGACGAAAACGACAATTCAATGCCCATCCTACCACAAAAGGATCGCCAGAACCTGGAAACAAACTGGGATCCTCTGTCCGACACAATATTCTCAGGAATGCCGTGCAAACGAACCACGTTCTGGAAGAACACAGGAACCAGATCAGAAGAGGAAGGCAGCTTAGGCAAAGGAACCAGATGGACCATCTTGGAGAAACGATCACATATCACCAAGATGACAGACATGCCCTGAGACACCGGAAGATCCGAAATGAAATCCATAGAGATGTGTGTCCAAGGTCTCTTTGGGACAGGCAAGGGCAAGAGCAACCCGCTGGCACGTGAACAGCAAGGCTTAGCTCGAGCACAAGTACCACAGGACTGCACAAATGACCGCACATCCCTTGACAAGGAAGGCCACCAAAAGGACCTGGCCACCAGATCTCTGGTGCCAAAAATTCCCGGGTGCCCTGCCAACACTGAGGAATGAACCTCGGAAATGACTCTGTTGGTCCATTTAGCAGGCACAAACAATCTGTCAGGTGGACAAGAGTCAGGCCTACCAGCCTGAAATCTCTGCAACACACGTCGCAGATCTGGAGAAATAGCTGACAAGATAACTCCTTCCTTAAGAATACCCACAGGTTCAGCGACTCCAGGAGCATCAGGCACAAAGCTCCTAGACAGAGCATCGGCCTTCACATTCTTAGAACCTGGTAAATACGAGACCACAAAGTCAAAACGGGAGAAAAACAATGACCAGCGGGCCTGTCTAGGATTCAGGCGTTTAGCAGACTCGAGATACATCAGATTTTTGTGATCAGTCAATACCACCACACGATGCTTAGCACCCTCGAGCCAATGACGCCACTCCTCAAATGCCCACTTCATGGCCAACAACTCCCGATTGCCCACATCATAATTTCGCTCTGCCGGCGAAAACTTCCTAGAGAAAAAGGCACAAGGTCTCATAGTAGAGCAACCAGGGCCTCTCTGCGACAAAACGGCCCCTGCCCCAATCTCCGAAGCATCCACCTCAACCTGAAAGGGAAGTGAGATGTCAGGCTGGCACAAAACAGGCGCCGAAGTAAACCGGCGTTTCAACTCCTGGAAAGCCTCCACAGCAGCAGGAGCCCAGTTAGCCACATCAGAGCCTTTCTTGGTCATATCCGTCAACGGTTTAACAACGCTAGAAAAATTAGCGATAAAACGACGGTAGAAGTTAGCAAAACCCAAGAACTTCTGAAGACTCTTAACTGACGAGGGTTGAGTCCAATCATGAATAGCTCGGACCTTGACTGGGTCCATCTCCACAGCAGAAGGGGAAAAAATGAACCCTAAAAAGGGAACCTTCTGTACACCAAAGAGACACTTTGAGCCTTTAACAAACAAAGAATTTTCACGCAAAATCTTGAAAACCATCCTGACCTGCTCCACATGCGAGTCCCAATCATTAGAAAAAACCAGAATATCATCCAGATAAACGATCAAAAATTTATCCAGATACTTCCGGAAGATGTCATGCATAAAGGACTGAAAAACTGAAGGTGCATTAGAGAGCCCAAATGGCATCACCAAGTACTCAAAATGACCTTCGGGCATATTGAATGCGGTTTTCCATTCATCTCCTTGCTTAATGCGCACAAGGTTGTACGCACCACGAAGGTCTATCTTGGTGAACCACTTGGCACCTTTAATCCGGGCAAACAAGTCTGACAACAGCGGCAAAGGATACTGAAATTTGACAGTGATCTTATTTAAAAGCCGATAGTCAATACAAGGCCTCAAAGATCCGTCCTTTTTGGCCACAAAAAAGAATCCCGCACCAAGAGGGGAAGAAGAAGGACGGATATGCCCCTTCTCCAGAGACTCCTTGATATATGAACGCATCGCGGTATGTTCAGGTACCGACAGATTAAACAGTCTTCCCTTAGGAAACTTACTGCCTGGAATCAAATCTATTGCACAGTCACATTCCCTATGAGGAGGCAATGCACTTGACCTAGACTCGCTGAAGACATCCTGATAATCAGACAAATACGCCGGAACTTCCGAAGGCGTAGAAGTAGCAATAGACACGGGCAGGGAATCTCCATGAATTCCATGACAGCCCCAACTTGACACTGACATTGCCTTCCAGTCCAAGACTGGATTATGGGTCTGTAACCATGGCAAACCCAAAACAACCAAATCATGCATCTTATGCAGAACAAGAAAACGTATCACCTCCCGATGTTCAGGAGTCATGCACATGGTAACCTGTGTCCAAAACTGCGGTTTATTTTCTGCCAATGGCGTAGCATCAATACCCCTAAGAGGGATAGGATTTTCTAATGGCTCAAGAACAAAACCGCAGCGCTTGGCAAATGACAGATCCATAAGACTCAGGGCAGCACCTGAATCCACAAACGCCATGACAGGATACGATGACAGTGAGCAAATCAAAGTTACAGATAGAATAAACTTAGGTTGCAAATTACCAATGGCGACAGGACTAACAACCTTAGTAGGACGCTTAGAGCATGCTGAGATAACATGTGTAGAATCACCACAGTAGTAACACAAGCCATTCTGGCGTCTATGAATTTTCCGCTCATTTCTAGTCAGGATTCTATCACATTGCATTAAATCAGGTGCCTGTTCAGATAACACCATGAGGGAATTTGCGGTTTTGCGCTCCCGCAACCGCCGGTCAATTTGAATTGCCAGGGCCATGGAATCATTCAGACCTGTGGGAATGGGAAAACCCACCATCACATTCGTAATGGCTTCAGAAAGGCCATTTCTAAAATTTGCAGCCAATGCACACTCGTTCCACTGGGTCAGCACGGACCATTTCTGAAATTTTTGGCAATACACTTCAGCCTCGTCCTGGCCCTGAGACATAGCCAGCAAGGCTTTTTCTGCCTGAATCTCAAGATTGGGTTCCTCATAAAGCAAACCGAGCGCCAGAAAAAACGCATCAATATCAGCCAATGCCGGATCTCCTGGCGCCAGCGAGAAAGCCCAATCCTGAGGGTCGCCCCGTAAAAAAGAAATAACAATTTTCACTTGCTGAGCGGAGTCTCCAGAGGAACAGGGTCTCAGGGACAAAAACAATTTACAATTATTCCTGAAATTTCTAAACTTAAATCGGTCTCCGGAAAACAGTTCAGGAATCAGTATCTTAGGTTCTGACATAGGATTTCTGGTAACATAATCTTGTATGCCCTGCACACGAGCAGCAAGCTGGTCCACACTTGTAATCAAGGTCTGGACACTCATGACTGCAGCAATCACAAGCCACTCAGAGGTAAAGGGGAAAAGAAAAAAAAATGAGAGAAAGAAAAAAAAAAAAACTCAGAACTTTCTTTCTTATAATCCCGCTTCTGCAATGCATTTAACATTTCATACGGGCCTGGCAAACTGTTATGACCCCAATGGCGAGGGTCTCAGAGATATCAGCCAGTCTGCGAAGTACAAAAATCCAGCTCATAGGTCAGTGGTAACTGGGTTAACCATATATCTACTCCTAACGCCAACACTAGAAGTAGCCGGGGAACATGCCTACGTTGGTCGCTAGATGTCTCGCGCCAGCCGGAGAGCTAACTACCCCTAGAAGAGGAAAACAAAGACCTCTCTTGCCTCCAGAGAAAGGAACCCAAAAGTAGGATACAAGCCCCCCACAAATAATAACGGTGAGGTAAGAGGAAATGACAAACACAGAGATGAACTAGGTTTAGCAAAGAGAGGCCCACTTACTAATAGCAGAATGTAATAAGATAACTTATATGGTCAACAAAAACCCTATCAAAAATCCACGCTGGAGATTCAAGAACCCCCGAACCGTCTAACGGCCCGGGGGGAGAACACCAGCCACCCTAGAGCTTCCAGCAAGGTCAGGATACAGATAATATACAAGCTGGACAAAAATGCAAACAAAAACAAATAGCAAAAAGCAAGAAAGCAGACTTAGCTTAATCAAACAGGAACCAGGATCAGAAGACAAGAGCACTACAGATTAGCTCTGATATCAACGTTGCCAGGCATTGAACTGAAGGTCCAGGGAGCTTATATAGCAACACCCCTGACCTAACGACCCAGGTGAGCATACAAGGGATGAATGACATACCCAGAGTCAAATCACTAGTAGCCACTAGAGGGAGCCAAAAGGTAAATTTACAACATAACGGTGTCTGCCGCTCCAAGGTGTTCTCCAGGTTTACTTGCCTGAGCTTCAATCTTCAGGCTCTCATTAAGTAGTTGGTAATACAACACTACAGTTGGCCTACTAGTTTGGTTGGGGCCTACTAACGGTGTCTGCCGTTCCAAGGTGTTCTCCAGGTTTACTTGCCTGAGCTTCAATCTTCAGGCTTTCGGCCTGTATTTGAAATATGAAACTGGATTTGGCCTACTACTTTGTTTGTGCCTAGTAATGGTGTCTGCCACTCCTTGCTTGTCTCCTCCACTGACCAAAAGCTTAGCTTCAATCTTCAGGCTTTCGGCCTACATTTTAAATATTAAACTGCGTCTGGGCTACTAGTTTGGGTGGGCCTAATAACGGTGTCTGCCGCTCCAAGATGTTCTCCAGGTTTACTTGCCTGAGCTTCAGTCTTCAGGCTCTCATTAAGTTGTTGTTAAAATAACACTGCAGTTGGCCAACTACTTTGGTTGGGGCCTACTAACGGTGTCTGCCGCTCCAAGCTGTTCTCCAGGTTTACTTGCCTGAGCTTCAGTCTTCAGGCTCTCATTAAGTAGTTGGTATTATAATAACACTGCAGTTGGCCTACTAGTTCGGTTGGGGCCTACTAACGGTGTCTGCCGCTCCAAGGTGTTCTCCAGGTTTACTTGCCTGAGCTTCAATCTTCAGGCACTCATTAAGTTGTTGTTAAAATAACACTGCAGTTGGCCAACTACTTTGGTTGGGGCCTACTAACGGTGTCTGCCGCTCCAAGGTGTTCTCCAGGTTTACTTGCCTGAGCTTCAGTCTTCAGGCTCTCATTAAGTAGTTGGTAATACAACACTACAGTTGGCCTACTAGTTTGGTTGGGGCCTACTAACGGTGTCTGCCGCTCCAAGGTGTTCTCCAGGTTTACTTGCCTGAGCTTCAATCTTCAGGCTCTCATTAAGTTGTTGTTAAAATAACACTGCAGTTGGCCAACTAGTTTGGTTGGGGCCTACTAACGGTGTCTGCTGCTCCAAGGTGTTCTCCAGGATTACTTGCCTGAGCTTCAATCTTCAGGCTCTCATTAAGTAGTTGGTAATACAACACTACAGTTGGCCTACTATTTGGTTGGGGCCTACTAACGGTGTCTGCCGCTCCAAGGTGTTCTCCAGGTTTACTTGCCTGAGCTTCAATCTTCAGGCTTTCGGCCTGTATTTGAAATATGAAACTGGATTTGGCCTACTACTTTGTTTGTGCCTAGTAACGGTGTCTGCCACTCCTTGCTTGTCTCCTCCACTGAATAAAGCTTAGCTTCAATCTTCAGGCTTTCGGCCTACATTTTAAATATTAAACTGCGTCTGGGCTACTAGTTTGGGTGGGCCTAATAACGGTGTCTGCCGCTCCAAGGTGTTCTCCAGGTTTACTTGCCTGAGCTTCAATCTTCAGGCTCTCATTAAGTTGTTGGTAATACAACACTACAGTTGGCCTACTAGTTTGGTTGGGGCCTACTAACGGTGTCTGCCGCTCCAAGGTGTTCTCCAGGTTTACTTGCCTGAGCTTCAATCTTCAGGCTTTCGGCCTGTATTTGAAATATGAAACTGGATTTGGACTACTACTTTGTTTGTGCCTAGTAACGGTGTCTGCCACTCCTTGCTTGTCTCCTCCACTGAATAAAGCTTAGCTTCAATCTTCAGTCTTTCGGCCTACATTTTAAATATTAAACTGCGTCTGGGCTACTAATTTGGGTGGGCCTAATAACGGTGTCTGCCGCTCCAAGGTGTTCTCCAGGTTTACTTGCCTGAGCTTCAATCTTCAGGCTCTCATTAAGTTGTTGTTAAAATAACACTGCAGTTGGCCAACTACTTTGGTTGGGGCCTACTAACGGTGTCTGCCGCTCCAAGGTGTTCTCCAGGTTTACTTGCCTGAGCTTCAATCTTCAGGCTCTCATTAAGTAGTTGGTAATATAACACTGCAGTTGGCCTACTAGTTTGGTTGGGGCCTACTAACGGTGTCTGCCGCACCAAGGTGTTCTCCAGGTTTACTTGCCTGAGCTTCAATCTTCAGGCTCTCATTAAGTTGTTGGTAATATAACACTGCAGTTGGCCTACTAGTTTGGTTGGGGCCTACTAACGGTGTCTGCCGCTCCAAGGTGTTCTCCAGGTTTACTTGCCTGAGCTTCAATCTTCAGGCTCTCATTAAGTAGTTGGTAATATAACACTGCAGTTGGCCTACTAGTTTGGTTGGGGCCTACTAACGGTGTCTGCCGCTCCAAGGTGTTATCCAGGTTTACTTGCCTGAGATTCAATCTTCAGGCTCTCATTAAGTTGTTGTTAAAATAACACTGCAGTTGGCCAACTAGTTTGGTTGAGGCCTACTAATGGTGTCTGCCGCTCCAATTTTGTTCTCCAGGTTTACTTGCCTGAGCTTCAATCTTCAGGCTATCATTAAGTAGTTGGTAATATAACACTGCAGTTGGCCTACTAGTTTGGTTGGGGCCTACTAACGGTGTCTGCCGCTCCAAGGTGTTCTCCAGGTTTACTTGCCTGAGCTTCAATCTTCAGGCTCTCATTAAGTTGTTGGTAATACAACACTACAGTTGGCCTACTAGCTTGGTTGGGGCCTACTAACGGTGTCTGCCGCTCCAAGGTGTTCTCCAGGTTTACTTGCCTGAGCTTCAATCTTCAGGCTCTCATTAAGTTGTTGTTAAAATAACACTGCAGTTGGCCAACTAGTTTGGTTGGGGCCTGCCAACGGTGTCTGCCGCTCCAAGGTGTTCTCCAGGTTTACTTGCCTGAGCTTCAATCTTCAGGCTCTCATTAAGTAGTTGGTAATATAACACTGCAGTTGGCCTTCTAGTTTGGTTGGGGCCTACTAATGGTGTCTGCCGCTCCAAGGTGTTCTGCAGGTTTATTTGCCTGAGCTTTAATCTTATAGCCTATATTTGAAATATGAAACTGGATTTGGGATACAAGTTGGATTGGGCCTACTAACGGTGTCTGCCGCTCCCTGGTGTTGTCCTCCACTGAACAAAGCTGAGCTTCAATCTTCAGGCTCTCATTAAGTAGTTGTTAAGATAACACTGCATTTGGCTTACTACTTTGGTTGTGCCTAGTAACGGTGTCTGCCGCACCTTGGTGTTGTCCTGTGTTATTTTCCTGAGCTTCAATCTTCAGGCTTATATTTGTAATATTAAACTGCATTGGGCCTACTAGTGTGGTTGGGCCCTTAAAACGGTGTCTGCCGCTCCTGGGTTTTCTACTCCACTGAACAAAACAATGCTGCCTGGTTAGTTCTGTTACCATTTTTGTTCTGCATTTTGCCCGCTTTATTATTTGGGCCTATATCTGTGTTTCCTCCTCATCCTGCCCATTGCCCAGCCAGTGCTAGATGAGTCTGCTGGTACATTGACCGAGACCACTACATTCCTCTTGCACGCTACACAGCCACAATCTGACCCTGCTGAAAGTCATGTTCCCCTTCCCGCATACTATACCACCTTACACAGGGACAAAGAGGAAGGTGCAGATGAAAGTGCAGGTTCCTTCATCAGGTGGGGGGGCATACTCATTGCACAGGGCCCCTCAGAGTACCTAAAAGTGTCGCTGCCGGTGGGAGGCGCCCCCGCCATGCAAACACACCGCCATACTTTGAGGGGCCCTGTGCTAGTGCCAATGCAAACGAGTGGGCCCCCCCTCCTTGCTCAAGATCACAGCACTTGCAAAGTTGAAATACTTACCTCTCACTGCTCCACCGCCGTGACGTAGTCCACGTTTCCTGGGCCCACTAAAAAATTGAACCAGCCCTACCCCCCACAACTTTAGCCAAATGACCCCCAATTTCCAATGCCTAACTATTATTATAAAGTAAATTATGATTGACAAGCTTCAGTAACAAGAATGGATGTTTTTACCATTACACTGGCCACTGTAGGTGTTTTCCTGGCCTCCACTCACTGCCGACTATGTTTCCCCATTGACTTGCATTGGGTTTCGTGTTTCGGTCGATCCCCGACTTTTGGCGATAATCGGACGATTACACTCGACTCGACTTTTGACAAAGTCGGGTTTCTCGAAACCCGACTCGATCCTAAAAAAGTGAAAGTCGCTCAACCCTGCTCATGGGTGATAAAATGGGTCGAGACCCAGCAGGATGTTCACCATGTTCTCTGGATCTCGGAAATATACATGATGTAGGCTAGGACATATAGTAACTCCATAACGCTTTATGGAATCATAGCTGAGCCAACAAATCAGTTTAGATATGCACATGGCAAGCAATTCATTTGTTCTGCTCTGAGCTGACTCAAAGTGTGAGATCTGACATTCATAAACTTTGAGGCTTGACACCCCGGCTAAACTGCACTCTGAAGGGATTTTTTTTAATCTCATGCCACATAGGATGCAAATGGTTGACATGAAATTATATCTCCCGTATTCTTAACAGTGACCCAAACAGAGGAGTTTAAGAACAGCCTGCTGTAGTTTCCCATGGCTGTGTTGAAGTTGGTGATGCAGGTCTTACTGTGACTGGATGAGAAGGTGTGAAGGAAGTGGAGTAGGAGGAGGTAACCTGGAAAAATAAAACTTCCAGAAATCCTCTGTGGTGGTAGGAAATGGGCAAGAATGCCTTCCGTCTCTGTGCTAGCCACCACTACATTTACCCAGTTGGCAGTTAGGGTAAATGTTACATCACTATCCGTGTTTACTAGTCCACGTGGACCTTGCCACTGATGGCGCTGCATATTGAACACCCTTTTTTTATCCACAACATGTGTGTGAAGGGCAGGGGTGGCACACCTGGAAAAGTAGTGGTGGCTGGGAGCAACATACTGCAGGACAGCCACTGGTATCAGTTTTTTAAACTATCCATCGCCACCAACCAGGATGGCAGCATTTCAAAGGCCAGTAATTTGCAAATGCTGTCATTCAGGGCCATAGCTCTTGGGTGACTAGTGTTGCATCTCCTTTCTCTCGAGGGTTTGGAGGATGGTAAAACTAAACCAAAATGGATTTTGCTGGGAAATATGTTAAGGTACATCCTTTGCAGGTTAATGACTTGCCTGTAAGGCCAAATTATTAACCCCTGACCGAAATGTTCCTCCCCCACTTGGGCTTAGTTCAGACGTAGCATTTATGAAGTATTTTTCAACTTTAACATTGCTTTCAACCACAACAAAAGCATTCACTGTGAAATGTCATTGTAACATTTAACAACCCTGGCTGGCCATGTGGTGTGTGACACATAAGCAGACCCATCTTGTTTCATTTATGAAGGAGGGACTCTTAAAGTCACAGAGCATATTTTTACTGGTGCATCAGGCGGCATTAATCTTCTTAAAGGGCCATTATTAAACAGTAGGTCTCCTAAACTGTAGTAGCCTACACTGTGAGTGGATGGGCTGCCAAGAATTACGAGTGTAACAGATTACTTTAAATCCTTGCAAGACTATAAAGTTTACTAATGTGACACAAAATGATGTCTGTTTTCAGTTAAGCTTTTGAGAATATCCAACAAAGCAGCCTGAATCATGTGATTGGAGACAGGAAACTGTTACTTTGAAAACAAAAATTAAAAATTGTGTACCATGAGACATCAAGCTGTCAAACCCTTTCTTGGTTTTCAAATGGAAATATAATCCCGACAGTATGTTGAGAGAAGGATGCACTACATTGAAGGACGATCAACTTTTTTTTGTGTTTTTTCCCAATGCATAGAATAGCGGGAAAAACACGAAAAAAAACCCGCAAAATTAATGAACCTGCTGCTTTTTTTATCGCGATGCGTTTTTTTGCGGAAAAAAATGCATCATGCGCACAAAAATTGCAGAATGCATTCTAAATGATAGGATGCATAATGCATGCGTTTTTAATTAGCTTTTATAGCGTTTTTATCGTGAAAAACGTGAAAAAAAACGAGAAAAAACCTGAACGTGTGCACATACCTTAAAAGCGAGTGAAACAGATTACTTTAAATCCTTGCAAGACTATAAAATTTACTAATGTGACACAAAATGATGTCTGTTTTCAGTTAAGCTTTTGAGAATATCCAACAATGCAGTCTGAATGATGTGATTGGAGACAGGAGACTGTTACTTTGAAAACAAAAATTAAAAATTGTGTACCATGAAACATCAAGCTGTCAAACCCTTTCTTGGTTTTCGAATGGAAATATAATCCCGACAATATGTTGAGAGAAGGATGCACTACATTGAAGGACAATCAACTTTTTTTCTTTTTTAATGGTATGATGGTTCCCTCTTTGCAGAATGATTTACAGGGGAATTTGGCAATTTTATTTGGCAATTTTTTAACACTAAGGTTCTTTAAAGAAGGCTAATGCTTGCAATACAATGCAATTTTATTTGAAAGTACAAAATTCAAGGAATAGTATTATTGAATAGTATGAGTGTGTACACTTTTGTATATGTTAACATACAAAGCTTAAGTACATATTTGGATTAAATACATATAATGATTAAGTATATCTAAAGATTAACTACTTACAGTATACTTACATCATCAGCAAGAGGCTTTTAAACATAATCCGTCTGGAATATCAGAGAAGCAACGCCAAGACAGAGAACCCCTGGGAGATTACCTATACATACATATACATATACATGTTCAGGTACTCCAGTTTTTGCATCTGTCTTAGTCATGTTTCTCTGGTCTTGTATAGTGATTTACACTATGTAGTAACTCTAGTTTCACCCAGCCCTTCAAGTGGCCAGCTTTCAAGGTCGAATGAAACTGAGATATCATGGACTCATCAGACAAGGGGCCATAAACCCTTAGAATATAAAAGCCACAAGGATGTAGATATAACACCACAGGCAAAGGTTCAGTAAACCTTAATGTTTTACAATGCCAAACAATAGACACATAGAAGCTTAGAACTGTTTGTAAAGTGAATAAACAAACATTTATCAATATTGTGTCACTAGGAGCATTGTCTGTCACATCTGTAAATGTTTTACAAGAAATGCAGCTATGTAATTGTCTAAATGCATTCGGTATATTTCAATCTGGATTCCAAATCGCCATTTGTATATTCGCACTGCACTATTAACAGCAATCATATCTATATTCAGCCTTTCTAGAAAAAAATAAGCTTAACCCATTTAGTACTTTGGATAATCATGACAATCTTCTTGAACAGTATCTATAGGTAAGTAATGCGAAATATAGCTGCTACTATGTATTCCGGAAATAAAAGTGAGAACTGCAAGAATGTGAAGATGTTCTAAAAACTAACTGTGACCAAGCTCAATTTTCCATAACTGTTCCATTCGGCTGTGTAGTAAATATTGGAGAGAAAATAGATGATCTGACATCCTTTCAAATATTTACTTTACAGATAAAAAGAGCATTTATTATTATTCCTGTTTATTATCCTAGAAAGAAAGAAGGAACATGCAGTCTCCCTCATACAAGTTATTTCAGCCAAAATTGATTAAGTCCTCAGCATATACAAGCATTCAGCCATCACTTTTTTGTATTGAACTCTTACCATTTGATGCAGCCAAAGTTATGGCTCTCAAGGAGGAAAAGTAATACTGTCTAGTGGGCAAAGAAATATTTGTAATGAACTACTGAGCCAAACTAACAGCATTGCTTTATCAAATTTATATGAAGTGTATTGTGACCAATGTGAGCAACCAGGCAACACAAACAGGATCTTTACAAGTGAGCTCCTTATGGTACACAAATGTTATGAAGGATTTGCCAACAAGGATGTGGTTTCACCAATGGGAGCACCTTCTTAAAAAATATACTATTGCCATCACAGCCCCCCTTGCCCAAAATTCTGTGGCCTACAACAGTACAGAACACGTTCACCCAGGTCATCTAGTGGCAGGTGAGGAAGAGATATTGTAGGAAACCGAGTTAAGAAGTAGGCCTAATGTAGGGGTGTGGGTCTCTGAAACTTGAAATGGAGTGCATGAGCTGACAAACAATGCCCCAATGGGGGGCACATTTTAAAAAAATATTTCATGGGGATCATAGACACCCTTGCCAAAAAATTGACTGTCTGTTGCAGCACGGAACACGTGAACCCTGGTGATCTAGTGGTGTAAAATGATGAGACGTGGAGGAAGGCCTCATTAAAAAGTAGGCCCAATGCAAAGAAGTGGGTCTCCAACACTTTTAACGCCAATACACTAAGTGCATGCGCTGTCAAACAACCCTATGGGGGGTTAAATTTTTTTAAAAAATTATTTACAGGCATCATAAACACCTTGCAAAACTGTAAAGTGGCTTCCTACACAATTGCTACACAAGGTGCATTTGAAAAAAAATGGCAGACGAATCGTTGGATGAAGTGATCAGGAAAAGGGGCATGATGATGACAGGAATGGGAACGTACATGATTAACCCTTTAACGACCGCCGATACGCCTTTTAACGGCGGCAGTTAAGGGTACTTAAACCACAGCGCCGTTAATTAACGGCGCTGTGGAAAAAGTGAATAGCGCCACCCAGAGTCGGATTTTCTCTGGGGTCTCGGTTTCCGGGGGTAGCCGAGACCCCAGAGAAAATGATTCGGGGTTTTTTTACCGACCCCCGAGTTGCGATCGCCGGTAATTAACCGTTTACCGGCGATCGCAGAAAAAAAAAAACGCAAATTCCCTTTTCATTTCTCTGTCCTCCGATGTGATCTCACATCAGAGGACAGAGAAATGGGGTCCCCGATAGGCCCAGATACTCACCTGTCTCCCCCGGTGCTCCTCGTGGCTCCTGATGGGCGCCGCCATCTTTTTCCAGCAAAACAATGGTGGGCGCATGCGCAGTGCACCCAGAGGATCTTTGGGGTCTCGGCTGCCGGGGGTAGCCGAGACCCCAAAGAACATGATCAGGGTCGGTTTCTACTGACCCCTGTTTTGCGATCACTGGTAATTAACTGTTTACCGGCGGTCGCAAAAAAAAAAAAAGAAAAAGCGATCTTTCATTCTCTGTCCTCTAATGTGATCGCACATCAGAGGACAGAGAAATAGGGGGATTCGGGGACCCTATCATACTTACCGGTGTCCCTGGGTCCTCCTGCGTCCCCTCCTGCCCGCCGGCTTCTTCATTGGGAAAGAAAATGGGGGGGCGCATGCCATCTGCCGCTATCTGCCGGCCGGCAGGAGAGAGGAGTTTGGGGCTAAAATTAGGGTTAGGGTTGGGGCTAAATTTAGGGTTAGGGTTAGGGTTGGGGCTAAATTTAGGGTTAGGGCTAGGGTTAGGGTTAGGGCTACGGTTTGGCTTCTTTCACACTTGTGTCGGTACGGGGCCGTCGCAATGCGTCGGCCCGACGTACCGATGCACGTTGTGAAAATTGTGCACAACGTGGGCAGCGGATGCAGTTTTTCAATGCATCCGCTGCCCAGTCTATGTCCTGGGAAGGAGGGGGCAGAGTTATGGCCACGCATGCGTGGAAATGGCGGACGCAACGTACAAAAAAAAGGTTACATTGAACTTTTTTTGTAACGACGGTCCGCCAAAACACAATGGAACCAGTGCACGACGGACGTGTGGCCATCCGTCAGCACTACAAGTCTATGGGCAAAAAAGGCATCCTGCGGGCACATTTGCAGGATCCATTTTTTCTCCAAAACGACGGATTGCGACAGATGCCACACGATGCAAGTGTGAAAGTAGCCTTAGGGCTAGGGTTAGGGTTGGGGCTAAAGTAAGGGCTAGGGTTAGGGTTAAATTTAGGGTTAGGGTTAGGGTTGGGGCTAAAGTTAGGGTTAGGGCTAGGGTTGGGGCTAAAATTAGGGTTATAGCTAGGGTTAGGGTTGGGGCTAAAGTTAGGGTTAGGGTTAGGGTTGGGGCTAAAGTTAGGGTTAAGGTTAGGGTTAGTGTTGGGGCTAAAGTTAGGGCAAGGGTTGGGGCTAAAGTTAGGGCTAGGGTTGCAGATAAAGTAAGGGTTAGAGTTGGGATTAGGATTAGGGTTTGGAATAGGGTTGGTATTAGGGTTAGGGTTGGCATTAGGGTTACGTTTGGGATTAGGGTTAGGTTTGGGATTAGGGTTAAGGTTAGGGTTGGGATTAGGGTTAGGGGTGTATTGGGATTAGGGTTAGGTTTGAGGTTAGGGTTGAGATTAGGATTAGGGGTGTGTTGGATTTAGGGTTTTGATTAGGGTTATGGTTAGTTTTGAGATTAGGGTTGTTTTGGGGTTAGGGTTGTGATTATCATTAGGGTTGTGATTAGGATTATGGATCGGGTTTGGATTAGGGTTAGGGGTGTGTTGGGGTTAGGGTTGGATTTAGAATTGGGGGGTTTCCACTGTTTAGGTACATCAGGGGGTCTCCAAACACGACAGCCAATTTTGAGCTAAAAAAGTCAATTGGTGCTCCCTCTCTTCTGAGCTGTGCCGTGCGCCAAAACAGTGGTTTACCCCCACATCAGCGTACTCGGGATAAATTAGACAACAACTTTTGCGGTCCAATTTCTCCTGTTACCCTTGTGAAAATAAAAACTTGGGGGCTAAAAAATATTTTTTGTGGAAAAAAAAAATATTTTTTATTTTCACGTCTCTGCATTATAAACTTCTGTGAAGCACTTGGGCATTCAAAGTTCTCACCACATATCTAGATAAGGTCAAAGGGGGGTCTAGTTTCCAAAATGGGGTCACTTGTGGGGGGTTTCTACTGTTTACGTACATCAGGGGCTCTGCAAACGCAACATAATGCCCGCAGACCATTCTATCAAAGTCTGCATTCGAAAACGGCAGTCCTTCCCTTCTGAGCTATGCCGTGCACCCAAACAGTGGTTTACCCCCACATATGGGGTACCAGCATACTCAGGACAAATATGACAACAACTTTTGGGGTCCAACTTCTCTTGTTACACTTGTGAAAATAAAAACTTGGGGGCTAAAATATCTTTTTTGTGGAGAAAAAAATATATTTTTTATTTTCACGACTCTGCATTATAAACTTCTGTGAAGCACTTGGGCATTCAATGTTCTAACCACACATCTAGATAAGTTCCATGGGGGGTCTCGTTTCCAAAATGGGGTCATTTGTGGGGGGTTTCTACTGTTTAGGCACATCAGGGGCTCTCGAAACGCGACATGGCGTCCGATCTCAATTCCAGCCAATTCTACATTGAAAAAGTAAAACGGCACTCCTTCTCTTCCAAGCTCTGCGGTGCGCCCAAACAGTGGTTTACCCCCACATATGGGGTATCAACATACTCAGAAGAAATTGGACAACAACTTTTGTTGTCTAATTTCTCCTGTTACCCTTGTCATAATAAAAAGTTTGGGGCAAAAACATCATTTTTGTAGAAAAAATTTGATTTTTTATTTTCACGGCTCTACGTTATAAACTTCTGCGAACCACCTGGGGGTTTAAAGTGCTCACCACACATCTAGATAAGTTACTTAAGGGGTCTAGTTTCCAAAATGGTGTCACTTGTGGGGGGTTTCCACTGTTTAGGCACATCAGCGGCTCTCTAAACGTGACATGGCATCCAATTTCAATTCCAGCCAATTCTGCATTGAAAAAGTCAAACGGCGCTCCTTCACTTCCAAGCTCTGCGGTGCACCCAAACCATGGTTTACCCCAACATATGAGGTATCGGCGTATTCAGGAGAAATTGCACAACAAAATTTATGGTTACATTTCTGTTTTTACACTTGTGAAAATAAAAAAAAAATGGTTCTGAAGTAAAATGTTTGCAAAAAAAAGTTAAATGTTAATTTTTTCCTACCACATTGTTTCAGTTCCTGTGAAGCACATAAAGGGTTAATAAACTTCTTTAAGGTGGTTTTGAGCACCTTGAGGGGTTCAGTTTTTAGAATGGTGTCACACTTGGTTATTTTCTATCATATAGACCCCTCAAAATGACTTCAAATGTGATGTGGTCCCTAAAAAAAAATGGTGTTGTGAAAATGAGAAATTGCTGGTCAACTTTTAACCCTTATAACTCCCTAACAAAAAAAATTTTGCTTCCAAAATTGTTCTGATGTAAAGTAGACATGTGGGAAATGTTATTTTTAACTATTTTTAGTGACATATCTCTCTGATTTAAGGGCATAAAAATACAAAGTTTGAAAATAAAATTGCAAAATTTTAAAAATGTTCGGCATATTTCCAGTTTTTTCATAAATAATCGCAAGTAATATCGAAGAAATGTTACCACTAACATGAAGCACAATATGTCATGAAAAAACAGTCTCAGAATCAGCGGGATCCGTTAAAGTATTCCACAGTTATAACCTCATAAAGTGACAGTGGTCAGAATTGTAAAAATTGGCTCGGTCATTAAGTACCAAATTTGCTCTGTCACTAAGGGGTTAATAACAGTGGTGGCTATAGGAGGTATGAGATCCAGGATACAGCCTACAATGATTAGTCGTTTAGCCACCACCAATTACCAGAATGTGTTTCATGCCCATCAGAAGATCGGTGTAATAGATGCGTGTGTTAGACTCTGCCTAAAAAATGCCTGTCAAAAATATGTTGCCAAAGACGCACATATCTCTAAAGGGCAAAGTGCAACATGTTTGTGAGATGCTGAATTAGAGAAAGCAGATCAGTGTTGGAGGAAAACCCAACAAACTGATGGATTCTTATGAAAAACGAAGTTTAAAGAGGAGTGCACCGTCCGTAACTATAAACACACCTGTGGCACAAGCTTCTTCATCTTCACCCATACATATTACCAATAATATCCAAATGTCACAGTCGAAAATTATTTGTTCTAGTGTAATGAACACTGTTAAAGGAATGCCATTAAACGTAGATAACCACGACCCTGAGAAACACCAGATTTCCTCTTTACAAGATATGGACGATGATGGTATTGATGACGACTTTGAAATTTACCACATCTACATCAAGAAGATGAAGATCACAGCTTTAAACAATGTGCAAAAAAGACCGGGAATGTCTGGAAAATCATTTTCTCTTGGGCAAACTTTCCCTCTTACTAAAGTGGTACCGAATGATGCATACACAGCTCTCATATCTATTTATTGTGATATGGCTGAAAGATGATGTATTCTGTTTTGTCCATGTCCACTTTTGAAAGCGAGCAGAAAAGAAGGATGAAATAGCGGGAAGACGTGTGATTTTGGTCAGTAAGGAGGTGATGTCAGGTAAATATAGGTAGATCTGCGGGTCATCGGCGTACTGATTATATTGCAAACCGTACCATTACATGAGCTGTCCCAAGCCGAAGGTGTTGATGGAGAAGAGAAGGGGTCCTAGAACTGAGCCTTGGGGAACACCGAAAGACCGGGATAAAGATGAGGAGGTGGTGTGGGAGAGGGAGACAACGAATGTCCCTGTAACAGCCTGGTTGTTTTTTAAACACTGTGCCAATGAACCCAAAAAGGCCATTTGCACCACCAGCCATGCCCGCATCAGCAGGGGTAGCAAAACTCCCATCCAAACCACCACAAGCATGATCAGGCACATGGTAGCAAAGCACTTGACTTTGTTGGTTGAACACAAGGCTCCATGAACAGTGTCTGCGGGAGATACCACTGCTTCTTCCAATGTTGTGTGTGCAAGCCATTTCCCCGGGCCATGGTGCATGCAAAGATGCCTCAAACCCTGCATCTGGAGTTGCACACAAACTCAACTAGCACCATCAACAAGCACGTCCAAGTCCTTGTCCAAGTGCAGCGTTCAGTTGTCCACACCACAGTCCTTGGAACGCAAGTGGAAATGCGCAGCCAACGCCACAGTACTAAATTCACACAATTGTCGTCTGCTTGTCGCATTTTAGGCCTGTGGGAGACATAAGCTTTCCGCAATCTGATGGTGGTGACCATCACAAGGTACTCATTACCCAGCTGCCACAATTTTTACCGGTCTGCCAGCACGACATTACACAAGCAAGCACGTGTCCCACAACATTACCCGTGCCCTCCACAATGCTGTTATTGGGAAAGTTCACCTAACCAAAGACACGTGGACAAGTGCTTGTGGTCAGTAACGGTACATCTCACTAACGGCACACTGGGTTAACATAGTGGAAGCCAGGACCCTGTCTGACCTTGGGATGGTGCACGTTCTCCCAACCCTGAGAATTGCAGGCCCGATGTCAATCTGGGTTGCCCCCACAGTCTACAGCTCCTGCACCTCCTCCTCCTTCGCGTCCTCTTCAGCCTCCATCTTTAAAAGTAACACATCAGTCACAAGCTGGAAGCACTACAGCACTGCCTCAGCCAAGCGGCAACAGGCTGTGCTGAAGCTAATATGCTGTGACAAGCCGCACAATGATGAAGAGTTGTGGACAGCTCCGAAAGAGCAGGCATATCTGTGGCTGACACCACTCAACCTACAGCCAGGCATGGTTGTGTGTGACAACGGCTGGAACCTGGTGGCTGCTCTGTGACGAGGCAAGCTCACACACGTGCCATGCCTGGCCCATGTGCTTAACCTCATTATTGGACATTTACAGACAAATGACACGGAGGTGCCAGATCTGTTAGAAAAGCTATAAGTCTCTGCGTACCCATTTTAGAAAGTCAGCTACAGCTTCATCTGCCTTTACCGTGCTTCTGCAGCACTTGCAGCTTCTGGCTCACTGACTGGTGTGTGATATCCTCCCCATGCATTTGTTGACTACCAGCATCAACAATGCAGTCGGTATTCAGTTCTGACTTCACACATAAGATTTCAGGAGTGGACATGGATGTCAGACATATGCACCATCCTCCAAAACTTTGAGGAATTCACCAAGACGGTGATCGGCAATTACGCCCTAATTAGTATCTCCATCCTGCTTCTCTGTGTTCTAATATTAATATTTATAGTTATTTATATAGCATCAACATATTTACAGTTTAACCCCTTAACGACCGCCAATATTCCTTTTAACGGCGGCAATTAAGGGTACTTAAACCACAGCGCCATTAATTAACGGCGCTGTGGAAAAAGTGAATAGCGCCCCCCAGTGTCGGATATTCTCTGGGGTCTCGGTAGCCGAAACCCCAGAGAACATGATTCGGGGTTTTTTTTACCGAACCCTGTTTTGCGATCGCCGGTAATTAACCGCTTATCGGCGGTCGCAAAAAAAACCCAAAACGTGATTTCCCATTAAATTTTTCTGTCCTCCGATGTTATCGCACATCAGAGGACAGAGAAATGGGGTCCCAGATTGCCCCCGATACTCACCTGTCTCTCCCGATGCTCCTCGTGGCTCCCGATGGGTGCCTCCATCTTGTTCCGGCCCAAAAATGGCGGGTGCATGCGAGTGCACCCGTCGGCCGGCACCTGAAAGATCTTTGGGTTCTCGGCTGCCTGGGATAGCCGAGACCCCAAAGAACATGATCGGGGTTGGTTTTTACCGACCCCTGTTTTGCGGTCGCCGGTAATTAACTGTTTACCGGCGGCTGCAAAAAAAAAAAAAAAAAAAAGCAATATGTGATTCTCTGTCCTCTGATGTGATCGCACATCAGAGGACAGAGAAATAGGGGGATTCGGGAACCCTATCATACTTACCGGTGTCCCTGGATCCTCCTGCGTCCCCTCCTGCCCGCCGGCTTCTTCATCCGGAAAGAAAATGGCGGGCGCATGCGCAGTGCGCCCACCATGATCTGCTGGCCAGCAGCTAGAGAAGTTGGGGATAAATTTAGGGTTAGGGTTGTGGCTAAATTTAGGGTTAGGGCTAGGGTTAGGATTGAAGCTAAAGTTAGGGCTAGGGTTAGGGTTGAGGCTAAATTTAGGGTTAGGGATAGGGTTAGGGTTAGGGTTGGTATTAGGGTTAGGGTTGGCATTAGGGTTATGTTTGGGATTAGTGTTAGGTTTGGGATTAGGGTTAAGGTTAGGGTTGGGATTAGGGTTAGGGGTGTATTGGGATTAGGGTTAGGTTTGAGATTAGGGATGAGATTAGAATTAGGGGTGTGTTGGATTTAGGGTTTTGATTAGGGTTATGGTTAGGGTTGAGATTAGGATTGTTTTGGGGTTAGGTTTGTGATGATCGTTAGGGTTGTGATTAGGATTATGGATCGGGTTGAGATTATGGTTAGGGGTGTGTTGGGGTTAGGGTTGGAGTTAGAATTGGGGGGTTTCCACTGTTTAGGTACATCAGGGAATCTCCAAACACGAAAGCCAATTTTGCGCTCAAAAAGTCAAATGGTGCTCCCTCCTTTCTGAGCTCTGCCGTGCGCTCAAACAGTGGTTTACCCCCACATATGGGGCATCAGCGTACTCGGGATAAATTGTGCAACATCTTTTGGGGTCCAATTTCTCCTGTTACCCTTGTGAAAATAAAAACTTGGGCATTCAAAGTTCTCACCACATATCTAGATAAGTTCCTTGGGGGGTCTAGTTTCCAAAATGAGGTCACTTGTGGGGGGTTTCTACTGTTTAGGTACATCAGTGGCTCTGCAAACGTAACATAATGCCCGCAGACCATTATATCAAAGTCTGCATTCCAAAACAGCGCTCCTTCCCTTCCGAGCTCTGCCGTGCACCCAAACAGTGGTTCCCCCCACACATGGGGTACCAGCATACCCAGGACAAATTGGACAACAACTTTTGGGGTCCAATTTCTTATTTTTCTGAAAATAAATACTTGGGGGCTAAAAAAATCTTTTTTGTGAATTTTTTATTTTTTTTATTTTCACGACTCTGCATTATAAACTTCTGTGAAGCACTTGGGCATTCAAAGTTCTCACCACACATCTAAATAAGTTCCTTTCGGGGTCTAGTTTCCAAAATAGGGTCACTTGTGGGGGGTTTCTACTGTTTAGGTACATCAGGGGCTCTGCAAACGCAAAATAACGCCCGCAGACCATTCTATCAAAGTCTGCATTCAAAAACGGCGCTCCTTCGATTCCGAGTTCTACCATGCGCCCAAACAGTGGTCCCCCCCACATATGGGGTATCAGCCTACTCAGCATAAATTGCACAATAAATTTTAGGGTCCAAATTCTCCTGTTACCCTTGTGAAAGAAAAAAATTGGGGGTGAAAAGATCATTTTTGTGGAAAAAATATGATTTTTTTATTTTCATGGCTCTACATTATAAACTTTTGTGAAACAGTTGAGGGTTCATAGTGCTCACCACTAGGGTTGAGCGAAACGGGTCGGACATTTTCAGAAGTCGCCAACTTTTGGCAAAGTCGGGTTTCATGAAACCCGACCCGACCCCTGTGTGGGGTCGGTCATGAGGTCGGCGATCTTCTGAATCTGGTATCGGAATCCCGATACCGAGTTCCGATATGTTTGCGATATCGGGAATCGGTATCGGAATCCATATTTAAGTGTTAAATAAAGAATCAAAATAAAAAATATTGATATACTCACCCTCGGACGCGCCCTGGTACTAACCGTCAGCCTTCCTTCCTAAGAATGAGCGCGTGAATGACCTGCGGTGACGTCGCGGCTTGTGATTGGTCGCGAGCGGTCACATGGGCGGTCACGCGACCAATCACAAGCCGTGACGTCATCTAAGGTCCTTCACGCTCTCATTCTTAGGAAGGAAGGCTGCCGGAAAGAAGCAGGGCGCGTCCGAGGGTGAGTATATACCTAATAGGAATATACTCACCCTCGGACGCGCCCTGCTTCTTTCCAGCAGCCTTCCTTCCTAAGAATGAGCGTGTGAAGGACCTTAGGTGACGTCGCGGCTTGTCCATGTGACCGCTCGCGACCAATCACAAGCCGCAACGTCACCGCAGGTCATTCACACGCTCATTCTTAGAAGGAAGGCTGCCGGTTAGTACCAGGGCGCGTCCGAGGGTGAGTATATCAATATTTTTTATTTTGATTCTTTATTTTACACATTAATATGGATCTCGGGGCCTGAAGGAGAGTTTCATCTCCTTCAGACCCTGGGAACAATAGTATCCCATTGCACTGCATTGGGTTTCGTGTTTCGGCCGACCCCGACTTTTTTATAGGATCGGCCGATTTCACTCGACCCGACTTTTGAGAAAGTCGGGTTTCGTGAAAACCAACCCGATCCTATAAAAATAAAAGTCGCTCAACCCTACTCACCCCACATCTAGATAAGCTCTTTGGGGGGTCTAGTTTCCAAAATGGGTTACTTGTGGGGGGTTTCTACTGTTTAGGTACATCAGGAGGTCTGCAAATGCAACATGATGCCCGCAGACGTCCCATCAAACTCTGCATTCCAAGCGGCTCTCCTTCCCTTCCGAGCCCCGATGGGTGCCCAAACAGCGCCCCCCCACATTTGGGGTATCAGCATACTCAGGACAAACTGGTCAACAGATTTTGGCATCCAATGTCTCCTGACACCCTTGAGAAAATAAAAAATTGCAGGCTAAAAAATCATTTTTGAGGAAAAAAAAAGGATTTTTTATTTTCACGACTCTACTTTACAAATTTCTGTGAAGCACTTGGGGGTTTAAAGTGCTCACCACACATCTAGATAAGTTCCATGGGGGGTCTAGTTTCCAAAATGGGGTCATTTGTGGGAGGTTTCTACTGTTTAGGCACATCAGGGGCTCTCGAAACGCAACATGGCGTCCGATCTCAATTCCAGCCAATTCTACATTGAAAATGTAAAACGGCACTCCTTCTCTTCCAAGCTCTGCGGTGCGCCCAAACAGTGGTTTACCCCCACATATGGGGTATCGTCATACTCAGGAGAAATTGCACAACAACTTCTGTGGTCTAATTTTTCCTGTTACCCTTGAGAAAATAAAATAAAAGTTTGGGGACAAAAAGATCATTTTTGCAGAAAAAATACGATTTTTTATTTTCACGGCTCTACATTATAAACTTCTGTGAACCACCTGGGGGTTTAAAGTGCTCACCACAAATCTAGATAAGTTCCTTAAGGGGTCTAGTTTCCAAAATGGTGTCACTTGTGGAGTGTTTCCACTGTTTAGGCACATCAGGGGCTCTCTAAACTGGACATGGCATCCAATCTCAATTCCAGCCAATTCTGCATTGAACAAGTCAAACGGCGCTCCTTGTCTTCCAAGCTCTGCGGTGCGCCCAAACAGTAGTTTACCCCCACATGTGGGGTATCGGCATATTCAGGAGAAATTGCACAACAAAATTTATGGTTAAATTTCTGTTTTTATACTTGTGAAAATAAAAAAATGGTTCTGAATTAAAATGTTTGCAAAAAAAAGTTAAATGTTCATTTTTTCCTTCCACATTGTTTCAGTTCCTGTGAAGCACGTAAAGCGTTAATAAACTTCTTGAATGTGGTTTTTAGCACCTTGAGGGGTTCAGTTTTTAGAATGGTGTCACACTTGGTTATTTTCTGTCATATAGACCCCTCAAAATGACTTCAAATGTGATGTGGTCCCTAAAAAAAATGGTGTTGTAAAAATGAGAAATTGCTGGTCAACTTTTAACCCTTATAACTCCCTAACAAAAAAATGTTGTTTCCAAAATTGTGCTGATGTAAAGTAGACATGTGGGAAATGTTATTTATTAGCAATTTTTTGTGACATATTTCTCTGATTTAAGGGCATAAAAATACAATTTTGAAAATTGCAAAATTTTTGAAATTTTCGCCATATTTCATTTTTTTTCATAAATAATCACAAGTAATATCGAAGAAATGTTACCACTCACATGAAGTACAATATGTCTTGAAAAAACAGCCTCTGAATCAGTGGGATCTTTTAAAGCGTTCCAGAGTTATTACCTCATAAAGTGACAGTGGTCAGAATTGTAAAAATTGACTCAGTCATTAAGTACCTAATTGACTCTGTCACTAAGGGGTTAAGACAAACACAACCATCCTAAGTAACAACGATTACAATAATACAATAATTAAACAGAAATACAACTACCCTGCTTGTGACAGCTTACAATCTACACTAAGTAACAACGATAACAATAATTAAGCCCCCCCAAAAATCCTGTTCATGACAACTTACAATCTACAATGAGGTGGGAGAGATAAATACTAAAGAGGAATGTATTTACAATGATGTATTTACAATGATATTACTGAGGTTTGTTGAAAGTCGTGTAGGCCTGAGGACAAGGAGGAGGAGGAGAACATGGTCAGTTGTCCTCTTGGTGAGGACACAGAAATATCAACTATAACAGTCTTGCACACATGGCTGAGTTTATGTTACGCTGCCTATCCCGTCACCCTCGCATTGTCAAAATTTTGGGTGACAGACCATTCTGATTAGTGACACTTCTAAACCCAAGGAGAACTTTATATCTCTTATTCCAGAGGCAGACAGGTGTACTACAATGTTGGAGGACCATAGGTCCCTTCTTGCTGAATTATTTAAAAAAAATTACATCTGAATACGCTGGCAGAAGAGGTCACAGTTCATTGGCCAAGTAAGGAGTACAGGTGAGAGAGACACAACTCCAATCCAGCAGAGGCAGTGGAACACTGACAAAGTTCGGGGACAGTTTTCTCAGACCCTCCCATCGCCCTGGCCTTGAGGCGTGGGGGACTCTCACAAGGAGTGCAAAGTTTGGGAAAATGCTGAGGGAGTACTTTGCTGACCGTACCAATGTCCTCTGTCATTCCTCTGTGCCCTTTAATTATTGTTTAGCAAAGCTGAACACGGAGCATGAACTGTCTCTCTCTACTGCGCACGTGCACTGTACTCAGGTTTACTGAGCGCACGGTGCCTCGCTCTCTGGCAGTCACTGGGCACATGGCTCCTCGCTTTCTGGCAGTACCGCTTTTATTGGCGGGAGCAAATGCCTTTGTAATACAGAGACAGAGTTCAACACCGCCCAAGCGTTCACACTCTGCTCCTCAGATTTTCTATGTGCGCAGGGACTGCCTCCAGGCAGAAAATGATGATGGTGGTAGTAGTAGTTGGAGCAGTTAAGACAGTCATGAAGCAGCCATAACAACTTGAAAGAGAAATATTTTTACCGAGATACCACACTGTTTGATATCTGGCCTGTATTTTTAAAATTTTTAAACTAAAATTGTGTACCGAATCAGGGTAAAAGACAAAAAATACAGCAGAATGTAGGCCTGAATTTCCACATTTTGTAGGCCACCAATACATCAGATGTCTGACAGCGATACCCCACTGCCAGATATGTGACCTGTTTTTTTAATGAGATATAGTGCTGTATATAAGTAGAGTAACAGACAGCAAAAACAGTGGACAACCGGCCTAAAATGCCCAAACTTGGAGCACGCAGATATATGAGGCCTGTCACGGAAATACCACACTGCCAAATATGTGGCCTGTATTTTTTTTAGTGCAAAATAGTGCTGAATATAAGTAGAGTTACAGACAGCAAAAACAGTGGAAAATCGGCCTAAAAAGCCCAAACTTGGAGCACGCAGATATATGAGGCCTGTCACGGAAATACCACACTGCCAAATATGTGGCCTGTATTTTTTTATGCAAAATAGAGCTGTATATAAGTAGAGTAACACACAGCAAAATGTAGGCCTGATTTTCCACATTTTGTAGGCCACAAATACATCAGACGTCTGACAGCGATACCACACTGCCAAATATGTGACCTGTATTTTTTTTTATGCAAAATAGTGCTGTATACATTAGGGGTCGAGTTCCTGCCTCTGCACAAGGGGAATCTCGAGCCATCTCCGCTGCGGTCTCCCATTCTTCACCTGCCGCAGTGGAGCCTGCTCAGCGCAGACATCGGTCCCAGTGTCTAGCTCAGCCTGATACTGTGCAAAGGGTTACTGCTGCCTTTCCAGGTTCTGCCATTGTAGCCAGTACGGGTCAGCGGCGAGCAGACGTCTTTGGGACTAAGTCCTGCTTTTCCCCTTCTGGGCATGCCCAGGGTAAGATCTCTCATTGGAGATCAAGGGTCACATGCTCAGGTACTGCAGCAACTCCCATTCGTCCTCTAGGAAGGTCCTGAACCTGTTCAAGTTCTGTGGCAGCTTTCCATTGGTCCTACTGGGAAAGTCCTGAAGTTGCTGCAGCTATAAAAGGTTCGTATGACCGCACGGCCATGCGCTTGTATAAATTCATGTAATGAGTTTTGGGCCAATGCGGTCATACATGTGTGTATTCAGGGCTCGGCTGAAATAAGCCACTAGAATACCGGCACCTCCGGTGAGGAGACTGTGTGTGTGCATTCAGGGCTCCGGCTGAAATGAGCCACTAGAATACCGACACCTCCGGTGAGGAGATTGTATGTGTGCCTCTTTGACTGCGTGACCACAGACTGCTATCAGCTCAGCAGTTGCTGTGTACTCCTGTGAGCTAAACAGGACACATTGCTTTCTGTATGGGCGACTCTGTGAAGTAACAGAGTTCACTTCTACCGCCATATAGTGCCGCCATTTGCCAGCAGCAGGTTTCTCTCCTGCACGGTGGACCCCGGGCTGAGAACGCACCAAATATCATCTCACTATTCACTTGGTGCGATCCGCCAGCCCTTAACATAATACTAGCGCCAGGGTCTGGCTAATAGATGGCGGACATACAGCAGTCCTTCCGATACATCCAGCAGCTGGAGGGTAGGTTGGCGGCTCTCGAGCGCACAACCTCAGCTGTGGATGTTGCCACAGTTGCTGTACAGGCTGCTACCGTGGCAGCAGCAACCTTGTCCACTGCCACCCTTGTTCCGACTCTATCTCGCCTCCCGCTGCCAGAAACATTTTCTGGAGATAGTACATCTTGTAGGGGTTTCGTGAGCCAGTGCTCTATACATCTCGAGCTTTTGGCCGCACGTTTCCCTACAGAGCGGGCTAAAGTGGGATTTATAGTGTCTCTTTTGTTAGACAGGGCGTTGGAGTGGGCTACGCCGCTGTGGGAGCGTGGCGATCATGTGGTGCAGAGTGCTCCGCGGTTCCTGAGCACTCTGAGGCAGGTCTTTTTAGGACCTCGAGTCACCCATGATACGGCGCTCCAACCAGAGGCGTAGCTAGGGTTTTAGCTTAGGGGGGGCGAAAAATCTGAGTGGGCCCCTAACCAGGTACCTCTGACTACAGCTATGTGGTGCACCCTAATTGTGAGCATAGAGGAACATCAGCAGATGACCGCACTCTGACTGAAAAAACATCTATAGACAAAAACGAACACTGATATTACTATATGGAGACCATATAGTGGTAGATACCAGTCTTGCAGACCATATAAAAGATCACTGGACAGTTTTAGATGGTAACTTACAGCTGATGGTCTTTCTTATGGAGTTGTTCACTTTTCCCATCTTTTCCATCTCGCCCAGAGCAACGTAAGAACTTCTCCAGCCAGGACTTGTCTGCAGAGATTACAACAAAGATACATCAGACTTCTCACATTTCCAGCACCGTCCATATCTATTCCCAACCTGCACAAGCTAATCATTCTGCTGATACCGCAATACACGGAGCCGCTGCTGCTGTATGTGTCCCTATTACTGCACCTACTGTGTAGTACAATAATGGTGCCGCCCCACATAATAATGCCACCACTGAGCCCCTAAGGGTACCGTCTCACAGTGGCACTTTGATCGCTACGACGACACGATCCGTGACGTTCCAGCGATATCCATACGATATCGCTGTGTCTGACACGCAGCAGCGATCAGGGACCCCGCTGAGAATCGTACGTCGTAGCAGATCGTTTGGAACTTTCTTTCGTCGTTGGATCTGCCGCTGTCACCGTTGGATCGGTGTGTGTGACACTGATCCAACTATGCGTTCGCTTGTAACCAGGGTAAACATCGGGTTACTAAGCGCAGGGCCGCGCTTAGTAACCCGATGTTTACTGTGGTTACCCGGGGACCTCGGCATCGTTGGTCGCTGGAGAGCTGTCTGTGTGATAGCTCCCCAGTGACCACACAATGACTTACCAACGATCACGGCCAGGTCGTATCGCTGGTAGTGATCGTTGGTAAATCGTTTTGTGTAACGGTACCCTTACATAGTAATAATGACTCCTTTGTGCTCTCTAGATAATAAAATTCACCCCTAGAAAACACTAATGCCCTGTGCTAGTGCCCTCCACATTTTGTCCCTAAAAAGTAATAATACCACATATGAAATTTCGATGGTCTCAGTGCTCTGAGTGCCCCAATAACAATAATGTTTAAGTGCCCACTTAACATTTAATAATGTCCCCTAATTAGCCTCCATGTACAGCTTGACTATACACAGTATGGTGGGCCCACAGCTTTCCTATACACAGTATAATGCCCCTACAGCTCCCCTATACACAATATGATTCCACAGCTTCCTTATACACAGTATGATGTCCCCACTGCTCCCCTATACACAGTATAATGAGCACACAGCTCCCCTCTACACAGTATGATGATTCCACAGCTTCCCTGTACACAGTATGATGTCCCCACTGTTCCCCTATACACAGTATGATGAGCCCAAAGCTTTTCTATACACAGTATAATGCCCCCACAGCTACCCTATAGACAATATTATGATCCCACAGCTTCCCTATACACAGTATAATGCCCCCACAGCTCCCCTATATAAAACACAGCATAATAGTTAATAGTGTTCTGACACCGTGCGTCGCCTGCACTGAGAGTCATGATGCCAGGAGGAAATTAACTTCATTCATCACTGCAGCCTAGGGAGCGGCGCCGATACTGTTTCAGTCACAGCAGCTGTAACTGCGCCTCTTAGGGTATGTGCACACGTTGCGGATAACTTTGCGGACTTTTCCGTTTGGATTCTGCAAAATCCGCAGGTAAAAACACCCTGCGTTTTACCTGCGGATTCCCAGCGGATTTTGTGCAGATTTCGCCTGTGTTTTTACACCTGCGGAATTGATATGCTGCGAAAAATACAATGCAGCATTTCTGCGCTGTATTTTCTGCAGCATGTGCACTGCGGATTTTGTCTTCCATAGGTTTACATGGTACTGTAAACCTGATGGAAATCCGCTGCGGATCCAGAACGTGTGCACATAGCCTAAGGCTATGTGCACAAGTAGGAAGGGTCCCATGGGGTTCTCCCGCAGCGGATTTGATAAATCTGCAGGGCAAAACCGCTGCGGTTAACCCTGCAGATTTATCGCGGTTTGTCTTGCGGTTTCCGCTGCGGGTTTACTCCTACTATTGACGCTGCATATGCAGCATCAATAGTAATGTTAAAAATAATTTAAAAAATGGTTATATACTCACCCTCTGACGTCCCGATCTCCTCGGCACTGCAAGCGGCGGTCCGGTTCCAAAGATGCTGTGCGAGAAGGACCTTCGTGACGTCACGGTCATGTGACCGCGACGTCATCACAGGCCCTGCTCGCACAGCAACCCTGCGACCGGACGGCCGCGTGCAGCGCTGAGAGGTGAGTATATCATGATTTTTTATTTTAATTCTTTTTTTTTTTTACACAAATATGGTTCCCAGGGCCTGGAGGAGAGTCTCCTCTCCTCCACCCCGGGTACCACCCGCACATGATCCGCTTACTTCCCGCATCGTGGGCATAGCCACATGCGGGAAGTAAGCAGATCAATGTGCAGCGCCCCCACTGCCGCAGGGCCGAGGGGTACCTGGTACCGGGCCTCTGAGTCTCTGCTCTGGGGTTGTCACGGTGGCTAGACCCGGTCCGTGACCCTGCTGAGGGGTGCCCAATGAAAGGTGTGAATGGTGGTGGTGGTGGTGCGGTGCAGTAAATAACGAGGACACCAGGTTGCAGTCTCTTTACCTCTTTACTGAAGGCTTCAGGGTCCTCAATCCGGAATATGGTTAACTGGGCTGCGCAAGCCTGGTCGGTCCGATGGCACCTCCAGAGTTTCCTTTGCAGGTGGAAATCTGTGCCTACCTGCTAGCGCTTGTGTGTTGTAGTCCTTCCCTGCTGAGCACCACGGGATAGTCCTCACAACTGTTGTGTCTGTTTCTCGTGTTCCCTCACAACTCTATTCTGATGTTCTTCCACGTCCCCCAGATCTTACGGTTAGGATGCACCCGTATGACGGGGAGGCTCGGAGCTCTTCCGGGACTCTAGCGTCGCCCCACTCCTGTTGTTACCCCCCTGTGTCTTCCTGGGTCTGGGTGAGACAGCCCGCCTGTAACTGACTGTCCTGCCGTAGGTTTGAAGTTTGGCTTGGAGCTCTGTACTTCCTCGGCGTTCCGGCCACCGGTTATGCGCCTCAATAGGATGTTGCCTCGTCTTACAGCACGACTCCTACTGGTATTCTCCTTCTTGCGTTGATCTCGTTTCTCACTCAGTACAATAAACCTCGCTTCTTGTCCTTTCTTAGGGTACCGCCGCTATATCGTGCAGGCGCAGTCCCGTAATGTTCTCTCTGGTTGCTAGGCCTCTGTCAGGATCCCACCCCTGACAGGGACCCCTCTGAGTCTTCCCCTACAACACCCTCTGCCACAAGGTGTTGCCTGGTTCCAACCCAGTCAGCTTTCTCCCTTAACTTCCTGCCTAACCCCCAGTTTTACCAGACTGTGAGGATTGGCCTAATGAATAGTACCCTTAGCTCCCCCTGGAGGCCAGACTGTGAAATGTATTGGTGTCTGTGATACCTGGTCAAATGAACTCCTTCAGTGCCATCAGACGTACCATAGCCCCCCTTAGCGGCGGAGCCACAGTAATGCAACAACCAGGACTCTGGGGCGCTGCAAATGCATTCCTATGTGTGCTGCGATTCTGCACAAAGAAGTGACATGCTGCGGAATGTAAACTGCTGCGTTCCTGTGCGTTTTTTTCCGCAGCATGTGCACAGCGTTTTCGGTTTCCCATAGGTTTACGTTGAACTGTAAACTCATGGGAAACTGCTGCGGATCCGCAGCTGCAGAAATGCTGCGGATCCGCAGCAAAATGCGCACCGTGTGCCTTAAGGCGCCACTCCAGCGGTGAAATAACAAAAAATGCTGCAGTAATGCTTTAAGTGTGATGCAGCTCATGGCTTACCCAGCTGATAAGTATAATATGCCCCCTACCTCCCCTTCCCAGAGAACAACTATTACATGTGATGGAGTGCGTATAGTCTCTTAACAAAACCGTATAATAATCAGCCCCTCAGTGTTGTTGCCCCTCACCTACCTCAGACCTCACAATACCCTTATCTTCTCACATTCACCCCCCCAGTGCCCTGTCCCCCAACCCCCCACCTAAGCCCCCACAACACCCCCATCCTCTCACATTTACCCCCCAGTGACTGACATCCCTATCAATTTAATGCATTTTATCCCCAGGACCCCACTTACCAATGACGTTTGCAGCAGGACCAGGAAGTATCTGAGTGAAATGCAGGTGGGCACTAGGACCCAGCGTGCCTGCCCTAAGCCAGTCCCAGCGTGCACACAGAGGGAAGAATCCTGCAGCCTGGGAGGAGGTCGGTCAGCACAATACAGTGCAGGAGGGAGATTGGCAACTGGCCACTGTGCTGCCAGCGTGCAGAATCTCCGTCAGGCAGGGGAGCAGGCATTTTACTGCTCTCCTCCTGTGCTGTATTGTGCCTCATCACGGAAGTGGCAGTGCCGGCTCCCAGTGGGCCCCTTCATGTGACAGGGCCCGGGGCGATGGCCCCCTCTGCCCCCCCAGTAGCTACGCTACTGGCTCCAACTGATGGCATTGACTCAGGGCTCGTCCTTGATCAGCCACTTTGCCATCCACTTCCGTACCCTAGCATCTGAGTTGGAGTGGTTGGATAAAGCCCTTATCCCAATATTTTGGAGGGGGCTGGCTGACCACGTGAAGGATGCTCTGGCCACTAGGGAGATTCCCGCCACACTGGAGGACCTACTAGCTGTGTTCACTCGTATTCACCTCTGTTTTAACGAGCGGAGGTTAGAACGAGCCCAGTGTAGGCAGAGGTTTCGGCTGGCTCCCACCTTTGACAAACCTTTGGAATCTCTGGTTCTGATCCCTGAGTCACATGAGGCCATGGAGATGTCAGGAGCGAGATCTAAGTCCCGGTCCGCTCATGCACTCAAGGTCTGTCATGAATGTCAGCTGTCAGGACATCTTGCCACCAGATGTTCCCAGCGGTTGAGGAAACGTCAGCGTCTAGTGTTAGTAGGTGGAGGCAGGGCCGGACTGGGACTAAAATTCAGCCCTGGCATTTGAAGTCACACAGGCCCACTTGTCGCATGGTGACTGTATAATATCTTTGTACACTTGTAGGCTACAAGAAGTGAGGGGAGTGTAACACGACTATATAACATATAATTACAGCTGTATCCAGCATTACAGCTCAGTCCCCATAGAATGTAATACAGCACAGCCCCCATAGACTATAATACAGCACAGCCCCCATAGACTATAATACAGCACAGCCCCCATAGAATGTAATGCAGCACAGGCCCCATAGAATGTAATACAGCACAGCCCCCATAGAATGTAATGCAGCACAGCCCCATAGAATGTAATGCAGCACAGCCCCATAGAATGTAATGCAGCACAGCCCCATAGAATGTAATGCAGCACAGCCCCATAGAATGTAATGCAGCACAGCCCCATAGAATGTAATGCAGTACAGCCCCATAGAATGGAATGCAGCACAGGCCCATAGAATGGAATGCAGCCAGCCCCATGGAATATAATGCAGCACAGGCCCATGGAATGGAATTCAGCCAGCCCCATAGAATATAATGCAGCACAGGCCCATGTAATGGAATGCAGCCAGCCCCATAGAATATAATGCAGCACAGGCCCATGGAATGGAATGCAGCCAGCCCCCATAGAATGTAATGCAGGCAGACACCATACAATATAATGCAGCACAGCCCCCATAGAATGTAATGCAGGCAGGCAGCCCCCATAGAATGTAATGCAGGCAGGCAGCCCCCATAGAATGTAATGCAGGCAGGCAGCCCCCATAGAATGTAATGCAGGCAGGCAGCCCCCATAGAATGTAATGCAGGCAGGCAGTCCCCATAGAATGTAATGCAGGCAGGCAGCCCCCATAGAATGTAATGCAGGCAGGCAGCCCCCCATAGAATGTAATGCAGGCAGGCAGCCCCCCATAGAATGTAATGCAGGCAGGCAGACCCCATAGAATGTAATGCAGGCAGGCAGACCCCATAGAATGTAATGCAGGCAGGCAGCCCCCATAGAATGTAATGCAGGCAGCCCCCCCCCCCCCAATAGCTCCACAATCCAGTCATCACTCATTGATAAAAAAAAACAAACACTCTACTCACCTCTCTCCTTGTGTCCCGCGCTGCTCCTGGCTCCGGCCTCAGCAGTCGCAGTCTGCCCGCCCGGTCACACAGCAGGTGCGCGATGATACGACGTCATCGCGCACCCGCAGTGTCAGCGGCAGGCAGAGCGGGGAATGATGGGAGAGGAAGCGTCAGCAGACGCTCTCTCCTCCATCATTGCATTCAACTGTACCGGCGTCTATGACGCCGGTATAGTTGAATGCGGGGCCGGGAGTGTGCCGCGACAGCATGGGGAGTGTGCCGACAGCGGCACACTCGAGCGGCCCACTCAGGGCCGGCTCCAGGTTTTTGAGGGCCCCGGGCGAAAGAGTCTCAGTGGGCCCCCCTCTTTAACACATACCACAATTCATGAAGCAGAGATACAGCAGAGAAATATAGCACAGGCCATGTAGCGTATAGCACAGCCCACGTAGTATATAACACAGCCACATAGTATATAGCACAGCCCACGTAGTACTGTATATAGCACAGACACGTAGTATATTGCCCAGCCACGTAGTATATTGCCCAGCCGCGTAGTATATTGCCCAGCCGCGTAGTATATAGCTCAGACGCGTAGTATATAGCACAGCCGCGTAGTATATAGCACAGCCGCGTAGTATATAGCACAGACTGCCAGATCCATCATTACAAACAGGCAGGTCAGGCCGCACAGATGAGGCATCTAGTCATGGCCGCCCACCTCTTTACAGTGTGTTTTTCTCTCTTTGCAGTTGCATGGCCAGTGCTATGTTAATAGCGCCCCCTCTGACATCAGGGTCACAGCAATGCTGGAACTTGGATCTCCCCTGGAGATGATTCAGCTCCTGCAAACCCCCTGGGAGGAGAGATTTAAAGTGAAGGCAAACAATAGTGATTGTTCCAGTGGCCATGCATGGAAGGTGATAGTACCCATCCAAACAGGGGGGACTGCATGCAGCACATTGCACCTCTGCCCAATGCAATCTGCCTCCAGCTGTGCAATAGTTAATAAGGCAAGGAAAAGGGATTACCATAGAGGTCTGTGCTAACAGCCTGCAATGTCCCCTCTGCAGGACACAGGTGCTGGGGCTGCTATTTACGATTCACAGCTCAGATCTGTGTTTGTGTAAGTGGCCTGTAAACAGGTCAGAGGTCACGGGAAAGCCATTATACTGTAAGATGCAGAGGGCAGAAAAGGAATTTTTATGGCACCACATTCCTCCTATTAACTTATGACACCTGACTGCTGCTCCTGCTCCGCTCGTCTTTCTGCGCTGCCGCTGGACGCCTGGACCTGTCCTGGACGCGTGGATGACAGCAGCTGGATCTCTTCTCTGAGCTCTTAGGAATCTGACGAGCTCTCACATCCGGAAGTGACAGGAGAGAGCGACCGCCGGCCCGGATTCATGGTGATGGCGGCGCCAGTGGTGACTGGTGAGTATTGCAGGCGCAGCTGTGTGAAACTCAGTCCCAGCAGCAGGCCCGGCCCAGAAGTGACTCTGGCTGCGTCGTATCCATGGTGACGGACGGCCCGACTCCCGGAGGTGAGTATTCCGGCTGCAGCTGCGCACCGTAAATGGGCCCCCCCGTCGCCGCGGCCCACTACTGCCACCGGCCCTTCTGGCATTTGCCAGAACTGCCCTATGGCCAGTCCGGCCCTGGGTGGAGGTGCACTAGACATGGCGATGTTTGCCTCCAAATTGTCCTTTAAGGGGACAATCACTATAGGTTCATTCTGCCACTCGGTAGAGCCCTGCGTGGTTTCTGGGGTGGAGGGCAATTTTATATTTCCTGCCTTCGCCCAACGTCACGCAATTCCGCTGGTGATTAGTGTTGAGCATTCCGATACCGCAAGTATCGGGTATCGGACGATATTTGCGGTATCGGAATTCCGATACTGAGATCCGATACTTGCCGCATATCGGATACCGGAATCGGAAGTTCTCAATTCAAACAGCACGAATTCAGCCAATGAGGAATGATTACAAGTGTGGGCACATCCTGTTCAGCATGGTGGGCATGAAACTACTGGCAAGGCTGTGATTGGCTGCTGAAATGATGTCATGCTGCAGTTTAAAAGTCGCTGGCGCCATTTTGGGCTCACTCTGCTGTAAATTCAGTTAGTGACAGGACGCTGTGTTCTGACTGAGGGCCAGTTGAGATAGCAATTTGCTTCTTTGTGCTTTTCCCAGGCTAATTTAGCAACCGCTGTGTGTTCACCTTACTTTTGCCTTGCAGCGCTGTTTTCACAGCGATCTGCAAGGTCTCTGTGTGTGTGTGTGTGTGTGTGTGAGTGCAGCCCACTCTCTAGTCTGTGTGCAGCCATAGCTGCTTAAATTCAGGTCAGGGTGGTTCACTGCCTCATACTGTTCTATCCATTCCATTGTCCTTTTTTGCAAGTAGTGCAGGCTGCTGCACATTTTTTTCAATTAATTCCTATTAGTGACTTTCCACCCGTATCCAGCTAAATTGTGGAAAAACACTACATAGGATAACCTAGAGTAGTTTTTTTTTGGGCCTTGCAGCGCCATTTACGGCTGTCTGCACGGTCTCCGTGTGAGTGCAGCTCGCCCTGTAGTCTGTGTGCAGCCACAGCCGGTTGTATCCAGCTCAGGGTGGTTCACTGACTCATACAGTTCTATCCATTCCATTGTCCTTTTTTGCAAATAGTGCAGCCCGCTGCACATTTTTTCAAATAATTCCTATTAGTGGCTTTCCACCCGTATCCAGCTAAATTGTGGAAAAACACTACATAGGATAACGTAGAGGAGGTTTTTGGGGCTTGCAGCGCCGTTTACGGCTGTCTGCACGGTCTCCGTGTGAGTGCAGCTCGCCCTGTAGTCTGTGTGCAGCCACAGCCGGTTGTATCCAGCTCAGGGTGGTTCACTGACTCATACAGTTCTATCCATTCCATTGTCCTTTTTTGCAAATAGTGCAGCCCGCTGCACATTTTTTCAAATAATTCCTATTAGTGGCTTTCCACCCATATCCAGCTAAATTGTGGAAAAACACTACATAGGATAACGTAGAGGAGGTTTTTGGGGCCTTGCAGCGCCGTTTACGGCTGTCTGCACGGTCTCCGTGTGAGTGCAGCTCTCCTGTTGTCAGTTCAGCCCCCAAAAAATAAATAAATAATAAAGTTCACCAAACACACCACTTTACAGATGTGTAGGCCACATTAGCTCATATTAAAGTCTAGTCCACACTTTAGAAAATTAGTGTTTCTTATACCTGTTAGGAGTTGTTCAGGAATAAGCACACTAAGCCGTTAGTACTTTTCTTCTTATCTTTATCAGTCAACCAAGATGAAGAAGGCAGGGAGTAAGGCACGTGGGCATGGGCGCGGAGCAGGGAGAGGACGTGGAGATTCTGTGCCTGCTGCGGGCACCGGCGACTCATCATCACCCAGTTTCAGCAGGGAACAGTCCTTCATGCGCAGCTTTGTCGGAGAGCGCCGTACACCGCTGCTGCTTGAAGACCAAATTGAAGCCGTTGTCGGATGGATGGCAGCTAACGCATCGACTTCAATTAGTGCCACTTCCTCTCGGACACAGAGCACTGGAGAGCACCCATCTGTCTCTTCACCACCTGCCAAATTGCCCAGGCAGACAGAGAGCCCAGGACAGGAGCCGTCTCTACTTCTGTTCTCTGAATCTCTTGGCTTGGAAACAGGGGGCCAGCCAAGCAGCATTGGAGAAATGGAAGAAGAGGCAGTGTGCAGTGATGCCCAACAGCTTTTTCTCTCTGAGTCTGAGGAGGCGGGTGGGCCAGTGCCTCCGGTCACCACACCGCAGAACGCATCCGCTGATGACACTCAGGTGCCACTTTCTTGTGCGTGTTCTGCTGCTGAGACTACCCAGGAGGAGCAGTTGGTGGCAGAGGGTAGTGTAGATGATGAGGTCCTTGACCCATCGTGGCGTGAGGGACAGGAAGGTGGTGGGAGCAGCTCTGAGGAAGAGATTCCCCGAATGGGCCAAAGAGGGAGAGGGAGGGGGAAGACTGCGGATCCTGTAGCCTCCACTTTGGCACCCGTTAGGAGCATGTCTCTTCCAAAAGCCAAAAAGGGCGCTTCCAAGACTTGCAGTGCCTGGTCCTTTTTTGACACAGTTGCAGATGACATTTGCTATGTCAAATGCAAGGTGTGTCATCACAAAGTCAAAAGAGGGAGAAATGTCAGCAACCTCAATACCTCCAACATGTGGAAACATGTGCGGACCAGGCACGCGGCGGAGTTACAAAAACACACTGAAGAGCTAGGCCAACCAACAGCGGCAGCTACCACCTCTTCAGCTCATGTTGCCTCTTCCTCCAGCTCACACACAGCTGGTTTGGCTTCCTCCCAGGATCGCCATGGAAGAACCTCTGGCACTGTTGTCCAGAGACCCACTGTAATTCCACCCGCAGCACCACGTTCCCAGTCATCCTCACACTCCCAGCTCAGTCTACAGCCATCGGTAGTACAGGCATGGGAGAAAAGGCAGCCTTTATTGGCAAACCACCCACGAGCACAGGCTCTGACTGCAGGCATTGCCAAACTTCTGTCACTGGAAATGCTGTCATTCAGGCTGGTGGAGACTGACAGCTTCCGTGACTTGATGTCATTGGCAGTCCCACAGTACAATGTGCCCAGCCGCTTTTATTTCAGCAGGCAAGCCATCCCTGCCCTGCACAAGCATGTGGAGGGACACATAAAACACGCGCTACTGAACGCCGTCAGTAGCAAGGTCCACCTCACCACCGATGCGTGGACCAGTCAACATGGACAGGGGCGATACCTTTCCCTCACTGCCCATTGGGTTAATGTTGTTGAGCCGGGTACAGATCGTGCAAGTGGCGCAGGACGTGTCCTGCCCACTCCAAGGATTGCAGGAATCCAGTCTATACGCATTGACTCCTCCTCTTACACAAGTTCCTCAGAATCATCGCTGCAGGAGCCGTCACAGTCCACCTCCACATGGACCCATGAACGTTTACCTGTTACGACCGACATGAGCACAGCCGTGGCCAAACGTCAACAGGCCGTCTTGAAATTAATTTCTTTGGGGAATCGAAGCCACACAGCGCAGGAGCTCTGGAATGCCATCAAGCAGGAGAGCGATGTGTGGTTTGTGGCAGCGAATCTCCAGCCAGGCATGGTAGTGTGTGATAATGGCCGAAATCTGGTGGCAGCTCTGGGCCTCGGCAACCTCACTCACATCCCATGTCTGGCACATGTGCTCAATTTGGTCGTGCAGAGCTTTTTGAGGGACTATCCGGATCTTGATGCACTGCTGCACAAGGTCCGCCTAGAGTGTGCTCACTTGCGGCGTTCCAGCACGGCAAAATCGCGCATTGCGGCTCTGCAGTGCCGATTCTGCCTTCCGGAACATCGCATCATATGTGACCTACCTACCAGGTGGAATTCCACGTTACATATGTTGGAGCAGTTGTGTGAGCAGCAGCAAGCAGTAATGGAGTACCAGCTGCATCAGGCGCAAAGAAGTCGCACTCCGCGCCGTTCAGACTTCACAACCACAGAGTGGGCCACTATGAAGGACGTCTGCCAGGTTTTGCGTCCCTTCGATTATTCCATGCGGATGGCGAGTGCAGATGATGCACTAGTCAGCATGACTGTCCCCCTTATCTGCCTGCTTGAAAAATCACTGCAAGCGCTAAGGGATGATGTTGTGGAAGAGGTGGAGGATGAGGATTCACCATTTCCATCATCTTCTGGACAGTCAGCGCCATGTGGTTCCTCACAAATGCGTAGGCAGGGGACACTTTGTGAGGAGGATGAGGAGGAGTCAATGGAGGAGGAAGACATCCGTCCAGAGGAGGGAGTGTTGTGAAATTGGATTTTGGGCTCCCCCGGTGGCCACTGGTGGAATTGAACTGGTGTGCATCATCCCCTCTGTTCACCTGTTTCCATCAGGTTGTGGGAGTCGCTATTTAACCTTGCTCCTCTGTCACTTCCATGCCGGTCAACATTGTAATCAGAAGCCTTTCTGTGCATGTTCCTGCTGCTAGACAACTCCCAGCTAAGTTGGACTTTAGTCCTCGTTTGTTTTTGCATTTTGTTCCAGTTCACTGCTGTAGTTTCGTTTCTGTGTCTGGAAAGCTCTTGTGATCTGAAATTGCCACTCTGATGTTATGAGTTAATACTAGAGTCTTAAAGTAATTTCAGGATGGTATTTTGATAGGGTTTTCAGCTGACCATGAAAGTGCCCTTTCTGTCTTCCTGCTATCTAGTAAGCGGACCTCAATTTTGCTTAACCTATTTTCATACTACGTTTGTCATTTCATCTAAAATCACCGCCAATATATGTGGGGGCCTCTGTCTGCCTATCGGGGAAACTTCTCTAGAGGTGAGCCAGGACTATATTTTCCTCTGCCAGGATTAGTTAGTCCTCCGGCCGGCGCTGGGCGTCTAGGGATAAAAAACGTAGGCAACGCTACCCGGCTACTGTTAGTTGTGCGGCAGGTTTAGTTCATGGTCAGTTTAGTTTCCATCCTTCCAAGAGCTAGTACTTATGTTTGCTGGGCTATGTTCTCTTGCCATTGAGAACCATAACAAGGGAGTTACACAATTGGCCAGTAGTCAGTGTGTACAGCGAGGGTGGGATGATGACGAGCGGGCAGAGATCACGCCTCAAGCAGGGGACAGCGTTTCTTGGCCAGTTGGCAGTCTGCAGCACATGGTTGATTACATGCTGCAGTGCCTGAGAAACGACCGCCGCATCGCCCACATTCTCAATATGTCTGATTATTGGGTGTTCACCCTCCTCGATCCTCGCTACCGGGACAACGTACAAAGCCTCATCACACCGTTGAACCGGGAGCGTAAAATGCGGGAGTACCAAGACACACTGGTGAATTCCATCATCTTCTCCAGTCCAACTGTGAGAAGTGCTGCTAGTGCTTTACAAAGCAGCTCAGTGCGTCCAGGCAGTGGAGGAGGCTCTGCACAAAGAGGGAGCAGAAGCAGTGCCTCTGCCCAAGGCAAGACCAGTATGGCCCAACTGTGGCACAGTTTTGTGTGCCCGCCACAAATGTCTACACCATCACAGACGGCTCCAGTCAGCAGGAGGCAACGGTTCCGTCAGATGGTGACAAACTACATGTCTTGCTCTCTTGCTGTACTCCCAGACGGCTCTTCCCCTTTCAAGTTTTGGGTCTCTAAGCTGGATACATGGCCCGAGCTAAGCCAGTATGCATTGGAGGTGCTGGCTTGCCCTGCGGCAGGTGTATTATCGGAACGCTTCTTTAGTGCTGCAGGTGGTGTACTATCTGACCGTCGCATGCGACTATCCTCCGATAATGTTGACCGGCTTACTTTCCTGAAAATGAACCAGGCCTGGAACTCGCAGGAATTTGCCACTCTTCTTCCTGATTAAATAATTGGGTGACTGTCTACAGTATCCAGGTCTCCTGTTGTGTTCATCTTTCTACCACCTGAACTGTAATTCCTGGGCTCCAACACTGCCAGTTGAGGCTCAGAAGTGCCATCTGCACAGTCAAAACATACGACCCAGTGTTATTGGGTGTCAGTAACGTCAGCTGATCCCCAGCTGTGTAGCCGGCAATGTGTCCTGCGACTGCCACGCTGACACAACTGAAATGTAAGGGAACCTGTCCCCCCCCAGGCGTTTGTTACTGAAATAGCCACCTTGTGCAGCAGTTATGCTGCACAAGGAAAAGGTAACTATTTTTGTTTAGCTCCTTGCACACGCAGAACTTAACACTTTTAAAGTGTGTTCACTGATACTGTAAAACCATCCCAGAGGTGGGACTTTCCTTTGTAATGTGACGCAGCACACCCGTCTTTCCTACCCCCTTGGCGACGTGTGCCGCCTCCTCCGCGTTGTTTAATTCTGTCCCGGAGCCAGCGCTGTTATGTTATCCCTTGGCCAGGCACACTTTGCGGTGCCCGTCTTCTGACATCATTTGGTGTCAGGCTGGCTGCGCCTGTGCAGCCGCGCTGGACGAGATCCCGCCTCGCAGTGTCTTCTGATTTAATCACACTGCGGGCCTGGGATCCATGGGCATGCGCAGTGCATATCTTCACCTCCGCCTATCACTCATCTCCCTCCACCTTCTTCAGACTGTGCGCCGTCAGCTGATCCCTAATAGCATGCCACGGCCGTGACACCGCACAGTCTGAAGAAGTCGGAGGGAGGGGAGTGAGAGGCGAGGATATGCACTGCGCATGGCCATGGATCCTAGGCCCGCGGTGGGATTACATTAGACAATGATCTCGGCCAGCGCGGCCGCACAGGCGCAGCCAGCCTGACACCAAATGATGTCAGAAGACGGGCACCGCAAAGTGCGCCTGGCCAAGGGATAACATAACAGCACAGGTTCCGGGACAGAATAAAACAACGCTGAGGAGGCGGCGCATGGCACCAAGGGGGTAGGAATGACGGCTGGGCTGCGTCACATTACAAAGGAAAGTCCCACCTCCGGGATGGTTTTACGGTATCAGTGGACACACTTTAAAAGTGTTTAGTTCTGTGTTTGCAAGGAGCATAATAAAAAGAGCCACCTTTTCCTTTGGCATCCTTTGTGATGCAAAAGCTGGCTCTTTCAGCTACAAACGCCTTTTGGGGGGGTTAAAGGTTCCCTTTCGACTTGCTCCAATCAGGCTTCGGCCTAAACGGTGTTCCTCTGCACCTCCTGCTGTCCCTGGGCTCCAACACCGCTAGTTGGTGCCTGGAAGTGCTGTCCGCACAGTCAACAGTCGCTCCTCTGTTATTGGAGTTCAGTAACGTCAGCTGCTCCCCTGCTGTGTGTGCTGCAATACCTCCTTTCTGCTCCTCCTGCTGTCCCTGGGCTCTAACACCGCCAGTTGGTGCCTGGAAGTGCTGGATGCACAGTTAACACTTGCTGCCGTGTTATTGGGGTTCAGTAACGTCAGCTGCTCCCCTGCTGTGTGTGCTGCAATACCTCGTATCTGCTCCGCCTGCTGTCCCTGGGCTCTAACACCGCTAGTTTGTGCCTGGAAGTGCTGTCCACACAGTCAACAGTCGCTCCGCTGTTATTGGGGTTCAGTAACATCAGCTGCTCCCCTGCTGTGTGTGCTGCAATACCACCTATCTGCTCCTCCTGCTGTCCCTGGGCTCTAACACCGCCAGTTGGTGCCTGGAAGTGCTGGATGCGCAGTTAACAGTTGCTGCCATGTTATTGGGGTTCAGTAACGTCAGCTCCTCCCCTGCTGTGTGTGCTGCAATACCTCCTATCTGCTCCTCCTGCTGTCCCTGGGCTCTAACACCGCTAGTTGGTGCCTGGAAGTGCTGTCCGCACAGTCAACAGTCGCTCCTCTGTTATTGGGGTTCAGCAACGTCAGCTGCTCCCCTGCTGTGTGTGCTGCAATACCACCTATCTGCTCCTCCTGCTGTCCCTGGGCTCTAACACCGCCAGTTGGTGCCTGGAAGTGCTGTTTGCACAGAGCCAAACACCTCGCCAATGTGTTAGTGGGGTTCAGTAACGTCAGCTGCTCCCCTGCTGTGTATCCGGCAACGTGTCATGCGACCGCCACGCTGGCACAACTCAAATTTAAGGGAACCTGCCCACCCCCAACCCCCTCAGGCGTTTGTTACTGAAAGAGCTACTTTGTGCAGCAGTAATGCTGCAGAAGGAAAAGGTGGCTCTTTTAATTATGCTCCTTTCAAAGGCTGAACTACACACTTATGAAATGTGTCTCCTCACACCGTTTAACCATCCCGGAGGTGGGACTTTCCTTTGTAATGTAACACAGCCCAGCCGTCATTCCTACCCCCTTGGCGCCGTGCGCCGCCTCCTCAGCGTTGTTTGATTCTGTCCCGGAGCCTGCGCTGTTATGTTATCCCTTGGCCAGGCACACTTAGCGCTGCCCGTCTTCTGACATCATTTGGTGTCAGGCTGGCTGCGCCTGTGCAGTCGCGCTGGACGAGATCCCGCCTCGCAGTGTCTTCTGATTTAATCACACTGCGGGCCTGGGATCCATGGGCATGCGCAGTGCATTTCTTCACCTCCGCCTCTCACTCATCTCCCTCCACCTTCTTCAGACTGTGCGCCGTCAGCTGATCCCTAATAGCATGCCACGGCCGTGACACCGCACGGTCTGAAGAAGCCGGAGGGAGGGGGGTGAGAGGCGAGGATATGCACTGCGCATGGCCACGGATCCCAGGCCCGCAGTGGGATTACATTAGACGACACTGCGAGGCGGGATCTCGGCCAGCGCGGCCGCACAGGCGCAGCCAGCCTGACTCCAAATGATGTCAGAAGATGGCCAGCGCTAAGTGTGCCTGGCAAAGGGATAACATAAAAGCGCAGGCTCCGGGACAGAATCAAACAACACTGAGGAGGTGGCGCACGGCGCCAAGGGGGTAGGAATGACGGCTGGGCTGCGTCACATTACAAAGGAAAGTCCCACCTCCGGGACGGTTTAACGGTGTGAGGGGACACATTTCATAAGTGTCTAGTTCAGCCTTTGAAAGGAGCATAATTAAAAGAGCCACCTTTTCCTTTTGCATCATTAGTGCTGTACAAGATGGCTCTTTCAGCAACAAACGCCTGGGGTGGGGGTTAAATGTTCCCTTTCAACTTGCTCCAGTGCAGGCTTCGGCCTACACTCTGCTCCTCCTGCTGACCCCGGGCTCTAACACCGCCAGTTGGCACCCGGAAGTGCTAGCTGCACAGAGAAAAACACCAGCCAATGTGTCAGTGGGGTTCAGCAACGCCAGCTGTTCCCCTGCTGTGTAGCCGGCAACGTGTCCTGCAAACGCCACGCAGACACAACAGACCTAAAACTGCCTCCAGTGCAGGCTTCGGCGTACACTCTGCTCCCTCTGTTCCTCCTGCTGACCCCGGGCTCTAACACGGCCAGTTGGCGCCCGGAAGTGCTAGCTGCACAGAGAAAAACACCAGCCAATGTGTCAGTGGGGTTCAGTAACGCCAGCTGTTCCCCTGCTGTGTAGCCGGCATCGTGTCCTGCAAACGCCACGCAGACACAAGAACTGAAATTGAAGGGAACCTGTCTGCCCCCAGGTGTTTGTATGTATAACAGCCACCTTGTACAGCAGTAATGCTGCATTTGTACAAGGTGGCTCATTAAGTTACTCTCCTTGCACTTGCCGAACGCAACAGGTCTAAAATGTGTCCCCTGAGACCATTAAACAGTCCCTGAGGTGTGACTTTCCTTTGTAATGACACGCAGCGACCCCCTTGGTAGCGCAGCCCTTCTGCTGACATCATTGTTCGGCTGGGTGTGCCTCTGCGGCTGCCCTGCCCGACACAACGCCCCTCGATGTCTTATTTATTTTGACTGCGAGGGTGTGATTGACAGGCATGAGTAGTGCATATCTTCGCCTGTTGTCACTCATCTCCTTCCGCCTTCTTCAGACTGTACGGCTTCATGGCCGTGGCATGCGATAAGGGATCAGCTGATGCCGCACAGTCTGAAGCAGGTGTAAGGACATGAGTGTGAGAGGCGAACATATTGACTGCGCAAGGCCATGAATACCAGCCCCGCAGTGTGAATAAATGAGAAGACACTGCGGGGCTGGTATTCATGGGCATCGTGAACCGCACCGGCTGACATTAAATGAAGTCAGAAGACGGGCAGCGCTAACAGCGCAAGGCCAAGGGATAATGCGACAGTGCCGACTCCTGTACAGCAAATAACAACGCTCAGGAGGCCGCGCCCAGCATCAAGGTGGGATTCTTGACAGCTATGCTGCGTCTCATTAAGAAGGAAACTCCCGCCTCCAAGACAGTTTTGACTGTATAAGGGGCTAAATGTTATACCTGTTTCATTCAGTGTGTGCAAGGAACAAAATTAAAAGAGCAACCTTTGACTTGGGCAGCATTACTGCTGCCCAAGGTGTGGCTCTTCTAGTTTGTAACACCTGAGGGGGGGTTAAAGGTTACCTTTAAAATTGGTTCAATTAGGCTTCAGCCTACACTCTGCTCCTCCCGCAGAGCCTGGGCTCTAACACTGCCAGTTGGTGCCCAGAAGTGCTGGCTGCACAGAGAAAAACACCCGCCAATGTGTCAGTGGGGTTCAGCAACGCCAGCTGTTTTCCTGCTGTGTAGCTGGCAACGTGTCCTGCAAAAGCCACGCAGACACAAAGCTGCCGCCAGTGCGGGCTTCGGCCTACACTCTGCTCCCTCTGCTCCTCCTGCTGACCCTGGGCTCTAACACCGCCAGTTGGTGCCCGGAAGTGCTGGCTGCACAGAGCAAAACACCCGCCACTCTGTCAGTGGGGTTCAGCACCGCCAGCTGTTCCCCTGCTGTGTAGCTGGCAACGTGTCCTGCAAAAGCCACGCAGACACAAAGCTGCCGCCAGTGCAGGCTTCGGCCTACACTCTGCTCTCTCTGCTCCTCCTGCTGACCCTGGGCCCTAACACCGCCAGTTGGCGCCCGGAAGTGCTAGCTGCACAGAGAAAAACACCAGCCAATGTGTCAGTGGGGTTCAGTAACGCAAACTGTTCCCCTGCTGTGTAGCCGGCAACGTGTCCTGCAAAAGCCACGCAGACACAAGAACTGAAATTGAAGGGAACCTGTCCCCCCCCCCAGGCATTTGTATGTATTACAGCCACCTTGTACAGCAGTCATGCTGCATTTGTGCAAGGTGGCTTATAAACTTATTCTCCTTGCACACGTGGAACTGAACACGTCTAAAATGTGTCCCCTGAGACCATTAAAACGTCCCTCAGGTGTGACTTTCCTTTGTAATGACACGCAGCAACCCCGTTGGTAGCGCTGCCCGTCTTCTCACATCATTGTTTGGCTGGCTGCGCGTCTGCGGAAGCCCTGCCCGACACAACGCCCCTCGGTGTCTAATTTCTTTAGACTGCGAGGGTGTGATTGACGGGCATTAGCAGTGAATATCTTCGCCTGTTGTCCCTCATCTCCTTCCGCCTTCTTCAGACTGTACGGCTTCATGGCCGTGGCATGCGATAAGGGATCAGCTGACGCCGCACAGTCTGAAGCAGGTGTAAGGACATGAGTGTTAGAGGCAAACATATTGACTGCGCAAGGCCATGAATCCCAGCCCCGCAGTGTGAATTAAGGAAAAGACACTGCGAGGCTGGTATTCATGGGCATCGCGAACCGCACCGGCCGACATTAAATGATGTCAGAAGACGGGCAGCGCTAACAGCGCATGGCCAAGGGATAAAACAACAGCGCAGACTCCTGTACAGCAAATAACGACGCTCTGGAGGCTGCGCCCAGCACCAAGATGGCATTTTTCACAGCTGTGCTGCGTCTCATTACGAAGGAAACTCTCGCCTCCAAGACAGTTTGACTGTATAAGGGCCTAAATGTTGTACGTGTTTCATTCAGCGTGTGCAAGGAACAAAATTAAAAGAGCAACCTTTGACTTGGGCAGCATTACTGCTGCCCAAGGTGTGGCTCTTCTAGTTTGTAACACCTGAGGGGGGGTTAAAGGTTACCTGTAAAATTGGTTCAATTAGGCTTCGGCCTACACTCTGCTCCTCCTGCAGAGCCTGGGCTCTTACACCGCCAGTTGGTGCCCGGAAGTGCTGGCTGCACAGAGAAAAACACCCGCCAATGTGTCAGTGGGGTTCAGCAACGCCAGCTGTTCCCCTGCTGTGTAGCCAGCATCGTGTCCTGCAAATGCCACGCAGACACAACAGACCTCCAAATGCCTCCAGTGCAGGCTTCGGCCTACACTCTGCTCCCCCTGCTGACCCTTTGCTCCAACCCCACTAGTTGGGGCTGTAAGAAGACAAGCTTGAATAGGTCCCCATCCTGATTCCAGTACCGTCAGCTGGTTCCGGGCAGAGCCTTTGGCTTAGGTGCCTCCCTCTGGGTATCCGAGTTCCACCAACGTCAGGTGGTCCTTGGTAGTGCTTTCAGGCACGGGTACCTCCTGCTTAGCAACCGGGTTCCAGTAACGTCAGCTGGTCCTCGGTAGTTCCATTGGCTCTTGGACCTTCGGCTACCCATCCGGGTTCCAGTACCGTCAGCTGGTTTTTGGCAGTGTCTTTTGATCTTGTACCTTCTGCTCCCCATCCTGGTTCCAGTACCGTCAGCTGGTTCCGGGCAGAGCCTTTGGCTTAGGTGCCTCCCTCTGGGTATCTGAGTTCCACCAACGTCAGGTGGTCCTTGGTAGTGCTTCCAGGCACGGGTACCTCCTGCTTAGTAACCGGGTTCCAGTAACGTCAGCTGGTCCTCGGTAGTTCCATTGGCTCTTGGACCTTCGGCTACTTATCCGGGTTCCAGCACCGTCAGCTGGTTCTCGGCAGTGTCTTTTGCTCTTGTACCTTCTGCTCCCCATCCTGGTTCCAGTACCGTCAGCTGGTTCTGGGCAGAGCCTTTGGCTTAGGTGCCTCCCTCTGGGTATCCGAGTTCCACCAACGTCAGGTGGTCCTTGGTAGTGCTTTCAGGCACGGGTACCTCCTGCTTAGTAACCGGGTTCCAGTAACGACAGCTGGTCCTCGGTAGTTCCATTGGCTCTTGGACCTTCGGCTACCCATCCGGGTTCCAGTACCGTCAGCTGGTTCTCGGCAGTGTCTTTTGCTCTTGTACCTTCTGCTCCCCATCCTGGTTCCAGTACCGTCAGCTGGTTCCGGGCAGAGCCTTTGGCTTAGGTGCCTCCCTCTGGGTATCCGAGTTCCACCAATGTCAGGTGGTCCTTGGTAGTGCTTTCAGGCACGGGTACCTCCTGCTTAGTAACCGGGTTCCAGTAACGTCAGCTGGTCCTCGGTAGTTCCATTGGCTCTTGGACCTTCGGGTAGCCATCCGAGTTCCAGTTCCATCAGCTGTTTCTCTGCATTTTCTCAGCCTTCTTGTACCTTCAGCTACATTTCCAAGTTCAAGACCCTAAAGACGATGACCCGGAAGACCACCCGTAAGATGACGACGACACCAGATACGACAACCACTGAGATGACGACAACCCTGGAGTCGACGATGACATGGGAGACCGAGAAGCAGAAGAACAAGAGGCTGCAGAACAAAGAGCAGAAGAACATTAAGCATAACACTAAATATCAGAGCAAAAGATTTTATCTAAATTATAAGCAGAAGAAGACTAAGCAGTGTATGGGGGTGAGTCCGTTCCTCCTCGTGGTGCCCCTGGATAAAGCCTGATGCTGCAGGCCAAACTGAACGCGGACAAATCTAACTCTTTTGTGACAGGCAGAACGGAAGGTGTAGTCTTCAAACTTTTATAGATAACAACTATGGGAATGCCTGTCACAAATAAGAATACGATGAAGAAGTTGAATATGAAGAAGAAGAATAGTTAAATAAAAAGAATATGAACAATGTAACAAAAAAAAATTATAGGTAGAAGATGAAGAAGATGAATAAGGTGAAGAAGAACTTGATGTCAAAGATGCTGATTATGATGAAGAAGAAAGTGTGGGAGAAGTAAAAAAGAGGATGAAGGGCGTGGAAGTAGTGAATCATCAATATCTGACAAAATGAAAAAAATCTTAACATAGTCAATATCTTTGTAACTCCGAACGTCTTAAAAAAAATTAAAATTCATGCTATTCTATTTGATTGGGCTAAACCTCTATGCCTTTAATGTCTCCGCCACCTCCCCCAATACATCCTACATTATTCTTAGTTGTTTTCCTTCATGTAGAATGAACCTACAAGGAAAGAAAGGGTTTATTTTAATTCCGATATTTTCGTCCCATTGACTTACTTTGGTATCGGGTATCGGTATCGGCGAGATCCGACATTTTGCCGGTATCGGCCGATACTTTCCGATACCGATACTTTCCGATATCGGAAGGTATCGCTCAACACTACTGGTGATGCTTGCTCAACCAGTAACCGTACGAGTGGTGAATGGGTCGACACTGCCCTCACAGATTACACACCAGACCGTCCCTTTTACATTGTCCATGTCACCATCTCATCAGGAGATTGTATCTCTATTTGTCATTCCTGAGGGAATTGATGAGGTACTGTTAGGGATGCCTTGGCTACAGTGCCACTCTCCTCATATTGAGTGGTCCACAGGCAGGATTCTGGGATGGGGTGAATCTTGAGGGGGTAGATGTCAGAGGGAATGCATTCAGGTTGCTACTACTGTGGTACCCGCAGATCTATCCTCTCTCCCCAAGCTATATTGGCCCTATGCAGACGTGTTCTCAAAAAAGGCTGCAGAGACCCTTCCGCCTCACTGCCCCTATAACTGTCCTATTGACCTCTTGCCTGGTGCTGAGCCTCCCCGGGATCGAGTCTACCCGTTATCTCTCCCGGAGATGGAGGCAATGTCACAGTACATCCAGGAAAATCTGGCAAGAAGATTCAATAGGAAGTCAGTGTCACCTGCAGGGGCTGGGTTCTTCTTCGTGCAGAAGAATAGTGGAGAACTACATCCATGCATAGACTACAGGGGTCTTAGTCCCATCACCATTAAGAATAAGTACCCACTACCCCTGATATCTTAGCTCTTTGATAGGCTACAGGGAGCAAGGGTATTTACTAAATTAGATCTGCGGGGTGCTTACAACCTGATTCGCATCCGCGAGGAGGACGAATGGAAGATGGTTTTAATACCAGGGATGGGCACTATGAATATCTGGTGATGCCCTTCAGGCTCTGTAATGCCCCAGTCGTATTTCAAGATTTTGTGAATGACATCTTCAGGGATATGCTCACCACCTCGGTTGTAGTCTATCTGGATGATATTCTCATCTACTCTCCAGATATTGACTTCCACCGGAGAGATGTTTGCAAAGTCTTCGACCTCTTACGGGCAAATTCCCTCTATGCCAAGTTGGAGAAGTGTGTGTTTGAGCAGGAGTCCTTGCCTTTCCTGGGCTATATCATCTCTGCCCAGGGATTGGCTATGGATCCTGCCAAGCTACAGGTGGTGATGGACTGGCAGGAACCCCATTCTCTTAAAGCGGTACAGCGCTTTATGGTGTTCATTAATTACTATCGCCAGTTCATTCCCCACTTCTCAAGTTTGGTAGCTCCCATAGTTGCCCTCACCAAGAAGGGAGCAAATCCCAAATTGTGGTCGGAGGAGGACTCCAAGGATTTTCTCACTATAAAGTCACACTTCGCTAGTGCTCCCATCTTACATCGCCCCGATGTAGACAAGCCGTTCATAATGGAGGTGGATGCCTCATCCGTTGGTGCTGGAGCAGTCCTCTTCCAAAAGGATGCTCAAGGTCAGAAGCATCCTTGCTTCTTCTTCTCCAAGACCTTCTTACCAGCAGAGAGGAATTATTCCATCGGAGACAGGGAGTTGCTAGCCATGAAGTTGGCTTTCTCTGAGTGGAGACACCTTCTAGAAGGTTCTTGCTTTCCCTTCCAAGTTTGTACTGACCACAAAAATTTGGTATATCTACAGACAGCCCAGCAGCTAAACTCTCGCCAGGCCAGATGGTCCCTGTTCTTCTCCCAGATCCATTTCACCCTACATTTTCTCTCTGCGGAGAAGAACATACGGGCCGATGCTCACTCTCGCTCCATAGTGTCTTCTGAGGAGGAGCCTCGACTTATTGTCCCATCTGAGAGCCTGAGAACCGTGGCTCCTGTGTAGCTAGAGTCAGTGCCCCTGGGCAAGACTTTCGTGCCTTCCAATCTGCGACCAGAGGTTCTCTCTTGGGCTCATTCGTCCAGGGTGGGTGGACATTTTGGGTCCAAAAGGACATCTGAGCTACTGGCGAGGACATACTGGTGGCCCCATATGGCTCGTGACATCCCAGACTATGTTCGGGCGTGTGACTCCTGTGCCAAGAACAAGTCTCCACAGCAATGGCCAGCTGGGTTGCTTAACCCCCTGTCGGTGGCAGACAGGCCCTGGGAGATGGCCAGGATGGATTTTGTGGTGGGCTTACCCAAGTCTTGTAGCTGCACCATTATCTGGGTGATCACCGACCATTTTTCCAAAATGGTGCACTTGGTGCCTCTTCCATGGCTACCTTCTGCACGGGCTCTGGCAGCATTGTTCGTCAAGCATATCTTTCGCCTACATGGTATGCCGGACAAAATTGTCAGTGACCGGGGTCCCCAGTTTACGTCTCGGTTCTGGAGAGAGCTTTGTCGTCTACTCAGCATTGAGTTGAATCTCTTTTCAGCATATCATACCGAGACGATTGGGTTGGTAGAGAGGGACAACCAGACTCTGGTCACATATCTGCGACATTTTGTTTCTGCCATGTGGGATGACTGGGCATTCTTGCTACCGTGGACTGAGTTTGCGCTTAACAACACCGTAGCCAACTCCACTGGTCAGACTCCATTCCTCCTTCATTATGGTCAGCATCCGCGGGTTCCTGTGCCCATGCCCGTGTCTTCTGCCAACTCCAGGGTGGCAGACTGGGCTGTGGAGGCATGCGAGATTTGGGACCGCACTCAGGATGCCATCCGGGCCTCCAAGAAGAGAATGAGGTCCTCCGCCGATGCACATCGGCACCCCGCTCGGACCTTTGCTTCTGGTGACTTAGTGTGGCTCTCCGCCCGTAACATCAGGCTGCGAGTTGAGTCCACTAAGTTTGCACCTCGCTTCTTGGGTCCCTTCAAGGTCCTCGTACAGGTTAACCCTGTGGTCTACCGTCTGGCCCTTCCACCACGCCTGGGTATCACCGACACCTTTCATGTGTCGCTCTTGAAGCCCGTATACATGTCCCGGTTTTCCGAGTCATCTGCCGAGACCATTGGGTTCATCTACGGACGATTACGAGGTGAACGCTATTTTGGGGTGCACGGTGGTACGTGGCAAAAAATTAAATTTGTTGGACTGGAAGGGTTATGGTCCTGAGAACAGGTCCTGGGAGTCTGCTGAGCACATTCAGGCTCCGCAGCTCATTGCTGCCTTCGAGCATAGCGACGTCCAAGGAAGGGGGGCCCTAAGAGGGGGGTAATGTTAGGGGTTGAGTTCCCACCTCTGCACAGGGGGAATCTTGAGCCATCTCTGCTGCCGTCTCCCATTATTCTCCTGCCGCAGTGGAGCCTGCTCTGCGCATACGTCGGTCCCAGCGTCTAGCTCAGCCTGATACTGTGCAAAGGGTTACTGCTGCCTTTCCAGTTTCTGCCATTGTAGCCAGTACGGGTCAGCGGCAATTAGTGTTGAGCATTCCGATACTGCAAATATCGGGTATCGGCCGAGTTCCGATATTTTTGCGATATCGGAAATCGGAATCGGAAGTGTGCGGTGCGTATGGTTCCCAGGGTCTGGAGGAGAGGAGACTCTCCTTCAGGCCCTGGGATCCATATTCATGTAAAAAATAAATAAAAATAAAAAATATTGATATACTCACCCCTCCGGCGGACCCTGGACCTTAGCGGTGCCTCCGTTCCTAAGAATGCAGGGAGTGAAGGACCTTCGATGACGTCGCGGCTTGTGATTGGTCGCGTGAGCGGTCACATGAGCGGTCATGCGACCAATCACAAGCCGCGACGTCATCGCAGGTCCTTCACTCCCTGCATTCTTAGGAACAGAGGCAGACACTTGGACCAGTGAGAGCCGGGGCCGTCGGAGGGGTGAGTATATCAATATTTTTTATTTTTATTCTTTATTTTATACATGAATATGGATCCCAGGGCCTGAAGGAGAGTTTCCACTCCTTCAGACCCTGGGAACCATTCCGATATTTTGTGTCCCATTGATATGCATTGGTATCGGGTATCGGTATCGGCGATATCCGATATTTTATGGATATCGGCCGATCCAATCCGATACCGATACCTTTGCATATCGGAAGGTATCGCTCAACTCTAGCAGCAAGCAGTCGTCTTTGGGACGAAGTCCTGCTTTTCCCCTTCTGGGCATGCCCAGGGTAAGATTTCTCATTGGAGATCAAGGGTCACATGCTCAGGTACTGCAGCAACTCCCATTGGTCCTCTAGGAAGGTCCTGAACCTGTTCAAGTTCTGTGGCAACTTTCCATTGGTCCTTCTGGGAAGGTCCTGAAGTTGCTGCAGCTATAAAAGGTTCGTATGACCGCACGGCCATGTGCTATTATCAATTGATGTCATGAGTTTTGCGCCAATGTGGTCATACATGTGTGTATTCAGGGCTCGGCTGAAATAAGCCACTAGAATACCGGCACCTCCGGTGAGGAGATTGTATGTGTGCCTCTTTGACTGCGTGACCACAGACTGCTATCAGCTCAGCAGTTGCTGTGTACTCCTGTGAGCTAAACAGGACACAGTGCTTTCTGTATGGGCGACTCTGTGAAGTAACAGAGTTCACTTCTACCGCCATATAGTGCCGCCATTTGCCAGCAGCAGGTTTCTCTCCTGCACAGTGGACCTCGGGTTGCGAACGCACCAAATATCATCTCACTATTTCCTTGGTACGTTCCACCAGCCCTTAACATAATACTAGCACCAGGGTCTGGCTAGTAAATGGCGGACATACAGCAGTCCTTCCGATACATCCAGCAGCTGGAGGGTAGGTTGGCGGCTCTCGAGCGCACAACCTCAGCTGTGGATGTTAACGCAGTTGCTGTACAGGCTGCTAGCATGGCTGCTGCAACCTTGTCCACTGCCACCCTTGTTCCGACTCTTATCCCACCTCCCGCTGCCAGAAAATTTTTCTGGAGATAGTAAATTTTGTAGGGGTTTCATGAGACAGTGCTCTATACATCTCGAGCTTCTGGCCGCACGTTTCCCTACAAAGCGGGCTAAAGTAGGATTTATAGTGTCTCTTTTGTCGGACAGGGCGTTGGAGTGGGCTGCGCTGCTGTGGGAGCGTGGGGATCATGTGGTGCAGAGTGCTCCGCGGTTCCTGAGCACTCTGAGACAGGTCTTTTTAGGACCTCGAGTCACCCATGATACGGCGCTCCAACTGATGGCATTGACCCAGGGCTCATCCTTGGTCAGCCATTTTGCCGTCCACTTCCGCACCCTAGCATCTGAGTTGGAGTGGTCGGATAAAGCAATTATCCCAATATTTTGGAGGGGGCTGGCTGACCACGTAATGGACGCTCTGGCCACTAGGGAGATTCCCGCCACACTGAAGGAGCTAATAGCTGTGTCCACTCGTATTTACCTCCATTTTAACAAGCGGAGGTTAGAGCGAGCCCAGTGTAGGCAGAGGTTTCGGCTGGCTACCACCTTCACCAAACCTTTGGAATCTCCGGTTCTGGTCCCTGAGTCACATGAGGCCATGAAGATGTCACGAGCGAGATCTAAGTCCCGGTCCACTCGTGCACTCAAGGTCTGTCATGATTGCCAGCTGTCAGGACTAGGGTTGAGTGACTTTTACTTTTTTAGGATCGAGTCGCGAAACCCGACTTTCTCAAAAGTTGAGCCGAGTGAAATCGGCCGATTATCGCGAAAAGTCGGGGATTGACCGAAACACGAAACCCAATGTAAGTCAATGGGGAATCAAATTCGGTAGTGAGTGGAGGACAGGAAAACACCTACAGTGCCCATTTTAATGCCAAAAACATCAATTCTTGTTACTTAAGCTTGTCAATCTTAATTTACCTCATAATAATAGTTAGGCATTGAAAATTGAGGGTCATTTGGCTAAAGTTGTGGGGGGGTAGGGCTGGCTCAAGTTTTTTGTGGGCCCAGGAAACGCGGACTACGTCACGGTGGTATAAGAGAGGTAAGTATTTCAACATTGCAAGTGCTGTGATCCTGAGCAAGCAGGGGGGGCACACTCGTTCGTATTGGCACTGGCACAGGGCTCCTCAAAGTACGCGGTATTTGAGGGCGGGGGCGCCTCCCACCGGCAGAGACACTTTTGCGTACTATGAGGGGCCCTGTGCCAGTGACGTAGCCAACGAGTATGCCCCCCCACCTGATGAAGGAACCTGCACTTTCATCTGCACCTTCCTCTTTGTCCCCGTGTAAGGTGGTATAGTATGCGGGAAGAGGAACCAGACTTTCAGCAGGGTCAGATATTGGCTGTGTAGAGTGCAAGGGGAATGTAGTGGTCTGGGTCAATGTACCAGCAGACTCATCTAGCAGTGGCTGGGCAATGGGCAGGATGAGGAGGAAACACAGATATAGGCCCAAAGAATAAAGTAGGCTAAATGCAGTTCAAAATTGGTAACAGGACTAAACAGGCGGCATTGCTTTTTACAGTGGAGGACAACTGTAATGAGTGGCAGACACAGTTAGTAGGCCCAAATAATAAAGTGGGCCAAATAAAGTTCAAAATTGGTAACAGGAGTAATCAGACGGCACTGCTTTGTTCAGTGGAGGAGAACAACAAGCAGCGGCAGACACCGTTAGTAGGCCCAACCAAACTAGTAGGCCAAATGCAGTTTCATATTCTATATACAGGCCGAAAGCCTGAAGATTGAAGCTCAGCTGTGTTCAGTGGAGGACAACACCAAGCAGCGGCAGACACCGTTAGTAGGGCCCAAGCAAACTAGTAGGCCAAATGCAATTTCATATTCTATATACAGGCCGAAAGCCTGAAGATTGAAGCTCAGCTGTGTTCAGTGGAGGACAACACCAAGCAGCAGCAGACACCGTTAGTAGGGCCCAACCAAACTAGTAGGCCAAATGCAGTTTCATATTCTATATACAGGCCGAAAACCTGAAGATTGAAGCTCAGCTGTGTTCAGTGGAGGACAACACCAAGCAGCGGCAGACACCGTTAGTAGGGCCCAACCAAACAAGTAGGCCAAATGCAGTTTAAAATTTCCTATAGGCCGAAAGCCTGAAGATTGAAGCTCAGCTTTGTTCAGTGGAGGACAGCTGTATTGAGTTGCGCAGACAGACACAGGTAGTAGACCTACAATAAAAAAGTAGGCTCTATGCAGTTAAAAATAGGTTACAGGGGTACACAGGCAGCATTGGTTTGGTCAGCGGAGGACGATTGCAAGGAGTGGCGCAGACTTACTAGGCCTAAAATAAAAAAGTAGGCTCTATGCAGTTTAAAGTAGGTTACAGGGGTACACAGGCAGCATTGGTTTGGTCAGCGGAGGACGATTGCAAGGAGTGGTGCAGACTTACTAGGCCTAAAATAAAAAAGTAGGCTCTATGCAGTTTAAAATAGGTTACAGGGGTACACAGGCAGCATTGGTTTGGTCAGCGGAGGACGATTGCAAGGAGTGGCGCAGACTTACTAGGCCTAAAATAAAAAAGTAGGCTCTATGCAGTTTAAAATAGGTTACAGGGGTACACAGGCAGCATTGGTTTGGTCAGCGGAGGACGATTGCAAGGAGTGGCGCAAACTTACTAGGCCTAAAATAAAAAAGTAGGCTCTATGCAGTTAAAAATAGGTTACAGTGGTACACAGGCAGCATTTGTTTGGTCAGCGGAGGACAATTGCAAGGAGTGGCGCAGACTTACTAGGCCTAAAATGAAAAAGTAGGCTCTATGCAGTTCTACACTGGTAACAGGAGTAAACTGGCGGCACTGCTTTGTTCGGTGGAGGACAACTGGAAGAAGTGGCTGACACAGTAAGTTGGCCAAAATAGTAAAGTGGGCTAAATGTCTGCCAAAAATTTTTTCCTAAATAAACAGGTGGCAAACCTAGGTACAGGGGTGGGTTCCTCTGCTGAGTAGCAGACAGTGGTAGTTTGCACACAGTATTAACTGGTCTAAATGGGGGGCAGGGCCCCTGTATATTTTTACTATCATCTATCATTTCAACAAATTTGTGTTGGCAGTGCCATTGAAGGATTTAACAGCACAGACTAAACAGTGGTGGAGCAGTGAGAGGTAAGTTTTGCAAGTGGTAGAGCACTGTTTGAGCTGGGGGGGAACACTCTCTCGTGGGCGGCGGTACTGGCCCAGGGCCCCTCATATTACGACGGTGTGTCTGACGTTGGGTGTGCACCACCACCGCCAGAGACACTTCATTGTACTATGAGGGACCCTGTGCCAGTGCCGTCAGCCAAAAGTGGGCACACCCACCTGTCCAGGCAAACGGCACTCGCACGGGTTCTTGCGCCAAGTGGTGACGACGGCCCCGTGGGGGTAGTCAGCCCATTTAGGGAGGTGTAAAAATGCACTATGATGGACATTCAGCAGCTGCAAATGGAGGAATTGGAGCACTCAGTAAGAGGAGGCCAAAAGCAAGACCTTTTTACAGGAAAGCTACAGCAGGGGAAAGTGGGGCAAAATAATTAGAAATCCATGATTGGTTCATTTTAATGAAGGTTAGATCATCAACATTTTGGGTAGCCAGACGAGTCCTTTTTTTGGTCAGTATTGAACCAGCAGCACTGAATACTCTTTCTGATAGCACACTAGCAGCTGGGCAAGCAAGCTCCTGTAATGCATATTCTGCCAATTCAGGCCAGGTGTCTATTTTAGATGCCCAGTAGTGTTGAGCATTCCGATACAGCAAGTACCGAGACCCGATACTTTTGTGGTATCGGGAATCGGAATCGGAAGTTTCCAGTGTATGGTTCCCAGGGTCTGAAGGAGAGGAAACTCTCCTTCAGGCCCTGGGATCCATATGAATGTGTAAAATAAAGAATAAAAATAAAAAATATTGATATACTCACCTGTCCGGAGGCCCCTGGACATCACCGCTGGTAACCGGCAGCCTTCTTTGTTTAAAATGAACGCGTTCAGCACCTTCCATGACGTCACGGCTTCTGATTGGTTGCGTGCCGCTCATGTGACCGCCAAACGACCAATCACAAGCCGCGACGTCATCCCTCAGGTCCTAAATTCCCTTCTAGGAATTTAGGACCTGAGGGATGACGTCACGGCTTGTGATTGGTCACGTGAGCAGTCACATGGGCGGCCTCGACCAATCACAAGCCTTGACGTCATCTAAGGCCCTGAACGCGCTCATTCTTAAGAAGGAAGGCTGCCGGAAAGAAGCAGGGCGCGTCTGAGGGTGAGTATATACCTAATAGGAATATACTCACCCTCGGCTTCTTTCCGGCAGCCTTCCTTCCTAAGAATGAGCGCGTTCAGGGCCTTAGATGACGTCACGGCTTGTGATTGGTCGCGGCCGCCCATGTGACCGACACGAGACCAATCACAAGCCGTGACGTAATTCTCAGGTCCTAAATTCCTAAAATATATATATTATTCCCATAAATACATTTCTTTATCTAAATAAAAAAAACAAAACAATAAAAGTATACATATTTAGTACCGCCGCATCTGTAATGACCCCACCTATAAAACTATATCACTAATTAACCCCTTCAGTGAACACCGTAGGAAAAAAAAAAAAACGAGGCAAAAAACAACGCTTTATTATCATACCGCCAAACATAAAGTGGAATAACATGTGATCAAAAAGACGGATATAAATAACCATGGTACCGCTGAAAACGACATCTTGTCCAGCAAAAAACTAGCTGCCATACAGCGTCATCAAAGAAAAAATAAAAAAGTTATAATCCTCAGAGTAAAGTGATGCCAAAATAATTATTTATTCTATAAAATAGTTTTTATCGTATAAAAGCGACAAAACATAAAACAATGATATAAATGAGGTATCTCTGTAATCGTACTGACCCGAAGAATAAAACTGCTTTATCAATTTTATCAAACGTGGAACGGTATAAACGCCTCCCCCAAAAGAAATTCATGAATAGCTGTTTTTTTGTCATTCTGCCTCACAAAAATCGGAATAAAAAGCGATCAAAAACTGCCACATGTCCGAAAATGTTACCAATAAAAATGTCAACTCGTCCTGCAAAAAACAAGACCTCACATGACTCTGTATACCAAAAAATAGAAAAATTATAGGTCTCAAAATGTGGAGACGCAAAAACTTTTTTGCTATAAAAAGCGTCTTTTAGTGTGTGACAACTGCCAATCATAAAAATCCGCTATAAAAAACGCTATAAAAGTAAATCAAACCCCCCTTCATCACCCCCTTAGTTAGGGAAAAATAATAAAATTAAAAAAATGTATTTATTTCCATTTTCCCATTAGGGTTAGAGGTTAGGGTTAGGGCTAGGGTTAGGGCTAGGGTTAGGGTTAGGTTTAGGGCTACGGTTAGGGCTAGGGTTAGGGCTAGGGTTAGGGTTAGGGTTAGGGCTAGGGTTAGGGTTAGGGCTAGGGTTAGGGCTAGGGTTAGGGTTGGGGCTAGGATTGGAGCTAAAGTTAGGGTTAGGGTTGTGGCTAAAGTTAGGGTTAGGATTGGGGCTAAAGTTAGGGTTAGGGTTTGGATTACATTTACGGTTGGGATTAGGGTTGGGATTAGAGTTAGGGGTGTGTCAGTGTTAGGGGTGTGGTTAGGGTTACCATTGGGATTAGGGTTAGGGGTGTGTTTGGATTAGGGTTTCAGTTAGAATTGGGGAGTTTCCACTGTTTAGGCACATCACGGGCTCTCCAAACGCGACATGGCGTCCGATCTCAATTCCAGCCAATTCTGCATTGAAAAAGTAAAACAGTGCTCCTTCCCTTCCGAGCTTTCCCGTGCGCCCAAACAATGGTTTACCCTAACATGTGGGGCTTCAACGTACTCGGGACAAACTGTACAACAACTTTTGGGGTCCAAGTTCTCTTGTTACCCTTGGGAAAATATGAATTTGAGGGCTAAAAATCATTTTTGTGGGAAAAAAAAGGATTTTTTATTTTCACGGCTCTGCGTTGTAAACTGTAGTGAAACACTTGGGGGTTCAAAGTTCTCACAACACATCTAGATAAGTTCCTTGGGAGGTCTAGTTTCCAATATGGGGTCACTTTTGGGGGTTTCTACTGTTTGGGTACATCAGGGGCTCTGCAAATGCAACGTGATGCCTGCAGACCAATCCATCTAAGTCTGCATTACAAATGGCACTCCTTCCCTTCTGAGCTCTGCCATGCGCCCAAACAGTGGTTCCCCCCACATATGGGGTATCAGCATACTCAGAACAAATTGGAAAACAACTTTTGGGGTCCAATTTCTCCTGTTACCCTTGGGAAAATACAAAACTGGGGGCTAAAAAATCATTTTTGTGGAAAAAAATATTTTTTATTTTCACGGCTCTGCGTTAAAAACTGTAGTGAAACACTTGGGGTTCAAAGTTCTCACAACACATCTAGATAAGTTCCTTGGGAGGCCTAGTTTCCAATATGGTGTCACTTTTGGGGGGTTTCTACTAGGGTTGAGCGAAACGGGTCGATCATTTTCAAAAGTCGCCGACTTTTGGCTAAGTCGGCGTCTCATGAAACCCGATCCGACCCCTGTGCTTGTCGGCCATGCGGTACGCGACTTTCGCGCCAAAGTCGCGTTTCAATGACGCGAAAAGCGCCATTTCTCAGCCAATGAAGGTGAACGCAGAGTGTGGGCAGCGTGATGACATAGATCCTGGTCCCCACCATCTTAGAGAAGGGCATTGCAGTGATTGGCTTGCTGTCTGCGGCGTCACAGGGGCTATAAAGGGGCGTTCCCGCCGACCGCCATCTTACTGCTGCTGATCTGAGCTTAGGGACAGGTTGCTGCCGCTTCGTCAGAAGCAGGGAGAGCGTTAGGCAGGGTCCACTAACCACCAAACCGCTTGTGCTGCAGCGATTTCCACTGTCCAACACCACCTTCGGTGTGCAGGGACTGTGGAAGCTATTTTTTTTTTTTTTTCCCCTCAGCGCTGTAGCTCATTGGGCTGCCCTAGAAGGCTCCGTGATAGCTGTATTGCTGTGTGTACGCCACTGTGGAAACCAACTGCTTTTTTCAAAGCACATATCCTCTTGTTCCTTCCTTTCTGCACAGCTATCTTTTTTGTTTGTCCACACTTTTTATTTAATTTGTGCATCAGTCCACTCCTATTGCTGCCTGCCATACCTGGCTTAGATTACTGCAGGGAGATAGTAATTGTAGGACAGTCCCTGTTTTTTTTTTGTTTTTTTTGTGGGAGATTAAGATTGGCATTTCTGCTACAGTGCCATCCCTGTGTGTGCCATCTCTCACTGAGTGGGCCATAGAAAGCCTATTTATTTTTTCCGTGATTTGTGTTCTAAATTCTACCTCAACACAAAAACACTACATCAATCAGTGGGAGAAAAATATTGGCCTCAGTCAGGGCTTGTGTGCCACTGCTGTGTGTGCTATCTCTCATTCAGTGGGCTATAGAAAGCCTATTAATTTATTTATTTTTTTTAATATTATTTGGTTTCTAAAGTCTCCCTGAAAAAAAAAAAATACCTAAAAAAACAGTGGGAGAGTAATATTGCCCTTTCAGCTTGTGTGCCAGTCTTGACTCCTGGGTGTGCCACCTCTCTCTCTCATTCAGTGGGCCATAGAAAGGCTATTTATTTTTTTGTTTTTTTTAATATTATTTGGTTTCTAAAGTCTCCCTGAAAAAAAAAAAAAACATAAAAAAACAGTGGGAGAGTAATATTGCCCTTTCAGCTTGTGTGCCAGTCTTGACTCCTGGGTGTGCCACCTCTCTCTCTCATTCAGTGGGCCATAGAAAGGCTATTTTTTTGGGGTTTTTTTTTAATATTATTTGGTTTCTAAAGTCTCCCTGAAAAAAAAAAAAAAAACATAAAAAAACAGTGGGAGAGTAATATTGCCCTTTCAGCTTGTGTGCCAGTCTTGACTCCTGGGTGTGCCACCTCTCTCCCTCTCATTCAGTGGGCCATAGAAAGCCTATTTATTTTTTTTTTTAAATATTATTGGGTTTCTAAAGTCTCCCTTAAAAAACAAAAAATACATAAAAAAACAGTGGGAGAGTAATATTGCCCTTTCAGCTTGTGTGCCAGTCTTGACTCCTGGGTGTGCCACCTCTCTCTCATTCAGTGGGCCATAGAAAGCATTTTTTTTTTCCTTGATTTGTGTTCTAAAATCTACCTCAACACAAAAACACTACATCAATCAGTGGGAGAAAAATATTGGCCTCAGTCAGGGCTTGTGTGCCACTGCTGTGTGTGCTATCTCTCATTCAGTGGGCTATAGAAAGCCTATTTATTTATTTATTTTTTTTCTTATTATTTGGTTTCTAAAGTCTCCCTGAAAAAAAAAAAAAAAAAAAAAAAAAACAGTGGGAGAGTAATATTGCCCTTTCAGCTTGTGTGCCAGTCTTGACTCCTGGGTGTGCCACCTCTCTCCCTCTCATTCAGTGGGCCATAGAAAGCCTTTTTTTTTTTTTTTTTTTAAATATTATTGGGTTTCTAAAGTCTCCCTTAAAAAACAAAAAATACATAAAAAAACAGTGGGAGAGTAATATTGCCCTTTCAGCTTGTGTGCCAGTCTTGACTCCTGGGTGTGCCACCTCTCTCTCTAATTGTGGGCCATAGAAAGCCTTTTTTTTTTTTTTTTTTTAAATATTATTGGGTTTCTAAAGTCTCCCTTAAAAAACAAAAAATACATAAAAAAACAGTGGGAGATTAATATTGCCCTTTCAGCTTGTGTGCCAGTCTTGACTCCTGGGTGTGCCACCTCTCTCTCATTCAGTGGGCCATAGAAAGCATTTTTTTTTTTTTCCTTGATTTGTGTTCTAAAATCTACCTCAACACAAAAACACTACATCAATCAGTGGGAGAAAAATATTGGCCTCAGTCAGGGCTTGTGTGCCACTGCTGTGTGTGCTATCTCTCATTCAGTGGGCTATAGAAAGCCTATTTATTTATTTATTTTTTTTCTTATTATTTGGTTTCTAAAGTCTCCCTGAAAAAAAAAAAAAAAAATAAAAAAACAGTGGGAGTGTAATATTGCCCTTTCAGCTTGTGTGCCAGTCTTGACTCCTGGGTGTGCCACCTCTCTCCCTCTCATTCAGTGGGCCATAGAAAGCCTATTTATTTTTTTTTTAAAATATTATTGGGTTTCTAAAGTCTCCCTTAAAAAACAAAAAATACATAAAAAAACAGTGGGAGAGTAATATTGCCCTTTCAGCTTGTGTGCCAGTCTTGACTCCTGGGTGTGCCACCTCTCTCTCATTCAGTGGGCCATAGAAAGCATTTTTTTTTTTGGTTTTTTTAATATTATTTGGTTTCTAAAGTCTCCCTGAAAAAAAAAAAAAAAAAAAAAAACAGTGGGAGAGTAATATTGCCCTTTCAGCTTGTGTGCCAGTCTTGACTCCTGGGTGTGCCACCTCTCTCTCTCATTCAGTGGGCCATAGAAAGGCTATTTTTTTTTTGGTTTTTTTAATATTATTTGGTTTCTAAAGTCTCCCTGAAATAAAAAAAAAACTTAAAAAAACAGTGGGAGAGTAATATTGCCCTTTCAGCTTGTGCGCCAGTCTTGACTCCTGGGTGTGCCACCTCTCTCTCTCTAATTGTGGGCCATAGAAAGCCTTTTTTTTTTTTTTTTTTTAATATTATTTGGTTTCTAAAGTCTCCCTGAGAAAAAAAAAAAAATAAATTAGGTGGGAGATTAATATTGACATTAGTGCTTGAGTGACAGTCCTGCGTGTGTGTCATCTCTGTGATTTTGTGCCACAGAAAACAGAGTGTGTAACATTGTGCCTGATTTTCCTTGTGGTCTCACCAACCTGTTAAGGGATATTGAAATCATACTGAAGTTATAGCTCACCGTGTAAGTTGTTTGACAGCAACAAATAAAGTTACTTTGGTTAAGATTTTAAAACAATGAGGAAGTCTGGTGCAAGAGGTCGTCGTGGGCGTTCATTGTCAGCTGGTAATGATGGTAGTGGTAGTGGAGCATCAGGTGGTCGTGGGGATAAAAATATTCCACCTAAGTCTGGAGCTGTGGAGCCAGTTTCGTCGTCAGGCTACACAAGGCCTCGAACGCTCTCTTTTCTGGGAGTAGGAAAACCGCTTTTAAAGGCGGAGCAGCAACAGCAAGTTTTGGCTTACATTGCAGACTCAGCCTCTAGCTCTTTTGCCTCCTCTTCAGAAACTGGTAAATGTAAAAGCAGCGCGTCGCTTGTGGATGTTCACGGTCAGGGACAAGTCGCTTCCTTGTCCTCCTCAGCAAAAACTACAACAAGAGAGAAGGATGCAGCAGGCGACACAACGGGTCACTCCATGGAGCTCTTTACACATACCGTCCCTGGTTTAGAAAGTGAAACATTTAACAGGCCATGCCCATTACAAGTAGATTCTGACATGGAGTGCACTGATGCACAGCCACAGCCAGAGTACTATGCTGCTCCTTTGACTCAGACCACCACATTGCCCTCTCAGGGTACAGATCCACAATCAGACCCTGATGAGACTATGTTGCCCCGCCACGAACGCTATACCACCGACCGACACAGTGACACAGACGAAGTTGCACACGAGCTCGAAGAGGAGGTAATAGATGACCCAGTTATTGACCCCGATTGGCAGCCATTGGGGGAACAGGGTGCAGGCGGCAGTAGTTCAGAAGCGGAGGTGGAGGAGGGGCCGCAGCAGGCATCAACATCGCAACAGGTTCCATCTGCCGGGCCCGTATCTGGCCCAAAACGCGTGTCAAAGCCAAAACCTGTTGGAGCACAGCGTTGCCATCCGGTTAAAGCTCAGTCTGCAATCCCTGAAAAGGGATCCGAGTCTAGGAAGAGTGCAGTCTGGCATTTTTTTAAACAACATCCAACTGATCAGCGCAAAGTCATCTGTCAAAAATGTTCAACTAGCTTAAGCAGAGGTCAGAATCTGAAAAGTCTAAATACTAGTTGCATGCATAGACACTTAACCACCATGCATTTTCAAGCCTGGACTAACTACCAAACGTCCCTCAAGGTTGTAGCACCCTCGGCCAATGAAGCTAGTCAGCAACGCAACATCCCTTCCGTCACTGTAAGGCCACCATTTTCCGCACCACCGGCAGTATCTGTGCAGGTTTCTTTGCCAGCCAAAAGCAGTCAGGGTCAGGGAATCACCAGTTTTGTAGGAGGAAATATTGCATCTAGGGCACCGGCGGAAACAATACCGTCTCCAACCGTCTCTCAGTCTGCCATGTACACCGGCACACCCGAAAGTTCCACGATCTCCAGCTCTCCAGTCCAGCTCACCCTACATGAGACTCTGGTTAGAAAAAGGAAGTACTTATCCTTGCATCCGCGTACACAGTGTTTTAACGCCCACATAGCTAGACTAATCTCGTTAGAGATGATGCCCTACCGGTTAGTTGAAAGTGAAGCTTTCAAAGCCCTGATGGAGTACGCTGAACCACGATACGAGCTACCCAGTCGACACTTTTTTTCCAGAAAAGCCATCCCAGCCCTGCACCAGCATGTTAAACAGCGCATCGTCCATGCACTCAGGCAATCTGTGAGTACAAAGGTGCACCTGACTACAGATGCATGGACCAGTAGGCATGGCCAGGGACGTTATGTGTCCATCACGGCACACTGGGTGAATGTGGTGGATGCAGGGTCCACAGGCGACATCAATTTAGGGACAGTTGTGCCTAGCCCACGGTCTAGGAAACAGTTGGCTGTAGGCGTTCGCACCCCCTCCTCCTCCTCCTCCTCGTCCTCCTGCAGAAGCTACAGCTCTTCCACAGAACGTAGTCTGCCAACCACTCCATCGGCAGATGACACTGTTGCACACCAGTTGTCCCATTATGGGCCAGCTACTGCCAAGCGTCAGCAGGCTGTATTGGCTATGAAGTGTTTGGGCGACAACAGACACACCGCGGAAGTTCTGTCCGAGTTCTTGCAACAAGAAACGCAGTCGTGGCTGGGCACAGTAGATCTTGAGGCAGGCAAGGTAGTGAGTGATAACGGAAGGAATTTCATGGCTGCCATCTCCCTTTCCCAACTGAAACACATTCCTTGCCTGGCTCACACCTTAAACCTGGTGGTGCAGTGCTTATTGAAAACTTATCCTGGGTTCTCCGACCTGCTCCTCAAAGTGCGTGCACTTTGCTCACATATCCGACGTTCGCCTGTACACGCCAGCCGTATGCAGACCTATCAGCGGTCTTTGAACCTTCCCCAGCATCGCCTAATCATAGACGTTGCAACAAGGTGGAACTCAACACTGCACATGCTTCAGACACTGTGCGAACAGAGGCGTGCTGTTATTTATTTGTGGGAGGATACACGGGCAGGCAGTAGGATGGCAGACATGGAGTTGTCAGGTGTGCAGTGGTCTAAGATACAAGACATGTGTCAAGTCCTTCAGTGTTTTGAGGAATGCACACGGCTGGTTAGTGCAGACAACGCCGTAATAAGCATGAGCATCCCCCTAATGCGTCTGCTGATGCAAAGTTTGACGCACATAAAGGAGCAGGCGTCTGCACCAGAGGAAGAGGAAAGCCTTGATGACAGTCAGCCATTGTCTGGTCAGGGCAGTGTACAGGACGAGGTAGCGGGCGAAGAGGAGGTGGAGGACGAGGAGGATGATGGGGATGAGTATATTTTTAATGCCGAACCTTTCCCGGGGGCACAGGAAATTGGTTGCGTGTCACGGCCGGGTTCTGGTTTTTTGAGGGACACAAGTGACGTAGATTTGCCTGCAACTGCCCCTCAACCAATCACAACCGGAGATTTGACAACTGGAACTTTGGCCCACATGGCGGATTATGCCTTACGTATCCTAAAAAGGGACACACGCATTACGAAAATGATGAACGATGACGATTACTGGTTGGCCTGCCTCCTTGATCCACGCTATAAAGGCAAATTGCAAAATATTATGCCACATGAGAACTTGGAACTAATATTAGAAACCAAACAATCAACTCTTGTTGACCGTTTGCTTCAGGCATTCCCAGCACACAGCGCACGTGATCGTTCTCACACGAGCTCCAGGGGGCAGCAGACTAGGAGTGTTAGGGGTGCACACATCAGAAGTGGCGTTGGACAGAGGGGTTTTCTGACCAGGTTGTGGAGTGATTTTGCTATGACCGCAGACAGGACAGGTACTGCTGCATCAATTGAAAGTGACAGGAGACAACATTTGTCCAGTATGGTTACTAACTATTTTTCATCCCTTATCGATGTTCTCCCTCAACCGTCATTCCCATTTGATTACTGGGCCTCCAAATTAGACACCTGGCCAGAATTGGCAGAATATGCATTGCAGGAGCTTGCTTGCCCGGCAGCAAGTGTCCTATCAGAAAGAGTATTCAGTGCTGCAGGTTCAATATTAACCGAAAAAAGGACTCGTCTGGCTACCCAAAATGTTGACGATCTAACATTCATTAAAATGAACCACAACTGGATTTCGAAATCTTTTGCCCCACCTTGCCCGGCCGACACCTAGCTTTCCTATGAAAGGCTCTTGCCTGTGAATTACTTTTCTAATGTCTAATTTGCTGCAGCTGATTGTACAGCATACGACATGTTTACACCTCCCTAAATGGCCAAACTCCCCACACGGGGCCGTGGTATCGCGACTTGGCGCAAGCACCCGTGAGACTGCTGTTTGTCTGAAGAGGTGGGTGTGCTCGCTTTTGGTTGACGGCATTGCTACTGGGTCCCTCATAGTACAATGTAGTGTCTCTGGCGGTGGTGGTGCGCACCCAACGTCAGACACACCGTTGTAACATGAGGGGCCCTGGGGCGGTCCCGCCGGCCTCTAGAGAGTTCCCCCCTACCCCAGCTCAAAATGTGCTCTACCACATGCAAAATTATGTCGCACAGCTCCACCAATCTTTAGTCTATTCGCTGACATCATTCAATGTCTGGCACTGACAATACAAATTTGTAGACATCTATGATGCAACTTAAAGTAGTCTGTGTCTGTGTCCTATATTGGCACCATTAAATAGTTACTGCCAAATTACTATGTCAGAAACTCAGCAGATGAGCCCACCCCTGTACCTAAGTATGCCACCTTTTTTTTTGTTTTGGTTGTTTTGCGAGACATTAACATCTATTTATATTTTGGGAGTACTGGGACAGACACTCCTTGCACTACTCCTCCACTCACCACCAAGCTGCCCGTGTATCCATGTAACCGCTGTAAAACTGCCATGAGCCTATTGTTTGTTATTTTAGGCCTTTGATAGCCTGTCTGCGGTCCCTACTTTAAATACTCCTCCACTCACCACCAAGCTGCCTGCCCGTGTATCCATGTAACCGCTGTAAAACTGCCATGAGCCTATTGTTTGTTATTTTAGGCCTTTGAAGCCTGTCTGCGGTCCCTCCTTCCACTAGTCCTCCACTGACCAGACCACTGCTGCCCGTGTACCCCTGGAACCAATTATAAAGTGCCTACAGCCAGCCCATTTTTTTATGTTAGGCCTTTGAAGCCTGTCTGCGGTCCCTCCTTCCACTAGTCCTCCACTGACCAGACCACTGCTGCCCGTGTACCCCTGGAACCAATTATAAAGTGCCTACAGCCAGCCCATTTTTTTATGTTAGGCCTTTGAAGCCTGTCTGCGGTCCCTCCTTCCACTAGTCCTCCACTGGCCAGACCACTGCTGCCCGTGTACCCCTGGAACCAATTATAAAGTGCCTACAGCCAGCCCATTTTTTTATGTTAGGCCTTTGAAGCCTGTCTGCGGTCCCTCCTTCCACTAGTCCTCCACTGACCAGACCACTGCTGCCCGTGTACCCCTGGAACCAATTATAAAGTGCCTACAGCCAGCCCATTTTTTTATGTTAGGCCTTTGAAGCCTGTCTGCGGTCCCTCCTTCCACTAGTCCTCCACTGGCCAGACCACTGCTGCCCGTGTACCCCTGGAACCAATTATAAAGTGCCTACAGCCAGCCCATTTTTTTATGTTAGGCCTTTGAAGCCTGTCTGCGGTCCCTCCTTCCACTAGTCCTCCACTGGCCAGACCACTGCTGCCCGTGTACCCCTGGAACCAATTATAAAGTGCCTACAGCCAGCCCATTTTCTTATGTTAGGCCTTTGAAGCCTGTCTGCGGTCCCTACTTTAAATACTCCTCCACTCACCACCAAGCTGCCTGCCCGTGTATCCATGTAACCGCTGTAAAACTGCCATGAGCCTATTGTTTGTTATGTTAGGCCTTTGATAGCCTGTCTGCGGTCCCTACTTTAAATACTCCTCCACTCACCACCAAGCTGCCTGCCCGTCTATCCATGTAACCGCTGTAAAACTGCCATGAGCCTATTGTTTGTTATGTTAGGCCTTTGATAGCCTGTCTGCGGTCCTTACTTTAAATACTCCTCCACTCACCACCTAGCTGCCTGTGTATCCATGTAACCGCTGTAAAACTGCAATGAGCCTATTGTTTGTTATTTTAGGCCTTTGATAGCCTGTCTGCGGCCCCTACTTGCAATACTCCTCCACTGACCACAATGCTGCCTGGAGTGCCTGCCTGTGTATCCATGTAACCGATGTAAAACTGCCATGACTGCCTACTGTTTGTTATTTTAGGCCTTTGATAGCCTGTCTGCAGCCCCTACTTGCAATACTCCTCCACTGACCACAATGCTGCCTGGAGTGCCTGCCTGTGTATCCATGTAACCGATGTAAAACTGCCATGACTGCCTACTGTTTGTTATTTTAGGCCTTTGATAGCCTGTCTGCGGCCCCTACTTGCAATACTCCTCCACTGACCACAATGCTGCCTGCCTGTGTATCCATGTAACCGATGTAAAACTGCCATGACTGCCTACTGTTTGTTATTTTAGGCCTTTGATAGCCTGTCTGCGGCCCCTACTTGCAATACTCCTCCACTGACCACAATGCTGCCTGGAGTGCCTGCCTGTGTATCCATGTAACCGATGTAAAACTGCCATGACTGCCTACTGTTTGTTATTTTAGGCCTTTGATAGCCTGTCTGCGGCCCCTACTTGCAATACTCCTCCACTGACCACAATGCTGCCTGGAGTGCCTGCCTGTGTATCCATGTAACCGATGTAAAACTGCCATGAGTGCCTACTGTTTGTTATTTTAGGCCTTTGATAGCCTGTCTGCAGCCCCTACTTGCAATACTCCTCCACTGACCACACCAATGCTGCCCGTGTACCCCTGGAACCTATTTAAAAGTTCATAGAGCCTAGTTATATATTTTATTTACTATTAATAAGGCCATGATGGACTACGCTGTACCACGCTACAAGCTAACCAGTCGACACTTCTTTTGCGAGAAAAGCCATCCCAACCCTCCACCAGCATGTAGAAGACCGCATTGTCCATGCACTCTGGCAATCTGTGAGTACAAAGGTGCACCTGACAACAGACGCATGGACCTGTAGGCATGGCCACGGAAGATTACGTGTCCATTACGGCGCAATGGGTTAATGTGTTGGATGCATGGTCCACAGGGGACAGCCTACTAAGTCTGTCTGCAGTCCCTAATTCAAATTGTCCTCCACTGTCTAAATCGGAGCTTCCACCTTCTGGCTTTCGGCCTATAGTATCAGAAATTAAACTGCATTTGGCCTTCAACTTTGGTTAGGGCCTACTAACGGCTTCTGCCCCTCCCTGGTGTTGCCCTCAACTAAATAAAGCTGAGCTTCAACCTTCTGCTCCAAATTACCATTTTAAAAAATGCAATAGGCTTTTCCGGCCTACTAAAGGTGTCTGTCTGTGTGCCCCTGCCTGGTGTTGTCCTCAACTGAATAAAGCTGAGCTTCAACCTTCCGGCTCTCATTAAGTGGTTTTTAAAAAACAAAATGGTGGTTAGGGCCTACTAACGGCTTCTGCCCCTCCCTGGTGTTGCCCTCAACTAAATAAAGCTGAGCTTCAACCTTCTGCTCCAAATTACCATTTTAAAAAATGCAATAGGCTTTTCCGGCCTACTAAAGGTGTCTGTCTGTGTGCCCCTGCCTGGTGTTGTCCTCAACTAAATAAAGCTGAGCTTCAACCTTCTGCTCCAAATTACCATTTTAAAAAGTGCAATAGGCTTTTCCGGCCTACTAAAGGTGTCTGTCTGTGTGCCCCTGCCTGGTGTTGTCCTCAACTAAATAAAGCTGAGCTTCAACCTTCTGCTCCAAATTATCATTTTAAAAAATGCAATAGGCTTTTCCGGCCTACTAAAGGTGTCTGTCTGTGTGCCCCTGCCTGGTGTTGTCCTCAACTGAATAAAGCTGAGCTTCAACCTTCCGGCTCTCATTAAGTGGTTTTTAAAAAACAAAATGGTGGTTAGGGCCTACTAACGGCTTCTGCCCCTCCCTGGTGTTGCCCTCAACTAAATAAAGCTGAGCTTCAACCTTCTGCTCCAAATTACCATTTTAAAAAATGCAATAGGCTTTTCCGGCCTACTAAAGGTGTCTGTCTGTGTGCCCCTGCCTGGTGTTGTCCTCAACTGAATAAAGCTGAGCTTCAACCTTCCGGCTCTCATTAAGTGGTTTTTAAAAAACAAAATGGTGGTTAGGGCCTACTAACGGCTTCTGCCCCTCCCTGGTGTTGCCCTCAACTAAATAAAGCTGAGCTTCAACCTTCTGCTCCAAATTACCATTTTAAAAAATGCAATAGGCTTTTCCGGCCTACTAAAGGTGTCTGTCTGTGTGCCCCTGCCTGGTGTTGTCCTCAACTAAATAAAGCTGAGCTTCAACCTTCTGCTCCAAATTACCATTTTAAAAAATGCAATAGGCTTTCCCGGCCTACTAAAGGTGTCTGTCTGTGTGCCCCTGCCTGGTGTTGTCCTCAACTGAATAAAGCTGAGCTTCAACCTTCTGCTCCAAATTACCATTTTAAAAAATGCAATAGGCTTTTCCGGCCTACTAAAGGTGTCTGTCTGTGTGCCCCTGCCTGGTGTTGTCCTCAACTAAATAAAGCTGAGCTTCAACCTTCTGCTCCAAATTACCATTTTAAAAAATGCAATAGGCTTTTCCGGCCTACTAAAGGTGTCTGTCTGTGTGCCCCTGCCTGGTGTTGTCCTCAACTAAATAAAGCTGAGCTTCAACCTTCTGCTCCAAATTACCATTTTAAAAAATGCAATAGGCTTTTCCGGCCTACTAAAGGTGTCTGTCTGTGTGCCCCTGCCTGGTGTTGTCCTCAACTAAATAAAGCTGAGCTTCAACCTTCTGCTCCAAATTACCATTTTAAAAAATGCAATAGGCTTTTCCGGCCTACTAAAGGTGTCTGTCTGTGTGCCCCTGCCTGGTGTTGTCCTCAACTAAATAAAGCTGAGCTTCAACCTTCTGCTCCAAATTACCATTTTAAAAAATGCAATAGGCTTTTCCGGCCTACTAAAGGTGTCTGTCTGTGTGCCCCTGCCTGGTGTTGTCCTCAACTGAATAAAGCTGAGCTTCAACCTTCCGGCTCTCATTAAGTGGTTTTTAAAAAAAAAAATGGTGGTTAGGGCCTACTAACGGCTTCTGCCCCTCCCTGGTGTTGCCCTCAACTAAATAAAGCTGAGCTTCAACCTTCTGCTCCAAATTACCATTTTAAAAAATGCAATAGGCTTTTCCGGCCTACTAAAGGTGTCTGTCTGTGTGCCCCTGCCTGGTGTTGTCCTCAACTGAATAAAGCTGAGCTTCAACCTTCCGGCTCTCATTAAGTGGTTTTTAAAAAAAAAAAATGGTGGTTAGGGCCTACTAACGGCTTCTGCCCCTCCCTGGTGTTGCCCTCAACTAAATAAAGCTGAGCTTCAACCTTCTGCTCCAAATTACCATTTTAAACAATGCAATAGGCTTTTCCGGCCTACTAAAGGTGTCTGTCTGTGTGCCCCTGCCTGGTGTTGTCCTCAACTGAATAAAGCTGAGCTTCAACCTTCTGCTCCAAATTACCATTTTAAAAAATGCAATAGGCTTTTCCGGCCTACTAAAGGTGTCTGTCTGTGTGCCCCTGCCTGGTGTTGTCCTCAACTGAATAAAGCTGAGCTTCAACCTTCTGCTCCAAATTACCATTTTAAAAAATGCAATAGGCTTTTCCGGCCTACTAAAGGTGTCTGTCTGTGTGCCCCTGCCTGGTGTTGTCCTCAACTAAAAAAAGCTGAGCTTCAACCTTCTGCTCCAAATTACCATTTTAAAAAATGCAATAGGCTTTTCCGGCCTACTAAAGGTGTCTGTCTGTGTGCCCCTGCCTGGTGTTGTCCTCAACTGAATAAAGCTAAGCTTCAACCTTCCGGCTCTCATTAAGTGGTTTTAAAAAAAAAAAATGGTGGTTAGGGCCTACTAACGGCTTCTGCCCCTCCCTGGTGTTGCCCTCAACTAAATAAAGCTGAGCTTCAACCTTCTGCTCCAAATTACCATTTTAAAAAATGCAATAGGCTTTTCCGGCCTACTAAAGGTGTCTGTCTGTGTGCCCCTGCCTGGTGTTGTCCTCAACTGAATAAAGCTGAGCTTCAACCTTCCGGCTCTCATTAAGTGGTTTTTAAAAAAAAAAATGGTGGTTAGGGCCTACTAACGGCTTCTGCCCCTCCCTGGTGTTGCCCTCAACTAAATAAAGCTGAGCTTCAACCTTCTGCTCCAAATTACCATTTTAAAAAATGCAATAGGCTTTTCTGGCCTACTAAAGGTGTCTGTCTGTGTGCCCCTGCCTGGTGTTGTCCTCAACTGAATAAAGCTGAGCTTCAACCTTCTGCTCCAAATTACCATTTTAAAAAATGCAATAGGCTTTTCCGGCCTACTAAAGGTGTCTGTCTGTGTGCCCCTGCCTGGTGTTGTCCTCAACTGAATAAAGCTGAGCTTCAACCTTCCGGCTCTCATTAAGTGGTTTTAAAAAAAAAAAATGGTGGTTAGGGCCTACTAACGGCTTCTGCCCCTCCCTGGTGTTGCCCTCAACTAAATAAAGCTGAGCTTCAACCTTCTGCTCCAAATTACCATTTTAAAAAATTCAATAGGCTTTTCCGGCCTACTAAAGGTGTCTGTCTGTGTGCCCCTGCCTGGTGTTGTCCTCAACTGAATAAAGCTGAGCTTCAACCTTCCGGCTCTCATTAAGTGGTTTTTAAAAAACAAAATGGTGGTTAGGGCCTACTAACGGCTTCTGCCCCTCCCTGGTGTTGCCCTCAACTAAATAAAGCTGAGCTTCAACCTTCTGCTCCAAATTACCATTTTAAAAAATGCAATAGGCTTTTCTGGCCTACTAAAGGTGTCTGTCTGTGTGCCCCTGCCTGGTGTTGTCCTCAACTGAATAAAGCTGAGCTTCAACCTTCTGCTCCAAATTACCATTTTAAAAAATGCAATAGGCTTTTCCGGCCTACTAAAGGTGTCTGTCTGTGTGCCCCTGCCTGGTGTTGTCCTCAACTGAATAAAGCTGAGCTTCAACCTTCCGGCTCTCATTAAGTGGTTTTTAAAAAAAAAAATGGTGGTTAGGGCCTACTAACGGCTTCTGCCCCTCCCTGGTGTTGCCCTCAACTAAATAAAGCTGAGCTTCAACCTTCTGCTCCAAATTACCATTTTAAAAAATGCAATAGGCTTTTCCGGCCTACTAAAGGTGTCTGTCTGTGTGCCCCTGCCTGGTGTTGTCCTCAACTGAATAAAGCTGAGCTTCAACCTTCCGGCTCTCATTAAGTGGTTTTTAAAAAAAAAAATGGTGGTTAGGGCCTACTAACGGCTTCTGCCCCTCCCTGGTGTTGCCCTCAACTAAATAAAGCTGAGCTTCAACCTTCTGCTCCAAATTACCATTTTAAAAAATGCAATAGGCTTTTCCGGCCTACTAAAGGTGTCTGTCTGTGTGCCCCTGCCTGGTGTTGTCCTCAACTGAATAAAGCTGAGCTTCAACCTTCCGGCTCTCATTAAGTGGTTTTTAAAAAAAAAAATGGTGGTTAGGGCCTACTAACGGCTTCTGCCCCTCCCTGGTGTTGCCCTCAACTAAATAAAGCTGAGCTTCAACCTTCTGCTCCAAATTACCATTTTAAAAAATGCAATAGGCTTTTCTGGCCTACTAAAGGTGTCTGTCTGTGTGCCCCTGCCTGGTGTTGTCCTCAACTGAATAAAGCTGAGCTTCAACCTTCTGCTCCAAATTACCATTTTAAAAAATGCAATAGGCTTTTCCGGCCTACTAAAGGTGTCTGTCTGTGTGCCCCTGCCTGGTGTTGTCCTCAACTGAATAAAGCTGAGCTTCAACCTTCCGGCTCTCATTAAGTGGTTTTTAAAAAAAAAAATGGTGGTTAGGGCCTACTAACGGCTTCTGCCCCTCCCTGGTGTTGCCCTCAACTAAATAAAGCTGAGCTTCAACCTTCTGCTCCAAATTACCATTTTAAAAAATGCAATAGGCTTTTCCGGCCTACTAAAGGTGTCTGTCTGTGTGCCCCTGCCTGGTGTTGTCCTCAACTGAATAAAGCTGAGCTTCAACCTTCTGCTCCAAATTACCATTTTAAAAAATGCAATAGGCTTTTCCGGCCTACTAAAGGTGTCTGTCTGTGTGCCCCTGCCTGGTGTTGTCCTCAACTGAATAAAGCTGAGCTTCAACCTTCCGGCTCTCATTAAGTGGTTTTTAAAAAAAAAAATGGTGGTTAGGGCCTACTAACGGCTTCTGCCCCTCCCTGGTGTTGCCCTCAACTAAATAAAGCTGAGCTTCAACCTTCTGCTCCAACTTACCATTTTAAAAAATGCAATAGGCTTTTCCGGCCTACTAAAGGTGTCTGTCTGTGTGCCCCTGCCTGGTGTTGTCCTCAACTGAATAAAGCTGAGCTTCAACCTTCTGCTCCAAATTACCATTTTAAAAAATGCAATAGGCTTTTCCGGCCTACTAAAGGTGTCTGTCTGTGTGCCCCTGCCTGGTGTTGTCCTCAACTGAATAAAGCTGAGCTTCAACCTTCTGCTCCAAATTACCATTTTAAAAAATGCAATAGGCTTTTCCGGCCTACTAAAGGTGTCTGTCTGTGTGCCCCTGCCTGGTGTTGTCCTCAACTGAATAAAGCTGAGCTTCAACCTTCCGGCTCTCATTAAGTGGTTTTTAAAAAAAAAAATGGTGGTTAGGGCCTACTAACGGCTTCTGCCCCTCCCTGGTGTTGCCCTCAACTAAATAAAGCTGAGCTTCAACCTTCTGCTCCAAATTACCATTTTAAAAAATGCAATAGGCTTTTCCGGCCTACTAAAGGTGTCTGCCCCTCCCTGGTGTTGTCCTCAACTGAACAAAGCTGAGCTTCCACATTCTGGCTTTCGCCCTATACTATCAGATATTAAACTGCATTTGGCCTACTAGTGTGGTTAGGCCCTTGAAACAGTGTCTGCTGCTCTTGGGTTTGCTACTCCACTGAACAAAGCAATGCCGCCTGTTTAGTCCTGTTACCAATTTTGAACTGCATTTAGCCTACTTTATTCTTTGGCCCTATATCTGTTTCCTCCTCATCCTGCCCATTGCCCAGCCACTGCTAAATGAGTCTGCTGGTACATTGACCTAGACCACTACATTCCCCTTGTACTCTACACAGCCAGAATCTGACCCTGCTGAAAGTAAGGTTCCCCTTCCCGCATGTTATACCACCTTACACAGGGACAAAGAGGAAGGTGCAGATGAAAGTGCAGGTTCCTTCATCAGGTGGGGGGGCATACTCGTTGGCGACGTCACTGGCACAGGGCCCCTCAGAGTACGCAAAAGTGTCGCTGCTGGTGGGAGGCGCCCCCGCCATGCAAACACACCGCCGTACTTTGAGGGGCCCTGTGCCAGTGCCAATGCGAACGAGTGGGCCCCCCCCCTGCTTGCTCAGGATCACAGCACTTGCAACGTTTAAATACTTACCTTTCCCTGCAACACCGCCGTGACGTAGTCCGCATTTCCTGGGCCCACGAAAAACTTGAGCCAGCCCTACTCCCCCCACAACTTTCCCCCAATTCCCTATGCCCAACTATTATTATACAGTTAATTAAGATTGGCAAGCTTCAGAAACAAGAATGGATGTTTTTGGCATTAAAATGGGCACTGTAGGTGTTTTCCTGGCCTCCACTCACTGCCGACTATGCTTCCCCATTGACTTGCATTGGGTTTCGTGTTTCGGTCGATCCCCGACTTTTAGCGATAATCGGCCGACTGCACTCGACTCGACTCTGGACAAAATCGGGTTTCCCAAAACCCTACTCGATCTTAAAAAAATGAAAGTCGCTCAACCCTAGTTTCTACTGTTTGGGTACATCAGGGGCTCTGCAAATGCAATGTGACGCCTGCAAACCAATCCATCTAAGTCTGCATTCCAAATGGAGCTCCTTCCCTCCCGAGATCTGCCATGCGCCTAAACAGTGGTTCCCCCCACATATGGGGTATCAGCGTACTCAGGACAAATTGGACAACAACTTTTGGGGTCCAATTTATCCTGTTACTCTTGTGAAAATACAAAACTGGGGGCTAAAAAATCATTTTTGTGAAAAAAAAAAAGAATTTTTATTTTCACGGCTCTGCGTTATAAACTGTAGTGAAACACTTGGGGGATCAAAGCTCTCAAAACACATCTAGATAAGTTCCTTAGGGGGTCTATTTCCAAAATGGTGTCACTTGTGGGGGGGTTTAATGTTTAGGCACATCAGGGGCTCTCCAAACGCGGCATGGCGTCCCATCTTAATTCCTGTCAATTTTGCATTGAAAAGTCAAATGGCGCTCCTTCCCTTCCGAGCTCTGCCATGCGCCCAAACAGTCATTTACCCCCACATATGGGGTATCGGCGTACTCAGGACAAATTGCACAAAAACTTTTGTGGTCTAATTTCTTCTCTTACCCTTGGGAAAATAAAAAATTGGGGGAGAAAATATATTTTTTGTGAAAAAATATGATTTTTTATTTTTACGTCTCTGCATTATAAACTTCTGTGAAGCACTTGTTAGGTCAAAGTGCTCACCACAAATCTAGATAAGTTCCTTAAGGGGTCTACTTTCCATAATGGTGTCACCTGTGGGGGGTTTCAATGTTTAGGCACATCAGGGGCTCTCCAAATGCAACATGGCGTTCCATCTTAATTCCAGTCAATTTTGCATTGAAAAGTCAAATGGCGCTCCTTCCCTTCCGAGCTCTGCGGTGCGCCCAAACAGTGGTTTATCCCCACATATGGGGTATCAGCGTACTCAGCACAAATTGTACAACAACATTTTCGGTCCATTTTATCCTGTTACCCTTGGTAAAATAAAACAAATTGAAGCTGAAATAAATTTTGTGTAAAAAAATGTTAAATGTTAAAGGGAACCTGTCACCCCGTTTTTTCCGTATGAGATAAAAATACCGTTAAATAGGGCCTGAGCTTTGCATTACAATTGTGTATTTTGTGGACCCTGATTCCCCACCTCAGGAAAATGGCCACGGGATGCCGCGCGTGCGCAGATGGAGATCGCGGCGGCCATTTTCCTGAAGCAGAGTTCGCATCTCGGCTTCAGGAAAATGGCCACCGCGATCTCCATCTGCGCACGCGCGGCATCCCGCGGCCATTTTCCTGAAGCCCCGGGCAGCAGAGCGCTCCTTCTGCACACGCACGGCCACAAAAAGATGGCCGCCCCCACCGATCACCAGGGGAATAGCGCAGATCGCGCTCTTTTTCCACACCTATGAAGTGGATTCAGGCCTTGGGCATGCGCAAACCACTACGCCACCAACGGAAAACTAAGCAAGATCTGGGGGAAGTAACAGCGATGTCACCACGCCCATTTGACCAGACCAGCCTGATTGACAGGCGAAAACGGCGACTTTGGTAACGTATTTTGGCAGCATAGGTGGGGAATCGGGGTCCACAAAATACACTATTGTAATGCACAGTTCAGGCCCTATTTAATGGTATTTTTATCTCATACGGAAAAAACGGGGTGACAGGTTCCCTTTAATTTTTATAATTCCTGTGAAACACCTGAAGGGTTCAGAAATTTCTTGAATGTGGTTTTGAGCACCTTGAGGGGTGCAGTTTTTAGAATGGTGTCATGGATTAACTCAGTTAATTCACCGAGTAGCCGTGAAAGCAAAGCACTGTGCTCTGTTAGACTTCACAGAGGCACAGGCTAACTGCCCAAACAGAGAGCAGTCAGTGGTCACGCATGCACACAAAACTCCTCGCCGGAGGTGCCAGCATTCTAGGGGCTTATTATAGCCAAGTCCCTGAATACATACAAACACAAACTCCTCGCCAGAGGTGCCAGTATTCTAGGGGCTTTTTTCAGCCGGGTCCCTGAACACACTCTCACGTGACCACACTGGCACAAAGCACATAACAAAGAACAATACTAGCGCATGGCCGTGCGGCCATGTGAGCTTTGAATAGTTGCAGCACGAACAGGGCCTTCCTAGAAGGACCAATGAGAGGCTGCCACAGAGCGTGAGCACCTGCAGGACCTTCCTGAAGGACCAATGGCCTTAGCTGCAGTATCTGATCATGTGACCCTCGATCTCCATTGAGAGATCTTACTCTGGGCATGCTCAGAACGAGAAAAGCAGGACTTAGTCCCAGAAGCTTCTGCTCACCGCTGCCCAGCAATGACTACAATGGCAGAAGCAGGAAAGGCAGCAGTAACTCTTTGTACAGAGTCAGACTGAGCGAGACGCTGGGACAGACGTCTCCACTGAGCAGGCTTCACTGCGGCAGGAGAAGAATGTGAGACCGCAGCGGAGATGGCCCAAGATTCCCCCTGTGCAGAGGCGGGAACTCGACCCCTAACACCCTCTCCCTATGCTCAGTTCGGCAGAAGTAACATGGCGGTCGGCGTGCATGCCCCTTTATAGCCCCTGTGACGCCGCAGAATGCAAGCCAATCACTGCCATGCCCTTCTCTAAGATGGTGGGGACCAAGACCTATGTCATCACGCTGCCCACACTCTGCGTGCTCCTTCATTGGCTGAGAAATGGAGCTTAAAGCGTCAAACAAAACGCGACTTTGGCGCGCAGATCGGTGTCCTCATGGCCGATCCCACAGTGGTATCGGGTTTCACGACACCCGACTTTGCCAAAAGTCGGCGATTTATGAAATTGTCCGATCCGATTCGCTCAACCCTAGTCAGGACATCTTGCCACCAGATGTTCCCAGTGGTTGAGAAAACATCAGCGTCTAGTGTTAGTAGGTGGAGGTGCACTAGGCACGGTGACGTTTGCCTCCAAATTGTCCTTTAAGGGGACAATCACTATAGGCACATTCTCCCACTCGGTAGAGCTCTGCGTGGATTCTGGGGCAGAGGGCAATTTTATGTCTTCTGCCTTCGCCCAACGTCACACAATTCCACTGGGGATGCTTGCTCAACCAGTAACCGTACGAGTGGTGAATGGGTCGACACTGACCTCACAGATTTCACACCAGACCATCCCTTTTACTTTGTCCATGTCACCATCTCATCAGGAGATTATATCTCTATTTGTCATTCCTGAGGGAATTGATGAGGTACTGTTATGGATGCCTTGGCTACAGTACCACTCTCCTCATATTGAGTGGTCCACAGGCAGGATTCTGGGATGGGGTGAATCTTGAGGGGGTAGATGTCAGAGGGAATGCTTTCAGGTTGCTACTACTGAGGTACCCACAGATCTATCCTCTCTCCCCAAGCTATATTGGCCCTATGCAGGCGTGTTCTCAAAAAAGGCTGCAGAGACCCTTCTGCCTCACCGCCCCTATGACTGTCCTATTGACCTCTTGCCTGGTGCTGAGCCTCCCCGGGATCGAGTCTACCCGTTATCTCTCCCGGAGACGGAGGCAATGTTACAGTACATCCAGGAAAATCTGGCAAGATGATTCATTAGGAAGTCAGTGTCACCTGCAGGGGCTGGGTTCTTCTTCGTACAGAAGAAGAGTGGAGAACTACGTCCATGCATTGACTACAGGGGTCTTAGCGCCATCACCATTAAGAATAAATACCCACTACACCTGATATCTGAGCTCTTTGATAGGCTACAGGAAGCATGGGTATTTACTAAATTAGATCTGCGGGTTGCTTACAACCTGATTCGCATCCGTGAGGGGGATGAATGGAAGACGGCTTTTAATACCAGGTATGGGCACTATGAATATCTGGTAATGCCCCAGCCGTATTTCAAGATTTTGTGAATGACATCTTCCGGGATATGCTCACCACCTCTGTTGTAGTCTATCTGGATGATATTCTCATCTACTCTCCAGATATTGACTCCCACCGGAGAGATGTTTGCAAAGTCTTCGACATCTTACGGTCAAATTCCTTCTATGTCAAGTTGGAGAAGTGTGTGTTTGAGCAGGAGTCCTTGCCTTTCCTGGGCTATATCATCTCTGCCCAGGGATTGGCTATGGATCCTGCCAAGCTACAGGCGGTGATGGACTGGCAGGAACCCCATTCTCTTAAAGAGGTGCAGCGCTTTATGGGGTTCATTAATTACTATCGCCAGTTCATTCCCCACTTCTCAACCTTGGTAGCTCCCTTAGTTGCCCTCACCAAGAAGGGAGCAAATCCCAAATTGTGCTCTGAGGAGGTCTCCAAGGCCTTTCACTCCATTAAGTCACACTTCGCTAGCGCTCCCCTCCTACATCGCCCCGATGTAGATAAGCCATTTATAATGGAGGTGGATGCCTCATCCGTTGGTGCTGGAGCAGTCTTTTTCCAAAAGGATGCTCAAGGTCGGAAGCATTCTTGCTTCTTCTTTTCTAAGACCTTCTCACTAGCGGAGAGGAATTATTCCATCGGGGACAGGGAGTTGCTAGCCATGAAGTTGACCTTCTCAGAGTGGAGACATCTCTTGGAGGGGGCTCATTTTCTCTTCCAAGTCTTCACAGACCACAAGAATTTGGTGTACTTGCAGACAGCCCAGCGGTTAAATTCTCGCCAGGCCAGATGGTCCTTGTTCTTCTCCTGGTTTCATTTCATCCTACATTTTCTTTCCGTGGAGAAGAACATTTGTGCCGATGCTCTCTCTCGCTCCGTTGTATCATCTGAGGAGGAGGAAGAGGAGCCTCGGCTTATTGTCCCCACTGAGAGCCTGAGAACTGTGGCCCCGGTTTCGCTAGAGTCTGTGCCTCCGGGCAAGACTTTTGTACCATCCAGCCTGTGTCCAGAGGTTCTCTCTTGGGCTCATTCATCTAGAGTGGGTGGACATTTTGGGTCCAAATTACATCTGAGCTACTGGCGAGGACTTACTGGTTGCCGCATATGGCTCGTGACATCGCAGACTATGTTCGTGCGTGCATCTCTTGTGCCAAGAAAAAGTCTCCTAGGCAACAGCCAGCTGGGTTGCTTTACCCCCTGCCGGTGGCAGACAGGCCCTGGGAGATGGTCGGGATGGATTTTGTGGTGGGCTTACCCAAGTCTCGTTGCTGCACCATTATCTGGGTGATCACCGACCATTTTTACAAAATGGCGCACTTGGTGCCTCTTCTACGGCTACCTTCTGCACGGGCTCTGGCAGCGTTGTTCATCAAGCATATCTTTTGCCTACATGGTATGCTGGACAAAATTGTCAGTGACCGGGGTCCCCAGTTTGTGTCTCGATTCTGGAGAGAGCTTTGTCATCTACTCAGTATTGAGTTGAATCACTCCGCGGCATATCATCCTGAGATGATTGGGCTGGTTTAGAGGCCCAACCAGACCCTGGTCAAATATTTATGACATTTTGTTTCTGCCAGGCAGGATGACTGGGCATCCTAGCTACCGTGGGCGGAGTTTGCGCTTAACAACGCCGTAGCCGACTCCACCAGTCAGACTCCATTCCTCCACGTGTCCCTGTGCCCATGCCCGTGTCTACCGCCGAATCCAGGGTGGCAGACTGGGCTGTGGAGGCACGGACATTTTGGACCTCACTCAGGATGCCATTCGGGCCTCCAAGGAAAGAATGAGGACCTCCGCCGATGCACATCAGCACCCCGCTCCGACCTATGCTCCTCGCGACTTGGTGTGGCTCTCCGCCCGTAACATCAGGCTGCGAGTTTAGTCCACTAAGTTTGCACCTCGCTACTTGGGTCCCTTCAAGGTCCTCAAACAGGTTAACCCTGCGGTCTACCGTCTGGCCCTTCTTCCACGCCGAGGTATTGCCGACACCTTTCATGTGTCCCTCTTGAAGCCCGTTTACATGTCCCGGTTTTCCGAGTCATCTGCCGGGACAGTGGGTTCATCTACGGACGATTACGAGGTGAACACTATTTTGGGGTGCAAGGTGGTGCGTGGCAAAAAATTCTATTTGGTGGATTGGAAGGGTTATGGCTAGTGTTGAGCATTCCGATAAAGCAAGTATCGGGTATCGGCCGATACTTGCGGTATCGGAATTCCGATACCGAGATCAAATACTTTTGTGGTATCGGGAATCGGAATCGGAAGTCTCCAGTGTATGGTGTTATGATCCTAGTGGTAGAGGATCTCAGGAGTTCCAGCTAAGTCCGCAAACACAAAAACCAGCTCATAGGGAAGTGGTAACTTGGCTGACCGCATACCTGATCCTGGCACAACAACTAGAAGCAGCCGGGGAACGTACCTACGTTGATTCTAGACGTCTCGCACCAGCCGGAGAACTAACTAATCCTTTCAGAGAAAATAAGACCTCACTTGCCTCCAGAGAAAAGACCCCAAAGTTATAATACAAGCCCCCAACAAATAATAATAACGGTGAGGTAAGAAGAAAAGACAAACGTAAGCATGAACTAGATTTAGCAAAGAAAGGCCCACTAATTAATAGCAGAAAATAGGAAGAGGACTTATGCGGTCAGCAAAAACCCTATAAAAATATCCACGCTGAATATCCAAGAACCCCCGCACCGACTAACGGTGTGGGGGGAGAATATCAGCCCCCTAGAGCTTCCAGCAAAAACAGAAATCACATTTTGAACAAGCTGGAACAAAATAGGAGCAAATGCAAAAGGACAAAAATAAGAAAGCAGAACTTAGCTTATCTTGCAAAACTCAGGGACCAGGAGTCAGGAGGAAAACAGACATAGACTGATTACATCGATTCCAGGCACTAGACTGAGTTTCCAGGAAGTCTAAATAGGAACACCCAAGGCCTAACGAACCAGGTGGGTACCAACCTGGAGAAAGATAATCCAAGTGCCATACCGCTAGTGACCACAAGAGGGAGCCAACAAATATAGTTCACAACAGTACCCCCCCTTTAAGGAGGGGTCACCGAACCCTCACCAAGACCACCAGGGCGATCAGGATGAGTAGCGTGAAAGGCACGAACCAAATCAGCCGCATGAACATCAGAGGCGGCCACCCAGGAATTATCCTCCTGACCATAGCCCTTCCATTTGACCAGATACTGAAGCCTCCATCTAGAGAGACGAGAATCCAAGATCTTCTCCACCACATACTCCAACTCGCCCTCAACCAACACCGGAGCAGGAGGCTCAACAGCAGGAACCATAGGCACAACGTACCGCCGCAACAAAGACCTATGGAACACATTGTGAATGGCAAACGACACAGGAAGATCCAAACGAAAAGACACCGGATTAAGGACTTCCAAAATTTTATAAGGACCAATAAAGCGAGGCTTAAACTTAGGAGAGGAAACCTTCAGAGGGACAAACCGAGAAGACAACTGTTGTGAAATTGGATTTTGGGCTCCCCCGGTGGCCACTGGTGGAATTGAACTGGTGTGCATCATCCTCTCTGTTCACCTGTTTCCATCAGGATGTGGGAGTCGCTATTTAGCCTTGCTCCTCTGTCACTTCCATGCCGGTCAACATTGTAATCAGAAGCCTTTCTGTGCATGTTCCTGCTGCTAGACAACTCCCAGCTAAGTTGGACTTTAGTCCTTGTTTGTTTTTGCATTTTGTTCCAGTTCACAGCTGTAGTTTCGTTTCTGTGTCTGGAAAGCTCTTGTGATCTTAAATTGCCACTCTGATGTTATGAGTTAATACTAGAGTCTTAAAGTAATTTCAGGATGGTGTTTTGATAGGGTTTTCAGCTGACCATGAAAGTGCCCTTTCTGTCTTCCTGCTATCTAGTAAGCGGACCTCAATTTTGCTAAACCTATTTTCATACTACGTTTGTCATTTCATCTAAAATCACCGCCAATATTTGTGGGGGCCTCTGTCTGCCTTTCGGGGAAATTTCTCTAGAGGTGAGCCAGGACTATATTTTCCTCTGCCAGGATTAGTTAGTCCTCCGGCCGGCGCTGGGCGTCTAGGGATAAAACGCAGGCTACGCTACCCGGCTACTGTTAGTTGTGCGGCAGGTTTAGTTCATGGTCAGTTTAGTTTCCATCCTTCCAAGAGCTAGTTCTTATGTTTGCTGGGCTATGTTCTCTTGCCATTGAGAACCATAACAGTTTGACCGGCCAGAAAGGGTTAAATTAATTGACAGAGAAAGGAGAGAAAAGAGAAGTCTGCTGAAGATTTTTTTTTTTTTTCCTTCAGTTCTGAGTGTGCTTGTAATTGAATCTCTTGCAAGTCTGCCTATATTGCAGCCTTTCTCTCTCTCTCTCCTTCTAATCCTGGAATGGCTCTGTGTTCACCTGTTTAAAATGGATATTCAGAGTTTAGCTGCAGGTTTGAATAATCTCACCACGAAAGTTCAAAATTTACAAGATTTTGTTGTTCATGTTCCTATATCTGAACCTAGAATTCCTTTGCCTGAATTTTTCTCGGGGAATAGATCTTGCTTTCAAAATTTCAAAAATAATTGCAAGTTGTTTTTGTCCCTGAAATCTCGCTCTACTGGAGATCCTGCTCAGCAGGTCAGGATTGTGATTTCCTTGCTCCGGGGCGACCCTCAGGATTGGGCTTTTGCATTGGCTCCAGGGGATCCTGCGTTGCTCAATGTGGATGCGTTTTTTCTGGCCTTGGGGTTGCTTTATGAGGAACCTCAGTTAGAACTTCAGGCGGAAAAGGCCTTGATGTCCCTATCTCAGGGGCAAGACGAAGCTGAAATATACTGCCAGAAATTCCGTAAATGGGCTGTGCTTACTCAGTGGAATGAGTGCGCCCTGGCGGCGAATTTCAGAGAGGGTCTCTCTGATGCCATTAAGGATGTTATGGTGGGGTTCCCTGTGCCTGCGGGTCTGAATGAGTCCATGACAATGGCTATCCAGATCGATAGGCGTCTGCGGGAGCGCAAACCTGTGCAACATTTGGCGGTGTCTACTGAGAAGACGCCAGAGAATATGCAATGTGATAGAATTCTGTCCAGAAGTGAACGGCAGAATTTTAGACGAAAAAATGGGTTGTGCTTGTATTGCGGTGATTCAACTCATGTTATATCAGCATGCTCTAAGCGTACTAAGAAGCTTGATAAGTCTGTTTCAATTGGCACTTTACAGTCTAAGTTTATTCTATCTGTGACCCTGATTTGTTCTTTATCATCTATTACCGCGGATGCCTATGTCGACTCTGGCGCCGCTTTGAGTCTTATGGATTGGTCCTTTGCCAAACGCTGTGGGTATGATTTGGAGCCTCTTGAAACTCCTATACCCCTGAAGGGGATTGACTCCACCCCATTGGCTAGCAATAAACCACAATACTGGACACAAGTAACTATGCGGATTAATCCGGATCACCAGGAGATTATTCGCTTTCTTGTGCTGTATAACCTACATGATGTGTTGGTGCTTGGATTGCCATGGCTGCAATCTCATAACCCAGTCCTTGACTGGAAAGCTATGTCTGTGTTAAGCTGGGGATGTAAGGGGATGCATGGGGACGTACCTGTGGTTTCCATTTCATCATCTATTCCCTCTGAGATTCCTGAATTCTTGACTGAATATCGTGACGTTTTTGAAGAACCTAAGCTTGGTTCATTACCTCCGCACCGGGAGTGCGATTGTGCCATAGATTTGATTCCGGGTAGTAAATACCCTAAGGGTCGTTTACTTAATCTGTCTGTGCCTGAACATGCTGCTATGCGAGAATATATAAAGGAGTCCTTGGAAAAGGGACATATTCGTCCTTCGTCATCTCCCTTAGGAGCCGTTTTTTTCTTTGTGGCTAAGAAAGATGGCTCTTTGAGGCCGTTCATTGATTATCGGCTTTTGAATAAAATCACGGTTAAATATCAATATCCGTTGCCACTGCTGACTGATTTGTTTGCTCGCATAAAGGGGGCCAAGTGGTTCTCTAAGATAGATCTTCGTGGGGCGTATAATTTGGTGCGAATTAAGCAGGGGGATGAGTGGAAAACCGCATTTAATACGCCCGAGGGCCACTTTGAGTATTTGGTGATGCCTTTTGGTCTTTCAAATGCCCCTTCAGTCTTTCAGTCCTTTATGCATGACATTTTCCGTGATTATTTGGATAAATTTATGATTGTGTATCTGGATGATATTTTGATTTTTTCGGATGACTGGGACTCTCATGTCCAGCAGGTCAGGAGGGTTTTTCAGGTTTTGCGGTCTAATTCCTTGTGTGTGAAGGGTTCTAAGTGCGTTTTTGGGGTTCAAAAGATTTCCTTTTTGGGATATATTTTTTCCCCCTCTTCCATCGAGATGGATCCTGTCAAGGTTCAGGCTATTTGTGATTGGACGCAACCCTCTTCTCTTAAGAGTCTTCAGAAATTTTTGGGCTTTGCTAACTTTTATCATCGATTTATTGCTGGTTTCTCTGATGTTGTTAAACCATTGACTGATTTGACTAAGAAGGGTGCTGATGTTGCTGATTGGTCCCCTGCTGCTGTGGAGGTCTTTCGGGAGCTTAAGCGCCGCTTTTCTTCCGCCCCTGTGTTGCGTCAGCCTGATGTTGCTCTTCCTTTTCAGGTTGAGGTCGACGCTTCTGAAATCGGAGCTGGGGCGGTTTTGTCGCAGAGAAGTTCCGATTGCTCCGTGATGAGACCTTGTGCTTTTTTCTCGCGTAAATTTTCGCCCGCCGAGCGGAATTATGATGTTGGGAATCGGGAGCTTTTGGCCATGAAGTGGGCTTTTGAGGAGTGGCGTCATTGGCTTGAGGGGGCTAGACATCAGGTGGTGGTATTGACTGACCACAAAAATCTAATTTATCTTGAGTCCGCCAGATGCCTGAATCCTAGACAGGCGCGCTGGTCGTTGTTTTTCTCTCGGTTTAATTTTGTGGTGTCCTACCTGCCGGGTTCTAAGAATGTTAAGGCGGATGCCCTTTCTAGGAGTTTTGAGCCTGACTCCCCTGGTAATTCTGAACCTACAGGTATCCTTAAGGATGGAGTGATATTGTCTGCCGTTTCTCCAGACCTGCGGCGGGCCTTGCAGGAGTTTCAGGCGGATAGACCTGATCGTTGCCCACCTGGTAGACTGTTTGTTCCTGATGATTGGACCAGTAAAGTCATTTCTGAGGTTCATTCTTCTGCGTTGGCAGGTCATCCTGGAATCTTTGGTACCAGGGATTTGGTGGCAAGGTCCTTCTGGTGGCCTTCCCTGTCTCGAGATGTGCGAGGCTTCGTGCAGTCTTGTGACGTTTGTGCTCGGGCCAAGCCTTGTTGTTCTCGGGCTAGTGGATTGTTGTTGCCCTTGCCTATCCCGAAGAGGCCCTGGACGCACATCTCGATGGATTTTATTTCGGATCTTCCTGTTTCTCAGAAGATGTCTGTCATCTGGGTGGTGTGTGATCGTTTCTCTAAAATGGTCCATTTGGTTCCCCTGCCTAAGTTGCCTTCTTCTTCCGAGTTGGTTCCTCTGTTTTTTCAAAATGTGGTCCGTTTGCATGGTATTCCTGAGAATATCGTTTCTGACAGAGGAACCCAATTCGTGTCTAGATTTTGGCGAGCATTCTGTGCTAGGATGGGCATAGATTTGTCTTTCTCGTCTGCTTTCCATCCTCAGACTAATGGCCAGACCGAGCGGACGAATCAGACCTTGGAGACATATTTGAGGTGTTTTGTGTCTGCAGATCAGGATGATTGGGTTGCTTTTTTGCCTTTAGCGGAGTTTGCCCTCAATAATCGGGCCAGCTCTGCCACCTTGGTGTCTCCCTTTTTCTGTAATTCGGGGTTTCATCCTCGATTTTCTTCTGGTCAGGTGGAATCTTCGGATTGTCCTGGAGTGGATGCTGTGGTGGAGAGGTTGCATCAGATTTGGGGGCAGGTAGTGGACAATTTGAAGTTGTCCCAGGAGAAGACTCAGCTTTTTGCCAACCGCCGGCGTCGGGTTGGTCCTCGGCTTTGTGTTGGGGACTTGGTGTGGTTGTCTTCTCGTTTTGTCCCTATGAGGGTTTCTTCTCCCAAGTTTAAGCCTCGGTTCATCGGCCCGTACAAGATATTGGAGATTCTTAACCCTGTGTCCTTCCGTTTGGACCTCCCTGCATCTTTTTCTATTCATAATGTTTTTCATCGGTCATTATTGCGCAGGTATGAGGTACCGGTTGTGCCTTCCGTTGAGCCTCCTGCTCCGGTGTTGGTTGAGGGCGAGTTGGAGTACGTTGTGGAAAAAATCTTGGACTCCCGTGTTTCCAGATGGAAACTCCAGTATCTGGTCAAATGGAGGGGATACGGTCAGGAGGATAATTCTTGGGTGACTGCCTCTGATGTTCATGCCTCCGATTTGGTCCGTGCCTTTCATAGGGCTCATCCTGATCGCCCTGGTGGTTCTGGTGAGGGTTCGGTGCCCCCTCCTTGAGGGGGGGTACTGTTGTGAAATTGGATTTTGGGCTCCCCCGGTGGCCACTGGTGGAATTGAACTGGTGTGCATCATCCTCTCTGTTCACCTGTTTCCATCAGGATGTGGGAGTCGCTATTTAGCCTTGCTCCTCTGTCACTTCCATGCCGGTCAACATTGTAATCAGAAGCCTTTCTGTGCATGTTCCTGCTGCTAGACAACTCCCAGCTAAGTTGGACTTTAGTCCTTGTTTGTTTTTGCATTTTGTTCCAGTTCACAGCTGTAGTTTCGTTTCTGTGTCTGGAAAGCTCTTGTGATCTTAAATTGCCACTCTGATGTTATGAGTTAATACTAGAGTCTTAAAGTAATTTCAGGATGGTGTTTTGATAGGGTTTTCAGCTGACCATGAAAGTGCCCTTTCTGTCTTCCTGCTATCTAGTAAGCGGACCTCAATTTTGCTAAACCTATTTTCATACTACGTTTGTCATTTCATCTAAAATCACCGCCAATATTTGTGGGGGCCTCTGTCTGCCTTTCGGGGAAATTTCTCTAGAGGTGAGCCAGGACTATATTTTCCTCTGCCAGGATTAGTTAGTCCTCCGGCCGGCGCTGGGCGTCTAGGGATAAAACGCAGGCTACGCTACCCGGCTACTGTTAGTTGTGCGGCAGGTTTAGTTCATGGTCAGTTTAGTTTCCATCCTTCCAAGAGCTAGTTCTTATGTTTGCTGGGCTATGTTCTCTTGCCATTGAGAACCATAACAGACAACCAAACCAAATCCCCAACACGAAGTCGGGGACCCACACCGCGGCGGCGTTTGGCAAAAAGCTGAGCCTTCTCCTGTGACAACTTTAAGTTGTCCACCACATGATTCCAAATCCGCTGCAACCTATCCACCACGGAATCCACCCCAGGACAGTCAGAAGGTTCAACATGACCCGAGGAAAAACGCGGATGAAAACCAGAGTTGCAGAAAAATGGCGAAACCAAAGTAGCGGAACTAGCCCGATTATTGAGGGCAAACTCAGCCAATGGCAAGAAGGTCACCCAATCATCCTGATCCGCAGAAACAAAACATCTCAAATAAGCCTCCAGCGTCTGATTAGCTCGCTCCGTTTGGCCATTAGTCTGAGGATGAAAGGCAGATGAAAAAGACAAATCAATGCCCATCTTAGCACAAAAAGATCGCCAGAATCTGGACACAAACTGGGATCCTCTGTCAGACACGATATTCTCAGGAATGCCGTGCAAACGAACCACATTCTGAAAGAACAAAGGAACCAGATCGGAAGAGGAAGGCAACTTAGGCAAGGGCACCAAATGGACCATCTTGGAAAAACGATCACACACCACCCAGATGACAGACATTCCTTGAGACACCGGAAGATCTGAAATGAAATCCATGGAAATGTGCGTCCAAGGCCTCTTCGGGACGGGCAAGGGCAAAAGCAACCCGCTGGCACGAGAACAGCAAGGCTTAGCCCGAGCACAAATCCCACAGGACTGCACAAAAGAACCGAGGAATGAACCTCAGAGATAACTCTGCTGGTCCATTTATCAGGAACAAGCAATCTATCAGGTGGGCAAGGGTCAGGTCTACCAGCCTGAAATCTCTGCAACACACGTCGCAAATCAGGAGAAATGGCCGACAAGATTACTCCCTCTTTAAGAATACCAGCTGGCTCTGAGACGCCAGGAGAATCAGGCACAAAGCTCCTAGAAAGAGCATCAGCCTTCACATTCTTTGAACTAGGCAGGTACGAGACCACAAAGTCAAAACGGGAGAAAAACAACGACCAACGAGCCTGTCTAGGATTCAGGCGCTTAGCAGACTCGAGATACATCAGATTTTTGTGATCAGTCAAGACCACCACACGATTAGTGTTGAGCATTCCGATACCGCAAGTATCGGGTATCGGCCGATACTTGCGGTATCGGAATTCCGATACCGGGATTCCGATACTTGCCGCGTATCGGATACCGGAATCGGAAGTTCCCAGATTCAAAATGCAGAAATTCAGCCAATGAGAATGATTTCAAGTGTGGGCACATCCTGTTCAGCATGGAGGGCATGAAACTACTGGCATGGCTGTGATTGGCTGCTGAAATGATGTCATGATGCAGTTTAAAAGTCGCTGGCGCCATTTTGCGATCACTCTGCTGTGAATTCAGTTAGTGACAGGACGCTGTTTGCTGACTGAGGGCCAGTTTAGAGATAGCGATTTGCTTCTTTGTGCTTTCCAAAGGCTAATTTAGCAACCGCTGTGTTCACCTACTATTCACCTTGCTTTTGCCTTGTAGCGCTGTTTTCACAGCGATCTGCAAGGTCTGTGTGTGTGTGTGTGTGAGTGCAGCCCACTCTCTAGTCTGAGTGCAGCCACATAGGCCATCCATAGCTGGTTGTATTCAGTTCAGGGAGGGTGGTTCATTGCCTCATACTGTTCTTTTTTTTTTTTTTTCCAAGTAGTGTAGTCTGCTGCTAATTTATTCCAAAAAATCCTATTAGTGTCTTTCCACCCGTCTCCAGCTAATTTGTGGAAAAACACTACATAGGATAACGTAGAGGAGGGTTTTTGGGCCTTGCAGCACCGTTTACGGCTGTCTGCACGGTCTCCGTGTGAGTGCAGCTCGCCCTGTAGTCTGTGAGCAGCCATAGCCTGGTTGTCTCCAGCTCAGGGTTGTTCACTGCGTCATACCGCCAAATCAATTTTCATTTTGTTTTAAGTAGTGCAGGCTGCTGCACATTTTTTCAAAAAATTCCTATTAGTGTCTTTCCACCCGTCTCCAGCTAACTTGTGGAAAAACACTACATAGGATAATGTAGAGGAGGGTTTTTGGGCCTTGCAGCGCCGTTTACGGCTGTCTGCACGGTCTCCGTGTGACTGCAGCTCTATCCGTTGTCAGTTCAGCCCCCAAAAAATAAATAAATAATAAAGTTCACCAAACACACCAGTTACACCACTTTACATTTGTGTAGGCCACATTAGCTCATATTAAAGTCTAGTCCACACTTTAGAAAATTAGTGTTTCTTATACCTGTTAGGAGGAGTTGTTCAGGAATAAGCACACAAAGCCGTTAGTACTTTTCTGCTTATCTTTATCAGTCAACCAAGATGAAGAAGGCAGTGAGTAAGGCACGTGGGCGTGGGCGCGGAGCAGGGAGGGGACGTGGGGATTCTGTGCCTGCTGCGGGCACCGGTGACTCATCAGCACCCACTTCGCAGGCCGCATCAGCTGATGATGACACTCAGGTGCCACTTACTGGTGCATGCTCTGCTGCTGAGACTACCCAGGAGGAGCAGTTGGGGGCAGAGGGTAGTGTAGATGATGAGGTCCTTGACCCATCTTGGCGTGAGGGACAGGAAGGTGGTGGGAGCAGCTCTGAGGAAGAGATTCCCCGTACGGCCCAAAGAGGGAGAGGGAGGGGGAAGACTGCGGATCCTGCAGCCTCCGCTTTGGCACCCGTTAGGAGCATGTCTCTTCCAAAAGCCAAAAAGGGCGCTCCCAAGACTTGCAGTGCCTGGTCCTTTTTTGACACAGTTGCAGATGACATTTGCTATGTCAGATGCAAGGTGTGTCATCAAAAAGTCAAAAGAGGTCGAAATGTCAGCAACCTCAATACCTCCAACATGTGGAAACATGTGCGCAACAGGCACCCGGCGGAGTTAGAAAAACACACTGAAGAGCTAGGCCAACCAACAGCGGCAGCTACCACCTCTTCAGCTCGTGTTGCCTCTTCCTCCAGCTCACACACAGCTGGTTCGGCTTCCTCCCAGGATCGCCGTGGAAGAACCTCTGGCCCTGTTGTCCCTGTTGGTCCGCTGTAATTCCACCCGCAGCACCACTTTCCCAGTCATCCACACACTCCCAGCCCAGTCTACAGCCATCGGTAGTACAGGCATGGGAGAAAAGGCGGCCTTTCTCGTCAAACCACCCACGAGCACAGGCTCTGACTGCAGGCATTCCCAAACTTCTGTCACTTGAAATGCTGTCATTCAGGCTGGTGGAGACTGACAGCTTCCGTGACTTGATGTCATTGGCAGTCCCACAGTACAATGTGCCCAGCCGCTTTTACTTCAGCAGGCAAGCCGTCCCTGCCCTGCACAAGCATGTGGAGGGACACATAAAACACGCGCTACTGAACGCCGTCAGTAGCAAGGTCCACCTCACCACCGATGCGTGGACCAGTCAACATGGACAGGGGCGATACCTTTCCCTCACTGCCCATTGGGTTAATGTCGTTGAGCCGGGTACAGACCGTGCGAGTGGCGCAGGACGTGTCCTGCCCACTCCAAGGATTGCAGGAATCCATTCTGTACGCATTGACTCCTCCTCTTACACCAGTTCCTCAGAATCATCGCTGCAGGAGCCGTCACAGTCCACCTCCACATGGACCCGTGATGAACGTGTACCTGTTACGACCGACATGAGCACAGCCGTGGCCAAACATCAACAGGCCGTCTTGAAATTAATTTTTTTGGGGAATCGTAGCCACACAGCGCAGGAGCTCTGGAATGCCATCAAGCAGGAGAGCGATGTGTGGTTTGTGCCAGCGAATCGCCAGCCAGGCATGGTAGTGTGTGATAATGGCCGAAATCTGGTGGCAGCTCTGGGCCTCGGCAACCTCACTCACATCCCATGTCTGGCACATGTGCTCAATTTGGTCGTGCAGAGCTTTTTGAGGGACTATCCGGATCTTGATGCACTGCTGCACAAGGTCCGCCTAGAGTGTGCTCACTTGCGGCGTTCCAGCACGGCAAAAGCGCGCATTGCGGCTCTGCAGCGCCGACACCGCCTGCCGGAACATCGCATCATATGTGACCTACCTACCAGGTGGAATTCCACGTTACATATGTTGGAGCGGTTGTGTGAGCAGCAGCAAGCTGTAATGGAGTACCAGCTGCTTCAGGCGCAAAGAAGTCGCAGTCAGCGCCGTACAGACTTCACAACCACAGAGTGGGCCACTATGAATGACGTCTGCCAGGTTTTGCGTCCCTTTGATTATTCCACGCGGATGGCGAGTGCAGATGATGCACTAGTCAGCATGACTGTCCCCCTTATCTGCCTGCTTGAAAAATCACTGCAAGCGCTAAGGGATGATGTTGTGGAAGAGGTGGAGGATGAGGATTCACCATTTCCATCATCTTCTGGACAGTCAGCGCCACGTGGTTCCTCACAAACGCGTAGGCAGGGGACAGTTTGTGAGGAGGATGAGGAGGAGTCAATGGAGGAGGAAGACATCCGTCCAGAGGAGGGAGTTACACAATTGTCCAGTACTCAGTGTGTACAGCGAGGGTGGGGTGATGACGAGCGGGCAGAGATCACGCCTCCAGCAGGGGACAGCATTTCTTGGGCAGTTGGCAGTCTGCAGCACATGGTGGATTACATGCTGCAGTGCCTGAGAAACGACCGCCGCATCGCCCACATTCTCAACATGTCTGATTATTGGGTGTTCACCCTCCTCGATCCTCGCTACCGGGACAACGTAGAAAGCCTCATCACACCGTTGAACCGGGAGTGAAAAATGCGGGAGTACCAAGACACACTGGTCAATTCCATCATCTTCTCCATTCTAACTGAGAGAAGTGCTGCTAGTGCATTCCAAAGCAGCTCAGTGCGTCCAGGCAGTGGTGGAGGCTCTGCACAAAGAGGGAGCAGAAGCAGTGACTCTGCCCAAGGCAAGACCAGTATGGCCCAACTGTGGCACAGTTGTCTGTGCCCGCCACAAAAGTCTACACCATCACAGACGGCTCCAGTCAGCAGGAGGCAAAGGTTCCGTCAGATGGTGACAGACTACATGTCTTGCCCTCTTGCTGTACTCCCAGACGGCTCTTCCCCTTTCAAGTTTTGGGTCTCAAAGCTGGATACATGGCCAGAGCTAAGCCAGTATGCATTGGAGGTGCTGTCTTGCCCTGCGGCCAGTATATTATCGGAACGTGTCTTTAGTGCTGCAGGTGGTGTACTAACTGACCGTCGCATGCGACTATCCTCCGATAACGTTGACCGGCTTACTTTCCTGAAAATGAACAAGGCCTGGATCTCGCAGGAATTTGCCACTCCTCTTCCTGATTAAATAATTAGGTGACTGTCTAGAGTATCCAGGTCTCCTGTTGTGTTCATCTTTCTACCACCTGAACTTAAATTCCTGGGCTCCAACACCGCCAGTTGAGGCTCAGAAGTGTCGTCTGCACAGTCAAAACATACGACCCAGTGTTATTGGGTTTCAGTAACGTCAGCTGATCCCCAGCTGTGTAGCCGGCAATGTGTCCTGCGACCGCCACGCTGACACAACAACTGAAATGTAAGGGAATCTGTCCCCCCCCCCCCAAGGCGTTTGTTACTGAAAGAGCCACCTTGTGCAGCAGTAATGCTGCACAAGGAAAAGGTAGCTATTTTTGTTTAGCTCCTTGCACACGCAGAACTTAACACTTATAAAATGTGTCCACTGATACCGTAAAACCGTCCCGGAGGTGGGACTTTCCTTCGTAATATGACGCAGCACAGCCGTCATTCCTACCCCCTTGGCGCCGTGCCCCGGCTCCTCAGCGTTGTTTGATTCTGTCCCGGAGCCTGCGCTGTTATGTTATCCTGTGGCCAGGCACACTTAGCGCTGCCCGTCTTCTGACATCATTTGGTGTCAGGCTGGCTGCGCCTGTGCGGCCGCGCTGGACGAGATCCCGCCTCGTACTGTCTTCTGATTTAATCCCACTTGGGGCCTGAGATCCATGGACATGCGCAGTGCATATCTGAACCTCCACCTCTCACTCATCTCCCTATGGCTTCTTCAGACTGTTCGGTGTCAGCTGGTCCCTAATAGCATGCCATGGCCGTGACACCGCACAGTCTTAAGAAGCCGTAGGGAGGGGAGTGAGAGGCGAGGATATGCACTGCGCATGGCCATGGATCCCAGGCCCCCAGTGGGATTAAATCAGAAGACACTGCGAGGCGGGCTCTCGGCCAGCGCGGCCGCACAGGCGCAGCCAGCCTGACACCAAATGATGTCAGAAGATGGGCAGCGCTAAGTGTGCCTGGCCACGGGATAACATAACAGCGCAGGCTCCGGGACGGAATCAAACAACGCTGAGGAGCCGGGGCACGGCTCCGGGGGGGTAGGAATGACGGCTGTGCTGCGTCATATTACGAAGGAAAGTCCCACCTCCGGGACGGTTTCACGGTTTCAGGGGACACATTTTATAAGTGTTTAGTTCTGTGTTTGCAAGGAGCATGATGAAAAGAGCCACCTTTTCCTTTTGCATCTTTTGTGCTGCACAAGCTGGCTCTTTCAGCTACAAACGCCTTGGGGGGGGGGGTTAAAGGTTCCCTTTCGACTTTCTCAGGCTTCGGCCTACATTGTGTTCCTCTGCTTTTCCACCTGTCCCTGGGCTCCAACACCGCCAGTTGCCATCCAGAAGTGCTGTCCGCACAGTCCCAACAGTCCCTCCTCTGTTATTGGGGTTCAGTAACGTCAGCTGTTCCCCTGCTGTGTGTGTGGCAATCCCTCCTACCTCCTCCTACCTCCTCCTCCTCCACCTGTCCCTGGGCTCCAACACCGCCAGTTGCCGTCCAGAAGTGCTGTCCGCACAGTCCCAACAGTCGCTCCTCTGTTATTGGGGTTCAGTAACGTCAGCTGTTCCCCTGCTGTGTGTGTGGCAATCCCTCCTACCTCCTCCTACCTCCTCCTCCTCCACCTGTCCCTGGGCTCCAACACCGCCAGTTGCCGTCCAGAAGTGCTGTCCGCACAGTCCCAACAGTCGCTCCTCTGTTATTGGGGTTCAGTAACGTCAGCTGTTCCCCTGCTGTGTGTGTGGCAATCCCTCCTACCTCCTCCTACCTCCTCCTCCTCCACCTGTCCCTGGGCTCCAACACCGCCAGTTGCCGTCCAGAAGTGCTGTCCGCACAGTCCCAACAGTCCCTCCTCTGTTATTGGGGTTCAGTAACGTCAGCTGTTCCCCTGCTGTGTGTGTGGCAATCCCTCCTACCTCCTCCTACCTCCTCCTACCTCCTCCTCCTCCACCTGTCCTTGGGCTCCAACACCGCTAGTTGCCGTCCAGTAGTGCTGTATGCACAGTCAACAGTCCCTCCTCTGTTATTGGGGTTCAGTAACGTCAGCTGTTCCCCTGCTGTGTGTGTGGCAATCCCTCCTACCTCCTCCACCTCCTCCTCCTCCTGTCCCTGGGCTCCAACACCGCTAGTTGCCATCCAGTAGTGCTGTACGCACAGTCAACAGTCCCTCCTCTGTTATTGGGGTTCAGTAACGTCAGCTGTTCCCCTGCTGTGTGTGTGGCAATCCCTCCTACCTCCTCCACCTCCTCCTCCTCCTGTCCCTGGGCTCCAACACCGCTAGTTGCCGTCCAGTAGTGCTGTACGCACAGTCAACAGTCCCTCCTCTGTTATTGGGGTTCAGTAACGTCAGCTGTTCCCCTGCTGTGTGTGTGGCAATCCCTCCTACCTCCTCCACCACCTCCTACCTCCTCCTCCTCCACCTGTCCCTGGGCTCCAACACCGCTAGTTGCCGTCCAGTAGTGCAGTACGCACAGTCAACAGTCCCTCCTCTGTTATTGGGGTTCAGTAACGTCAGCTGTTCCCCTGCTGTGTGTGTGGCAATCCCTCCTACCTCCTCCTACCTCCTCCTCCTCCACCTGTCCCTGGGCTCCAACACCGCTAGTTGCTGTCCAGTAGTGCTGTACGCACAGTCAACAGTCCCTCCTCTGTTATTGGGGTTCAGTAATGTCAGCTGTTCCCCTGCTGTGTGTGTGGCAATCCCTCCTACCTCCTCCACCTCCTCCTCCTCCTGTCCCTGGGCTCCAACACCGCTAGTTGCCGTCCAGTAGTGCTGTACGCACAGTCAACAGTCCCTCCTCTGTTATTGGGGTTCAGTAACGTCAGCTGTTCCCCTGCTGTGTGTGTGGCAATCCCTCCTACCTCCTCCACCTCCTCCTCCTCCTGTCCCTGGGCTCCAACACCGCTAGTTGCCGTCCAGTAGTGCTGTACGCACAGTCAACAGTCCCTCCTCTGTTATTGGGGTTCAGTAACGTCAGCTGTTCCCCTGCTGTGTGTGTGGCAATCCCTCCTACCTCCTCCACCTCCTCCTCCTCCTGTCCCTGGGCTCCAACACCGCTAGTTGCCGTCCAGTAGTGCTGTACGCACAGTCAACAGTCCCTCCTCTGTTATTGGGGTTCAGTAACGTCAGCTGTTCCCCTGCTGTGTGTGTGGCAATCCCTCCTACCTCCTCCACCTCCTCCTCCACCTGTCCCTGGGCTCCAACACCGCTAGTTGCCGTCCAGTAGTGCTGTACGCACAGTCAACAGTCCCTCCTCTGTTATTGGGGTTCAGTAACGTCAGCTGTTCCCCTGCTGTGTGTGTGGCATTCCCTCCTACCTCCTCCACCTCCTCCTCCTCCTGTCCCTGGGCTCCAACACCGCTAGTTGCCGTCCAGTAGTGCTGTACGCACAGTCAACAGTCCCTCCTCTGTTATTGGGGTTCAGTAACGTCAGCTGTTCCCCTGCTGTGTGTGTGGCAATCCCTCCTACCTCCTCCACCACCTCCCCCTCCTGTCCCTGGGCTACAACACCGCTAGTTGCCGTCCAGAAGTGCTGTACGCACAGAGCCAAACACCTCGCCAATATGTTAGTGGGGTTCAGCACCGCCAGCTGTTCCCCTGCTGTGTATACGGCAACGTGTACTGCGACCGCCACGCAGGCACAGCAAGTTAAATTTAAGGGAACCTGTCCCCCCCCCAGGCGTTTGTTACTGAAGGAGCCACTTTGTGCAGCAGTAATGATGCAAAGGGAAAAAGTGCCTCTTTTCGTGGTGCTCCTTGCACATGCTGAACCTAACACTTATGAAATGTGTCCCCTCACAGCGTTAAACCGTCCGGTAGGTGGAACTTTCCTTTGTCGTGTGACGCAGCACAGCCATCAGTTTTACCCCCTTGGCGCCATGCGCTGCCTCCTTAGCGTTGTTTGAATCTGTCCCGGAGCCTGCGCTGTTAGGTTAGCCCTTGGCCATGCACACATTTTGCGCTGCCCGTCTTCTGACATCATTTGGTGTCAGGCTGGCTGCGCCTGTGCGGGTGCGCTGGCCGAGATCCTGCCTCGCAGTGTCGTCTAATGTAATCCCACCGCGGGCCTGGGATCCGTGGCCATGCGCAGTGCATATCCTCGCCTCTCACTCCCCTCCCTACGGCTTCTTCAGACTGTGCGGTGTCAGCTGATCCCTAATAGCATGCCACGGCCGTGACACCGCACAGTCTTAAGAAGCCGTAGGGAGGGGAGTGAGAGGCGAGGATATGCACTGCGCATGGCCACGGATGCCAGGCCCGCGGTGGGATTACATTAGACGACACTGCGAGGCGGGATCTCGGCCAGCGCACCCGCACAGGTGCAGCCAGCCTGACACCAAATGATGTCAGAAGACGGGCAGCGCAAAATGTGTGCATGGCCAAGGGCTAATCTAACAGCGCAGGCCCCGGGACAGATTCAAACAACGCTGAGGAGGCGGCGCACGGCGCCAAGGGGGTAAAAATGATGGCTGTGCTGCGTCACACGACAAAGGAAAGTTCCACCTACCGGACGGTTTAACGCTGTGAGGGGACACATTTCATAAGTGTTAGGTTCAGCATGTGCAAGGACCATAATTAAAAGAGCTAAGTTTACCTTTTCCAGCATTAGTGCTGTACACAATGGCTCTTTCAGCTACAAACGCCTGGGGGGGGGGGGTTAAAGGTTTCCTTTCAACTTGCTCCGGTGCAGGCTTCGGCCTACACTCCGCTCCCCCTGCTCCTCCTGCTGACCCTGGGCTCTAACACCGCCAGTTTTGGCCCAGATGTGCTGGCTGCACAGAGAAAAACACCAGCCAATGTGTCAGTGGGGTTCAGCACCGCCAGCTGTTCCCCTGCTGTGTAGCCGGCAACGTGTCCTGCGACCGCCACGCAGACACAAGAACTGAAATTGAAGGGAACCTGTCCCCCCTCCCCCAGGTGTTTCTATGTTTTACAGCCACCTTGTACAGCAGTAATGCTGCATGTGTGCAAGGTGGCTCAGAAACGTATTCTCCTTGCACTCGTGGAACTGAACACGTCTAAAATGTGTCCTCTGTGACCATTAAAACGTCCCTCAGGTGTGATTTTCCTTTGTATTGACACGCAACAAGCTCCTTGGTAATGCTGCCCGTCTTCTGGCATCATTGTTTGGCTGGGTGCGCCTCTGCGGCCGCCTTGCCCCACACAACGCCCCTCGGTGTCTTATTTATTTTGACTGCGAGGGTGTGATTGACGGGCATGAACGGTGCATTTCTTAGCCTGTCCCTCATCTCCTTCTGCCTTCTTCGGACTGTGCGGCTTCATGGCCGTGGCATGCGATAAGGGATCAGCTGACGCCACATAGTCTGAAGCAGGTGTAAGAACCCAAGCAAGAGGCGAACATATGTGCTGCGCCAGGCCATGAATCCCAGCCCCGCAGTGTTTTAACAATGTTAAGACACTGCGGGGCTGGGATTCATGGTCATCGCGAACCGCACCGGCCGACATTAAATGATGTCAGAAGATGGGCAGCGCTAACAGCGCTAGGCCAGGGGATAACACGACAGCGCAGACTCCTGTACAGCAAATAACAACGCTCAGGAGCCTGCACCCAGCACCAAGGTGGGATTCTTGACATCTGTGCTGCGTCTCATTACAAAGGGAACTCGCGCCTCCAACACAGTTTGACTGTATAAAGGGCTAAATGTTATACGTGTTTCATTCAGCGTGTGCAAGGAGCAAAATTAAAAGAGCAACCTTTGACTTGTGCAGCACTACTGCTGCATAAGCTGTGGCTCTTCTACTTTGTAACCCCTGAGGGGGGGTTAAAGGTTACCTTTGAAATTGGTTCAATTAGGCTTCGGCCTACACTCTGCTCCCCCTGCAGAGCCCGGGCTCCAACACCGCCAGTTGGGGCCCGGTACTGCTAGCTGCACAGAGAAAAACACCAGCCAATGTGTCAGTGGGGTTCAGCACCGCCAGCTGTTCCCCTGCTGTGCAGCCGGCAACGTGTCCTGCAACTGCCACGCAGGCACAACAGACCCAAAGCTGCCGCCAGTGCAGGCTTCGGCCTACACTCTGCTCCATCTCCTCCTCCTGCTGACCCCGGGCTCTAACACCGCCAGTTGGGGCCCGGTACTGCTAGCTGCACAGAGAAAAACACCAGCCAATGTGTCAGTGGGGTTCAGCACCGCCAGCTGTTCCCCTGCTGTGCAGCCGGCATCGTGTCCTGCAAAAGCCACGCAGACACAAGAACTGAAATTGAAGGGAACCTGTCCCCCCTCCCCCAGGCGTTTGTACGTTTTTAAGGCCACCTTGTACAGCGGTAATGCTGCATGTGTGCAAGGTGGCTCATAAACGTATTCTCCTCGCACATGTGGAACTGAAAACACGTCTAAAATGTGTCCTCTGTGTGACCATTTAACCGTCCCGGTGGTGTGACTTTCCTTTGTAATGACACGCTGCAACCCCCTTGGTAGCGCTGCCCGTCTTCTGGCATCATTGTTTGGCTGCCTGCGCCTCTGCGGCCGCCCTGACCCACACAACGCCCCTCGGTGTCTTATTTCTTGGGACTGCGAGGGTGTGATTGATGGGCATGAGCAGTGCATCAGTTCGCCTGTCCCTCATCTCCTTCCGCCTTCTTCAGACTGTGCGGCTTCATGGCCGTGGCATGCGATAAGGGATCAGCTGACGCCGCACAGTCTGAAGCGGGTGTAAGGACCCGAGTGTGAGAGGCGAACATATGTGCTGCGCCAGGCCATGAATCCCAGCCCCGCAGTGTTTTAACAATGTTAAGACACTGCGGGGCTGGGATTCATGGTCATCGCGAACCGCACCGGCCGACATTAAATGATGTCAGAAGATGGGCAGCGCTAACAGCGCTAGGCCAAGGGATAACACGACAGCGCAGACTCCTGTACAGCAAATAACAACGCTCAGGAGGCTGCACCCAGCACCAAGGTGGGATTCTTGACATCTGTGCTGCGTCTCATTACAAAGGGAACTCGCGCCTCCAACACAGTTTGACTGTATAAAGGGCTAAATGTTATACGTGTTTCATTCAGCGTGTGCAAGGAGCAAAATTAAAAGAGCAACCTTTGACTTGTGCAGCACTACTGCTGCATAAGCTGTGGCTCTTCTACTTTGTAACCCCTGAGAGGGGGTTAAAGGTTACCTTTGAAATTGGTTCAATTAGGCTTCGGCCTACACTCTGCTCCCCCTGCAGAGCCCGGGCTCCAACACCGCCAGTTGGGGCCCGGTACTGCTAGCTGCACAGAGAAAAACACCAGCCAATGTGTCAGTGGGGTTCAGCACCGCCAGCTGTTCCCCTGCTGTGCAGCCGGCAACGTGTCCTGCAACTGCCACGCAGGCACAACAGACCCAAAGCTGCCGCCAGTGCAGGCTTCGGCCTACACTCTGCTCCATCTCCTCCTCCTGCTGACCCCGGGCTCTAACACCGCCAGTTGGGGCCCGGTACTGCTAGCTGCACAGAGAAAAACACCAGCCAATGTGTCAGTGGGGTTCAGCACCGCCAGCTGTTCCCCTGCTGTGCAGCCGGCATCGTGTCCTGCAAAAGCCACGCAGACACTTGCTCTTGTACCTTCTGCTCCCCATCCTGGTTCCAGTACCGTCAGCTGGTTCCGGGCAGAGCCTTTGGCTTAGGTGCCTCCCTCTGGGTATCTGAGTTCCACCAACGTCAGGTGGTCCTTGGTAGTGCTTTCAGGCACGGGTACCTCCTGCTTAGTAACCGGGTTCCAGTAACGTCAGCTGGTCCTCGGTAGTTCCATTGGCTCTTGGACCTTCGGCTACCCATCCGGGTTCCAGCACCGTCAGCTGGTTCTCGGCAGTGTCTTTTGCTCTTGTACCTTCTGCTCCCCATCCTGGTTCCAGTACCGTCAGCTGGTTCCGGGCAGAGCCTTTGGCTTAGGTGCCTCCCTCTGGGTATCCGAGTTCCACCAACGTCAGGTGGTCCTTGGTAGTGCTTTCAGGCACGGGTACCTCCTGCTTAGTAACCGGGTTCCAGTAACGTCAGCTGGTCCTCGGTAGTTCCATTGGCTCTTGGACCTTCGGCTACCCATCCGGGTTCCAGCACCGTCAGCTGGTTCTCGGCAGTGTCTTTTGCTCTTGTACCTTCTGATCCCCATCCTGGTTCCAGTACCGTCAGCTGGTTCCGGGCAGAGCCTTTGGCTTAGGTGCCTCCCTCTGGGTATCCGAGTTCCACCAACGTCAGGTGGTCCTTGGTAGTGCTTTCAGGCACGGGTACCTCCTGCTTAGTAACCGGGTTCCAGTAACGTCAGCTGGTCCTCGGTAGTTCCATTGGCTCTTGGACCTTCGGGTAGCCATCCGAGTTCCAGTTCCATCAGCTGGTTCTCGGCATTTTCTCAGCCTTCTTGTACCTTCTGCTTCATTTCCAAGTTCAAGAGACTAAACACGATGACCCGGAAGACCACCCCTAAGATGACGACGACACCAGAGACGACAACCACCGTGATGACGACGACCCTGGAGACGATGACCCTGAAGACCACCCCGATGACAACGACCCCGGAGACGACGACCCTGAAGACCACCCCGATGACGACGACCCCGGAGACGACGACCCTGGAGACGACGACGACCTGGAAGACCGAGAAGCAGAAGCACAAGAGGCTGCAGAACAAAGAGCAGAAGAACATTAAGCATAACACTAAATATCAGAGCAAAAAATATTATCTAAATTTTAAGCAGAAGAAGACTAAGCAGTGTATGGGGGTGAGTCCGTTCCTCCTCGTGGTGCCCCTGGATAAAGCCTGATGCTGCAGGCCAAACTGAACGCGGACAAATGTAACTGTTTTGTGACAGGCAGAACGGAAGGTGTAATCTTCAAACTTTTATAGATAACAACTACGGGAATGCCTGACACAAATAAGAATATGATGAAGAAGTAGAATATGTAAAATAAATAGAAAGAAATATGAATAGAAAGAATATGAACAATGTAACCCAAAAAATAATAGGTAGAAGATGAAGAAGAAGATGAATAAGTTGAAGAAGTTGATGTCAAAGAAGCTGATGATGAGGATAATGAAGAAGAAAGTGTGGGAGAAGTAAAAAAGAAGGTGAAGGGCGTGGAAGTAGTGAAACATCAATATCTGACAAAATAAAAAAAAATTAACATAGTCAAAATCTTTCTAACGCCGAACGTCATAAAAAAAAAATCCTGCTATTCTATTAGATTGGGCTAAACCTCTGTGCCTTTAATGTCTCCGCCACGTCCCCCAATACATCCTACATTATTCTTAGTTGTTTTCCTTCATGTAGAATGAACCTACAAGTTTATAAAGGGTTTATTTTAATTCCGATATTTTCGTCCCATTGACTTGCATTGGGATCGGGTATCGGTATCGGATTAGATCCGATATTTTGACGGTATCGGCCGATACTTTCCAATACCGATACTTTCCGATATCGGAAGGTACACACGATGCTTAGCTCCCTCGAGCCAATGACGCCACTCCTCAAATGCCCACTTCATGGCCAACAACTCCCGATTACCAACATCATAGTTCCGCTCAGCAGGCGAAAATTTCCTAGAGAAAAAAGCACATGGTCTCATCACAGAGCAACCAGAGCCTTTCTGCGACAAAACAGCTCCGGCACCGATCTCAGAAGCATCCACTTCAACCTGAAAGGGAAGTGAGACATCAGGCTGGCACAAAACAGGCGCCAAAGTAAACCGGCGCTTCAGCTCCCGAAAAGCCTCCACGGCTGCAGGAGCCCAATTAGCAACATCAGAACCTTTCTTGGTCATATCCGTCAAAGGTTTAACAATGCTAGAAAAATTAGCAATAAAACGACGGTAAAAATTAGCAAAACCCAAGAACTTCTGAAGACTCTTAACAGACGTGGGTTGAGTGATCTCCACAGTAGAAGGGGAGAAAATAAAACCCAAAAAGGAAACCTTCTGCACCCCAAAGAGACACTTTGAGCCCTTCACAAACAAAGCATTATCACGCAAAACCTGAAACACCACCCTGACCTGCTTTACATGAGAATCCCAATCATCAGAAAAAACCAGAATATCATCCAGATAAACAATCATGAATTTATCTAGATACTTCCGGAAGATGTCATGCATAAAGGACTGAAACACTGAAGGAGCATTAGAGAGCCCAAAAGGCATCACCAAGTACTCAAAATGACCTTCGGGCGTATTGAAAGCAGTTTTCCATTCATCTCCCTGCTTAATGCGCACAAGGTTGTACGCACCACGAAGATCTATCTTGGTGAACCAACTGGCACCTTTAATCCAAGCAAACAAGTCCGACAATAGTGGCAAAGGATACTGAAATTTGACAGTGATATTATTCAGAAGCCGATAGTCAATACAAGGTCTCAAAGACCCGTCTTTCTTGGCCACAAAAAAGAATCCCGCACCAAGAGGGGAAGAAGATGGACGAATATGTTCCTTCTCCAAAGACTCCTTTATGTAAGAACGCATTGCGGCATGCTCAGGTAGAGACAGATTAAATAATCGTCCCTTAGGAAATTTACTACCAGGAATCAAATCTATAGCGCAGTCACAGTCCCTATGAGGAGGAAGGGCACTGGACCTGGACTCACTGAATACATCCTGATAGTCCAATAAATACTCCGGAACTTCAGAAGGAGTAGAAGAAGCAATAGACACCGGCGGGGAATCGCAATGAATTCCCTGACATCCCCAACTTGACACAGACATAGCCTTCCAATCCAAAACTGGATTATGGGTCTGTAACCATGGCAGACCCAAAACGACCAAATCATGCATTTTATGCAGAACAAGAAAACGAATCACCTCCCGATGTTCAGGAGTCATGCACATGGTCACTTGTGTCCAATACTGCGGTTTATTCTCCGCCAATGGCGTAGCATCAATTCCTCTAAGAGGAATAGGATTTTCCAAAGGCTCCAGGACAAAACCACAGCGCTTGGCAAACGACAAGTCCATAAGACTCAGGGCAGCACCAGAATCCACAAATGCCATAACAGGGTAGGAAGACAATGAGCAAATTAAAGTCACAGACAAAATAAACTTAGGCTGCAAATTACCAATGGCGACAGGACTAACAACCTTTGTTAGGCATTTAGAGCATGCTGAGATAACATGTGTAGAGTCACCGCAGTAAAAACACAACCCATTCTGACGTCTATGATTTTGTCGTTCAGTTTTAGTCTGAATTCTATCACATTGCATTGAGTCGGGTGTCCGTTCAGACAATACTGCCAGAGGATTAGCAGATTTGCGCTCCCGCAAACGCCGATCAATCTGAATGGCAAGAGTCATAGAATCATTCAGACTTGTAGGGATGGGAAAACCCACCATCACATTCTTAATGGCCTCAGAAAGGCCATTTCTGAAATTTGCGGCCAGAGCACACTCATTCCATTGAGTAAGCACGGACCATTTCCGAAATTTTTGGCAATACACTTCAGCTTCATCCTGGCCTTGAGAGATAGCCAGCAACGCTTTTTCTGCCTGAATTTCAAGATTAGGCTCCTCATAAAGCAATCCGAGCGCCAGAAAAAATGCATCAATATTTGCCAATGCAGGATCTCCTGGCGCCAATGAGAAAGCCCAATCCTGAAGGTCGCCACGCAAGAAGGAGATAACAATTTTAACTTGCTGAGCTGAGTCTCCAGACGAACGAGGTCTCAAAGATAGAAACAATTTACAATTATTCCTAAAATTCCTAAATTTAAACCGATCTCCAGAGAACAGCTCAGGAATAGGTATCTTAGGCTCTGACATAGGACTACAAGTAACAAAATCCTGAATGCCCTGCACTCGTGCAGCAAGCTGATCCACACTAGCAATCAGAGTCTGAACATTCATGTCTGCAGCAGAGCTTCAAGCCACTCAGAGAAAAAGGGGAAGAAGAAAAAAAAACCAAAAAAAAAAAACCTCAGAACTTCTTTTCTTTTAATCCCGCTTCTGCAATGCATTAAATATTCTCTTTTTGGCCTGGAATACTGTTATGATCCTAGTGGTAGAGGATCTCAGGAGTTCCAGCTAAGTCCGCAAACACAAAAACCAGCTCATAGGGAAGTGGTAACTTGGCTGACCGCATACCTGATCCTGGCACAACAACTAGAAGCAGCCGGGGAACGTACCTACGTTGATTCTAGACGTCTCGCACCAGCCGGAGAACTAACTAACCCTTTCAGAGAAAATAAGACCTCACTTGCCTCCAGAGAAAAGACCCCAAAGTTATAATACAAGCCCCCAACAAATAATAACGGTGAGGTAAGAAGAAAAGACAAACGTAAGCATGAACTAGATTTAGCAAAGAGAGGCCCACTAATTAATAGCAGAAAATAGGAAGAGGACTTATGCGGTCAGCAAAAACCCTATAAAAATATCCACGCTGAATATCCAAGAACCCCCGCACCGACTAACGGTGTGGGGGGAGAATATCAGCCCCCTAGAGCTTCCAGCAAAAACAGAAATCACATTTTGAACAAGCTGGAACAAAATAGGAGCAAATGCAAAAGGACAAAAATAAGAAAGCAGAACTTAGCTTATCTTGCAAAACTCAGGGACCAGGAGTCAAGAGGAAAACAGACATAGACTGATTACATCGATTCTAGGCACTAGGTTTCTAGGAAGTCTAAATAGGAACACCCAAGGCCTAACGAACCAGGTGGGTACCAACCTGGAGAAAGATAATCCAAGTGCCATACCGCTAGTGACCACAAGAGGGAGCCAACAAATATAGTTCACAACAGTATGGTTCCCAGGGTCTGAAGGAGAGGAAACTCTCCTTCAGGCCCTGGGATCCATATGAATGTGTAAAATAAAGAATTAAAATAAAAAATATTGATATACTCACCTGTCCGGAGGCCCCTGGACATCACCGCTGGTAACCGGCAGCCTTCTTTGTTTAAAATGAGCGCATTCAGCACCTTCCATGACGTCACGGCTTCTGATTGGTCGCGTGCCGCTCATGTGACCGCCACGCGACCAATCACAAGCCGCGACATCATCCCTCAGGTCCTAAATTCCCTTCTAGGAATTTAGGACCTGAGGGATGACGTCACGGCTTGTGATTGGTCGCGTGAGCGGTCACATGGGCGGCCGCGACCAATCACAAGCCGTGACGTCATCTAAGGCCCTGAACGCGCTCATTCTTAAGAAGGAAGGCTGCCGGAAAGAAGCAGGGTGCGTCCGCGGGTGAGTATATACCTAATAGGAATATACTCACCCTCGGCTTCTTTCCGGCAGCCTTCCTTCCTAAGAATGAGCGCGTTCAGGGCCTTAGATGATGTCACGGCTTGTGATTGGTCGCGTGGCGGTCACATGGGCGGCCGCGACCAATCACAAGCTGTGACGTCATGGAAGGCCCTGAACGCGCTCATATTAAGCAAAGAAGGCTTCCGGTCACCAGCGGTAAGGTCCAGGCTGCGTCGGAGAGGTGAGTATATCAATATTTTTTATTTTAATTCTTTATTTTACACATTAATATGGATCCCAGGGCCTGAAGGAGAGTTTCCTCTCCTTCAGACCCTGGGAATCATACAGGATACCTTCCGATACTTGAGTCCCATTGACTTGTATTGGTATCGGGTATCGGTATCGGATCAGATCCGATACATTGCCGGTATCGGCCGATACTTTCCGATACCGATACATTTATGGTAAACACAGGTACAGGCACATCTTCACAATGAGGGACAGGCCTTCTTGCAGACTCCATGTTACTCCCATTTTCGTTTCTTATGCTTATTGAATCCTTGCACTTGCACTGCACAGAAATAACAGTCATCATGATGATTTTTTGGCTCTCTCCACACCATTGGAACACCAAATTTGAAGCTTTTTCTTTGTCCTTTGCTCCATTTTCGTAATAATTCGATACATGCTTTGCACACTATGTGTGGTGCCCAAAACTTGTCTTGGTCCCCAAGCATAACCCCAAAATAGGCAAAATACACTTTTTTTACGAAGTCTGTTATGTTTCTTCTATGTTTTGGCAGTGTGTATTCACCACAAATGTAACAGAATGAGTCTGGATCGTTAAGACAACGTCTTCTTGATGAGTTCATGCTTTTCACTGGAAAACAGACAACAACATAAAGTTAGTGCAAAAATCAAGCTATGAACAAACTTTTAGAACACTAATTAACACAAAACTATATTGAGAACTGCTCAGTTCAAGTACTAATCCAAAGAAATTAATGAGATGATGCGTCGCATTTACCAACAAGTGCTATAAATAAGAACCATGAACCGTACATGTAATGTGAACGGAAAGTCCGACATCAGAACTGGAGGTGCTCGCATGGAAACAGTGGAACAATGAATGAAACCAAGAAAAAAATGCGGCAGCACTCACCAGGAAGTGTGGTCCAATTTTTTATTGAAGCATATTCATAGCCACGTCTTCACGGCTTGGGGGAGTGCAGGAGAGAGGAGGTGAGCAGGAGTGATGACGATCGTTTCGCGCTGAAGCAGCACTTCAACAGGTCTGAAGCACTGAGGAGACGCTGATGGAAATAGGTGAGCAAACCAACCCACTGCCGTCACACGCCCACAATACAGGTGCCTTAATACAACAGATAATGATACAAAACATATACATAACATGAATGAAATCAATTAAAAACAAAAGCTGGCGGAGCATACCTATGAAAGCAACAGACCGCGGACCTAAAGCCAACAGAAAAATATCAATATTATGAATATATGTGCAAATATGCAAATGAGTACTAACAAAAAAAAAATAATAATATATATATAGATTCCAGATTAATGGACAAAGACTGAATGATAAGAGCAAACAAGATAAGGAGGACCAGTGATAAATAAATACTATAGGGAATTAGGCAGGGGAAACCAGACAGACAGGGGTCATAAGAATACAGACATATCAATCCGGTCATTAAAACCGGCAGGACCCATAGCCCGCGTACGGATGATCCATTTAGTTTCTTGTCTTAATAATAATTTATGCAGATCCCCTCCTTGCACTGGTAAGACTACCCTCTCTATTCCTGCAAAAGTTAGAACCTCAGACCTTCCTTCATGGAAATCCCTGACATGATTAATAAGTCTCGGGACACCTTTGCCCGTCTGGATGGATCTGACATGTTCTCTGAAGCGTACATATAATTGACGGATAGTTTTGCCCACATAGAACCGCTTACAGGGGCAGAAAAGTACATATACGACATAGTCAGTTTTGCACGAAATAAACTGTTGAACTGTGTGCTTTACAGGGCCAATATTCAAGGCCCGTCCAGTAACATGATATGTGCAAAAATGACAATGTCCACAGCGGTAGTTGCGCTTTAATGTCGATAATTCCAACCATTTAACCTGAGGATTTGGGGTCCTATTATGAACTAGCACATCCCTAATGCGTGTGCTGCGTTTGTTTGAGATTAAGGGACCTCCAACCGACCTATCCGAGAGCTCCTTGTCCCTCTCCAGGAGATGCCAATGTCTCCTGATTGAGGCCCTTATCTCCCGATCCAAAGGACCGTACTTGAAACAAAAATTAAAACGCGGCGCCGCTGGAGTGACTCTACCCAAATCTTGTTCATGTGAACGGACATCGACCCGGTTTTTCGCCATCTGCAATAGACCCTCGGGGTAGCCTCTAGCCCGTAATCTATTGCAAAGCTCGCCAGATTGTTGTTCAAAACCCTGAGGTGTATTGTTGACCCTACGTTTCCGCAATAATTGACTGAAGGGAAGGGAACGTTTTGTATGGGGGGGATGAAAGCTATTGAAATGTAAAACTGAATTTGTCGCGGTGGGCTTTCAATAGATAGATGTACACAAATCCCCGTTTTCGACGGTAACTTGCACGTCCAAAAACTCTAGGCAATCACCTCCAAATACGGAAGTGAATCGCATCCCCATGGTGTTAGTGTCATTCAAGTACTCAACAAAGAGTGCAAACTCGTCCTCCGTGCCGTCCCACACCAGGAACACGTCATCAACATACCTGAGAAAAAGTTGAATATGTCGCAAAAATTGGTTCTTCGAGGAGTAAATAAAATCCTCCTCGAAAACCGCCAAGTACAGATTCGCAAATGTACATGCAACCAGAGTCCCCATGGCAGTCCCAGTGGTCTGGAGGTACCAAGAGTCCATGAAAGTAAAGGCATTATGGGTAAGTATAAAACTAAGCCCATTGCTGTTGTGAACTCTGTTTTCGGGCTCCCTCTTGTGGTCACAGGTGGTGTTGTGTGAGTTTTGTTTTTGGGCTCCCCCTGGTGGCTTTGTTTGTTATCCTGCGGATCTGTGGCTGAATTAGCTGCCTTATTATGCACTACGGAGTTTCCTATTTAGCTCTGCTTCACCTCCACTTGTTGCCGGCTGTCAAAGTATTCAGTGCTATTCTGATCTCCCCTGATTATCTTCGTGTTCAGTCTCTTCTGGCGAAGCTAAGTTTCTGTTTGATTATTTTTTGCTCATCAGTCTGCAATATGATTTCAGTGTATGATGAATTTAGTCCAGCTTGCTAATATGTGAGTTCTTGCTGTTGGTAAGCTCTGGGGTACGGAGTTGCTTCCCCCACACCGTTAGTTGGTGCGCGGGCTCGAGCAATCTCTGCGTGGATATTTTGCTTAGGGTTTTCTATTGACCGCACAGCTCCCTTCCTATTTTCTGCTATCTAGTGTTAGCGGGCCTCATTTGCTAAATCTATTTCATCTCTGCATTTGTGCTTTCCCCTTAACTCACCGTTAATATTTGTGGGGGGCTTTTCTATATCTTTGGGGTCATTTCTCTGAGGCAAGTAAGGACTTTACTTTCCCTCTAGGAATAGGTAGTTTCTCAGGCCGTGAAGAGACGTCTAGGATTTTCAGGTAACGTTCCACGGCTGCCTATATTTGTTTGCGGATAGGATCAGGTTGCGGTCAATCCAGATACCACTTCCCCAGAGCTGGTCGTCGGTTTAGTTACTTAGCTAGTCAAACTTGCGATCCTTGCCACTAGGATCATAACAGTACAGCCGGCCAGAAAGTGTTAATTGCATGGCAGAAGCAGGAGAAGAGAAGCCTTGAGGATTTTTTTTTTTTTTTTGCTGCCGTGTGTCTAGCTGCTGTGTGTCTAGCTTCTCTCCTCCTCTTAATCTTGGTGTGGCTCTGAGTTCAGCTGCTGACATGGATATCCAGAGTTTGGCCTCCAGTGTAGATCATCTTGCTGAAAGGGTACAAAGTATTCAGGATTTTGTTGTTCACAGTCCTATGTCAGAGGCTAGAATACCTATTCCGGAGTTGTTTTCTGGAGATAGATCTAGGTTCCTGAATTTTAAGAACAATTGTAAATTGTTTCTTTCTTTGAAACCTCGTTCCTCTTGTGATTCCGTTCAGTAAGTTAAGATTATTATTTCTTTCTTGCGCGGCGACCCTCAAGATTGGGCCTTCGCATTGGCGCCAGGGGATCCTGCATTGCTCAGTGTGGATGCGTTTTTTCTGGCCCTTGGATTGCTCTATGAGGAACCTAATCTTGAGAACCAGGCTGAAAAAGCTTTGTTGGCCCTCTCTCAGGGGCAAGATGAAGCAGAGTTGTATTGCCAGAAATTTCGGAAATGGTCGGTTCTTACTCAATGGAATGAGTGTGCCCTGGCTGCAAATTTCAGAAAGGGTCTTTCTGAAGCCATTAAGAATGTCATGGTGGGGTTCCCTACGCCTGCAGGTCTGAATGAGTCAATGACTCTGGCCATTCAGATTGATCGGCGTTTGCGGGAGCGCAAACCTGCGCACCATTTGGCGGTGTCTTCTGAACAGACACCTGAGTCTATGCAATGTGATAGAATTCTGACCAGAAGTGAACGGCAAAATTATAGACGGCAAAATGGGTTGTGCTTTTATTGTGGTGACTCAGCTCATGTTATCTCAGCATGCTCTAAGCGCACAAAAAAGATTGATAAATCTGTCACCATCGGTACTTTACAGCCTAAGTTCCATTTGTCTGTTACCCTGATTTGTTCCCTGTCATCTTACCCGGTTATGGCTTTTGTAGATTCAGGTGCTGCCCTGAGCCTGATCGATTTGTCATTTGCCCGGCGCTGTGGTTTTGTTTTGGAGCCTTTAAAATTCCCTATTCCACTAAGGGGTATTGATGCTACACCATTGGCTATGAATAAACCTCAGTACTGGACGCAAGTGACCATGTGCATGACTCCTGTTCATCAGGAGGTGATTCGCTTTCTTGTTCTGCATAATTTGCATGATGTTGTCGTGTTGGGTCTGCCATGGTTGCAGACTCATAATCCAGTCCTGGATTGGAAAGCAATGTCTGTGTCAAGTTGGGGTTGCCAGGGAATTCATGGTGACGCTCCTGTGGTGTCAATTGCTTCATCCACTCCTTCTGAAGTCCCTGCGTTTTTGTCAGACTACCAGGATGTATTTGATGAGCCCAAACTCATTTCTCTACCTCCTCATAGGGATTGTGATTGTGCTATAAATTTGATTCCTGGTAGTAAGTTTCCTAAGGGACGACTTTTCAATTTGTCAGTGCCGGAGCATGCTGCTATGCGGAGTTATATAAAGGAGTCTTTTGAGAAAGGACTTATTCGCCCCTCCTCCTCCCCTCTGGGTGCGGGATTCTTTTTTGTGGCTAATATGGATGGTTCCCTGAGACCTTGTATTGATTATCGCCTTCTAAATAAAATCACGGTCAAATTTCAGTATCCTTTGCCATTGTTATTTGATCTGTTTGCTCGCATTAGGGGGTCTAGTTGGTTCACCAAGATAGATCTTCGTGGTGCGTATAACCTTGTGCGTATTAAGCAGGGTGATGAATGGAAAACTGCATTTAATACGCCCGAAGGCCATTTCGAGTACTTGGTGATGCCTTTTGGACTTTCTAACGCTCCTTCTGTCTTTCAGTCCTTCATGCACGACATCTTCCGCGAGTATCTGGATAAATTTATGATTGTGTATCTGGATGATATTCTGTTTTTTTCTGATGATTGGGAGTCCCATGTTAAGCAGGTCAGGATGGTGTTTCAGGTCCTGCGTGCCAATGCTTTATTTGTGAAGGGCTCAAAATGTCTTTTTGGAGTCCAGAAGGTTTCTTTTTTGGGTTTCATTTTTTCCCCTTCTACTATTGAGATGGACCCAATCAAGGTTCAGGCTATTCATGACTGGACTCAGCCTACATCTGTTAAGAGTCTTCAGAAGTTCTTGGGTTTTGCTAATTTTTACCGTCGCTTCATTGCTAATTTTTTCTGGTGTTGTTAAGCCTTTGACAGATTTGACCAAGAAGGGTTCTGATGTTACTAATTGGTCTCCTGCGGCTGTGGAGGCCTTTCGGGAGCTGAAGCGTCGGTTTTCCTCTTCTCCGGTCTTATGTCAGCCAGATGTCTCTCTTCCTTTCCAGGTCGAGGTTGATGCTTCTGAGATTGGAGCGGGGGCTGTTTTGTAGCAGAGAAGCTCTGATGGCTCTGTGATGAAGCCATGTGCTTTCTTTTCAAGAAAGTTTTCGCCTGCCGAGCGGAATTATGATGTCGGTAATCGGGAGTTGTTGGCTATGAAGTGGGCATTTGAGGAGTGGCGACATTGGCTTGAGGGAGCTAAGCATCGTGTGGTGGTCTTGACTGATCACAAAAATCTGATTTATCTCGAGTCGGCCAAGCGGCTGAATCCTAGACAGGCTCGTTGGTCGTTGTTTTTCTCTCGTTTTGATTTCGTGGTCTCGTACCTGCCTGGTTCGAAGAATGTGAAGGCTGATGCTCTTTCTAGGAATTTTGTGCCTGACTCTCCTGGAGATTCTGAGCCGGCTGGTATCCTCAGAGAAGGGGTGATTTTGTCTGCCATCTCCCCAGATTTGCGACGAGTGCTGCAGGAGTTTCAGGCGGATAGACCTGACCGTTGTCCACCAGAGAGACTGTTTGTCCCAGATAGATGGACCAACAGAGTTATTTCGAGGTTCATTCTTCGGTGTTGGCAGGCCATCCTGGAATATTTGGTACCAGAGATTTGGTGGCCAGGTCCTTTTGGTGGCCTTCTTTGTCGCGGGATGTGCGTTCCTTTGTGCAGTCTTGTGGAATTTGTGCTCGGGCTAAGCCTTGCTGTTCTCGTGCCAGTGGTTTGCTGTTACCTTTGCCTGTCCCGAAGAGGCCTTGGACGCACATTTCCATGGATTTTATTTCAGATCTCCCTGTCTCTCAGAGAATGTCTGTCATCTGGGTGGTGTGTGATCGTTTTTCTAAGATGGTCCATTTGGTGCCCTTGCCTAAGTTGCCTTCCTCCTCTGAGTTGGTTCCGCTGTTTTTTCAAAATGTGGTTCGTTTGCACGGGATCCCTGAGAATATTGTTTCCGACAGAGGATCCCAGTTTGTGTCTAGATTTTGGCGGACCTTTTGTGCTAAGATGGGCATTGATTTGTCTTTTTCGTCGGCCTTCCATCCTCAGACGAATTACCAGACCGAGCGAACTAATCAGACCTTGGAAACCTATTTAAGATGTTTTGTTTCTGCTGATCAGGACGACTTGGTGGCTTTTTTGCCATTGGCCGAATTTGCCCTTAATAATCGGGCTAGTTCTGCTACTTTGGTTTCGCCTTTTTTTTGTAATTTGGGGTTTCATCCTCGTTTTTCCTCGGGTCAGGTGGAGCCTTCTGACTGTCCTGGAATGGATCTTGTGGTGGATAGGTTGCATCAGATTTGGGATCATGTGGTGGACAATTTGAAGCTGTCACAAGAGAAGGCTCAGCGCTTTGCCAACCGCCGTCGCTGTGTGGGTCCCCGACTTCGCGTTGGGGACTTGGTGTGGTTGTCTTCTCGCTTTGTTCCTATGAAGGTCTCCTCTCCCAAGTTTAAGCCTCGGTTTATCGGTCCTTAAAAGATTTTGGAAGTCCTTAACCCTGTGTCATTTCGTTTGGACCTCCCAGTATCGTTTGCTATTCATAATGTGTTCCATCGGTCGTTGTTGCGGAGGTATGTGGTGCCTGTGGTTCCTTCGGTTGAGCCTCCTGCCCCTGTGCTGGTTGAGGGAGAATTGGAATACGTGGTGGAGAAGATCTTGGATTCTCGTATTTCTAGACGGAGGCTTCAGTATTTGGTTAAGTGGAAGGGCTATGGTCAGGAGGATAATTCCTGGGCTGTCGCCTCTGATGTTCATGCGGCTGATTTGGTTCGTGCCTTCCATGTAGCTCACCCTGATTGCCCTGGGGGTTTTTGATGAGGGTTCGGTGACCCCTCCTCAAGGGGGGGGTACTGCTGTGAACTCTGTTTTCGGGCTCCCTCTTGTGGTCACAGGTGGTATTGTGAGTTTTGTTTTTGGGATCCCCCTGGTGGCTTTGTTTGTTATCCTGCGGATCTGTGGCTGAATCAGCTGCCTCGTTATGCACTAGGGAGTTTCCTATTTAGCTCTGCTTCACCTCCACTTGTTGCCGGCTGTCAAAGTATTCAGTGCTATTCTGATCTCCCCTGATTATCTTCGTGTTCAGTCTCTTCCGGCGAAGCTAAGTTTCTGTTTGATTATTTTTTGCTCATCAGTAGTGTTGAGCATTCCGATGCTGCAAGTATCGGGTATCGGCCGATACTTGCTGTATCGGAATTCCGATACCGGGATTCCGATACTCTTGTGGTATCGGATATCGGGTATCGCAACAACATTAATGTTAAAATGTGTAAAAGAGAGAATTAAAATAAAAAATATCGCTATACTCACCTGTCCGACGCAGCCGGGACTTCAGCGAGGGAACCGGCAGCGTTGTTTGTTTAAAATTCGCGCTATTACTTGGTTACGTGAATTCCCGGCTTGTGATTGGTCAGGTCGGCCATGTTGCCGGGACGCGGACCAATCACAGCAAGCCGTGACGATATTGCCGCGTCCCGGCAATATGGCCGCCCTGACCAATCACAAGCCGTGACGTCACGGGAGGCTGGACACGCGCCCATTTTAAAATGAGCGCGTCCAGCCTCCCGGCTTGTGATTGGTTGACCGCGGCGCAACCAATCACAAGCCGTGACGTCACGGGAGGCTGGACACGCGCCCATTTTAAAATGAGCGCGTGTCCAGCCTCCCGTGACGTCACGGCTTGTGATTGGTCAGGGCGGCCATATTGCCGGGACGCGGACCAATCACAGCAAGCCGTGACGTAATTTCGTCACGGCTTGCTGTGATTGGTCCGCGTCCCGGCAACATGGCCGACCTGACCAATCACAAGCCGGGAATTCACGTAACCAAGTAATAGCGCGAATTTTAAACAAACAACGCTGCCGGTTCCCTCGCTGAAGTCCCGGCTGCGTCGGACAGGTGAGTATAGCGATATTTTTTATTTTAATTCTTTCTTTTACACATTTATATGGTTCCCAGGGCCTGAAGGAGAGTTTCCTCTCCTTCAGACCCTGGGAACCATCAGGAATACCGTCCGATACATGAGTCCCATTGACTTGTATTGGTATCGGGTATCGGTATCGGATTAGATCCGATACTTTGCCGGTATCGGCCGATACTTTCCGATACCGATACTTTCAAGTATCGGACGGTATCGCTCAACACTACTCATCAGTCTGCAATATGATTTCAGTGTATGATGAATTTAGTCCAGCTTGCTAATATGTGAGTTCTTGCTGTTGGTAAGCTCTGGGGTACGGAGTTGCTTCCCCCGCACAGTTAGTTGGTGCGGGGGCTCGAGCAATCTCTGCCTGGATATTTTGCTTAGGGTTTTCTATTGACCGCACAGCTCCCTTCCTATTTTCTGCTATCTAGTGTTAGCGGGCCTCATTTGCTAAATCTATTTCATCTCTGCATTTGTGCTTTCCCCTTAACTCACCGTTAATATTTGTGGGGGGCTTTTCTATATCTTTGGGGTCATTTCTCTGAGGCAAGTAAGGACTTTACTTTCCCTCTAGGAATAGGTAGTTTCTCAGGCCGTGAAGAGACGTCTAGGATTTTCAGGTAACGTTCCACGGCTGCCTATAGTTGTTTGCGGATAGGATCAGGTTGCGGTCAATCCAGATACCACTTCCCCAGAGCTGGTCGTCGGTTTAGTTACTTAGCTAGTCAAACTTGCGATCCTTGCCACTAGGATCATAACACATTGCACTCAAAATCGATGAAGTCAATGCTCCTATCAGTGGTTGACAGAACCCGCCTGATGGAGTCCACCCCCATCTGTTGAGGAATCATGGTGTATAAATTGACCACATCGATGGATGCCATGGAGAACCCCGGCTGCCAACAAAAATCACGAATGCGATCCAGGAAGGAGTTTGTGTCCCTGATGTAGGACGGGACAGAAACGAGTATGGGGTGTAAAAGCCATTCCAAGTACTGGGAAAGGGGTTCAGTTAGAGATTCCACCCCCGACACAATAGGTCTGCCGGGGGGTTGGGTGATGGATTTGTGTACTTTGGGGAGATAATACCAATATGGCTTAGTGGGAAAGGTGGGGAACAATTTCTCTGCCATTTTTTGAGTGATAACGCGTTGTTCCACTGCAGTCCTCAAAAATGATTGTAATTCAATCTTAAATCTATTGGTGGGATCTTTTTGCAACTTGCAGTAGACATTAGCCTCGGATAACAATCGTGTTGCCTCTGAGAGATATGCTTCTCTAGGCAACAAGACTGTCTTACCCCCTTTATCGGCAGGACGTATCACGACATCAGTCCAACTAGCCATATCCTTCAAAGCCAATTTTTCAGGCACAGTAAGATTAGGGGGTGCCTCCTTATAAATCAAGGCTTCTATGTCTTTAAGGACCAAGGTTTCAAAAAGATCCACCATATTGCCGGGAGATGTAACCGGCATAAATGTAGAGGGAACCCCACCCACAAACGATTTAGAGACTGAGCCATGAGGTATGCTTTCTTCTTGCAAGAGTGATGTATTATTCAAACTCAACAATAAAGCCGCATCGCTGCGGAAATCAGCCAACACCTCCCCAGTCGACCCTGCCATAAAACCCAAAGGTCCTATATGGCAAGGATGGTCCCCTTCCAAACCGGAAATACTGGTGGAACCAGATGCAAAAGCCTTATGTAAGTGAATCTTTCTAATGGCTTTAAATAGATCAATCCGGAAATCAACAAAGTCAAATTTATCAGGGATACAATAATTAAGGCCTTTAGCCAATAAGCTGAGTTGTGATGGCTCCAAAACCCGGTCCGTTAAATTAATGACACAGTCCTCAGTAATAGATGATGCTAATGCCCCTGTCTCCAAGACACATTCTTCCTCTTGCGTCTCCAGCCGGGAACGTAACCTGTGTTTCCTCCTCCCCCTACGTGTTCTTCTCCTAAAGGGGGTGCTGTGGAAGTTGAAGCTTCAGAGATAGAACTGTCCATTGGATCCATTCCTGTAGTTTGCCCTTCACTCAGACTCGAATCTGACTCAGTGGTTATGTACTCATTGCGATGAAATTGGTTGCGTTTTCTGAATTTATGTTTCTTAACGTTTGGCTTATTCATTTTGGAATGGGACGGAAAATTATCCTTCTGTGACTTTTGCCATGAAAAAATCTGTCCAGAGTCATAGTCATTTTTGTCACGGATAAATTTGTCCCTCTTCCTCTGTTTAATTTCAGCCTGGATTGGAATTAACTTACTATCCAGTTTTTTATTAAAGGAAGACCATTGGCTTTCCGTGAGTCTGCTCTTAAGTTCGGCCTGAGTTTTGGCTATATCAGTTTTTAATGACTCATAATTCTGCATGTTGGATTTCAAAACCAATAAAAGTAATTCTTGGGAACTCTTAAGCATGATTTTTTCCCATTCCAATTTAAACGAAACATCACTACTGAAATGTGATATCTCCTTCCAGACACGTAGTCCCCTTGGGACTCGGCCATTGTCCGCATAAGATTGAAGAGAGTTGTTAGTCCAAAACAGTCTGATTTCTCTTTCAGATAGGTTCAAAAGCTTGTACTCAAGATTTTTAGTGCTCAGCATGTGTATCTGATCTGCCTGCTCACGATCCTTAAAATAATTAGCCACATCCTCCCGGCCGGCTAATAGCCCCACACGTATTGCAGAGACGTCGGGATCCATATTGCGGTAAAAACCGTCAATGATTATGATACCACTACTCCGGTTCCAGGCGTGCTAGCCCAAACACAATGTGATCAATATCAAGAAAAAAGAAAAAAATGGTGCTGCACAGCCTAGCTTCCCTGGAGTGAACCGTGGTTCACATGTAATGTGAACGGAAAGTCCGACGTCAGAACTGGAGGTGCTCGCATAGAAACAGTGGAACAATGAATGAAACCAAGAAAAAAATGCGGCAGCACTCACCAGGAAGTGTGGTCCAATCTTTTATTGAAGCATATTCATAGCCGTGTCTTCACGGTTCGGGGGAGTGCAGGAGAGAGGAGGTGAGCAGGAGTGACGACGATTGTTTCGCGCTGAAGCAGCGCTTCAACAGGTCTGAAGCACTGAGGTGACGCTGATGGAAATAGGTGAGCAAACCCACCCACTGCCGTCACACGCCCACAATACAGGTGCCTTAATACAACAGATAATGATACAAAACATATACATAACATGAAAAGCAGGCAGATCAGATTCACATGCTGAGCACTAAAAATTTGGAGTACAAGCTTATGAACCTATCTGAAAGAGAAATCAGACTGTTTTGGACTAACAACTCTCTTCAATCTTATGCGGACAATGGCCGAGTCCCAAGGGGACTACGTGTCTGGAAGGAGATATCACATTTCAGTAGTGATGTTTCGTTTAAATTGGAATGGGAAAAAATCATGCTTAAGAGTTCCCAAGAATTACCGTACTTTTATTGGTTTTGAAATCCAACATGCAGAATTATGAGTCATTAAAAACTGATATAGCCAAAACTCAGGCCGAACTTAAGAGCAGACTCACGGAAAGCCAATGGTCTTCCTTTAATAAAAAACTGGATAGTAAGTTAATTCCAATCCAGGCTGAAATTAAACAGAGGAAGAGGGACAAATGTATCCGTGACAAAAATGACTATGACTCTGGACAGATTTTTTCATGGCAAAAGTCACAGAAGGATAATTTTCCGTCCCTTTCCAAAATGAATAAGCCAAACGTTAAGAAACATAAATTCAGAAAACGCAACCAATTTCATCGCAATGAGTACATAACCACTGAGTCAGATTCGAGTCTGAGTGAAGGGCAAACTACAGGAATGGATCCAATGGACAGTTCTATCTCTGAAGCTTCAACTTCCACAGCACCCCCTTTAGGAGAAGAACACATAGGGGGATTAGGAAACACAGGTTACGTTGCCGGCTGGAGACGCAAGAGGAAGAATGTGTCTTGGAGACAGGGGCATTAGCATCATCTATTACTGAGGACTGTGTCATTAATTTAACGGACCGGGTTTTGGAGCCATCACAACTCAGCTTATTGGCTAAAGGCCTTAATTATTGTATCCCTGATAAATTTGACTTTGTTGATTTCCGGATTGATCTATTTAAAGCCATTAGAAAGATTCACTTACATAAGGCTTTTGCATCTGGTTCCACCAGTATTTCCGGTTTGGAAGGGGACCATCCTTGCCATATAGGACCTTTGGGTTTTATGGCAGGGTCGACTGGGGAGGTGTTGGCTGATTTCCGCAGCGATGCGGCTTTATTGTTGAGTTTGAATAATACATCACTCTTGCAAGAAGAAAGCATACCTCATGGCTCAGTCTCTAAATCGTTTGTGGGTGGGGTTCCCTCTACATTTATGCTGGTTACATCTCCCGGCAATATGGTGGATCTTTTTGAAACCTTGGTCCTTAAAGACATAGAAGCCTTGATTTATAAGGAGGCACCCCCTAATCTTACTGTGCCTGAAAAAACGGCTTTGAAGGATATGGCTAGTTGGACTGATGTCGTGAAACGTCCTGCCGATAAAGGGGGTAAGACAGTCTTGTTGCCTAGAGAAGCATATCTCTCAGAGGCAACACGATTGTTATCCGAGGCTAATGTCTACTGCAAGTTGCAAAAAGATCCCACCAATAGATTTAAGATTGAATTACAATCATTTTTGAGGACTGCAGTGGAACAACGCGTTATCACTCAAAAAATGGCAGAGAAATTGTTCCCCACCTTTCCCACTAAGCCATATTGGTATTATCTCCCCAAAGTACACAAATCCGTCACCCAATCCCCCGGCAGACCTATTGTGTCGGGGGTGGGATCTCTAACTGAACCCCTTTCCCAGTACTTGGAATGGCTTTTACACCCCATACTCGTTTCTGTCCCGTCCTACATCAGGGACACAAACTCCTTCCTGGATCGCATTCATGATTTTCGTTGGCAGCCGGGGTTCTCCATGGCATCCATCGATGTGGTCAATTTATACACCATGATTCCTCAACAGATGGGGGTGGACTCCATCAGGCGGGTTCTGTCAACCACTGATAGGAGCATTGACTTCATCGATTTTGTGTGCAATGGGCTTAGTTTTATACTTACCCATAATGCCTTTACTTTCATGGACTCTTGGTACCTCCAGACCACTGGGACTGCCATGGGGACCCCGGTTGCATGTACATTTGCGAATCTGTACTTGGCGGTTTTCAAGGAGGATTTTATTTACTCCTCGAAGAACCAATTTTTGCGACATATTCGACTTTTTCTCAGGTATGTTGATGACGTGTTCCTGGTGTGGGATGGCACGGAGGACGAGTTTGCACTCTTTGTTGAGTACTTGAATGACACTAACACCATGGGGATGCGATTCACTTCCGTATTTGGAGGTGATTGCCTAGAGTTTTTGGACGTGCGAGTTAGCATCGAAAACGGGGATTTGTGTACATCTATCTATCGAAAGCCCACCGTGACAAATTCAGTTTTACATTTCAATAGCTTTCATCCCCCCCATACAAAACGTTACCTTCAGTCAATTATTGCGGACACGTAGGGTCAACAATACACCTCAGGGTTTTGAACAACAATCTGGCGAGCTTTGCAATAGATTACGGGCTAGAGGCTACCCCGAGGGTCTATTGCAGATGGCGAAAAACCGGGTCGATGTCCGTTCACATGAACAAGATTTGGGTAGAGTCACTCCAGCGGCGCCGCGTTTTAATTTTTGTTTCAAGTACGGTCCTTTGGATCGGGAGATAAGGGCCTCAATCAGGAGACATTGGCATCTCCTGGAGAGGGACAAGGAGCTCTCGGATAGGGCGGTTGGAGGTCCCTTAATCTCAAACAAACGCAGCACACGCATTAGGGATGTGCTAGTTCATAATAGGACCCCAAATCCTCAGGTTAAATGGTTGGAATTATCGACATTAAAGGGCAACTACCGCTGTGGACATTTTCATTTTTGCACATATCATGTTACTGGACGGGCCTTGAATATTGGCCCTGTAAAGCACACAGTTCAACAGTTTATTTCGTGCAAAACTGACTATGTCGTATATGTACTTTTCTGCCCCTGTAAGCGGTTCTATGTGGGCAAAACTATTCGTCAATTATATGTACGCTTCAGAGAACATGTCAGATCCATCCAGACGGGCAAAGGTGTCCCGAGACTTATTAATCATGTCAGGGATTTCCATGAAGGAAGATCTGAGGTTCTAACTTTTGCAGGAATAGAGAGGGTAGTCTTACCAGTGCAAGGAGGGGATCTGCATAAATTATTATTAAGACAAGAAACTAAATGGATCATCCGTACACGGGCTATGGGTCCTGCCGGTTTTAATGACCGGATTGATATGTCTGTATTCTTATGACCCCTGTCTGTCTGGTTTCCCCTGCCTAATTCCCTATAGTATTTATTTATCACTGGTCCTCCTTATCTTGTTTGCTCTTATCATTCAGTCTTTGTCCATTAATCTGGAATCTATATATATATAATTTTTTTTTTTTTTTTTGTTAGTACTCATTTGCATATTTGCACATAAATTCATAATATTGATATTTTTCTGTTGGCTTTAGGTCCGCGGTCTGCTGCTTTCATAGGTATGCTCCGCCAGCTTTTGTTTTTAATTGATTTCATTCATGTTATGTATATGTTTTGTATCATCAAAATGGTGCTGCACAGCCTAGCTTCCCTGGAGTGAACCGTGGTTCACATGTAATGTGAACGGAAAGTCCGACGTCAGAACTGGAGGTGCTCGCATGGAAACAGTGGAACAATGAATGAAACCAAGATAAAAATGAGGCAGCACTCACCAGGAAGTGTGGTACAATCTTTTATTGAAGCATATTCATAGCCGTGTCTTCACGGCTCGGGGGAGTGCAGGAGAGAGGAGGTGAGCAGGAGTGACGACGATCGTTTCGCGCTGAAGCAGCGCTTCAACAGGTCTGAAGCACTGAGGTGACGCTGATGGAAATAGGTGAGCAAACCCACCCACTGCCGTCACACGCCCACAATACAGGTGCCTTAATACAACAGATAATGATACAAAACATATACATAACATGAATGAAATTGCTTACAGGGGCAGAAAAGTACATATACGACATAGTCAGTTTTGCACGAAATAAACTGTTGAACTGTGTGCTTTACAGGGCCAATATTCAAGGCCCCTCCAGTAACATGATATGTGCAAAAATGACAATGTCCACAGCGGTAGTTGGAGTGACTCTACCCAAATCTTGTTCATGTGAACGGACATCGACCCGGTTTTTCGCCATCTGCAATAGACCCTCGGGGTAGCCTCTAGCCCGTAATCTATTGCAAAGCTCGCCAGATTGTTGTTCAAAACCCTGAGGTGCATTGTTGACCCTACATGTCCGCAATAATTGACTGAAGGGAAGGGAACGTTTTGTATGGGGGGATGAAAGCTATTGAAATGTAAAACTGAATTTGTTGCGGTGGGCTTTCGATAGATAGATGTACACAAATCCCTGTTTTCGACGGTAACTCGCACGTCCAAAAACTCTAGGCAATCACCTCCAAATACGGAAGTGAATTGCATCCCCATGTGTTATGATCCTTAGTGGTTGAGGATCACAAAATACTCCAGCTAAGTAACAATACATAGGACAAGCTCTAGAGAGGTGGCAAACTGGACTGACCGCAAATCTGAACCTATCCAACACACTAAAGGTAGCCGGTGAACGTGTCTAAAATCCGAGACGTCTCGAGCCAGCCTGAGGAACTAACTACCCCTAGTGAGAAAGAAAGACCTCACTTGCCTCCAGAGAAATAATCCCCAAAGATATAGAAGCCCCCAACAAATAATAACGGTGAGGTAAGAGGAAGGCACATACACAGGGGTGAAAGCAGATTCAGCAAATGAGGCCCACTAATACTAGGTAGCAGAAAATAGAAAAGGGGTCTGTGCGGTCTGTAAAAAACCCTTACAAAATATCCACACTGAGATTTCAAGAACCCCCGCACCAACTAACGGTGTGGGGGGAGAAACTCAGTCCCCTAGAGCAACCAGCAAGCGAGGAAATCACATTTTTAGCAAGCTGGACAAGAAACATGATGAATGCTGATAATTAGTGTTGAGCATTCCGATACTGCAAGTATCGGGTATCGGCCGATACTTGCTGTATCGGAATTCCGATACCGAGATCCGATATTTTTGTGATATCGGGTATCGGTATCGAAACAACATTAATGTAAAAATGTGTAAAAGAGAGAATTAAAATAAAAAATATTGCTATACTCACCTCTCCGACGCAGCCTGCACCTTACCGAGGGAAGCGGCAGCGTTCTTTGTTTAAAATTCGCGCTTTTCTTTCATTTACGTGAGTCCCGGCTTGTGATTGGTTGCGTGCCGCCCATGTGACCGGGACGCAACCAATCACAGCAAGCCGTGACGTAATTTCAGGTCCTTCAGGATTTTAAAATTACGTTCCGGCGTTGTGATTGGTTGCGTCGCAGTCACATGGGCGACGCTACCAATCACAGCAAGCCGTGACGTAATTTCAGGTCCTTCAGGATTTTAAAATTACGTTCCGGCGTTGTGATTGGTTGCGTCGCAGTCACATGGGAGACGCAACCAATCACAAGCCGTGACGTCACGGGAGGCTGGACACGCGCCCATTTTAAAATTTTAAAATGCGCGCGTGTCCAGCCTCCCGGCTTGTGATTGGTTGACCGCGGCGCAACCAATCACAAGCCGGGACGTCACGGGAGGCTGGAAACGCGCCCATTTTAAAATTTTAAAATGCGCGCGTGTCCAGCCTCCCGGCTTGTGATTGGTTGATCGCGGCGCAACCAATCACAAGCCGGGACGTCACGGGAGGCTGGACACGCGCCCATTTTAAAAAGCGCGCGTGTCCAGCCTCCCGTGATGTCACGGCTTGTGATTGGTTAATGGCGGCCATGTTGCCGGGACGCGGACCAATCACAGCAAGCCGTGACGTAATTTCGTCACGGCTTGCTGTGATTGGTCCGCGTCCCGGCAACATGGGCGCCGTGACCAATCATAAGCCGGGACGTCACTGGAGGCTGGACACGCGCGCTTTTTAAAAAGGGCGCGTGTCCAGCCTTCCGTGACGTCCCGGCTTGTGATTGGTGAATGGCGGCCATGTTGCCGGGACGCGGACCAATCACAGCAAGCCGTGACGTAATTTCGTCACGGCTTGCTGTGATTGGTCCGCGTCCCGGCAACATGGCCGCCCTGACCAATCAGAAGCCGGGACTTCACGTAACCAAGTAAAAGCGCGAATTTTAAACAAACAACGCTGCCGGTTCCCTCGCTGAGGTCCAGGCTGCGTCGGAGGGTGAGTATAGCGATATTTTTTATTTTAATTCTTTCTTTTACACATTAATATGGATCCCAGGGCCTGAAGGAGAGTTTCCTCTCCTTCAGACCCTGGGAACCATCAGGAATACCGTCCGATACATGAGTCCCATTGACTTGTATTGGTATCGGGTATCGGTATCGGATTGGATCCGATACTTTGCCGGTATCGGCCGATACTTTCCGATAACGATACTTTCAAGTATCGGACGGTATCGCTCAACACTACTGATAATCAAAAAATAAACAAACAAAAACTTAGCTTGTCTTGGAGAGACTGGGAGCAAGGTAGTCACAAGGAATCTGAAGAGCACTGAATACATTGAGAGCAGGCAAGGAACTGAGTATCCAGGTGAGCTAAATAGGAAACCAACCAAGGATAACGAACCAGCTGATGCTGCCAACCTGCAGAAAGACAACACTACACAGTACCGCTTGTGACCACTAGAGGGAGCCCAAAAATAGAGTTCACAACAGTACCCCCCCCTTGAGGAGGGGTCACCGAACCCTCATAAAGACCCCCAGGGCGATCAGGATGAGCCGCGTGGAAGGCATGAACCAAATCGGCCGCAAGAACCTCAGAGGCGACAACCCAGGAATTATCCTCCTGACCATAGCCCTTCCACTTAACCAAATACTGAAGCCTCCGTCTAGAGATACGAGAATCCAAAATCTTCTCCACCACGTACTCCAATTCGCCCTCGACCAGCACCGGAGCAGGAGGCTCAACAGAATGAACCACAGGTACCACATACCTCCGCAACAAAGACCTATGGAACACATTATGAATGGCAAACGATGCTGGGAGATCCAAACGAAAAGACACCGGGTTAAGGATTTCCAAGATCTTATAAGGACCGATGAAGCGAGGCTTGAATTTAGGAGAGGAGACCTTCATAGGAACATACCGAGAAGACAGCCACACCAAATCCCCAACACGAAGTCGGGGACCCACACCGCGGCGGCGGTTGGCAAAGCACTGAGCCTTATCCTGTGACAACCTCAAATTGTCCACCACATGGTTCCAAATCTGCTGCAACCTATCCACCACAGAATCCACCCCAGGACAGTCAGAAGGCTCAACCTGACCCGAGGAAAAACGAGGATGGAAACCAGAATTGCAGAAAAAAGGCGAAACCAAAGTAGCAGAACTAGCCTGATTATTAAGGGCAAACTCGGCCAATGGCAAAAAAGTCACCCAATCATCCTGATCAGCAGAAACAAAACATCTCAAATAAGTTTCCAACGTCTGATTAGTTTGCTCGGTTTGGCCATTAGTCTGAGGATGGAAGGCCGACGAAAAAGACAAATCAATGCCCATCTTAGCACAAAAAGTCTGCCAAAACCTGGACACAAACTGGGATCCTCTATCAGACACAATATTTTCAGGAATGCCGTGCAAGCGAACCACATTCTGAAAAAATAGAGGAACCAAATCGGAGGAAGAAGGCAACTTAGGCAAGGGCACCAAATGGACCATCTTGGAAAAACGATCACACACCACCCAGATGACAGACATTTTCTGAGACACTTGAAGATCCGAAATAAAATCCATGGAAATGTGCGTCCAAGGCCTTTTCGGAATAGGCAAAGGCAAAAGCAAACCGCTGGCACGAGAACAGCAAGGCTTAGCCCGAGCACAAATCCCACAAGACTGCACAAAGGAACGCAAACTCGGCCAATGGCAAAAAATTCCCCCAATCATCCTGATCAGCAGAAACAAAACATCTCAAATAAGTTTCCAACGTCTGATTAGTTTGCTCGGTTTGGCCATTAGTCTGAGGATGGAAGGCTGACGAAAAAGACAAATCAATGCCCATCTTAGCACAAAAAGTCTGCCAAAACCTGGACACAAACTGGGATCCTCTATCAGACACAATATTTTCAGGAATGCCGTGCAAGCGAACCACATTCTGAAAAAATAGAGGAACCAAATCGGAGGAAGAAGGCAACTTAGGCAAGGGCACCAAATGGACCATCTTGGAAAAACGCTCACACACCACCCAGATGACAGACATTTTCTGAGACACTGGAAGATCTGAAATAAAATCCATGGAAATGTGCGTCCAAGGCCTTTTCAGAATAGGCAAAGGCAAAAGCAAACCGCTGGCACGAGAACAGCAAGGCTTAGCCCGAGCACAAATCCCACAAGACTGCACAAAGGAACGCACATCCCGCGACAAGGAAGGCCACCAGAAGGACCTAGCCACCAAATCTCTGGTACCAAAAATCCCAGGATGACCCGCCAACACCGAAGAATGAACCTCGGAAATAACTCTGCTGGTCCATCTCTCCGGGACAAACAGTCTCTCTGGTGGACAACGGTCAGGTCTATCTGCCTGAAATTTCTGCAGCACTCGTCGCAAATCTGGGGAAATGGCAGACAAAATCACTCCCTCTCTGAGAATACCAGCCGGCTCAGAAACTCCTGGAGAGTCAGGCACAAAACTCCTAGAAAGTGCATCAGCTTTCACATTCTTCGAACCAGGCAGGTATGAGACCACGAAGTTGAAACGGGAGAAAAACAACGACCAACGAGCCTGTCTAGGATTCAGGCGCTTGGCAGATTCAAGGTAAATCAGATTTTTGTGATCAGTCAAGACCACCACGCGATGTTTAGCTCCTTCGAGCCAATGTCGCCACTCCTCAAATGCCCACTTCAAAGCCAACAACTCCCGATTACCAACATCATAATTCCGCTCGGCAGGCGAAAACTTTCTTGAAAAGAAAGCACATGGCTTCATCACAGAGCCATCAGAGCTTCTCTGCGACAAAACAGCCCCTGCTCCAATCTCAGAAGCATCAACCTCGACCTGGAAGGGGAGAGAGACATCTGGCTGACAAAAGACTGGAGCTGAAGAAAACCAGTGCTTCAGCTCCCGAAAGGCCTCCACGGCCGCAGGAGACCAATTAGTAACATCAGAACCCTTCTTGGTCAAATCCGTCAAAGGTTTAACCACGCTAGAAAAATTAGCGATGAAACGACGGTAAAAATTAGCAAAACCCAAGAACTTCTGAAGACTCTTAACAGACGTGGGCTGAGTCCAGTCATGAATAGCCTGGACCTTGACTGGGTCCATCTCCACAGTAGAAGGAGAAAAAATAAAACCCAAAAAGGAGACCTTCTGTACTCCGAAGAGGCATTTTGAGCCCTTCACAAATAAAGCATTAGCACGCAGGACCTGAAACACCATCCTGACCTGCTTCACATGGGACTCCCAATCATCAGAAAAGACCAAAATGTCATCCAGATAAACAATCATAAATTTATCCAGATATTCTCGGAAGATGTCATGCATGAAGGACTGAAACACAGAAGGAGCATTAGAGAGTCCAAAAGGCATCACCAAGTACTCAAAATGGCCTTCAGGCGTATTAATTGCTGTTTTCCATTCATCTCCCTGCTTAATGCGCACAAGGTTATACGCACCATGGAGATCTATCTTGGTGAACCAACTGGCACCCTTAATCCGAGCAAACAAATCAGACAATAGTGGTAAAGGATACTGAAATTTTACTGTGATTTTATTCAGAAGACGATAATCTATACAAGGTCTCAAAGAACCGTCCTTCTTGGCCACAAAAAAAAAATCCTGCACCAAGAGGGGAAGAGGATGGGCGAATATGTACCTTCTCCAAAGACTCCTTTATATAACTCCGCATCGCGGCATGCTCTGGTATAGACAGAATAAAAAGTCGTCCCTTAGGGAATTTACTACCAGGAATTAAATTTATAGCACAGTCACAATCCCTATGAGGGGGCAGGGCACTGGACCTGGGCTCATCAAATACATCCTGGTAGTCAGACAAAAACTCCGGGACCTCAGAAGGAGTGGAAGAAGCAATAGACACCAACGGAGCATCGCCATGAATTCCCTGACAACCCCAAATTGACACAGACATAGCTTTCCAATCTAAAACTGGATTATGAGCCTGCAGCCATGGCAGACCCAAAACGACAACATCATGCAAATTATGCAGAACAAGAAAGCTAATCACCTCCTGATGTACGGGAGTCATGCACATGGTCATTTGCGTCCAATACTGAGGCTTATTCTCAGCCAATGGCGTAGCATCAATTCCCCTCAGAGGAATGGGAAATTCCAAAGGCTCCAGGACAAAACCACAGCGCCTGGCAAACGACAAATCCATCAGATTCAGGGCAGCACCCGAATCCACAAAAGCCATAACCGGGTAGGACGACAAAGAACAAATCAAAGTAACAGACAAAATAAATTTAGGCTGCATAGTACCAATGGTGACAGGTTTAGCGATTTTTTTTAAGCGTTTAGAGCATGCTGAGATAACATGAGTAGAATCACCACAGTAAAAGCACAACCCATTTTGACGTCTATGACTCTGTCGCTCAATTCTGGTCAGAGTTCGGTCACATTGCATAGACTCAGGTCTCTGTTCAGAAAATACCGCCAAAGGATGAGCAGATTTGCGCTCCCGCAAACGCCGATCAACCTGAATGGCTAAAGCCATAGAATCACTCAGACTTGTAGGGGTGGGAAACCCCACCATAACATTCTTAACGGCCTCAGAAAGACCTTCTCTGAAATTTGCAGCCAGGGCACACTCATTCCATTGAGTAAGCACCGACCATTTCCGAAATTTTTGACAATACACCTCTGCTTCATCCTGACCTTGAGAGATAGCCAGCAATGCTTTTTCTGCCTGATTCTCAAGATTAGGCTCCTCATAAAGCAGTCCAAGAGCCAGAAAAAATGCATCTACATTAAGCAATGCAGGATCTCCTGGCGCCAGAGAGAAAGCCCAATCTTGAGGGTCGCCACGTAACAAGGAGATAACAATTTCAACTTGCTGAGCGGAATCACCAGAGGAACGAGGTCTCAGAGATAGAAATAACTTACAATTATTCTTAAAATTTAGAATCCTAGATCTATCTCCAGAAAACAACTCAGGGATGGGTATTTTTGGTTCAGACATAAGGCTATGAATAACAAAATCCTGAATACTTTGCACCCGTGCAGCAAGATGATCCACACTAGAAGCCAGAGTCTGAACATTCATGTCTGCAGCTGAGCTCAAAACCAACCAGAGTTCAAGGGGATGAAAGAAGCTAAACAGACTGCAGCAAAGGAAAAGCGGGAGGAAAAAAAAAATGTACTCAGGTCTTCTTTTTATCCCACTTCTGCGATGCATTAAACACTTTTTGGCCTGCTCTACTGTTATGATCCTTAGTGGTTGAGGATCACAAAATACTCCAACTAAGTAACAAAACATAGGACAAGCTCTAGAGAGGTGGCAAACTGAACTGACCGCAAATCTGAACCTATCCAACACACTAAAGGTAGCCGGTGAACGTGTCTAAAATCCTAGACGTCTCGAGCCAGCCTGAGGAACTAACTACCCCTAGAGAGAAAGAAAGACCTCACTTGCCTCCAGAGAAATAATCCCCAAAGATATAGAAGCCCCCAACAAATAATAACGGTGAGGTAAGAGGAAGGCACATACACAGGGGTGAAAGCAGATTCAGCAAATGAGGCCCACTAATACTAGATAGCAGAAAATAGAAAAGGGGTCTGTGCGGTCAGTAAAAAACCCTTACAAAATATCCACACTGAGATTTCAAGAACCCCCGCACCAACTAACAGTGTGGGGGGAGAAACTCAGTCCCCTAGAGCAACCAGCAAGCGAGGAAATCAAATTTTAGCAAGCTGGACAAGAAACATGATGAATGCTGATAATCAAAAAATAAACAAACAAAAACTTAGCTTGTCTTGGAGAGACTGGGAGCAAGGTAGTCACAAGGAATCTGAAGAGCACTGAATACATTGAGAGCTGGCAAGGAACTGAGTATCCAGGTGAGCTAAATAGGAAACCAACCAAGGATAACGAACCAGCTGATGCTGCCAACCTGCAGAAACGTAAATTCAGAAAACGCAAACAATTTCATCGCAATGAGTGCATAACCACTGAGTCAGATTCGAGTCTGAGTGAAGGGCAAACTACAGGAATGGATCCAATGGACAGTTCTATCTCTGAAGCTTCAACTTCCACAGCACCCCCTTTAGGAGAAGAACACGTAGGGGGAGGAGGAAACACAGGTTACGTTGCCGGCTGGAGACGCAAGAGGAAGAATGTGTCTTGGAGACAGGGGCATTAGCATCATCTATTACTGAGGACTGTGTCATTAATTTAACGGACCGGGTTTTGGAGCCATCACAACTCAGCTTATTGGCTAAAGGCCTTAATTATTGTATCCCTGATAAATTTGACTTTGTTGATTTCCGGATTGATCTATTTAAAGCCATGAGAAAGATTCACTTACATAAGACTTTTGCATCTGGTTCCACCAGTATTTCCGCTTTGGAAGGGGACCATCCTTGCCATATAGGACCTTTGGGTTTTATGGCAGGGTCGACTGGGGAGGTGTTGGCTGATTTCCGCAGCGATGCGGCTTTATTGTTGAGTTTGAATAATACATCACTCTTGCAAGAAGAAAGCATACCTCATGGCTCAGTCTCTAAATCGTTTGTGGGTGGGGTTCCCTCTACATTTATGCCGGTTACATCTCCCGGCAATATGGTGGATCTTTTTGAAACCTTGGTTCTTAAAGACATAGAAGCCTTGATTTATAAGGAGGCACCCCCTAATCTTACTGTGCCTGAAAAAACGGCTTTGAAGGATATGGCTAGTTGGACTGATGTCGTGATACGTCCTGCCGATAAAGGGGGTAAGACAGTCTTGTTGCCTAGAGAAGCATATCTCTCAGAGGCAACACGATTGTTATCCGAGGCTAATGTCTACTGCAAGTTGCAAAAAGATCCCACCAATAGATTTAAGATTGAATTACAATCATTTTTGAGGACTGCAGTGGAACAACGCGTTATCACTAGGGTTGAGCGAAACGGGTCGATCATTTTCAAAAGTCGCCGACTTTTGGCTAAGTCGGCGTCTCATGAAACCCGATCCGACCCCTGTGCTTGTCGGCCATGCGGTACGCGACTTTCGCGCCAAAGTCGCGTTTCAATGACGCGAAAAGCGCCATTTCTCAGCCAATGAAGGTGAACGCAGAGTGTGGGCAGCGTGATGACATAGATCCTGGTCCCCACCATCTTAGAGAAGGGCATTGCAGTGATTGGCTTGCTGTCTGCGGCGTCACAGGGGCTATAAAGGGGCGTTCCCGCCGACCGCCATCTTACTGCTGCTGATCTGAGCTTAGGGACAGGTTGCTGCCGCTTCGTCAGAAGCAGGGAGAGCGTTAGGCAGGGTCCACTAACCACCAAACCGCTTGTGCTGCAGCGATTTCCACTGTCCAACACCACCTTCGGTGTGCAGGAACAGTGGAAGCTATTTTTTTTTTTTTTTCCCCTCAGCGCTGTAGCTCATTGGGCTGCCCTAGAAGGCTCCGTGATAGCTGTATTGCTGTGTGTACGCCACTGTGGAAACCAACTGCTTTTTTCAAAGCACATATCCTCTTGTTCCTTCCTTTCTGCACAGCTATCTTTTTTGTTTGTCCACACTTTTTATTTAATTTGTGCATCAGTCCACTCCTATTGCTGCCTGCCATACCTGGCTTACATTACTGCAGGGAGATAGTAATTGTAGGACAGTTTTTTTTTTTTTTTGTTTTTTTTTTGTGGGAGATTAAGATTGGCATTTCTGCTACAGTGCCATCCCTGTGTGTGCCATCTCTCACTGAGTGGGCCATAGAAAGCCTATTTATTTTTTCCGTGATTTGTGTTCTAAAATCTACCTCAACACAGAAACACTACATCAATCAGTGGGAGAAAAATATTGGCCTCAGTCAGGGCTTGTGTGCCACTGCTGTGTGTGCGCTATCATTCAGTGGGCTATAGCAAGCCTATATTTTTTTTTTTTTTTTTTTTTTAATATTATTTGGTTTCAAAAGTCTCCCTGAAAAAAAAAAAAAACCTAAAAAAACAGTGGGAGAGTAATATTGCCCTTTCAGCTTGTGTGCCAGTCTTGACTCCTGGGTGTGCCACCTCTCTCCCTCTCATTCAGTGGGCCATAGAAAGCCTATTTATTTTTTTTTTAAAATATTATTGGGTTTCTAAAGTCTCCCTGAAAAAACAAAAAATACATAAAAAAACAGTGGGAGAGTAATATTGCCCTTTCAGCTTGTGTGCCAGTCTTGACTCCTGGGTGTGCCACCTCTCTCCCTTTCATTCAGTGGGCCATAGAAAGCCTATTTTTTTTTTTTTTAATATTATTTGGTTTCTAATTCTCCCTGAAAAAAAAAAAAAAACCTAAAAAAACAGTGGGAGAGTAATATTGCCCTTTCAGCTTGTGTGCCAGTCTTGACTCCTGGGTGTGCCACCTCTCTCCCTTTCATTCAGTGGGCCATAGAAAGCCTTTTTTTTTTTTGGTTTTTTTAATATTATTTGGTTTCTAAAGTCTCCCTGAAAAAAACAAAAAAAACATAAAAAACAGTGGGAGAGTAATATTGCCCTTTCAGCTTGTGCGCCAGTCTTGACTCCTGGTTGTGCCACCTCTCTCTCTCTAATTGTGGGCCATAGAAAGCCTTTTTTTTTTTTTTTTTAATATTATTTGGTTTCTAAAGTCTCCCTGAGAAAAAAAAATAAATAAATTAGGTGGGAGATTAATATTGACATTAGTGCTTGAGTGACAGTCCTGCGTGTGTGTCATCTCTGTGATTTTGTGCCACAGAAAACAGAGTGTGTAACATTGTGCCTGATTTTCCTTGTGGTCTCACCAACCTGTTAAGGGATATTGAAATCATACTGAAGTTATAGCTCACCGTGTAAGTTGTTTGATAGCAACAAATAAAGTTACTTTGGTTAAGATTTTAAAACAATGAGGAAGTCTGGTGCAAGAGGTCGTCGTGGGCGTTCATTGTCAGCTGGTAATGATGGTAGTGGTAGTGGAGCATCAGGTGGTCGTGGGGATAAAAATATTCCACCTAAGTCTGGAGCTGTGGAGCCAGTTTCGTCGTCAGGCTACACAAGGCCTCGAACGCTCTCTTTTCTGGGAGTAGGAAAACCGCTTTTAAAGGCGGAGCAGCAACAGCAAGTTTTGGCTTACATTGCAGACTCAGCCTCTAGCTCTTTTGCCTCCTCTTCCGAAACTGGTAAATGTAAAAGCAGCGCGTCGCTTGTGGATGTTCACGGTCAGGGACAAGTCGCTTCCTTGTCCTCCTCAGCAAAAACTACAACAAGAGAGAAGGATGCAGCAGGCGACACAACGGGTCACTCCATGGAGCTCTTTACACATACCGTCCCTGGCTTAGAAAGTGAAACATTTAACAGGCCATGCCCATTACAAGTATATTCTGACATGGAGTGCACTGATGCACAGCCACAGCCAGAGTACTATGCTGCTCCTTTGACTCAGACCACCACATTGCCCTCTCAGGGTACAGATCCACAATCAGACCCTGATGAGACTATGTTGCCCCGCCACGAACGCTATACCACCGACCGACACAGTGACACAGACGAAGTTGCACACGAGCTCGAAGAGGAGGTAATAGATGACCCAGTTATTGACCCCGATTGGCAGCCATTGGGGGAACAGGGTGCAGGCGGCAGTAGTTCAGAAGCGGAGGTGGAGGAGGGGCCGCAGCAGGCATCAACATCGCAACAGGTTCCATCTGCCGGGCCCGTATCTGGACCAAAACGCGTGTCAAAGCCAAAACCTGTTGGAGCACAGCGTTGCCATCCGGTTAAAGCTCAGTCTGCAATCCCTGAAAAGGGATCAGAGTCTAGGAAGAGTGCAGTCTGGCATTTTTTTAAACAACATCCAACTGATCAGCGCAAAGTCATCTGTCAAAAATGTTCAACTAGCTTAAGCAGAGGTCAGAATCTGAAAAGTCTAAATACTAGTTGCATGCATAGACACTTAACCACCATGCATTCTCAAGCCTGGACTAACTACCAAACGTCCCTCAAGGTTGTAGCACCCTCGGCCAATGAAGCTAGTCAGCAACGCAACATCCCTTCCGTCACTGTAAGGCCACCATTTTCCGCACCACCGGCAGTATCTGTGCAGGTTTCTTTGCCAGCCAAAAGCAGTCAGGGTCAGGGAATCACCAGTTTTGTAGGAGGAAATATTGCATGTAGGGCACCGGCGGAAACAATACCGTCTCCAACCGTCTCTCAGTCTGCCATGTCCACCGGCACACCCGAAAGTTCCACGATCTACAGCTCTCCAGTCCAGCTCACCCTACATGAGACTCTGGTTAGAAAAAGGAAGTACTTATCCTCGCATCCGCGTACACAGGGTTTTAACGCCCACATAGCTAGACTAATCTCGTTAGAGATGATGCCCTACCGGTTAGTTGAAAGCGAAGCTTTCAAAGCCCTGATGGAGTACGCTGAACCACGATACGAGCTACCCAGTCGACACTTTTTTTCCAGAAAAGCCATCCCAGCCCTGCACCAGCATGTTAAACAGCGCATCGTCCATGCACTCAGGCAATCTGTGAGTACAAAGGTGCACCTGACTACAGATGCATGGACCAGTAGGCATGGCCAGGGACGTTATGTGTCCATCACGGCACACTGGGTGAATGTGGTGGATGCAGGGTCCACAGGCGACATCAATTTAGGGACAGTTGTGCCTAGCCCACGGTCTAGGAAACAGTTGGCTGTAGGCGTTCGCACCCCCTCCTCCTCCTCCTCGTCCTCCTGCAGAAGCTACAGCTCTTCCACAGAACGCAGTCGGCCAACCACTCCATCGGCAGATGACACTGTTGCACACCAGTTGTCCCATTATGGGCCAGCTACTGCCAAGCGTCAGCAGGCTGTATTGGCTATGAAGTGTTTGGGCGACAACAGACACACCGCGGAAGTTCTGTCCGAGTTCTTGCAACAAGAAACGCAGTCGTGGCTGGGCACAGTAGATCTTGAGGCAGGCAAGGTAGTGAGTGATAACGGAAGGAATTTCATGGCTGCCATCTCCCTTTCCCAACTGAAACACATTCCTTGCCTGGCTCACACCTTAAACCTGGTGGTGCAGTGCTTATTGAAAACTTATCCTGGGTTCTCCGACCTGCTCCTCAAAGTGCGTGCACTTTGCTCACATATCCGACGTTCGCCTGTACACGCCAGCCGTATGCAGACCTATCAGCGGTCTTTGAACCTTCCCCAGCATCGCCTAATCATAGACGTTGCAACAAGGTGGAACTCAACACTGCACATGCTTCAGAGACTGTGCGAACAGAGGCGTGCTGTTATTTATTTGTGGGAGGATACACGGGCAGGCAGTAGGATGGCAGACATGGAGTTGTCAGGTGTGCAGTGGTCGAAGATACAAGACATGTGTCAAGTCCTTCAGTGTTTTGAGGAATGCACACGGCTGGTTAGTGCAGACAACGCCGTAATAAGCATGAGCATCCCCCTAATGCGTCTGCTGATGCAAAGTTTGACGCACATAAAGGAGCAGGCGTCTGCACCAGAGGAAGAGGGAAGCCTTGATGACAGTCAGCCATTGTCTGGTCAGGGCAGTGTACAGGACGAGGTAGCGGGCGAAGAGGAGGTGGAGGACGAGGAGGATGATGGGGATGAGTATATTTTTAATGCGGAAACTTTCACGGGGGCACAGGAAATTGGTTGCGTGTCACGGCCGGGTTCTGGTTTTTTGAGGGACACAAGTGACGTAGATTTGCCTGCAACTGCCCCTCAACCAATCACAACCGGAGATTTGACAAGTGGAACTTTGGCCCACATGGCGGATTATGCCTTACGTATCCTACAAAGGGACACACGCATTACGAAAATGATGAACGATGACGATTACTGGTTGGCCTGCCTCCTTGATCCACGCTATAAAGGCAAATTGCAAAATGTTATGCCACATGAGAACTTGGAACTAATATTAGCAACCAAACAATCAACTCTTGTTGACCGTTTGCTTCAGGCATTCCCAGCACACAGCGCACGTGATCGTTCTCACACGAGCTCCAGGGGGCAGCAGACTAGGAGTGTTAGGGGTGCACACATCAGAAGTGGCGTTGGACAGAGGGGTTTTCTGACCAGGTTGTGGAGTGATTTTGCTATGACCGCAGACAGGACAGGTACTGCTGCATCAATTGAAAGTGACAGGAGACAACATTTGTCCAGTATGGTTACTAACTATTTTTCATCCCTTATCGATGTTCTCCCTCAACCGTCATTCCCATTTGATTACTGGGCCTCCAAATTAGACACCTGGCCAGAATTGGCAGAATATGCATTGCAGGAGCTTGCTTGCCCGGCAGCAAGTGTCCTATCAGAAAGAGTATTCAGTGCTGCAGGGTCAATATTAACCGAAAAAAGGACTCGTCTGGCTACCCAAAATGTTGACGATCTAACATTCATTAAAATGAACCACAACTGGATTTCAAAATCTTTTGCCCCACCTTGCCCGGCCGACACCTAGCTTTCCTATGAAAAGCTCTTGCCTGTGAATTACTTTTCTAATGTCTAATTTGCTGCTGCAGATTGTACAGCATACGACATGTTTACACCTCCCTAAATGGCCAAACTCCCCACACGGGGCCGTGGTATCGCGACTTGGCGCAAGCACCCGTGAGACTGCTGTTTGTCTGAAGAGGTGGGTGTGCTCGCTTTTGGTTGACGGCATTGCTACTGGGTCCCTCATAGTACAATGTAGTGTCTCTGGCGGTGGTGGTGCGCACCCAACGTCAGACACACCGTTGTAACATGAGTGGCCCTGGGGCGGTCCCGCCGGCCTCAAGAGAGTTCCCCCCTACCCCAGCTCAAACTGGGCTGTACTACGTGCAAAATTATGTCGCACAGCTCCACCAATCTTTAGTCTATTCGCTGACATCATTCAATGTCTGGCACTGACAATACAAATTTGTAGACATCTATGATGCAACTTAAAGTAGTCTGTGTCTGTGTCCTATATTGGCACCATTAAATAGTTACTGCCAAATTACTATGTCAGAAACACAGCAGATGAGCCCACCCCTGTACCTAAGTATGCCATCTTTTTTTTTGTTTTGGTTGTTTTGCGAGACATTAACATCTATTTATATTTTGGGAGTACTGGGACAGACACTCCTTGCACTACTCCTCCACTCAGCACCAAGCTGCCTGCCCGTGTATCCATGTAACCGCTGTAAAACTGCCATGAGCCTATTGTTTGTTATTTTAGGCCTTTGATAGCCTGTCTGCGGTCCCTACTCCTCCACTGACCACCAAGCTGCCTGCCCGTGTATCCATGTAACCGCTGTAAAACTGCCATGAGCCTATTGTTTGTTATTTTAGGCCTTTGAAGCCTTTCTGCGCTCCCTCCTTCCACTAGTCCTCCACTGACCAGACCACTGCTGCCCGTGTACCCCTGGAACCAATTTTAAAGTGCCTACAGCCAGCCCATTTTATTGTGTTAGGCCTTCGAAGCCTGTCTGCGGTCCCTCCTTCCACTAGGCCTCCACTGACCAGACCACTGCTGCCCGTGTACCCCTGGAACCAATTTTAAAGTGCCTACAGCCAGCCCATTTTATTGTGTTAGGCCTTCGAAGCCTGTCTGCGGTCCATACTTCCACTAGGCCTCCACTGACCAGACCACTGCTGCCCGTGTACCCCTGGAACCAATTTTAAAGTGCCTACAGCCAGCCCATTTTATTGTGTTAGGCCTTCGAAGCCTGTCTGCGGTCCCTCCTTCCACTAGGCCTCCACTGACCAGACCACTGCTGCCCGTGTACCCCTGGAACCAATTTTAAAGTGCCTACAGCCAGCCCATTTTATTGTGTTAGGCCTTCGAAGCCTGTCTGCGGTCCCTCCTTCCACTAGGCCTCCACTGACCAGACCACTGCTGCCCGTGTACCCCTGGAACCAATTTTAAAGTGCCTACAGCCAGCCCATTTTATTGTGTTAGGCCTTCGAAGCCTGTCTGCGGTCCATACTTCCACTAGGCCTCCACTGACCAGACCACTGCTGCCCGTGTACCCCTGGAACCAATTTTAAAGTGCCTACAGCCAGCCCATTTTATTGTGTTAGGCCTTCGAAGCCTGTCTGCGGTCCATACTTCCACTAGGCCTCCACTGACCAGACCACTGCTGCCCGTGTACCCCTGGAACCAATTTTAAAGTGCCTACAGCCAGCCCATTTTATTGTGTTAGGCCTTCGAAGCCTGTCTGCGGTCCATACTTCCACTAGTCCTCCACTGACCAGACCACTGCTGCCCGTGTACCCCTGGAACCAATTTTAAAGTGCCTACAGCCAGCCCATTTTATTGTGTTAGGCCTTCGAAGCCTGTCTGCGGTCCATACTTTAAATACTCCTCCACTCACCACCAAGCTGCCTGCCCGTGTATCCATGTAACCGCTGTAAAACTGCCATGAGCCTATTGTTTGTTATGTTAGGCCTTTGATAGCCTGTCTGCGGTCCTTACTTTAAATACTCCTCCACTCACCACCTAGCTGCCTGTGTATCCATGTAACCGATGTAAAACTGCCATGACTGCCTACTGTTTGTTATTTTAGGCCTTTGATAGCCTGTCTGCGGCCCCTACTTGCAATACTCCTCCACTGACCACAATGCTGCCTGGAGTGCCTGCCTGTGTATCCATGTAACCGATGTAAAACTGCCATGACTGCCTACTGTTTGTTATTTTAGGCCTTTGATAGCCTGTCTGCGGCCCCTACTTGCAATACTCCTCCACTGAGCACAATGCTGCCTGGAGTGCCTGCCTGTGTATCCATGTAACCGATGTAAAACTGCCATGACTGCCTACTGTTTGTTATTTTAGGCCTTTGATAGCCTGTCTGCAGCCCCTACTTGCAATACTCCTCCACTGACCACACCAATGCTGCCCGTGTACCCCTGGAACCTATTTAAAAGTTCATAGAGCCTAGTTATATATTTTATTTACTATTAATAAGGCCATGATGGACTACGCTGTACCACGCTACAAGCTAACCAGTCGACACTTCTTTTGCGAGAAAAGCCATCCCAACCCTCCACCAGCATGTAGAAGACCGCATTGTCCATGCACTCTGGCAATCTGTGAGTACAAAGGTGCACCTGACAACAGACGCATGGACCTGTAGGCATGGCCACGGAAGATTACGTGTCCATTACGGCGCAATGGGTTAATGTGGTGGATGCATGGTCCACAGGGGACAGCCTACTAAGTCTGTCTGCAGTCCCTAATTCAAATTGTCCTCCACTGTCTAAATCGGAACTTCCACCTTCTGGCTTTCGGCCTATAGTATCAGAAATTAAACTGCATTTGGCCTTCAACTTTGGTTAGGGCCTACTAACGGCTTCTGCCCCTCCCTGGTGTTGTCCTCAACTAAATAAAGCTGAGCTTCAACCTTCCGGCTCTCATTAAGTGGTTTTAAAAAAAAAAAAATTGGTGGTTAGGGCCTACTAACGGCTTCTGCCCCTCCCTGGTGTTGTCCTCAACTAAATAAAGCTGAGCTTCAACCTTCCGGCTCTCATTATGTGGTTTAAAAAAAAAAAATGGTGGTTAGGGCCTACTAACGGCTTCTGCCCCTCCCTGGTGTTGTCCTCAACTAAATAAAGCTGAGCTTCAACCTTCCGGCTCTCATTAAGTGGTTTTAAAAAAAAAATGGTGGTTAGGGCCTACTAACGGCTTCTGCCCCTCCCTGGTGTTGTCCTCAACTAAATAAAGCTGAGCTTCAACCTTCCGGCTCTCATTAAGTGGTTTTTAAAAAAAAATGGTGGTTAGGGCCTACTAACGGCTTCTGCCCCTCCCTGGTGTTGTCCTCAACTAAATAAAGCTGAGCTTCAACCTTCCGGCTCTCATTAAGTGGTTTTAAAAAAAAAAAAAATGGTGGTTAGGGCCTACTAACGGCTTCTGCCCCTCCCTGGTGTTGTCCTCAACTAAATAAAGCTGAGCTTCAACCTTCCGGCTCTCATTATGTGGTTTTAAAAAAAAAAATGGTGGTTAGGGCCTACTAACGGCTTCTGCCCCTCCCTGGTGTTGTCCTCAACTAAATAAAGCTGAGCTTCAACCTTCCGGCTCTCATTAAGTGGTTTTTAAAAAAAAATGGTGGTTAGGGCCTACTAACGGCTTCTGCCCCTCCCTGGTGTTGTCCTCAACTAAATAAAGCTGAGCTTCAACCTTCCGGCTCTCATTAAGTGGTTTTAAAAAAAAAAAAAATGGTGGTTAGGGCCTACTAACGGCTTCTGCCCCTCCCTGGTGTTGTCCTCAACTAAATAAAGCTGAGCTTCAACCTTCCGGCTCTCATTATGTGGTTTTAAAAAAAAAAATGGTGGTTAGGGCCTACTAACGGCTTCTGCCCCTCCCTGGTGTTGTCCTCAACTAAATAAAGCTGAGCTTCAACCTTCCGGCTCTCATTAAGTGGTTTTTAAAAAAAAATGGTGGTTAGGGCCTACTAACGGCTTCTGCCCCTCCCTGGTGTTGTCCTCAACTAAATAAAGCTGAGCTTCAACCTTCCGGCTCTCATTAAGTGGTTTTAAAAAAAAAAAAATTGGTGGTTAGGGCCTACTAACGGCTTCTGCCCCTCCCTGGTGTTGTCCTCAACTAAATAAAGCTGAGCTTCAACCTTCCGGCTCTCATTATGTGGTTTAAAAAAAAAAAATGGTGGTTAGGGCCTACTAACGGCTTCTGCCCCTCCCTGGTGTTGTCCTCAACTAAATAAAGCTGAGCTTCAACCTTCCGGCTCTCATTATGTGGTTTTAAAAAAAAAATGGTGGTTAGGGCCTACTAACGGCTTCTGCCCCTCCCTGGTGTTGTCCTCAACTAAATAAAGCTGAGCTTCAACCTTCCGGCTCTCATTAAGTGGTTTTTAAAAAAAAAAAAATGGTGGTTAGGGCCTACTAACGGCTTCTGCCCCTCCCTGGTGTTGCCCTCAACTAAATAAAGCTGAGCTTCAACCTTCTGCTCCAAATTACCATTTTAAAAAATGCAATAGGCTTTTCCGGCCTACTAAAGGTGTCTGCCCCTCCCTGGTGTTGTCCTCAACTGAACAAAGCTGAGCTTCCACATTCTGGCTTTCGCCCTATACTATCAGATATTAAACTGCATTTGGCCTACTAGTGTGGTTAGGCCCTTGAAACAGTGTCTGCTGCTCTTGGGTTTGCTACTCCACTGAACAAAGCAATGCCGCCTGTTTAGTCCTGTTACCAATTTTGAACTGCATGTAGCCTACTTTATTCTTTGGCCCTATATCTGTTTCCTCCTCATCCTGCCCATTGCCCAGCCACTGCTAAATGAGTCTGCTGGTACATTGACCTAGACCACTACATTCCCCTTGTACTCTACACAGCCAGAATCTGACCCTGCTGAAAGTAAGGTTCCCCTTCCCGCATGTTATACCACCTTACACAGGGACAAAGAGGAAGGTGCAGATGAAAGTGCAGGTTCCTTCATCAGGTGGGGGGGCATACTCGTTGGCGACGTCACTGGCACAGGGCCCCTCAGAGTACGCAAAAGTGTCGCTGCTGGTGGGAGGCGCCCCCGCCATGCAAACACACCGCCGTACTTTGAGGGGCCCTGTGCCAGTGGCAATGCGAACGAGTGGGCCCCCCCTGCTTGCTCAGGATCACAGCACTTGCAACTTTTAAATACTTACCTTTCCCTGCAACACCGCCGTGACGTAGTCCGCATTTCCTGGGCCCACGAAAAACTTGAGCCAGCCCTACTCCCCCCACAACTTTCCCCCAATTCCTTATGCCCAACTATTATTATACAGTTAATTAAGATTGGCAAGCTTCAGAAACAAGAATGGATGTTTTTGGCATTAAAATGGGCACTGTAGGTGTTTTCCTGGCCTCCACTCACTGCCGACTATGCTTCCCCATTGACTTGCATTGGGTTTCGTGTTTCGGTCGATCCCCGACTTTTAGCGATAATCGGCCGACTGCACTCGACTCGACTCTGGACAAAATCGGGTTTCCCAAAACCCTACTCGATCTTAAAAAAATGAAAGTCGCTCAACCCTAGTTATCACTCAAAAAAAGGCAGAGAAATTGTTCCCCACCTTTCCCACTAAGCCATATTGGTATTATCTCCCCAAAGTACACAAATCCATCACCCAACCCCCCGGCAGACCTATTGTGTCGGGGGTGGGATCTCTAACTGAACCCCTTTCCCAGTACTTGGAATGGCTTTTACACCCCATACTCGTTTCTGTCCCGTCCTACATCAGGGACACGAACTCCTTCCTGGATGACATTCGTGATTTTTGTTGGCAGCCGGGGTTCTCCATGGCATCCATCGATGTGGTCAATTTATACACCATGATTCCTCAACAGATGGGGGTGGACTCCATCAGGCGGGTTCTGTCAACCACTGATAGGAGCATTGACTTCATCGATTTTGTGTGCAATGGGCTTAGTTTTATACTTACCCATAATGCCTTTACTTTCATTGACTCTTGGTACCTCCAGACCACTGGGACTGCCATGGGGACCTGTCATGATCTCAATGGCAAGAGAACATAGCATCAGCATATATATGAACTAGCTCTTGGAAGATGGGAACTGAGCTGACCATGAGCTAAACCTAACGCACAACTAGCAGTGGCCGGGTAGCATGCCTACGTTGATTCTAGATGCCCAGCACCAGCCGGAGGACTAAATAAAGCTAGCAGAGGAAAATATTAGTCCTAGCTCACCTCTAGAGAAATACCCCGAAAGGAGACAGAGGCCCCCCACATGTATTGGCGGTGAGTTAAGAAGAAATAACAAACGTAGTATGAAAATAGGTTTAGCAAATTTGAGGTCCACTTACTACATAGCAGAAGACAGAAAGGACACTTTCATGGTCAGCTAAAAACCCTATCAAAACACCATCCAGAAATTACTTTAAAACTCTGGCATTAACTCATAACACCAGAGTGGCAATTCCTGTTCACAAGAGCTTTCCAGACACAGTAACGAAACTACAGCTGTGAACTGGAACAAAAATGCAAAAACAAACATGGACAAGAGTCCAACTTATCTAGTAGTTGTCTAGGAGCAGGAACAAGCACAGAGAGGCTTCTGATAACATTGTTGACCGGCAAGCAACTAACAAAGCAGCAAGGTTATATAGCGACTCCCACATCTTGATGGGAACAGGTGAACAGAGAAGATGAAGACACCAGTTCAATTCCACCAGTAGCCACCGGGGGAGCCCAGAATCCAAATTCACAACAGTACCCCCCCCTCAAGGAGGGGGCACCGAACCCTCACCAGAACCACCAGGGCGATCAGGATGGGCCCTATGAAAGGCACGAACCAGATCAGAGGCATGAACATCAGATGCATTCACCCAAGAATTATCCTCCTGGCCGTATCCCTTCCACTTGACCAGATACTGGAGTCTCCGTCTGGAAACACGAGAGTCTAAGATTTTCTCCACAACGTACTCCAACTCACCCTCAACCAACACCGGAGCAGGAGGCTCAACGGAAGGCACAACCGGTACCTCATACCTGCGCAATAATGACCGATGAAAAACGTTATGAATAGAAAAGGATGCAGGGAGGTCCAAACGGAAGGAAACAGGGTTAAGAATCTCCAATATCTTATACGGGCCGATGAACCGAGGCTTAAACTTAGGAGAAGAGACCCTCATAGGGACAAAACGAGAAGACAACCACACCAAATCCCCAACACAAAGCCGAGGACCAACACGACGGTGGCGGTTGGCAAAAAGCTGAGTCTTCTCCTGGGACAACCTCAAATTGTCCACCACCTGCCCCCAGATCTGATGCAATCTCTCCACCACAGCATCCACTCCAGGACAATCCGAAGATTCCACCTGACCAGAGGAAAATCGAGGATGAAACCCCGAATTACAGAAAAACGGGGACACCAAAGTGGCAGAGCTGGCCCGATTATTGAGAGCGAACTCCGCCAATGGCAAAAAAGCAACCCAATCATCCTGGTCAGCAGACACAAAACACCTCAGATATGTCTCCAGGGTCTGATTAATCCGCTCGGTCTGGCCATTCGTCTGAGGATGGAAAGCGGACGAAAAAGATAAATCTATGCCCATCCTAGCACAGAATGCCCGCCAAAATCTAGACACGAATTGAGTCTCTCTGTCAGAAACGATATTCTCAGGAATACCATGCAAACGAACAACATTTTGAAAAAACAGAGGAACCAACTCGGAAGAAGAAGGCAACTTGGGCAGAGGAACCAAATGGACCATCTTAGAGAAACGGTCACACACCACCCAGATGACAGACATCTTCTGAGAAACAGGCAGATCTGAAATAAAATCCATCGAGATGTGCGTCCAAGGCCTCTTAGGAATAGGCAAGGGCAACAATAATCCACTAGCCCGAGAACAACAAGGCTTGGCCCGAGCACAAACGTCACAAGACTGCACAAAGCCTCGCACATCTCGTGACAGGGAAGGCCACCAGAAGGACCTTGCCACCAAATCCCTGGTACCAAAAATGCCAGGATGACCTGCCAACGCAGAAGAATGAACCTCAGAGATTACTCTACTGGTCCAATCATCAGGAACAAACAGTTTATCAGGTGGGCAACGATCAGGTCTATCCGCCTGAAACTCCTGCAAGGCCCGCCGCAGGTCTGGAGAAACGGCTGACAATACCACTCCATCCTTAAGGATACCTGTGGGCTCAGATTTACCAGGCGAGTCAGGCTCAAAACTCCTAGAAAGGGCATCCGCCTTAACATTCTTAGAACCCGGTAGGTATGACACCACAAAATTAAACCGAGAGAAAAATAATGACCAGCGCGCCTGTCTAGGATTCAGGCGCCTGGCGGTCTCAAGATAAATCAAATTTTTGTGGTCCGTCAATACCACCACCTGATGTCTGGCCCCCTCAAGCCAATGGCGCCACTCCTCAAAAGCCCACTTCATGGCCAAAAGCTCCCGATTCCCAACATCATAATTCCGCTCAGCGGGCGAAAATTTACGGGAAAAGAAGGCACAAGGCCTCATCACGGAGCAGTCAGAACTTTTCTGCGACAACACTGCCCCAGCTCCGATCTCAGAAGCGTCGACCTCAACCTGAAAAGGTAGAGCAACATCAGGCTGACGCAACACAGGGGCAGAGGAAAAACGGCGCTTAAGCTCCCGAAAGGCCTCCACAGCATCAGGGGACCAATCAGCAACATCAGCACCCTTCTTAGTCAAATCGGTCAATGGCTTAGCAATATCCGAAAAACCAGCAATAAATCGACGATAAAAGTTAGCAAAGCCCAAAAATTTCTGAAGACTCTTAAGAGAAGAGGGCTGCGTCCAATCACAAATAGCTTGAACCTTGACAGGATCCATTTCAATGGAAGAGGGGGAAAAAATATATCCTAAAAAGGAAATCCTCTGTACCCCAAAAACACACTTAGACCCCTTCACACACAAAGAATTAGACCGCAAAACCTGAAAAACCCTCCTGACTTGCTGGACATGAGAGTCCCAGTCATCCGAAAAAATCAGAATATCATCCAGATACACAATCATAAATTTATCCAAATAATCGCGAAAAATATCATGCATAAAGGACTGGAAAACTGACGGAGCATTTGAAAGACCAAAAGGCATCACTAAATACTCAAAGTGGCCCTCGGGCGTATTAAATGCGGTCTTCCACTCATCCCCCTGCCTGATTCGCACTCTCGGTGCGGAGGTAACGAACCAAGCTTGGATTCTTCAAAGACGTCACGATAGTCAGACAGGAACTCAGGAATTTCAGAGGGAATAGATGATGAAATGGAAACCACAGGTACATCCCCATGAGCCCCCTTACATCCCCAGCTCAACACAGACATAGCTCTCCAGTCGAGGACTGGGTTGTGAGATTGCAGCCAAGGCAATCCTAGCACCAAATCATCATGTAGATTATACAGCACCAGAAAGCGAATAATCTCCTGGTGATCCGGATTAATACGCATAGTTACTTGTGTCCAGTATTGTGGTTTATTATTAGCCAATGGGGTGGAGTCAATCCCCTTCAGAGAAATAGGAGTCTCCAAAGGCTCTAAATCATACCCACAGCGTTTGGCAAAGGACCAATCCATAAGACTCAAAGCGGCGCCAGAGTCGACATAGGCGTCCGTGGTAATAGATGACAAAGAGCAAATCAGGGTCACAGATAGAATAAACTTAGACGGTGAGGTGCAAATGGAAACAGATTTACCAAGCTTTTTAGTGCGTTTAGAGCATGCTGATATAACATGAGTAGAATCACCACAATAGAAACACAACCCATTTTTCCGTCTAAAATTCTGCCGCTCGCTTCGGGACAGAATTCTATCACACTGCATACTCTCTGGCGACTTCTCAGTGGACACCGCCAGATGGTGCACTGGTTTGCGCTCCCGCAAACGCCTATCGATCTGAATAGCCATTGTCATGGACTCATTCAGACCCGCAGGCACAGGGAACCCCACCATAACATCCTTAATGGCATCAGAGAGACCCTCTCTGAAAGTCGCCGCCAGGGCGCACTCATTCCACTGAGTAAGCACAGACCATTTACGGAATCTTTGGCAGTAAATTTCCGCTTCATCTTGCCCCTGAGATAGGGACATCAAAGTTTTTTCTGCCTGAAGCTCCAAATGAGGTTCGTCATAAAGCAACCCCAAGGCCAGAAAAAACGCATCCACATTGAGCAACGCAGGATCCCCTGGTGTCAATGAAAAAGCCCAGTCTTGAGGGTCGCCCCGGAGCAAGGAAATCACAATCCTGACCTGCTGTGCAGGGTCTCCGGCAGAGCGAGATTTCAGGGACAAAAATAATTTGCAATTATTTCGAAAATTCTGAAACCCAGATCTATTCCCCGAGAAAAATTCCGGCAAAGGAATTCTCGGCTCAGATACAGGTGCATGACAAACAAAATCTTGCAAATTTTGTACCTTCGTGGCGAGATTATTCAAACCTGCAGTTACACTCTGAAGATCCATTACAAACAGGTGGACACAGAGCCATTCAAGGGTTAAGAGGAGGTAAGAAGCAGCTAGACAGCAATTAAGGGCTAGGCAGCAAAACTCTGAAGGGAGAAAAAAAAAAAAAAATTTCCCTTAAACACTTCTCTATCTCCTGCTTCAGCCCAAACAATTAACACTTTGTTGGCCGGTCAAACTGTCATGATCTCAATGGCAAGAGAACATAGCATCAGCATATATATGAACTAGCTCTTGGAAGATGGGAACTGAGCTGACCATGAGCTAAACCTAACGCACAACTAGCAGTGGCCGGGTAGCATGCCTACGTTGATTCTAGATGCCCAGCACCAGCCGGAGGACTAAATAAAGCTAGCAGAGGAAAATATTAGTCCTAGCTCACCTCTAGAGAAATACCCCGAAAGGAGACAGAGGCCCCCCACATGTATTGGCGGTGAGTTAAGAAGAAATAACAAACGTAGTATGAAAATAGGTTTAGCAAATTTGAGGTCCACTTACTACATAGCAGAAGACAGAAAGGACACTTTCATGGTCAGCTAAAAACCCTATCAAAACACCATCCAGAAATTACTTTAAAACTCTGGCATTAACTCATAACACCAGAGTGGCAATTCCTGTTCACAAGAGCTTTCCAGACACAGTAACGAAACTACAGCTGTGAACTGGAACAAAAATGCAAAAACAAACATGGACAAGAGTCCAACTTATCTAGTAGTTGTCTAGGAGCAGGAACAAGCACAGAGAGGCTTCTGATAACATTGTTGACCGGCAAGCAACTAACAAAGCAGCAAGGTTATATAGCGACTCCCACATCTTGATGGGAACAGGTGAACAGAGAAGATGAAGACACCAGTTCAATTCCACCAGTAGCCACCGGGGGAGCCCAGAATCCAAATTCACAACAGGGACCCCGGTTGCATGTGCATTCGCAAATCTGTACTTGTCGGTTTTCGAGGAGGATTTTATTTACTCCTCGAAGAACCAATTTTTGCGACATATTCGACTTTTTCTCAGGTATGTTGATGACGTGTTCCTGGTGTGGGATGGTACGGAGGACGAGTTTGCACTCTTCGTTGAGTACTTGAATGACACTAACACCATGGGGATGCGATTCACTTCCGTATTTGGAGGTGATTGCCTAGAGTTTTTGGACGTGCGAGTTACTGTCGAAAATGGGGATTTGTGTACATCTATCTATCGAAAGCCCACCGCGACAAATTCAGTTTTACATTTCAATAGCTTTCATCCCCCCCATACAAAACGTTCCCTTCCCTTCAGTCAATTATTGCAGACACGTAGGGTCAACAATACACCTCAGGGTTTTGAACAACAATCTGGCGAGCTTTGCAATAGATTACGGGCTAGAGGCTACCCCGAGGGTCTATTGCAGATGGCGAAAAACCGGGTCGATGTCCGTTTACATGAACAAGATTTGGGTAGAGTCACTCCAGCGGCTCCGCGTTTTAATTTTTGTTTCAAGTACGGTCCTTTGGATCGGGAGATAAGGGCCTCAATCAGGAGACATTGGCATCTCCTGGAGAGGGACAAGGAGCTCTCAGATAGGGCGGTTGGAGGTCCCTTAATCTCAGACAAACGCAGCACACGCATTAGGGATGTGCTAGTTCATAATAGGACCCCAAATCCTCAGGTTAAATGGTTGGAATTATCGACATTAAAGGGCAACTACCGCTGTGGACATTGTCATTTTTGCACATATCATGTTACTGGACGGGCCTTGAATATTGGCCCTGTAAAGCACACAGTTCAACAGTTTATTTCGTGCAAAACTGACTATGTCGTATATGTACTTTTCTGCCCCTGTAAGCAGTTCTATGTGGGCAAAACTATCCGTCAATTATATGTACACTTCAGTGAACATGTCAGATCCATCCAGACGGGCAAAGGTGTCCCGAGACTTATTAATCATGTCAGGGATTTCCATGAAGGAAGATCTGAGGTTCTAACTTTTGCAGGAATAGAGAGGGTAGTCTTACCAGTGCAAGGAGGGGATCTGCATAAATTATTATTAAGACAAGAAACTAAATGGATCATCCATACGCGGGCTATGGGTCCTGCCGGTTTTAATGACCGGATTGATATGTCTGTATTGTTATGACCCCTGTCTGTCTGGTTTCCCCTGTCTAATTCCCTATGGTATTTATTTATCACTGGTCCTCCTTATCTTGTTTGCTCTTATCATTCAGTCTTTGTCCATTAATCTGGAATCTATATATATAATTTTTTTTTTTTTTGTTAGTACTCATTTGCATATTTGCACATATATTCATAATTTTGATATTTTTCTGTTGGCTTTAGGTCCGCGGTCTGTTGCTTTCATAGGTATGCTCCACCAGCTTTTGTTTTTAATTGATTTCATTCATGTTATGTACATGTTTTGTATCCTTATCTGTTGTATTAAGGCACCTGTATTGTGGGCGTGTGACGGCAGTGGGTGGGTTTGCTCACCTATTTCCATCAGCGTCACCTCAGTGCTTCAGACCTGTTGAAGCGCTGCTTCAGCGCGAAACGATCGTCGTCACTCCTGCTCACCTCATCTCTCCTGCACTCCCCCGAGCCGTGAAGACGCGGCTATGAATATGCTTCAATAAAAGATTGGACCACACTTCCTGGTGAGTGGTGCCACATTTTTTTCTTGGTTTCATTCATTCTTTCCTTGTGTATGACTGCACATGTAAGGTGGATGATTGCTATCTAGCGCCCGACTTGCTATCAGCACGTGACACACAAAACAGCGTCAAATTGCTGTGACCGCCAGTGCGGCGCCGTGCGCTTTCACAGCACTTTCCTTGCCCAAGTCTGGGTGGTTAGTGGCATCCGCCAGAGCGGCACTGCACACACTCCCATGCATTTAAATTATTATTTTAGTTACGCTGACACCCCAGTTGCGGTGTCGAGCACAAAGAGGTCTAGTTGTACTCTAATCCCGAGTCTAAGGGTAGAGTTCTGGGACTCCTTTCTTGTGCTCTTTGTGCGTTACCGTGGCCCTGTGACATTACAGTGTTCGCTTTCTTCATACTGGGTGAAGTTAACCCGTGTGTGAATCCATATTGTACCGCCATATAGTCAGTCATTACTTAGCAGCAGGTTCCATCTCTGCACGGTGGACCCTGGGCTGCGAACGCACATTACTCTATCTTTCTAATTATTTGGTGCATTCCGCTAGCTCACTAGCTAGCTAGTGAGGTCTTGTTTTTTGCGGGACGAGTTGACATTTTCATTGGTACCATTACTTTTTTTATCGCTTTTCATTATGATTTTTGGGAGGCAGAATGAACAAAAACCAGCAATTCATGAATTTCTTTTGGGTGGGGCATTCATACCGTTCCGCGTCTGGTAAAATTGATTAGGCAGTTTTATTCTTCCGGTTAGTACGATTACAGCGATACCTCATTTATATCTTTTTTTATGTTTTGGCACTTTTATGCAATAAAAACTGTTTTATACGTATGAAAAATAATTATTTTTGCATTGCTTTATTCTGAGACTATAACTTTTTTATTTTTTCGCTGGTAATTCTGTATGGCAGCTTGTTTTTTCTGGGACAAGATGACGTTTTCAGCGGTACCATGTTTATTTACATCCGTCTTTTTGATCACGTGTTATTCCACTTTTTGTTTGGCAGAATGATGATAAAGCATTGTTTTTTGCCCCATTTTTTATTTATTTTTTTACGGTGTACACTGAATGGGTTAACTAGTGGGACAGTTTTATAGGTCGGGTCATTACAGATGCGGTGATACTAAACGTGTACTTTTATTGTTTTTTTAATATACATAAAGAAATGTATTTATTGGAACTATATATATTTTTCTTTATTTCGGGATTTAAAAAAAAATATTTTTACACAGAATAATTTTTTTTTACAACTTTTTTACATTGTCCCAGGGTGGGACATCACTGTATAAAGTCAGATTGCTGGTCTAACACTTTGCACAGTACTGTGTCAGATCAGCGATCTGACAGGCAGTGATGGAGGCTTCTCAGGTCCTGCTCTCAGCAGGCACTAACCAGCCACCTCCCTGCAGGACCCAGGAAGGACCCCGGGGCCTGTAGGGAGGTGACTACCGGAACAACGCGATCACATCGCATTGTTCTGAGGGTCTCAGGGAAGCACGCAGGGAGCCACCCTCCCTGCACCATGCTTCTCTATGCCACCAGAATGCGGCGATCTTGTTTGATCGCAGTATTCCAGGGGTTAAAATGCCACTTTAACTTGGTGCTGGGTGTCAGCTGTGAGAATCAGCTGACACCAAGGCCCGATCGGCCGCACACCACCCGTGTGCGCAGAGATTGGCCTCAATGTACTATCCCGTCCATGGTCATAAGGGCCCAGCCCATATGGACAGGATAGCACTCTGGATGTCAGAATGGGGTTAAAAATGTAAATGGTTCATATTTACAATAAATGAATAATTGTTTCCCCTCTTTGTAAAAACTGTTATGATCCGGTGACTTTGGAGCCGCATGAACTTTCTCTGGAGTAGGTGGAAACTGTACTGACCGCAAAACCTGAACTAACACCGCAACTAGAAGTAGCCGTGGGGTGTGCCTAACAAACCCTAGACACCTCGACACAGCCAGAGGACTAAATACCCCTATAGATGGAAATAGGAATACTACCTTGCCTCAGAGCAGAACCCCAAAGGATAGGCAGCCCCCCACGAATATTGACTGTGAGTAGGAGAGGAAAGACACACGCAGGCAGAAAACAGGATTCAGCAAAAGAGGCCACTCTAGCTAAATAGGGAAAGATAGGACAGAATACTAAGCGGTCAGTATTAAAACCCTTCCAAAAATATCCACAGCAGATAATACAAAAAGTTCCACAATCTAACTAAAGACATGGAATGTATATCTGTCACTCCAGAGAATCCAACAAGACAGAGAAAATACTGACCCAATCTAAGCTGGACAAAAAAACACTGAATAGCACAGAATTATTAAACACACAGCATGTGTGCCACAGAAACAAAACCAGACACTTATCTTTGCTGATTTGGCAGAAGGCAGATGGAACTAAACCAGGACCAAAACCTCCCAACAACCATGGACAACTGGCAAGGACTAATGAATCCTGCATGCCTAAATACCCCAGTCAGAACTGCAATCAGCAGATACACCTGACCAGGACTGCAACTCAGGGACAACTGCATTACCACCTACAACCCCCGGAGGGAGCCCAAAAGCAGAATTCACAACAGTAGCCCCCCCTTGAGGAGGGGTCACCGAACCCTCACCAGAGCCCCCAGGCCGATCAGGATGAGCCAGATGAAAAGCATGAACCAAATCAGCAGCATGGACATCAGAGGCAAAAACCCAAGAATTATCCTCCTGGCCATAACCCTTCCATTTTACAAGATACTGAAGCCTCCGACTCGAAAAACGAGAATCCAAAATCTTCTCAACCACATACTCCAACTCCCCATCAACCAACACAGGGGCCGGAGGATCAACAGAGGGAACAACGGGTACCACATATTTCCGCAATAAAGACCTATGGAAGACATTATGGATAGCAAAAGAGGCCAGAAGCGCCAATCGAAAAGACACCGGATTAATAATCCCAGAAATCCTATAAGGACCAATAAACCGAGGCTTAAACTTAGGAGAAGAAACCTTCATAGGAACATGACGGGAAGACAACCAGACCAGATCCCCAACCTGAAGCCGGGAACCAACACACCGATGACGGTTAGCAAAACGTTGAGACTCCTCCTGAGACAACACCAAATTGTCCACCACATGAGCCCAAATCTGCTGCAACCTGTCAACCACAGAATCCACACCAGGACAGTCAGAAGGCTCAACCTGCCCAGAAGAAAAACGAGGATGAAAACCAAAATTACAAAAAAAAGGCGAAACCAAAGTAGCCGAACTAGCCCGATTATTAAGGGCAAACTCGGCCAATGGCAAAAAGGCCACCCAATCATCCTGATCAGCAGACACAAAGCATCTCAAATAAGTCTCCAAGGTCTGATTAGTTCACTCGGTTTGGCCATTTGTCTGAGGATGAAATGCAGAGGAAAAAGATAAATCAATGCCCAGCCTAGCACAAAAGGCCCACCAAAACCTAGAAACAAACTGGTAACCTCTGTCAGACACAATATTCTCCGGAATACCATGCAAACGAACCACATGCTGAAAAAGCAACAAAACTAAATCTGAAGAGGAAGACAATTTAGGAAAAGGCACCAAATTAACCATCTTAGAAAACCGGTCACAAACAACCCAGATAACCGACATCCTCTGGGAAACCGGAAGATCAGAAATAAAATCCATAGAAATATGCGTCCAGGGCCTCTCAGGGACCGGCAATGGCAAAAGCAACCCACTAGCATGGGAACAACAAGGCTTGGCCAGCGCACAAGTCCCACAGGACTGCACAAAAGAACGCACATCACGTGATAAAGAAGGCCACCAAAAGGACCTACCAACCAAGTCTCTGGTACCAAAAATACCAGGATGACCAGCCAGCACAGAACAGTGAACCTCAGAAATCACTCTACTAGTCCATCTGTCAGGGACAAACAGTTTCCCCACTGGACAACGATCAGGTCTGTCAGCCTGAAATTCCTGAAGAACCCATCGTTAATCAGGGGAAATAGCAGAAAGAACCACCCCTTCTTTCAGAATGCCGACCGGTTCAAGGACCTCAGGAGAATCAGGCAAAAAACTCCTAGAAATGGCATCAGCCTTAATATTCTTGGAACCCGGAAGATACGAGACCACAAAATCAAAACGGGAAAAAAACAAGGACCATCGACCCTGTCTAGGATTCAGCCGCTTGGCAGACTCAAGGTAAATCAAATTCTTATGATCGGTCAAGACCACAATACGGTGCTTAGCTCCCTCAAGCCAATGTCGCCACTCCTCAAATGCCCACTTCATAGCCAACAACTCCCGATTGCCGACATCATAATTGCGTTCAGCAGGCGAAAATTTACGGGAAAAGAATGCACACGGTTTCGTCAAGGAACCAACATGATCCCTCTGGGACAAAACGGCCCCTGCGCCAATCTCAGAAGCGTCAATCTCAACCTGAAACGGAAGAGAAACATCCGGTTGGCGCAACACCGGAGCAGAAGTAAATCGACGTTTAAGCTCCTGAAAGGCAGAAACAGCCGCAGAGGACCAATTCGCCACATCAGCGCCTTTTTTCGTCAAATCGGTCAAGGGTTTTACCACGCTGGAAAAGTTAGCAATGAAACGGCGATAAAAATTTGCAAAACCCCAAAATTTGTGAAGGCTCTTTACGGACGTGGGTTGAATCCAATCATGAATGGCCTGAACCTTAACCGGATCCATCTCAATAGATGAAGGAGAAAAAATAAAACCCCAAAAAGAAACCTTCTGCACCCCAAAGAGACACTTAGACCCCTTTACAAACAAAGCATTGTCACGAAGGATCTGAAATACCATCCTGACCTGTTCCACATGAGACTCCCAATCATCAGAAAAAATCAAAATATCGTCCAAATATACAATCAAGAATTTATCAATATAAGTCCGGAAGATATCATGCATGAAAGATTGAAAAACAGATGGAGCATTAGTGAGCCTGAACGGCATCACAAGTTATTCAAAATGGCCTTCGGGCGTATTGAACGCAGTTTTCCATTCATCACCCTGCTTAATACGAACAAGCTTATATGCCCCCCGAAGGTTAATCTTCGTAAACCAACTAGCCCCCTTAATCCTAGCAAACAAATTGGAAAGCAAAGGTAAAGGGTATTGAAACTTGACCGTGATCTTATTCAAGAGGCGATAATCAATACAGGGTCTCAAGGAGCCATCCTTCTTAGCAACAAAAAAAAATCCCGCTCCCATCGGTGAAGAAGATGGCCGAATATGCCCTTTCTCCAAAGACTCCTTAACATAACTCCACATAGCGGTATGTTCAGGCACAGACAGGTTGAAGAGTCGGCCCTTAGGAAACTTACAGCCTGGAATCAAATCAATAGCACAATCACAGTCCCTGTGCGGTGGAAGAGAACTGGACTTCGGCTCATCGAATACATCCTGAAAATCAGACAAAAACTCTGGAATTTCGGAAGAGGAAGAAGAGGAGATGGACATTAAAGGAACATCATTATGAACCCCCTGACAACCCCAACTAGTCACAGACATAGACTTCCAATCCAACACAGGATTATGTACCTGCAACCACGGGAAACCCAACACGATAGCATCATGTAAATTATGCAATACCAGAAATCGACAATCTTCCTGATGGGCTGTGTCCAAAACTGGGGCTTATTTTTAGCCAAAGGTGTAGCATCAATGCCCCTTAAAGGAATAAGGTTCTGCAAGGGCTGCAAGGGGAAACCACAACGCCTGGCAAACTCAAGGTCCATTAAGTTCAAAGCGGCACCTGAATCCACAAACGCCAAGACAGAAAATGATGACAATGAGCAGATCAAGGATACCGATAACAGAAATTTAGGTTGTACAGTACTGATGGTAAATGAACTAGCAATCCTCTTTGTCCATTTAGGGCAGACTGAAATGACATGAGAAGCGTCGCCACAATAATAACACAACCTATTCTGACGTCTGAGTCCTTGTTATTCTGTCCTAGACAGAATCCTGTCACACTGCATTGGCTCAGGACTCTGCTCTAAGGACAACGCCACAGCGCGCACAGTTCTGCACTCCCGCAAGCGCCGATCAATCTGAATGGCCAAAGACATAGAATCACTCAGACCGACAGGCGTGGGAAACCCCACCATAACATCTTTAACGGATTCAGAAAGACCCTTTCTGAAAATTGCAGCCAAAGCATCATCATTCCATTTAGTCAACACAGACCATTTTCTAAATTTCTGACAATACAATTCTGCCGCCTCTTGACCCTGAGATAGGGCCAAAAAGGTCTTCTCCGCTTGATCCACAGAATTAGGTTCATCATATAATAGTCCTAAAGCCAGAAAAAAGGAATCTACATTAAGCAAAGCCGGATTCCCAGATTCCAGGGAAAATGCCCAATCCTGTGGATCACCACGCAGCAGGGAAATGACGATTTTAACCTGCTGAATAGAATCCCCAGAGGATCGAGGTCTCAAAGCAAAAAACAGTTCACAGTTGTTTTTAAAACTCAAAAATTTGGACCTGTCACCAAAAAACAAATCAGGAGTAGGAATCTTCGGCTCTAAAACAGGAGTCTGGACAATATAATCAGAAATTCCCTGTACCCTAGCAGCAAGCTGGTCTACACGAGAAGCTAATTCCTGAACATCCATGCTAACACAAGACTCCTTAGCCACCCAGAAAAAAAGAGGGAAGAAGAGGCAAAGCAAGCTGCAGAAAAAAAAATGACTCAACACCTTTCTCCCCTTCTGAGATGCATTTAACTCATAGTAGGCCAATTGTACTGTTATGATCCGGTGACTTTGGAGCCGCATGAACTTTCTCTGAAGTAGGTGGAAACTGTACTGACCGCAAAACCTGAACTAACACCGCAACTAGAAGTAGCCGTGGGGTGTGCCTAACAAACCCTAGACACCTCGACACAGCCAGAGGACTAAATACCCCTATAGATGGAAATAGGAATACTACCTTGCCTCAGAGCAGAACCCCAAAGGATAGGCAGCCCCCCACGAATATTGACTGTGAGTAGGAGAGGAAAGACACACGCAGGCAGAAAACAGGATTCAGTAAAAGAGGCCACTCTAGCTAAATAGGGAAAGATAGGACAGAATACTAAGCGGTCAGTATTAAAACCCTTCCAAAAATATCCACAGCAGATAATACAAAAAGTTCCACAATCTAACTAAAGACATGGAATGTATATCTGTCACTCCAGAGAATCCAACAAGACAGAGAAAATACTGACACAATCTAAGCTGGACAAAAAGACACTGAATAGCACAGAATTATTAAGCACACAGCATGTGTGCCACAGAAACAAAACCAGACACTTATCTTTGCTGATTTGGCAGAAGGCAGATGGAACTAAACCAGGACCAAAACCTCCCAACAACCATGGACAACTGGCAAGGACTAATGAATCCTGCACGCCTAAATACCCCAGTCAGAACTGCAATCAGCAGATACACCTGACCAGGACTGCAACTCAGGGACAACTGCATTACCACCTACAACCACCGGAGGGAGCCCAAAAGCAGAATTCACAACAAAAAACAACCCAAAAAATCTATGCCTCACATTCCATTTGCAACCTTTTAAATTAATTGTCTCCTTGAACCAAAATATTTTGTTAGTAAAATTAAAAGAGGTTCAATAGACTAGATAGACAAATATAGTACTAAATATTAATAAATTACTAAATATCACTAATAAATGTTTGCTTGGAATAATGTTTTAGTGATTGAAATAACTTTTTGGAAATGTTAAGGGAAACAAATAAACAAAAGCCACAATTTTTCTGCCCCCATAAATGTAAGAGGTAAAGTAAAAAAATAAATAAAAATAAATATATATTCAGCTACAGAATGCCTCATGAATACTGATTTTAGTGTTCAACATAGAAATAAAGTACAGTATGATGAATTAAAAGCAAAATGGGGAAAATATAAATGATCATTATTATTAGATTATTTTGGCATCATTTGGAAAAAATGTTTTCCTTGTTCACTTTTTTGTCAAAATCTGTGACAGTGTTCTTCCATTCTTTGCTTAGCAAATCACAATTTCTCTGGTAAGGGTTGAAGTTGATTTCCAGTGATTTGGTAACCAGTGTTCTTACCCCAAAAAGATAAAGTAATAAGTATCAACAAGTATTAAAAAATAGTTTGTGTTATGAAACTAAACTCATTTTACACACAGAAAAATATTGTAAAAACATATCTAGTAATGACATTATAAAGCTTCACTAGACATCGTAATTATTGGCACAATTCAGAAGGTCCGTGTTCGTGACAGGCCGTCACAGCCTCTGCAGTATGTAAATATTGGTGACAATTTCTATTGTTAAGGCACAATAGTCATCACTTTCTGGCTTTATCGAACAAGCTCCAGGAAGAAGAAAGATATACATTAAGTGAACTTTTTCTTTGGTCACCGTGACTTCCTTGCAAAAGTCTACTATTTAACCCTTAATATTTTCATCTTTTTATGACTGTGTCACCCTTATCCTCATTGTGGCACAATGCCTGAGATAGAAACACACACAACATATTTAGTTCCATATGAAATACGAGCCTCGTTGGTCTCATTTCTCATCCAAGAAATTCAGAAAGAGATTTACAAATTAAAGCAAAATTTGACCATAAATTGTGGAGACATGTGAAAGTGCTTACGATACATACAAAGATATAGGGGAGTAATGATCATTGTTGCAGAGAGCCCGTGTCAGAGGGGGCCAGCACATAATTCAGCTGGATGTACATCCGAGGATGCACATTAAGCTGAATTGTATTGCAGCACGGAGAGCCGCTGTAATGAACATGCTCACACTCACACCAGGGAAACGCTACACCTAAACCCAACTGGCCCCTGTATAGACTAGAAATTCCCTTGCTAAACAACTAAAAAACAACACCTGAGACCTTGATCCGTAAAAGGTCATCAAGGGATTTCTTGTACCTCCTGAGGAACCAGGAGGGAGGCCACAACACACTACCTACAAGGGGAAATGAGAGTGTGAGGAGAGGTACACAAACCCAAGGTGAGAAAGTAAGCACGTTCAAATAAGGTGAAGGAGTGAAAGTTAAGGAGCAGAGATTCAGCAGAACAGTTGAAAAAAAGTTCAGGTTTAGGTACCAGAACTAGGGTTGAGCGAAACAGATCGTTCATTTTCATAAGTCGCCGACTTTTGGCAAAGTCTCATGAAACCGAGCCGATCCCAGCGTTGCATCGGCCATGCGGTACGCGACTTTCGCGCCAAAGTCGCGTTTCAATGACGCTAAAAGCGCCATTTCTCAGCCAATGAAGGTGGACGCAGAGTGTGGGCAGCGTGATGACATAGATCTCAGTCCCCACCATCTTAGAGAAGGGCATTGCAGTGATTGACTTGCTTTCTGCGGCGTCACAGGGGCTATAAAGGGGCGTTCCCACCGACCGCCATCTTACTGCTGCTGATGTGAGTGTAGGGAGAGGTTGCTGCCGCTTCTTCAGAAGCAGGGATAGTGATAGGCAGGGTACATAAAGCTGCAAACCGCTTGTGCTGTAGCGATTTCCACTGTCCAACACCACCTTTTGTTTGCAGGGACAGTGGAAGCTACATTTTTTTTTCCTCAGCGCTGTCGCTCATTGGGCTGCCCTAGAAGGCTCCCTGACCCTGATAGCTGCGTTGCTGTGCCTGTGTGTGTACGACGCTGTGCAAACCAACTGCTTTTTTAAAGCACAAATCCTGTATTTCCTTCCTTTCTGCACAGCTATCTTGTGTGTTTGTCCACACTATTGTGTGCAGCAGTCCTTTTTCTAGCTGCCTGCCATACTTTTCTGAGATAACTGCAGGGAGATAAATATTGGCAAGTCTGCCTCCATGCCATTGCTGTGGGTGGCATCTCACTCTCATTGTGTGGCACCGAAAAAACCACTGTGATACTTGGCCATTTTTTTTTTTTGTCTAAATTCTCCCTTTTCCAAAAAAAAAGTTAGTGGGAGATAAATCTTGGCAAGTCTGCCTCCGTGCCAGTCCTGTGTGTGGCATCTGTCTCTCATTGTGTGGCACCGAAAAAACCACTGTGTGATACTTGGCCATTTTTTTTTTTGTCTAAATTCTCCCTTTTCCAAAAAAAATAGTGGGAGATAAATCTTGGCAAGTCTGCCTCCGTGCCAGTCCTGTGTGTGGCATCTGTCTCTCATTGTGTGGCACCGAAAAAACCACTGTGTGATACTTGGCCATTTTTTTTTTTTTTTGTCTAAATTCTCCCTTTTCCAAAAAAAAAGTTAGTGGGAGATAAATCTTGGCAACTCTGCCTCCATGCCATTGCTGTGGGTGGCATCTCACTCTCATTGTGTGGCCCCGAAAAAACCACTGTGATACTTGGCCATTTTTTTTTTTTGTCTAAATTCTCCGTTTTCCCCAAAAAAAAGTTAGTGGGAGATAAATCTTGGCAAGTCTGCCTCCGTGCCAGTCCTGTGTGTGGCATCTGTCTCTCATTGTGTGGCACCGAAAAAACACTGTGTGATACTTGGCCATTTTTATTTTTTTTTTGTCTAAATTCTCCCTTTTCCAAAAAAAAAGTTAGTGGGAGATAAATCTTGGCAACTCTGCCTCCGTGCCATTGCTGTGGGTGGCATCTCACTCTCATTGTGTGGCACCGAAAAAACCACTGTGATACTTGGCCATTTTTATTTTTTGTCTAAATTCTCCCTTTTCCAAAAAAAAAAGTTAGTGGGAGATAAATCTTGGCAACTCTGCCTCCGTGCCATTGCTGTGGGTGGCATCTCACTCTCATTGTGTAGCACCGAAAAAACCACTGTGATACTTGGCCATTTTTTTTTTTTGGGTTAAATTCTCTTTTTTCAAAAAAAAAATAGTTAGTGGGAGATAAATCTTGGCAAGTCTGCCTCCGTGCCAGTCCTGTGTGTGGCATCTGTCTCTCATTGTGTCCCCCCAAAAAGCAGTGTGTAATACTGGTCCTTTTTTTTTTTTTGGTAAATTCTCCCTTTTCAAAAAAAAAATAGTTAGTGGGAGATAAATCTTGGCAAGTCTGCCTCCGTGCCAGTCCTGTGTGTGGCATCTGTCTCTCATTGTGTCCCACCAAAAAGCAGTGTGTAATACTGGTCCTTTTTTTTTTTTTGGTTAAATTCTCCCTTTTCAAAAAAAAAATAGTTAGTGGGAGATAAATCTTGGCAAGTCTGCCTCCGTGCCAGTCCTGTGTGTGGCATCTGTCTCTCATTGTGTCCCACCGAAAAGCAGTGTGTAATACTGGTCCTTTTTTTGGGGGGGGGTTAAATTCTCCATTTTCAAAAAAAAAAAAGTTAGTGGGAGATAAATCTTGGCAAGTCTGCCTCCGTGCCAGTCCTGTGTGTGGCATCTGTCTCTCATTGTGTCCCACCGAAAAGCAGTGTGTAATACTGGTCCTTTTTTTTTTTTTTTGGTTAAATTCTCCCTTTTCAAAAAAAAAAATAGTTAGTGGGAGATAAATCTTGGCAAGTCTGCCTCCGTGCCAGTCCTGTGTGTGGCATCTCTCTCTCATTGTGTCCCACCGAAAAGCAGTGTGTAATACTGGTCCTTTTTTTTTTTGGTTAAATTCTCCCTTTAAAAAAAAAAAATAGTTAGTGGGAGATAAATCTTGGCAAGTCTGCCTCCGTGCCAGTCCTGTGTGTGGCATCTGTCTCTCATTGTGTACCACCGAAAAGCAGTGTGTAATACTGGTCCTTTTTTTTTTTTGGTAACTTCTCCCTTTTCAAAAAAAAAATAGTTAGTGGGAGATAAATCTTGGCAAGTCTGCCTCCGTGCCAGTCCTGTGTGTGGCATCTGTCTCTCATTGTGTCCCACCGAAAAGCAGTGTGTAATACTGGTCCTTTTTTTTTTTTTTGGTTAAATTCTCCCTTTTCAAAAAAAAAAATAGTTAGTGGGAGATAAATCTTGGCAAGTCTGCCTCCGTGCCAGTCCTGTGTGTGGCATCTCTCTCTCATTGTGTCCCACCGAAAAGCAGTGTGTAATACTGGTCCTTTTTTTTTTTTTTTGGTTAAATTCTCCCTTTAAAAAAAAAAAAAATAGTTAGTGGGAGATAAATCTTGGCAAGTCTGCCTCCGTGCCAGTCCTGTGTGTGGCATCTCTCTCTCATTGTGTCCCACCGAAAAGCAGTGTGTAATACTGGTCCTTTTTTTTTTTTTGGTAACTTCTCCCTTTTCAAAAAAAAAATAGTTAGTGGGAGATAAATCTTGGCAAGTCTGCCTCCGTGCCAGTCCTGTGTGTGGCATCTCTCTCTCATTGTGTCCCACCGAAAAGCAGTGTGTAATACTGGTCCTTTTTTTTTTTTTTTGTTTAAATTCTCCCTTTAAAAAAAAAAAAATAGTTAGTGGGAGATAAATCTTGGCAAGTCTGCCTCCGTGCCAGTCCTGTGTGTGGCATCTCTCTCTCATTGTGTCCCACCGAAAAGCAGTGTGTGTGTAATACTGGTCCTTTTTGTTTTTTTGGTGGTAAATTCTCCCTTTTAAAAAAAAAAAAATAGTTAGTGGGAGATTAATCTTGGCAAGTCTGCCTCCGTGCCAGTCCTGTGTGTGGCATCTGTCTCTCATTGTGTCCCACCGAAAAGCAGTGTGTGTGTAATACTGGGCCTTTTTGGTTTTTTTGGTAAATTCTCCCTTTTCAAAAAAAAAAAAATTAGTGGGAGATAAATATTGGCAAGTCTGCTTGAGTGCTGCTCCTGTGTGTGCCATCTGTCTCAAATTATTGGGGCACAGAAAACCGAGTGTGTAACATTGGGCCTGATTTTCCTTTCAGTGTCAGGCACCTATAAAGGTATATATAAATTCTACAGAAGTTTGAGTTCACCTTATAAGTTGTTTTACAGTAACAAATAGCGTTACTTTGGTTACGTTTTGCAAACAATGAGGAAGTCTAGTGGAAGAGGTCATGGCCGTGGGCGGTCATTGTCAGCTGGTAATGATGGTAGTGGTGGTGGAGCATCAGGTGGTCGTGGTAAAAGCAGTACAGCACCTAAGTCTCGAGTTTTTGAGCCAAAAATGTCATCTGCCTACACAAGGCCTCGAACGCTCTCTTTTCTGGGAGTAGGAAAACCACTTTTGAAGCCGGAGCAGGAGGAACAAGTATTGGCTTTCATTGCTCACTCTGCCTCTAGCTCTTTCGCCTGCTCCTCGGAAAGTGCCAAATGTCAGAGCAGTGCATCATCAGTGGATGCTCCCGGTCAGGAACAAGTCACTTCCTTGTGTCCTTCACCCAGAACAACAGTGAAGGATGCGTCAGTCGACACAACAGGTTACTCCATGGAGCTCTTTACACATACCGTTCCTGGGTTAGACAGTGAAACAGTTAACAGGCCATGCCCATTAGAAGTTGAATCGGACATGGAGTGCACAGATGCACAGCCACAGCCAGATTACTATGCTGTTCCTTTGACTCAGACAAGAACATTGCCCTCGCAGTGTACTAAGGCAGAATCAAACCCAGCGGAGACTATGGTGCCCCGTCACGAACGCTATACCACCGGCTTACACGGTGACACAGACGAAGTTGCACACGACATAGAAGAGGAGGTCATAGATGACCCAGTTGTTGACCCCGATTGGCAGCCATTGGGGGAACAGGGTGCAGGCGGCAGTAGTTCAGAAGCGGAGGAGGAGGAGCCGCAGCAGGCATCAACATCACAACAGGTTCCATCTACCGGGCCCGTATCTGGCCAAAAACGCGTGGCAAAACAAAAACCTGTTGGAGGACAGCGTGGCCATCCGGTTAAAGAAGCTCAGTCTGCAATGCCTGAAAAGTTATCCGATAGTAGAAAGAGTGCAGTCTGGCATTTTTTTAAACAACATCCAAATGATCAGCGCAAAGTCATCTGTCAAAAATGTTCAACTACCTTAAGCAGAGGTCAGAATCTTAAAAGTCTAAATACAAGTTGCATGCATAGACATTTATCCACCATGCATTTGCAAGCCTGGAATAACTACCAAATGTCCCTAAAGGTTGCAGCACCCTCGGCCAATGAAGCTAGTCAGCAACGCTACATCCCTTCCCTCACTGTAAACCCACCATTTCCCGCACCACCGGCAGTATCTGTGCAGCTTTCGTCGCCAGGCCAAAGCAGGCAGGGAATCACCAGGTTTGCAGTAGGAAACACTGCATGTAGGGCACCGGCAAGAATACCATCTCCAACCCTCTCTCAGTCTGCCATGTCCACCGGCACCACCGCTAGTTCCACGATCTCCAGCTCTCCAGTCCAGCTCACCCTACATGAGACTCTTGTTAGGAAAAGGAAGTACTCATCCTCGCATCCGCGTACACAGGGTTTGAACGCCCACATTGCTAGACTAATCTCATTAGAGATGATGCCCTACCGGTTAGTTGAAAGCGAAGCTTTCAAAGCGCTGATGGACTACGCTGTACCACGCTACGAGCTACCCAGTCGGCACTTCTTTTCTAGAAAAGCCATCCCAGCCCTCCAACAGCATGTTAAAGACCGCATCGTCCATGCACTCAGGCAGTCTGTGACTACAAAGGTGCACCTGACAACAGATGCATGGACCAGTAGGCATGGCCAGGGACGTTACGTGTCCATCACGGCACACTGGGTGAATGTGGTGGATGCAGGGTCCACAGGGGACAGCAATATTGGGACAGTTCTGCCTAGCCCACGGTCAAGGAAAGATTTGGCTGTAGGCGTTCGCCCCCCCTCCTCCTTTTCCTCCTCCTCCTGCAGAAGCGAGAGCTCGTCCACAGACCACAGTCGCACATCCACTCCATCCGCAGCTGCCACTGTTGCACACCAGGTGTGCCATTATGGGACAGCTAGTGGCAAGCGTCAGCAGGCTGTATTGGCAATGAAGTGTTTGGGTGACAACAGACACACCGTGGAAGTTCTGTCCGAGTTCTTGCTGAATGAAACTCAGTCATGGCTGGGCACTGTACATCTTGAGGCAGGCAAGGTTGTGAGTGATAACGGAAGGAATTTCATGGCTGCCATAGCCCTTTCCCAACTGAAACACATTCCTTGCCTGGCTCACACCTTAAACTTGGTGGTGCAGTGCTTCCTGAAAAGTTACCCGGGGTTACCCGACCTGCTCCTCAAAGTGCGCAGACTTTGCTCGCATATCCGCCGTTCGCCCGTACACTCCAGCCGTATGCAGAACTATCAGCGGTCTTTGAACCTTCCCCAGCATCGCCTAATCATCGACATTTCAACAAGGTGGAACTCCACACTGCACATGCTTCAGAGACTGTGCGAACAGAGGCGTGCTGTTATGTTTTTGTGGGAGGATACACATACACGGGCAGGCAGTTGGATGGCAGACATGGAGTTGTCAGGTGTGCAGTGTTCGAAGCTACAAGACCTGTGTCAAGTCCTTCAGTGTTTTGAGGAATGCACAAGGCTGGTTAGTACAGACAACGCCATAATAAGCATGAGCATCCCCCTAATGCGTCTGCTGATGAAAGTTTGACGCACATAAAGGAGCAGGCGTCTGCAGCCGAGGAAGAGGAAAGCCTTGATGACAGTCAGCCATTGTCTGGTCAGGGCCGTGTAGAGGACGCGGTAGCGGGCGAAGAGGAGGAGGAGGACGAGGAGGATGATGAGGATGAGTACTTTTTGAATGAGGAAGCTTCTCCTGGGCCAACAGAAATTAGTGGCGTTGCAAGGCCGGGTTCTGTTTTTTTAAGGGAGACAAGTGATGTAGATTTGCCTGTAACAGCCCCTCCAACCAGCACAACCGCAGATTTGACAACTGGAACTTTGGCACACATGGCGGATTATGCCTTACATACCCTGAAAAGGGACACACGCATTATTAAAATGATGAGCGATGACGATTACTGGTTGGCCTGCATCCTTGACCCTCGCTATAAAGGCAAATTGCAAAATATTATGCCACATGAGAACCTCGAACAAATATTAGCAACCAAACAAGCTACTCTTGTAGACCGTTTGATTCAGGCATTCCCAGCACACAGCGCCGGTGATGGTTCTCACACAAGCTGCAGGGGGCTACAGGGCAGAGGTGTTAGAGGTGCACAGATCAGAAGTGGCATTGGACAGAGGGGTTTTCTGACCAGGTTGTGGAGTGATTTCGCAATGACCGCAGACAGGACAGGTACTGCAGCATCTATTCAAAGTGACAGGAGACAACATTTATCCAGTATGGTTACTAACTATTTTTCAACCCTTATCGATGTTCTCCCTCAACCGTCATTCCCATTTGATTACTGGGCATCCAAATTAGACACCTGGCCTGAATTGGCAGAATATGCGTTGCAGGAGCTTGCTTGCCCAGCAGCTAGTGTGCTATCAGAAAGAGTATTCAGTGCTGCTGGTTCAATATTAACCGAAAAAAGGACTCGTCTGGCTACCCAAAATGTGGATGATCTCACCTTCATTAAAATGAACCACTCCTGGATTTCAAATTATTTTGCCCCACCTTTCCCGGCTGACACCTAGCTTTCCTATAAAAAGGTCTTGCTTCTGGACTGGTCTTACTGAGTCTTCCTATCTCTTAATTTGCAGCAGCTGTTTGTCCAGCATACGACATGTTTACACCTCCCCCAATGGGAAAAATCCACCCACGGGGCCGTTGTCTCGCCACTTGGCGCAAGCACCCGTTACAGTGCTGTTTGTCTGAATAGGTGGGTGTGGCCGCTTTTGGTCGACGGCACTGCCACTGGGTCCCTCATAGTACAATGTAGTGTCTCTGGCGGTGGTGGTGCGCACCCAACGTCAGACACACCGTTGTAACATGAGGGGCCCTGAGGCGGTACCGCCGGCCACAAGAGAGTCCCCCCCCCAGCTCAAACTGTGCTCTACCACGTGCAAAATTATCTCGCACAGCTCCACCAATGTTTAGTCTATGCACTGACATCATTCAATGCCTGGTACTGACAAACAATACCAATTTGTTTGCATCTATGATGCTAGTTAAAGTAGTCTGGGGCAGTGTCCTAGATTGACACCAGTAAATACTAATTTACTGCCAAATTACTTTGTCATAAACTCTGCAGATGAGCCCACCCCAGTACCTAAGCATGCCACCCTTTTTTTACTTATAGTTGTTTTGCGAGACATTAAATTTTTTTTTTTTTTTGGAGTACTAACTGTGTCAGACACTCCTTGCAATCCTCCTCCACTGACCACAATACTGCCTGCCTGTGTATCCATGTAACCGATTTTAAACTGCCATGCCTGCCTATTGTTAGTTATTTTAGGCCTTTGATAGCCTGTCTGTGGCCCCTACTTGCAATACTCCTCCACTGACCACAATACTGCCTGCCTGTGTATCCATGTAACCGATTTTAAACTGCCATGCCTGCCTATTGTTAGTTATTTTAGGCCTTTGATAGCCTGTCTGCGGCCCCTACTTGCAATACTCCTCCACTGACCACAATACTGCCTGCCTGTGTATCCATGTAACCGATTTTAAACTGCCATGCCTGCCTATTGTTAGTTATTTTAGGCCTTTGATAGCCTGTCTGCGGCCCCTACTTGCAATACTCCTCCACTGACCACAATGCTGCCTGGAGTGCCTGCCTGTGTATCCATGTAACCGATTTTAAACTGCCATGCCTGCCTACTGTTAGTTATTTTAGGCCTTTGATAGCCTGTCTGTGGCCCCTACTTGCAATACTCCTCCACTGACCACAATACTGCCTGCCTGTGTATCCATGTAACCGATTTTAAACTGCCATGCCTGCCTATTGTTAGTTATTTTAGGCCTTTGATAGCCTGTCTGCGGCCCCTACTTGCAATACTCCTCCACTGACCACAATACTGCCTGGAGTGCCTGCCTGTGTATCCATGTAACCGATTTAAAACTGCCATGCCTGCCTATTGTTTGCTATTTTAGGCCTTTGATAGCCTGTCTGCGGCCCCTACTTGCAATACTCCTCCACTGACCACAATGCTGCCTGGAGTGCCTGCCTGTGTATCCATGTAACCGATTTTAAACTGCCATGCCTGCCTACTGTTAGTTATTTTAGGCCTTTGATAGCCTGTCTGCGGCCCCTACTTGCAATCCTCCTCCACTGGCCACAATACTGCCTGCCTGTGTATCCATGTAACCGATTTTAAACTGCCATGCCTGCCTATTGTTAGTTATTTTAGGCCTTTGATAGCCTGTCTGCGGCCCCTACTTGCAATACTCCTCCACTGACCACAATACTGCCTGCCTGTGTATCCATGTAACCGATTTTAAACTGCCATGCCTGCCTATTGTTAGTTATTTTAGGCCTTTGATAGCCTGTCTGCGGCCCCTACTTGCAATACTCCTCCACTGACCACAATACTGCCTGGAGTGCCTGCCTGTGTATCCATGTAACCGATTTTAAACTGCCATGCCTGCCTACTGTTAGTTATTTTAGGCCTTTGATAGCCTGTCTGCGGCCCCTACTTGCAATCCTCCTCCACTGACCACAATACTGCCTGCCTGTGTATCCATGTAACCGATTTTAAACTGCCATGCCTGCCTATTGTTAGTTATTTTAGGCCTTTGATAGCCTGTCTGCGGCCCCTACTTGCAATACTCCTCCACTGACCACAATACTGCCTGGAGTGCCTGCCTGTGTATCCATGTAACCGATTTTAAACTGCCATGCCTGCCTATTGTTAGTTATTTTAGGCCTTTGATAGCCTGTCTGCGGCCCCTACTTGCAATACTCCTCCACTGACCACACCAATGCTGCCCGTGTACCCCTGGAACCTATTTAAAAGTTCATAGAGCCTAGTTATATATTTTATTTACTATTAATAAGGCCATGATGGACTACGCTGTACCACGCTACAAGCTAACCAGTCAACACTTCTTTTGCGAGAAAAGCCATCCCAACCCTCCACCAGCATGTAAAAGACCGCATTGTCCATGCACTCTGGCAATCGGTGAGTACAAAGGTGCACCTGACAACAGACGCATGGATCTGTAGGCATGGCCACGGAAGATTACGTGTCCATTAAGGCGCAATGGGTTAATGTGGTGGATGCATGGTCCACAGGGGACAGCCTACTAAGTCTATCTGCAGTCCCTAATTCAAATTGTCCTCCACTGTCTAAATCGGAGCTTCCACCTTCTGGCTTTCGGCCTATAGTATCAGATATTAAACTGCATTTGGCCTTCAACTTTGGTTACGGCCTACTAACGGTGTCTGCCCCTCCCTGGTGTTGTCCTCAACTGAATAAAGCTGAGCTTCTACCTTCTGGCTCTCATTAAGTGCTGTTTTTAAATAAAAAAATGGTGTTTAGGGCCTACTAACGGTGTCTGCCCCTGCCTGGTGTTTGTCCTCAACTGAATACAGCTGTGCTTCTACCTTCTGGCTCTCATTAAGTGCTGTGTTTTTAAAAATTGATGGTTAGGGCCTACTAACGGTGTCTGCCCCTCCCTGGTGTTGCCCTCAACTGAATACAGCTGAGCTTCTACCTTCTGGCTTTCGGCCTATAGTATCAGATATTAAACTGCATTTGGCCTTCAACTTTGGTTACGGCCTACTAACGGTGTCTGCCCCTCCCTGATGTTGTCCTCAACTGAATAAAGCTGAGCTTCTACCTTCTGGCTCTCATTAAGTGCTGTGTTTTAAATAAAAAAATGGTGTTTAGGGCCTACTAACGGTGTCTGCCCATGCCTGGTGTTTGTCCTCAACTGAATACAGCTGAGCTTCTACCTTCTGGCTCTCATTAAGTGCTGTGTTTTTAAAAATTGGTGGTTAGGGCCTACTAACGGTGTCTGCCCCTCCCTGGTGTTGCCCTCAACTGAATACAGCTGAGCTTCTACCTTCTGGCTTTCGGCCTATAGTATCAGATATTAAACTGCATTTGGCCTTCAACTTTGGTTACGGCCTACTAACGGTGTCTGCCCCTCCCTGGTGTTGTCCTCAACTGAATAAAGCTGAGCTTCTACCTTCTGGCTCTCATTAAGTGCTGTGTTTTAAATAAAAAAATGGTGTTTAGGGCCTAATAACGGTGTCTGCCCCTGCCTGGTGTTTGCCCTCAACTGAATACAGCTGAGCTTCTACCTTCTGGCTTTCGGCCTATAGTATCAGATATTAAACTGCATTTGGCCTACTAGTGTGGTTGGGCCCTTGAAACACTGTCTGCTGCTCTTGGGTTTGCTACTCCACTGAACAAAGCAATGCCGCCTGTTTAGTCCTGTTACCAATTTTGAACTGCATTTAGCCTACTTTATTTTTTGGCCCTATATCTGTTTCCTCCTCATCCTGCCCATTGCCCAGCCACTGCTAGATGAGTCTGCTGGTACATTGACCTAGACCACTACATTCCCCTTGCACTCTACACAGCCAGAATCTGACCCTGCTGAAAGTAAGGTTCCCCTTCCCGCATGTTATACCACCTTACACAGGGACAAAGAGGAAGGTGCAGATGAAAGTGCAGGTTCCTTCATCAGGTGGGGGGGCATACTCGTTGGCGACGTCACTGGCACAGGGCCCCTCAGAGTACGCAAAAGTGTCGCTGCTGGTGGGAGGCGCCCCCGCCATGCAAACACACCGCCGTACTTTGAGGGGCCCTGTGCCAGTGCCAATGCGAACGAGTGGGCCCCCCCTGCTTGCTCAGGATCACAGCACTTGCAACGTTGAAATACTTACCTCTCCCTGCTCCACCGCCGTGACGTAGTCCACGTTTCCTGAGCCCACTAAAGGCTTGAACCAGCCCTACCCCCCACAACTTTTGCCAAATGACCCCCAATTTCCTATGCCCAACTATTATTATAAAGTTAGTTAAGATTGACAAGCTTCAGAAACAACAATGGATGTTTTTGGCATTAAAATGGGCACTGTAGGTGTTTTCCTGGCCTCCACTCACTGCCGACTATGCTTCCCCATTGACTTGCATTGGGTTTCGTGTTTCGGTCGATCCCCGACTTTTAGCGATAATCGGCCGACTGCACTCGACTCGACTCTGGACAAAGTCGGGTTTCACAAAACCTGACTCGATCTTAAAAAAATGAAAGTCGCTCAACCCTAACCAGAACAGTACCAGGACACGAACCCCAACCCGGACCCCATTCACTTGAATGGGGGGCCCAAACATCCAGTGTTTGCCATGCTGTCATGTGCATGACAGAGGTACTGGTTCTGATCGCCATTAAAATCATTACCGCCGGTCAGACTGCTGCGGTTCCCCTGCTGTCGTTTGACAAAGTGAGCATGCAGCTATGATCAGAGGTAAAAAGTTTACCTCTAGTCACTGGTGTTGGATGATGAGACTACTGCTCCCATTAGCCTATGCCTGCTGCCGCTAATAACAGCGAGAGCAGGAGGTGGCTGATTGGAGTATTCGTGTTCGGGTTCGTCCATCTCTATTAAGGAGTACTAAAAATAAAAGGAACAAATAAGATCTCCCAAGAACCAAGAACAGTGATAAAAGGAAAAAGTGCTGGGAGGGAAAGCCGATCAACTCACTGCAAGAATACAACCGGAGTTTATCCAGCAAGGTAAACTCCTAAAATAAATAGATGAAAACTCCAAAATGTATACCCACCAGGAAATATAGCCAGCAAGGTAGTTCAGAGAAAGTATAGTATACAGTACTATATACAGCGCTCTGGCAAAGCATGCCAAGATGAATGAAAGCTGTGATTAAAAATCATGGTTATTCCACAAAATATTGATTTCTGAGCTCTTCCTGAGTTAAAACATTAGTATTGTTGTTTCTAAATGATTATGAACTTGTTTTCTTTGCATTATTTGAGGTTTGAAAGCACTGTTTTTTTTTATTTTGACCATTTCTCATTTTCAGAAAAAAGATACAAAATTTATTGCTTGGAAATTCGGAGACATGTTGTCAGAAATTTATAGAATAAAATAACAATTCACATTTTACTCAAAAATATACAGTACCTATAAAGAGAAAAATCAGAGAAACTGATTTTGCAGTGGTCTCTTAATTTTTGCCAGAGCTGTATAGCCCAACCCAGAATGAGGTAGGGCAAACCAAAATGTGAAAGTAGAAAACATCTGGAAAGAAGCAAACTAAGTAGGGAGAATAAGTACAAATGAACAATCAGGATTTGGACAGAGAAGGAAAAGAGCAATAGCTCAACAGGCAGATGAACCAACCACAAAGCAACAGGTCACCATATCAAATCCCTAAACCGAGCTATGACAATCAGAAATAAATACTAGCTGTTGGTCAGTCAGAGGTTGGTATCTGATGTTGGTCTGCAAGTCACTTGTGGCGCATGACAGTAAGGTCATGTGCTGCCCGTAGCTTGTACATTGAAGTCAGCTGCTGTCTACAAAACAGGACTGAGTGGGAAGGTGAGTTAAATAATTTATTTTTAATGCAATAAAGAGCAGCAGCAGAATGAGAGACATACACTCACCGGCCACTTTATTAGGTACACCATGCTAGTAACGGGTTGGACCCCCTTTTGCCTTCAGAACTGCCTCAATTCTTCGTGGCATAGATTCAACGAGGTGCTGGAAGCATTCCTCAGAGATTTTGGTCCATATTGACATGATGGCATCACACAGTTGCCGCAGATTTGTCGGCTGCACATCCCAAAGATGCTCCATACAAGGCAGGATGGATCCATGCTTTCATGTTGTTTACGCCAAATTCTGACCCTACCATCCGAATGTCGCAGCAGAAATCGAGACTCATCAGACCAAGCAACGTTTTTCCAATCTTCTACTGTCCAATTTCGATGAGCTTGTACAAATTGTAGCCTCAGTTTCCTGTTCTTAGCTGAAAGGAGTGGTACCCGGTGTGGTCTTCTGCTGCTGTAGCCCATCTGCCTCAAAGTTCGACGCAGTGTGCGTTCAGAGATGCTCTTAGGCCTACCTTGGTTGTAACGGGTGGCGATTTGAGTCACTGTTGCCTTTCTATCAGCTCGAACCAGTCTGCCCATTCTCCTCTGACCTCTGGCATCAACAAGGCATTTCTGCCCACAGAACTGCCGCTCACTGGATTTTTTTTCTTTTTCGGACCATTCTCTGTAAACCCTAGAGATGGTTGTGCGTGAAAATCCCAGTAGATCAGCAGTTTCTGAAATACTCAGACCAGCCCTTCTGGCACCAACAACCATGCCACGTTCAAAGGCACTCAAATCACCTTTCTTCCCCATACTGATGCTCGGTTTGAACTGCAGGAGATTGTCTTGACCATGTCTACATGCCTAAATGCACTGAGTTGCCGCCATGTGATTGGCTGATTAGAAATTAAGTGTTAACAAGAAGTTGGACAGGTGTACCTAATAAAGTGGCCAGTGAGTGTATATACCAGGAAGGGAGATATATACCAGGATGGAGGACATATAAATCATGATTGGAGACATACAGCTCTGGTAAAAATTAAAAGACCACTTCAAAATGTTCAGTTTGTCTGATTTTTCTCTTTATATGTATATTTTTGAGTAAAATGTAAACAGTTCATTTAGTCTATAAACTTCTGACAACATTGTTAGGTGTCGAGCTCCCGCCTCTGCACAGGGGAAATCTCAAACCATCTCTGCTGCAGTCTCCCATTCTTCTCCAGCCACAGTGGAGCCTGCTCAGCGGAGACATTGCTCCCAGCTTCTAGCTCAGGCTGATACTGGACGACTGGTTACTATTGCCCTTCCAGGCTCTGTCCTTTTAGCCAGCAATGTTCAGCAGCGAGCAGGTCTTTCTGGGACTAAGTCCTGCTTTTCACATACTGAGCATGCCCAGGGTAAGATCTCTCATTGGAGATCAAGGGTCACATGCTTAGATACTGCAGCAAATTCCATTGGTCCTCTAGGAAGGTCCTGAAGGTGCTCAACTTCTGTGGCAGCCTCCCATTGGTCCTTCTGGGAAGGTCCTGTACTTGCTGTAGCTATAAAAGGTTTGCATGACCGCACGGCCATGCGCTAGTGTAAACTTGAAATCATGTGTGTGTTGATGTGTGAAAGTCGCTCATTAATCATCCCCTCCCTTGTGTATGACTGCTCGTGTAAGGTGGATGTTTGCTATCTAGCGCCCGACAGAGCCATCAGTACTAAACACACGATACAGCGTCAATTGCTGTGACTGCCAGTGCGGCGCCGTGCGCTATTAGAGAGCTTTCCTACCCCAAGTCAGGGTGGTTAGTGGCGTCCGCCAAAGCGGCACAGCACGCACTCTTGTGCATTAAAATTATATTTTCAGTTACTCTGACACCCCAGTTGCGGTGTCGAGCGCAAGTGGTCTGAACGTACTCTAATCCTGTGTCTTGGGATAGAGTCCTGAGACTCCTTGCTTGCGCTCTTGGTGCGGTACTGTAACCAAAACAAAAGAAAAGAAGGCATGCAAAAAACGGGGATCACCACACAACAGATACTTCAAAAACATCATTAAATTTTATTGGAACAAGACACAAAACACTGCAAAAAAGTTAAAAACATTTAAAAATGCAAACAGCAAATACTTTGACCCATAATAGGGTCATGCCCTAGTCAAACCCCACACCACCATAGTATCTTGGTAAACCGCTAGAGCTCAATCACAGAGAATACAACAATGTTACCTTTATAATAAGGTGATATATTAGGATTTGTCCCAGGTTAGTAAAATCCAGAGCGTGGAAGAAGTATAAAAAGGCCCCAGATCTGTACAAGCAAATGCATGTCTTTAAAGAGATACAAAAATAAGGCAGCCAAAAAATGACAAAGCCTATAAATAAGAACTACCCACAGTGCAAGATCGCAAATAAAGCCTGAACAAACACTAAAGCAAATAAAAGTACCTGAAAGGCACTAGATACTGAAGCAATCTATACAACCTGAAAAGGTTTTCCTGAACCAGATCCCTGTGAGGAGCAATAGTGCGGTGCAAAATGAGCAAAGAAGAGGGGCGACCAGGGCACTGTACACCCGACGCGTGTCGCCAGGAACCCTGGCTTCTTCAGGGGCAATGAATGCAGTGAAAGTACAAGCATCTTAAATACCTTAGTCATCACAATAGGTCAGGAAAGAGCTGGCATTCAGGAGCAAAAAAATGTGCCAAGCGCCACTACAGTCCAAGAACCGGAAATGTCCAAAACGCCGGCGCATTCGCAGTAGCATAAAAGAAGCCAAAGCTCCTATACAAAGATGTCCGATCAACTAGTGTATGCGCCTGCACCGATCGGCGCGTGCACAATAGAAACCAAAGCATAAACTGTCTAAACGAGAATAGATAATGCAGGGAGATAGCGCCAACAGGCACAGACGAAATACTGCTGTATAGAGAGACAGCGCCCAGCTAACAGAACTGTGATGATGAGAGGTGGGTAGATGTAACCACTGCCCCATAGAGAAGCACATAAGTAGATCAATGGAAGCAGCACTGGTGTAAAAGAAACTGGTCACGGAAATGAGTAGAGGGACCACAAAACACACGAAAAAAAAAAAAAAACACACACCAAATATTTTCAAATACGTATACATAAACCCAATAGAAGAACCCCCGTACCACTGAATACGCTTAAACAGGGAATTAATGCAGAAATAACATACAAAATATGGAAAACCATGGTTTTCACCGGATAGAAACTAGTTCATCCGTACACAGATATTTAATTGCATAATCCACATAGTGGGAGTTAAATCACATATTACCACAAGTAGGGTCCATCAAAATATTAAATGATAATAATGAAAAAAAAACAAAAAAAAACAAACCCACAACTGTTTAAAGCTGTTTATAATAACCGGTAAACAAAAGTTCCTCATTAAGTCCATGTGGAGTGAGGCTGTGTAGATCATGAATCCACCTGGACTCACACCTAAGCAGTTTCCTCGCCAAGTCTCCACCTCTGATGTTAAGTGGAGCCACCTCCAAACCCATAATATTTAGTCCTCTAATGTATCCATTGTGAAAATCAAGGAAGTGTGTGGGAACTGATGAAATGCCTTTGCCCTTTTCGCGGTCCTTCTGAGCCATGGAAATGTTGGACAAATGCTGCTGTACTCTTCTCCGTAATTCCTGAGTCGTTTGACCCACATACACTTTAGGGCAGTCACAGATCAAGGTGTAAACAAGTGAGCGAGTCTTGCAATTGATGAAGGTCCTCTTTGGTTTAATCTGAAAGGGAGAAATCGTAAGCGAAAAACCGTCCTGGGCAATAGTGAATTGACAAATATTGCAGTTGCCACACGGATACGTGCCAAAACTCCTAGTCCCCCTATTGAGCCTGGTTGTGGGACGAACAAAATGGCTGTGACAAAGCAGGTCTTTCAAATTTCTTGCCCTTCTGGCTATCAAATTGGGCGTAGCCGAGATATGGGGTGTAAATCTGGGTTCGCTCAATAGAATGCCCCAACTCCGATCCAAGATTCTATAAATGTCCCGCCACTGATTGTTAAAAGTGGTAACAATACCCAAAGGCCTGGAAGACTCACGTGTCCGTCTATGAAGCAACTCAGAACGTGCACTGGTTTTAGCTCTCTGCTAAGCGGAGGAGATGATACCCTTAGGGTATCCCCGATGTCGAAAGCGGTCCGTCAATTTTCAAGCTTCAGAGTGAAAGTCCGCCGTCAAACTGCAGTTCCTCTTCAATCATAGGAATTGACCTGTTGGAATGCCATTCTTCAAATGCCTAGGGTGGAAGCTTGAATAATGTAACAAGCTATTGGTAGCCGTGGGTTTTCGGTAAAGAGTGGTAACAATATACGAACCCTCCAAGCTCAGCCTGAGATCCAGAAAATCCACCGAAGTCCGTGACAAGTTTGAGGTAAGTTTCATATTGTAGGAGTTGTTATTAAGGTCTGCAAGGAAAACATGACAATCCTCTTCAGTACCTGTCCAAAACATTACAATGTCATCAATAAATCGAAAACCACTTCTGGCCATATTTCCTGAAGGCCTCATGTTGATAAACCACCGACTCCTCCCACCACCCTAGAAAAAGGTTTGCGTAAGAAGGTGCGCAGCGTGCCCCCATGGCAGTACCCTTTACCTGTCTATAAAAGGTCCTGTCAAAGACAAAGTAGTTTTTATCCAGGACAAAGAACAAAAGATCTAGGAGAAATTGGTCATGCCCTCTGTCACCCGTGGTGTTAAGTTCCAAGAAAAAAGAAACTGCTCTTAAGCCAATGTCATGGTTAATGCTGGTGTAAAGAGACTCGACATCCAACGTTATCAAAATTGTATCTGGTGGTAAATAAAAATCCTGAAGAAGTTGGATCAAATGTGTCGAGTCTCTAATAAAGGACTTCAATGACATGGCCATTGGCTGCAGAAAAAAATCTAAGTAGGAACAAGGTTTTTCAAACAGACCATTCACACCAGATACTGTTGGCCTACCTGGGGGGTTTTCCAAAGACTTATGGACCTTGGGAAGAAGGTAGAAGGTCGGTACCACAGGATGGTCTGTATATAAAAAATCCACCTCCTTCTTGCTCAAAATGCCATGTCGCAGTGCTCGTTCAAAAAGTTGATCTAATTTACCCTTGAAGATGTCCGTAGGGTCAGCTGGAAGACGTCTATAGCAAGCAGTATCCCCTAATTGACGTCCAACCTCCTGTAAATAAAGGGAGTTAGGCCATAAGACTATATTGCCCCCCTTATCCGCTTCACGGACCAGAAATTATTTGTTGTTTTGCAGACCCAAAAGTGCCCTATGTTCAATTGGACTCAAGTTCTTATTTTTATTACCATCAAGGTGGAGAGACTGTATGTCTCTGCAAGTATGGTTGAAGAAAATCTGCACCGCAGGAAAGAGGGAAAAAGGAGGAGTAGCTTGTGAAGGTAGTCTTCCTGAGAATCTTCTCCTGGTTGGTTCTGTGTCATTTTCATGAAGTAGTTCCATGAGATCTCTAAGGACCTGCCTCTCATCATTTGTAAGTTGGTCAGCTGATGAAGGATGGTGGAACATAAGTTTAAAAGTTAGCTGACTACAAAATAAATAAACATCTTTTACAAGGGTAAGTTTATTGAGGGTACCCATAGGGGCAAAGGTAAGTCCCTTACCCAATACCAATTCTTCTACTGGTGTCAGAACATGTGTTGTCAGGTTGATAATCTGTAAATTACCTGTATCCTGGGAATTCTGACATTCCGTCAGGGATGGCGAGGTCAGTACTGATGTTTCCCGCGGTTGAGCCTCGTCTCCTGTTTGTAGGATGGGGATGAGTGCTTGTAGCCCCTGGTCTTTCTCTTTGCCCCTCCTAGTCTTTCGTCAACCCCGCCTGTGGCCCCTTTGAGGTCGCTGGGGTCCGACGATAAAAAATCACTAGAAGATGCTTCAAGTCTGGTATTGACGTCACTAGGGACTTTTGATTCAAAGGAGACCGCCCTCTTGTTGCCTCGATGACCCCACCTATTGGCTTATCCACTAGAGAAATCAACCTTATCTCTTTGAAATTTGCATCGTTAGCCCTCATTAATCTCCTTTTCATATTTATCAATGACAGTTTTAAGTTGCTGTTTGAAGGAGGAGTTCAAGGGAGGATCAAAATTAGCAAGTTGAATCTCCCTGATCTTAATATCCTCTTTTAATTTAGTCAAGAGGGCCGGGTCATGTGCTATTAGCATGTCCATAAGTATGGATGAGCATTTCTTTAATCCTGCCTCCCAAGTATTCCGAAAACATTCATCCACCTCCCAGGCGGGGTGCGGTACCGCAACCCTGTGACGCTACAGGGTTTGCTTCCTTCACACAGGGTGAAGTTAACCCTTGTGTGTATCCACATTGTACCACCATATAGTCCGTCATTACTCAGCAGCAGGTTCCATCTCTGCACTGTGGACCCCGGGCTGCGAACGCACCTTATACTATCTCTCTTATAATTTGGTGCATTCCGCTAGCCCTAACACAACATGTCTCCGAATTTCCAAGCAATAAATTTTGTATTTTTTTCTGACAAAGAAAAATGGTCAAAATTAAAAAAAACAACCCTGTGATTTCAGACCTCAAATAATGCAAAGAAAACAAGTTCATAATCATTTAGAAACAACAATACTAATGTTTTAACTCAGGAAGAGTTCAGAAATCAATATTTTGTGGAATAGCCATGCTTTTTAATCACAGCTTTCTTGCGTCTTGGCATGTTTTTCACCAGTCTTTCACACTGCTTCTGGCGCAAAAATGTAAGCAATTCTTCTTTGTTTGATGGTTTGTGACTATGACTATCCATCATTCTCTTGATTACATTCCAGAGGTTTTCAATGGGGTTCAGGTTTAGAGATTGGGCTGCCCATGACAGGGTTTTGATGGGGTGGCCTCTTCATTTTTGTCAGAGCCGAATATAACAGGATTGAGGACATATATACAGGGTGTGAGACATATGTACCAGGATGGGGGACATATATACCAGGATGGGGAACATGTATACCAGGATGGGCCCAGAATATATAACCCTTGAAAATGTATTGTTATTATATAGCTCATCCATAGGGTATTACATCTTCTTGGGTACATTTAGTTGCTATACAGTATATGCATCCAAAAACTTATTCCAAATTTATAGGTGTCATATTGCTCACCCAGAGGGTATGTCATCTTCTTTGGTACATTTTGTTGCAGTAAAAGCCTCAAATAACTTGTTCAAAATGTGTTTGCATTATATTGCTCATCCATAGGGTATTACATATGTTTTGGCATATTTTGTTGGTATATAACCCACAAAAAGCTTGTTAAAAAATTTAGGTTGTGTGGACACATTTGGTTTGGTGTGTTTTTGTTGTGTTTTTTCTGCCTGGATTTGTGACAAAACCTGATGCCAGCAAAATGAATGATAATCTTGAAGTGTCATGCACATGTTGAGTATTTTTGACTTGCAAATTTTGTACAGAAAATAATCTGCAGCATGACAATTCTCTGTGCATTTTGCACAGCATTTTTTAACATTCAATCAAAAACGCAGTCAAAAACACACCAAAAATGGAAGATTTTCCTGTCAAGAGATGCAGAAATCGTGCAGAAATTTGACAATGTGGCACATACCCTTATCAGTATTAAATTGCTCACCCATAGACTATTCCGTGGTCTAGAGTACATTTCCTTGCTGTGTAACCTTCAAAAGTGCATAGCCTTTGTGAGTCTAGGAGACCAATACATGACAATTTGAACAGAATGTGTATGAGGCCCTTCTTTATGTCTAATAGAGGTTGTATTTGAGTCCCTCTGAGTCCCTATATTTTGGCACTTCTTGCTTCCTTCATAAATTAAAGTGAAATTTTCTATTTTTTTTTATTAAAAAAAAAAAAAATTGGTTTACGTAAATTATAACTTTTAAAAATTCTTTTAAAATTTTGCCTTATATACAAGTCATTATACAGGAAAATGTTTCTTAACATTTTTTTTCTTGTAAAATACAATTCCTTGTCAGTTTGGAATGTTTTATTGTTACTCCTTAACGTGGAGTAAAAGTGTTACACCATTGTTCTCAGCAGCGATCTGGGAGTCATAGATGCTTTCAGGGGTCTTCCCCATGCTGTTCTTCTTCTATTCAGCACTTTTCCCATTCATTTCAATATTTTCACTGCCCCCAGACCTCTTTGTAGGGTCTGCTGGAAAAAAGCTCGGCTTTCCCATCGACTCTCATTTTACTCGTTACTCAAAATGAGCAAGCGAGTATTAGGAATTGCTCGATTTGAGGTATGAGCACCTGAGAACTTTAGTGCTCGCTCATCTGTATCCACCTTCTCATTGTTACCCAATCCATGCTGAACAGGTGAGATGAGGCTGGGCTGTGTAGTATCTCTCTGTCTTATGTCTTCCTCCATCTCCACCTGGTCCACATGCATAGCTTCATGTTTAATTGTGAGCAGCGACTGAGTAAGCACCAAAGCGGGAGCATTGCACTGACTATGCCTTCATCGCCACTCACCAACTTTGCTTAATCCTCAAAGGCTTGGAGAACTGCACAAATGTCAGACATCCATGCACACTCTTCAGTTGTTATGTGCTGATACTGACCAGAAAACTGACACGTGAATTGAAGCTGGTACTCAACAACCGGCCTTTGCTGCTAACAAAGCTTTGCCAGTGCAGTGTGTAGTTCCAGTGTGTGGGCAGGTTGCGCACCAGTTGGTGAGCTAGCACTTGCATACGCTGCTGCAAAACTGCCAGAGCTGATGCAGCTGTAGCCGATTTGCAGAAATAGGCGCTGACGCGTTGTACCTTGGCAGTGAGCTCTGGCAAATCTGGGTAGGTTTTAAGAAATCACTGAACTATCAACTTGAGCACTTGTGTGGGCTTGCCAAACTTCACAGCAGCCAGCAGGTTACAGTCGTTATGTCAAAGGACGTCTAGGTGGGCAAGAGCTAATAACCCTGGCCCTGCAATTTCCCTCAGACTAGGGAAATCCTGACTGACCCTCTACCTAGAGTTTACACTGATGGTGTGCATGTCTAGGCCTCCACCCTCTCCCTGTCTGCTGTTTCAACCCTAGGCTGAAGCCACCACCCAGTGAAGAGATAATACACCAATACCCACAGTTAGCACAGACAAGGATAACGGAAAATATACACCACACCGCAGTCACTCAGGAATACATTATAAATGCACAGGGCAAAATAAATACAAATATAGGAAGGAGTAAATAAGACAAAGGGAAATACACCACCAGCAATGATACTCCAACTACTAGCTCACCACTCCAGACCGAGATAACATGCACAAGACAGAAGCTATAATCGGCGACGCCCAATGTTCAGGAGAACTATTTAAAGGCAGTGGGCATGGCCCAGCTTCCAATCTGAGCACCAGGTAATTTAACCCTGGACCAGCTAGATAAAATCTAGCCGACGCCAATGAGCGCATAGTGGTCAAAAGGGGAATTACCGCTGTCTGTCGAACGACCTGGTCTGAACAGCGTCCGACATGACAGTACCCCGCCTTCTACGAGGGACCCCAGGGCCCTCACGGCTTATAGGACCCGGGCTTGTCCGGATGGCGGCTGTGAAAAAACCTGACCAGCCGATCCGCATGAACGTCCGAGGCTGGTACCCAGGACCTCTCCTCAGGCCCATAACCATGCCAGTGTACCAAGTACTGTAAAGTGCGGCGCACTAAACGAGAGTCAACCACCTTGGAGACTTCAAATTCCAAATTACCATCCACCAAGACTGGAGGTGGCATAGGTGCCGCGTCCACGGACCCCACCACCTTCTTTAAAAGAGACCTGTGAAACACGTTGTGTATCTTATACACCGTAGGAAGCTCCAACCGGTACGCTACTGGGTTAATGACGGCGGTGACCCTAAATGGACCAATAAACCGTGGACCCAATTTAAGGGATGGTATTTTGAGTCTTATGTTTTTTGTGGATAACCACACCCAGTCATTCACACTCACACACTCAGGTCCGGACCTGGCACACGCCTACCGTCAGCCACACGTTTGTACCTAGCACCCACACTCAACAGGCGTTGTTTAACTCTCCTCCAGACTGATGACAATTGTGCTCCTAAGTGGTCCTCCTCCGGAACGCTGGAAGAGTCCCTCTGACTCAAAGTACAAAATTGAGGATGTAGCCCGTAAACACAAAAAAACGGAGACTCCCCAGAAGACTCCTGGCGGTGATTATTGATGGCAAACTCAGCCAAAGGAAGGAACGTCGACCACTCCTCCTAGTTATCTGAAACAAAGCAGCGTAAGTACTGTTCCAAATTTTGATTCATACGCTCGGTCTGACCATTTGACTGAGGATGAAACGCCAAAGAATGAGACAACTTGATCCCCAGCCGTGAACAAAATGCTTTCCAAAATTTTGCCACAAACTGAGACCCCCTATCCGAAACGATGTCAGACGGAACCCCATGAAGTCTGACCACTTCCTGCACAAAAACCTGAGCCAGAGTCTTAGCGTTAGGCAGCGAAGGCAAAGACACAAAGTGCGACATTTTTGAGAACCGATCAACAATCACCAAGATGACCGTGTTCCCAGCTGAGGAGGGCAAGTCAGTGATAAAATCCATGGAGATTTCCGTCCATGGCTTACTAGGTACCTCGAGAGGAAGTAGTGTGCCAACAGGACGGGAGCGGGGCGTCTTAGTCCTAGCGCACGTGGTGCAAGCTGACATGTATGAGACCACGTCCTGTCGGATCTTGGGCCACCAAAACCGACGTGACACCAACTCCAAGGTACCCCTAACCCCTGGATGGCCAGCCAGGACAGCATCATGATGCTCCGCCAAAACTTTAAAAGCGGAGATGAAGCGGTACAAACATCTTGTTGATGGGAAGCTCAGATGGTACCTCCTCCTGGGCCTCGGCAATCTCAGCCTCAACCTCGGTCGTGAGAGCCGAAACCACAACACCCTTTTGGAGGACGGGCACCGGATCTTCCCGAGGCTCTCCCCCTGGGAAACACCTGGACAAAGCATCCGCTTTAGTGTTTTTAGAACCAGGTCTGTAAGTGACCACAAAGTTGAACCGCGTGAAAAACAATGCCCAGCGAGACTGCCTGGGAGACAGACGCTTGGCAGACTCCAAATAAAGCAAATTCTTATGGTCGGTAATAACAGTAACCTGATGAACCGACCCCTCCAAGAAGTGTCGCCATTCCTCAAAGGCCAATTTGATTGCCAACAACTCTCTGTTGCTGATATCGTAGTTACGTTCGGCGGGCAACAGTTTCTTGGAAAAATAGGCGCACGGACGCAAACTGCTCAAGGAGGAGCCTTGTGACAACACCGCCCCCACACCAACCTCAGACGCATCAACTTCTACAACAAAAGGTTTCGATACATCTGGTTGCACCAAAATGGGAGCCGAAGCAAACCTGTTTTTAAGAGATTCAAATGCGCACACAGCAGCCTCAGGCCAAACGGAGAAATTGGTACCTTTTTAGTCATGTCAGTTAGCGGTTTAGCAATGACAGAAAAATCCTTGATAAACTTCCTATAGTAGTTAGAAAACCCAAGGAACCGCTGAAGTGCTTTCAGGTCATCAGGCCGTTCCCAATGCAACACCGCTTGCACCTTGGCGGCGTCCATTTTAAGACCAGAAGCAGACACAATATAGCCCAAGAAAGGCAACTCCTGTACCGAAAATACACATTTCTCCAATTTTGCATACAGCTTACTCTCTCTGAGGAGCTGTAACACCTGCCTGACATGATCTAAATGAGTATCAAGGTCGCAAGAATATATGAGGATGTCATCTAGGTACACAATAACGAATTTCCCCAAAACACGAGAGAACACATCATTAATGAAATGTTAAAACACTGCAGGTGCGTTTGTCAACCCAAATGGCATCACCAAATTTTCAAAATGACCCTCAGGGGTATTAAAAGCCGTCTGCCACTCATCACCTTGACGGACTCTTATGAGGTTGTATGCCCCCCTGAGGTCAAGCTTGGTAAACCACTTAGCACCTGCCACCTGGTTGAACAAATCCGGTATCAACGGCATGGGGTATGGATCACGAACCGTAATCTGGTTCAACTCCCTGAAATCCAGACACGGCCGTAGTCCACCATCTTTCTTCTTAACGAAGATGAACCCTGCTGCCACTGATGAGGACGAAGGCCTGATGTGCCCTTTGCTCAAACTTTCAGCAATGTAATCCTTTAGCGCTTGTCTCTCCGGACCGGAGATGTTAAACATCCTTGCTTTAGGCAACTTGGCCCCTGGTTTAAGCCTGATAGAACAGTCATAGGAGCGATGTGGTGGCAACTCTGAACAACCTTTCTCAGAGAACACATCCACAAAATCCAAAAGTGACTCAGGAACGCTTGGAGTCACAGCAGAAACACATGTGGCCAAGCAATTCTCCTGACATAAATCACTCCACTGAATTATGTCCTGAGTTTTCCAGTCAATAACCGGGTTGTGTGTAGACAACCATGGGAAACCCAGAATCAATTGTGCTGGAAGACTCTTGAGCACCTTACATGTAACCTGCTCGAAATTAAGAACCCCAATGTGGAGTTTAACCTCAGCCACAAACTCAGTAATCTCCCCCTGTGGGAGAGGAGCAGAATTGATGGTGACCACGCGGATAGGATGAGGCAGTTTTTCGATCCTAAAACCAGCAGTGCGCGCAAACTCCTCATCAATGAGATTTGTGGCAGAACCACTATCCACAAAAATAGTGATTGGCAGCTCTCTGCCAGCGACAACAACTTTGGCAGGGAGCATGCATTGAGAAACCACCATGGAGGATATACATAAGCTCAGATTGGACTCCTCCACACCCTCTGAGCTTAAAAGTTTTTCCGCCGTTGCACCTTTCTTTGACAGTAGAGGACAAATATTAATAAAATGACCAGTTTTACCACAGAAAAAACAGGCTCCCTGCTTCCTGAGTACAGGGGCTCGATTCTCAACATGTGATACCCCTGCGATTTGCATAGGTTCTGTGGGCTCGCCTGCAGCAACCTCACGTGAACCTAAACCTTCTCCCACAGGCGGCATCTTATGATCCCCCTGACGCAAACGGCGATCAATGCGGACAATGCGACTCATAGCGGAATCTAGTGAAGCAGGAGTCTCGTACATCAGGAGGGCTTTTTTAACCCTCTTAGAAACTCCATGAATAAAGTGACTCCGCAGCGCAAACACATTCCACTGTGTGTCGACCGCCCAGCGGCGAAATTCAGAACAGTAATCCTCTGCAACACGTTCCCCCTGGCGAATAGTGCGTATCTTAGATTCTGCTAGAGCCATTTTGTCAGGCTCATCGTAAATGTTTCCAAGAGAGGAAAAAAAACTCTCCACAGAGTCAAATGCAGCAGAATCAGATGGCAAAGAAAACGCCCATGCTTGGGGATCCCCGCTTAATAATGACAACACCAGGCCCACATGCTGAGCCTCATTACCGGAGGAGATCGGGCGCATATGGAAATACAGTTTGCAAGCTTCATGAAAAGAAACAAATTTACTGCGTTCCCCAGCAAATTTTTCAGTCAAAGGAAACTTAGGCTCAGCCACTTTACCTGTAACTCCGGCTTGCACATTAGACACTGCTAGTCCCTGTTGCTGCACTGCCCCCCTCAACTCAGTGACCTGTAGGGACAGCGCTTCCAACTGGCGGGTTAAGGAAATTATGGGATCCAGGAAAATAATGTTGGCCGATTATAATGTCACGGGAAGTCTAGGTGGGCAAGAGCTAATAACCCGGGCCCCTGCAATTTCCCTCAGACTAGGGAAATCCTGACTGACCCTCTACCTAGAGTTTACACTGATGGTGTGCATGTCTAAGCCTCCACCCTCTCCCTGTCTCCTGTTTCAACCATAGGCTGAAACCACCACCCAGTGAAGAGATAATACACCAATACCCACAGTTAGCACAGACAAAGATGACAAAGTCACTCAGGAATACACTATAAATGCACAGGGCAAAGTAAATACAAATATAGGAAGGAGTAAATAAGACAAAGGGAAATACACCACCAGCAACGATACTCCAACTACTAGCTCACCACTCCAGAACGCGATAACATGCACAAGACAGAAGCTATAACACTGGTCAACAGCATTTTTGGTGCCAAAGATATTTCATCGAATTTAGGGTACTTTTGGGGTGCTGATTCTGAATATGTCATCAGTTTTGCCAGATTGGCTCAAGTTTTTGAGATTTTTGGTATCTTACCGTATTTTCCGGATTATAAGGCGCACCGGATTATAAGGCGCACTTTCTATGAGCGCCTTATAAGCAATCTTGTTTCATATATAAGGCGCACTGGATTATAAGGCGCAGCACATTACCGTTAAATAAACCATTGCTCAGACTGCAAGTCAAAATTTATTACACTTTTTAACAATAACTTGCAACTGGTTCAGCTGTAATTGCAAATCAAAACGTTTACCGTACTTTTTCAGTTCATTCCTCCACCAGAAATCCATCAAATCCGTCATCTTCAGTGTCGGAGTTGAACAGTTGGGCGATTTCGGAATCAAGCATGGGGTCCTCCTCTTCATTATCCGAGTCGGTCTCGTTGCTGCTGCTAGGCTCTTCAGTGGTGATTCCAGCCTTCCTGAAAGCTCTGATGACACTGGAGACTGATACAGTCTTCCAGGCATCCACGATCCACTGGCACATAGTGGCATAACTCGCACGGCGTTGCCTCCCTGTGTTGGTGAATGTGTGGTCACCTTCTGTCATCCAATGCTCCCATGCAGCTCGCAATTTAACTTTAAATGACCTGTTGATGCTGATATCTAGCGGCTGGAGCTCTTTGGTTAATCCACCAGGGATGACAGCAAGCTCCGAATTAGTTTTCTTCACTTGGGCTTTGACAGTATCGGTCACGTGGGCGCGCATCGAGTCACAGACCAATAGGGATGGGGATTTGTGAAAAAAGCCACCCGGTCTCTTGACGTAGACCTCCCTCAGCCACTCACTCATCTTCTCCTCATCCATCCAGCCCTTTGGGTTAGCCTTAATGATGACACTAGCAGGAAAATTTTCTTTAGGCAAAGTCTTCCTCTTGAAAATTACCATGGGTGGTAGTTTCTGGCCATTAGCCTGACAAGCGAGAACTACAGTGAAAGATGACTTCTCATTTCCTGTGGTACGTATAGATATCGTACTGGTCCCTGTTTTCTCAACAGTACGGTTTACGGGGATATCGAAAGTGAGGGGAACCTCATCCATGTTAATAATGTGTTCTGGCTGGATATTCTTTTCATTTATCTTGGTTATGCAGTAGGTGCGGAAAATGGCCAGCTTCTCTTCATAATCCTTTGGTAATTGCTGGCACACAGTAGTTCTGGTGCGAATGGAGAGATGACGCCTTTTCATGAAACGAAAGCACCATGAAGGACCTCCTCGAAAGTCCTTGATCTCCATGTCACGTGCTAAAGCAGTGGCTTTGAGTCGAATAGAGACAGTGGAGACGCTTCTACCTGCGTTTCTCTGTTCCATAACCCACTGTTCTATTTTGTCCTCCAACTGTGGCCACCTTGCTTTGTTTCCTCGGAAACTCAGTTTGGTCTTCTTTACTTGGCGGAGGGCATCTTCTTGTTTTCTCCACTTACGCACCATGGATTCATTAATGTTGAATTCTCTTGCAGCTGCCCTATTTCCATGCTCTACTGCATAACTTGTAGCTTTAAGCTTGAAACCTGCATCATAAGCATGTCTCTTAACAGGAGGCATTTTTTGGGGTAGTGGGTATAGTTAACGCTAAAGCACAGATATATTGCAAGGATCCTGCGCACAGAGCTGTAAGTATCACTCAGTGTGGCTCCTGACTACGGTGGCCGTAATGCTCAATCCATTTATGGATACTGTAAAAACCCAAGTGAAGAACCCTGACAAAGAGGTGCGTCCCACCTCGAAACGCGTTGGTTGAATCTGACCCTTCGCTGCTTCCGTAGCTAGTGACGTCACTGCCAGGTCGAGCGGCCGACTGATATCGGCCACCGTCCTGTTTCTTGCGTGCATCCAGTGTCGCTACCGGCCGGGGCGCCTCTGGCTCTGCACTGCCCACACCTCCTCCGTCCTACCCGCTGATCCGGAGCGGCGCAGCAACCCTGCACGCCGGTCACATCCACCCTGCGGCCAAAGCATCTCTTCCGCCCCACCTGCTGTATAGGAACGTCACGGGACCCCTGCACGCCAGCCTCATCAACCCTGCGGCTGAAATAGGTAATCCTCTACCCTTAAGCAGGTAGATGTGAGTAAATATTAATACTGTTGGAGCTAGATTGTGCTGTGGAACCAGGTGCCAATTAGGGGCGTAATATAAGCGTGCACTTTATTTGTACTTTCACTTTCACTTCGGGCCCGCAGCCAGTTGGTCTTATATATACCAATAGGGTATTCATGCACTAGTAGCCTCCTTAGTGGGGCGGTTATAGCGCGGTATTTTTTTGTGTTTGTCCAAGTGAAGAATAAATTCATAGGCGCACGGGGGGGAGGAGCATGGTGGTGCTGTGGTATGCTGCCGCCGACCCCTGCCGCCCACGATAGAGGTAAAGGATCCTGTATGAACCTCTCTCTTTACTGTTGGGTTCATATATAAGGCGCACTGGATTATAAGGCGCACTTTCTATTTCTGAGAAATTCTCAACATTTTATGTGCGCCTTATAATCCGGAAAATACGGTATTTATAGCACTTGTTGGTAAATGCGACGCATCATCTCATTAATTTCTTTGGATTAGTACTTGAACTGAGCAGTTCTCAATATAGTTTTGTGTTAATTAGTGTTCTAAAATTTTGTTCATAGCTTGATTTTTGCACTAACTTTATGTTGTTGTCTGTTTTCCTGTGAAAAGCATGAACTCATCAAGAAGAAGTTGTCTTAACGATCCAGACTCATTCTGTTACATTTGTGGTGAATACACACTGCCAAAACATAGAAGAAACATAACAGACTTTGTAAAAAAAGTGTATTTTGCCTATTTTTGGGTTATGCTTGAGGACCAAGACAAGTTTTGGGCACCACACATAGTGTGCAAAGCATGTATCGAATTATTACGAAAATGGAGCAAAGGACAAAGAAAAAGCTTCAAATTTGGTGTTCCAATGGTGTGGAGAGAGCCAAAAAATCATCATGATGACTGTTATTTATGGTAAACACAGGTACAGGCACATCTTCACAATGAGGGACAGGCCTTCTTGCAGATTCCATGTTACTCCCATTTTCGTTTCTTATGCTTATTGAATCCTTGCACTTGCACTGCACTGAAATAACAGTCATCATGATGATTTTTTATAAAAAAAATATTGATATACTCACCTCTCCGGAGGTCCCTGCACCAAGAGTTGGAGGATACAAGGTTACTGCCACTTTACCCTTTACTGGTAGTATGCAGACACAGTCCAGGGTAAAAGTTGATGGTCAGGTTCAGGCAGCCTGGAAGCAATTTTGGAATCCCCCTAGCCAGATAGGGTTGGAAGCCTTCCTTACTGCGCTGTAGTGTGCATCCCTTGCTGCCTGAGGCTTCACACAATGGTCCTCTCTCTCTGTCCTATATGTAGGACAGTACCCGCATGGCAGGCAACGCGAGCCTTTTTACAGGTGTCCCTACTTGCAGCGACTTCAGGCTCTTTATGGTGCTGTGCCTGCGGGTGTAGTTGTGGACAGGTGACTTGAAATCTCCTGCCCTCCGGTTTCTGCTGTAGGGCATTCAGTCCTACACAGGCTCGGACTCCCGGTGTCCAGTTCCTGTGCTTCAGTGTGGAGGGAGCTCAGTCGCAGCTCCCCTCCAGCCCCTCACTTCTCCTTTGCTCCTTCTCCCCTCAGACTCCACTCCTGACTCCTCACTCAGACTGACTCCAGTCAGGAGCTGCAGAACCTTGTGTCTGCATAGCTCCAGCTCTCCTCTAGACTCCTCTCTCCTTTGGTCTCTCAGGACCAACTATCTAACTCATCCTCTAGCCAGAATATATATAGGGAAACTACCCTGAAACCGGATCTAGAGCTCCCCTTTCTGGCCTGGAGTCAGAACAGTGTTGTGTGTACGTGTTACCTGCTAAAGGAATCATTGTCGCTTCCAGGCATGGCATCACCTTCCCCGTGAGGAAGGCAATACCACTGTAAGAACCGGCTTCCTGGGGTGTTACATCCCACCCGTTAAATCCAGTACTCCCAGACTGGGAAAAACATAAACATTAAAATGGGTTAAGACATACAAAATTTTTGAAATCCACATTTTAACTGTAACATGTAATATAAACTGTTCTTCCCTTTATGGGAGGTTATTGTGCTTTAACGCTGCATAACTGTAAAAGTACAAAAAGTGCAAACAATAGGGAGCACCTTAAGAGGTGCTAACTATTTACAGTAACGTTTTCAGGTAATTCACCGTCCATCACCTTTTTGTCCTTTAACTTCTTAATAGTGTTGAGCATTCCGATACCGCAAGTATCGGGTATCGGCCGATACTTGCGGTATCGGAATTCCGATACCGGGATTCCGATACTTGCCGCGTATCGGATACCGGAATCGGAAGTTCACAGATTCAAACTGCACAAATTCAGCCAATGAGAATGATTCCAAGTGTGGGCACATCCTGTTCAGCATGGAGGGCATGAAACTACTGGCATGGCTGTGATTGGCTGCTGAAATGATGTCATGATGCAGTTTAAAAGTCGCTGGCGCCATTTTGCTCTCACTCTGCTGTGAATTCAGTTAGTGACAGGACGCTGTTTGCTGACTGAGGGCCAGTTTAGAGATAGCGATTTGCTTCTTTGTGCTTTTCAAAGGCTAATTTAGCAACCGCTGTGTTCACCTACTATTCACCTTGCTTTTGCCTTGTAGCGCTGTTTTCACAGCGATCTGCAAGGTCTGTGTGTGTGTGTGTGTGAGTGCAGCCCACTCTCTAGTCTGAGTGCAGCCACATAGGCCATCCATAGCTGGTTTTATTCAGTTCAGGGAGGGTGGTTCATTGCCTCATACTGTTCTTTTTTTTTTTTTCCAAGTAGTGTAGTCTGCTGCTAATTTTTTCAAAAAATTCCTATTAGTGTCTTTCCACCCGTCTCCAGCTAATTTGTGGAAAAACACTACATAGGATAACGTAGAGGAGGGTTTTTGGGCCTTGCAGCGCCGTTTACGGCTGTCTGCACGGTCTCCGTGTGACTGCAGCTCGCCCTGTAGTCTGTGAGCAGCCATAGCCTGGTTGTCTCCAGCTCAGGGTTCTTCACTGCGTCATACCGCAAAATCAATTTTCCTTTTGTTTTAAGTAGTGCAGGCTGCTGCACATTTTTTCAAAAAATTCCTATTAGTGTCTTTCCACCCGTCTCCAGCTAACTTGTGGAAAAACACTACATAGGATAACGTAGAGGAGGGTTTTTGGGCCTTGCAGCGCCGTTTACGGCTGTCTGCACGGTCTCCGTGTGACTGCAGCTCTATCTGTTGTCAGTTCAGCCCCCAAAAAATAAATAAATAATAAAGTTCACCAAACACACCAGTGACACCACTTTACATTTGTGTAGGCCACATTAGCTCATATTAAAGTCTAGTCCACACTTTAGAAAATTAGTGTTTCTTATACCTGTTAGGAGTTGTTCAGGAATAAGCACACAAAGCCGTTAGTACTTTTCTGCTTATCTTTATCAGTCAACCAAGATGAAGAAGGCAGTGAGTAAGGCTTGTGGGCGTGGGCGTGGGCGCGGAGCAGGGAGGGGACGTGGGGATTCTGTGCCTGCTGCCGGCACCGGTGACTCATCAGCACCCACTTTCACCAGGGAACAGTCATTCATGCGCAGCTTTGTCGCAGAGCGCCGTACAACGCTGCTGCGTGAAGAACAAATTGAAGCCGTTGTCGGATGGATGGCAGCTAATGCATCAACTTCAATTAGTGCCACATCCTCTCAGACACAGAGCACTGGAGAGCAGCCATCTGTCTCTTCACCACCTGCCAAATTGCCCAGGCAGACAGAGAGCCCAGGACAGGAGCCGTCTCTACTTCTGTTCTCTGAATCTCTTGGCTTGGAAACAGGGGGCCAGCCAAGCAGCATTGGAGAAATGGAAGAAGAGGCAGGGTGCAGTGATGCCCAACAGCTTTTTCTCTCTGAGTCTGAAGAGGCGGGTGGGCCAGTGGCTCCGGTCACCACATCACAGGCTGCATCAGCTGATGATGACACTCAGGTGCCACTTACTGGTGCGTGCTCTGCTGCTGAGACTACCCAGGAGGAGCAGTTGGGGGCAGAGGGTAGTGTAGATGATGAGGTCCTTGACCCATCTTGGCGTCAGGGACAGGAAGGTGGTGGGAGCAGCTCTGAGGAAGAGATTCCCCGTACGGCCCAAAGAGGGAGAGGGAGGGGGAAGACTGCGGATCCTGCAGCCTCCGCTTTGGCACCCGTTAGGAGCATGTCTCTTCCAAAAGCCAAAAAGGGCGCTCCCAAGACTTGCAGTGCCTGGTCCTTTTTTGACACAGTTGCAGATGACATTTGCTATGTCAAATGCAAGGTGTGTCATCAAAAAGTCAAAAGAGGGAAAAATGTCAGCAACCTCAATACCTCCAACATGTGGAAACATGTGCACACCAGGCACGCGGCGGAGTTAGAAAAACACACTGAAGAGCTAGGCCAACCAACAGCGGCAGCTACTACCTCTTCAGCTCATGTTGCCTCTTCCTCCAGCTCACACGCAGCTGGTTCGGCTTCCTCCCAGGAACGCCGTGGAAGAACCTCTGGCCTTGTTGTCCAGAGACCCGCTGTAATTCCACCCGCAGCACCACTTTCCCAGTCATCCACACACTCCCAGCCCAGTCTACAGCCATCGGTAGTACAGGCATGGGAGAAAAGGCGGCCTTTCTCGTCAAACCACCCACGAGCACAGGCTCTGACTGCAGGCATTGCCAAACTTCTGTCACTGGAAATGCTATCATTCAGGCTGGTGGAGACTGACAGCTTCCGTGACTTGATGTCATTGGCAGTCCCACAGTACAATGTGCCCAGCCGCTTTTACTTCAGCAGGCAAGCCGTCCCTGCCCTGCACAAGCATGTGGAGGGACACATAAAACACGTGCTACTGAACGCTGTCAGTAGCAAGGTCCACCTCACCACCGATGCGTGGACCAGTCAACATGGACAGGGGCGATACCTTTCCCTCACTGCCCATTGGGTTAATGTCGTTGAGCCGGGTACAGATCGTGCGAGTGGCGCAGGACGTGTCCTGCCCACTCCAAGGATTGCAGGAATCCATTCTGTACGCATTGACTCCTCCTCTTACACCAGTTCCTCAGAATCATCACTGCAGGAGCCGTCACAGTCCACCTCCACATGGACCCGTGATGAACGTTTACCTGTTACGACCGACATGAGCACAGCCGTGGCCAAACGTCAACAGGCCGTCTTGAAATTAATTTATTTGGGGAATCAAAGCCACACAGCGCAGGAGCTCTGGAATGCCATCAAGCAGGAGAGCGATGTGTGGTTTGTGCCAGCGAATCTCCAGCCAGGCATGGTAGTGTGTGATAATGGCCGAAATCTGGTGGCAGCTCTGGGCCTCGGCAACCTCACTCACATCCCATGTCTGGCACATGTGCTCAATTTGGTCGTGCAGAGTTTTTTGAGGGACTATCCGTATCTTGATGCACTGCTGCACAAGGTCCGCCTAGAGTGTGCTCACTTGCGGCATTCCAGCACGGCAAAAGCGCGCATTGCGGCTCTGCAGCGCCGACACCGCCTGCCGGAACATCGCATCATATGTGACCTACCTACCAGGTGGAATTCCACGTTACATATGTTGGAGCGGTTGTGTGAGCAGCAGCAAGCTGTAATGGAGTACCAGCTGCATCAGGCGCAAAGAAGTCGCACTCCGCGCCGTACAGACTTCACAACCACAGAGTGGGCCACTATGAATGACGTCTGCCAGGTTTTGCGTCCCTTTGATTATTCCACGCGGATGGCGAGTGCAGATGATGCACTAGTCAGCATGACTGTCCCCCTTATCTGCCTGCTTGAAAAATCACTGCAAGCGCTAAGGGATGATGTTGTGGAAGAGGTGGAGGATGAGGATTCAGCATTTCCATCATCTTCTGGACAGTCAGCGCCACGTGGTTCCTCACAAACGCGTAGGCAGGGGACAGTTTGTGAGGAGGATGAGGAGGAGTCAATGGTGGAGGAAGACATCCGTCCAGAGGAGGGAGTTACACAATTGTCCAGTAGTCAGTGTGTACAGCGAGGGTGGGGTGATGACGAGCGGGCAGAGATCACGCCTCCAGCAGGGGACAGCGTTTCTTGGGCAGTTGGCAGTCTGCAGCACATGGTGGATTACATGCTGCAGTGCCTGAGAAACGACCGCCGCATCGCCCACATTCTCAACATGTCTGATTATTGGGTGTTCACCCTCCTCGATCCTCGCTACCGGGACAACGTAGAAAGCCTCATCACACCGTTAAACCAGGAGCGAAAAATGCGGGAGTACCAAGACACACTGGTGAATTCCATCATCTTCTCCATTCCAACTGAGAGAAGTGCTGCTAGTGCATTCCAAAGCAGCTCAGTGCGTCCAGGCAGTGGTGGAGGCTCTGCACAAAGAGGGAGCAGAAGCAGTGCCTCTGCCCAAGGCAAGACCAGTATGGCCCAACTGTGGCACAGTTTTCTGTGCCCGCCACAAAAGTCTACACCATCACAGACGGCTCCAGTCAGCAGGAGGCAACGGTTCCGTCAGATGGTGACAGACTACATGTCTTGCCCTCTTGCTGTACTCCCAGACGGCTCTTCACCTTTCAAGTTTTGGGTCTCAAAGCTGGATACATGGCCAGAGCTAAGCCAGTATGCATTGGAGGTGCTGTCTTGCCCTGCGGCCAGTGTATTATCGGAACGTGTCTTTAGTGCTGCAGGTGGTGTACTAACTGACCGTCGCATGCGACTATCCTCCGATAACGTTGACCGGCTTACTTTCCTGAAAATGAACAAGGCCTGGATCTCGCAGGAATTTGCCACTCCTCTTCCTGATTAAATAATTAGGTGACTGTCTACAGTATCCAGGTCTCCTGTTGTGTTCATCTTTCTACCACCTGAACTTTAATTCCTGGGCTCCAACACCGCCAGTTGAGGCTCAGAAGTGCCGTCTGCACAGTCAAAACATACGACCCAGTGTTATTGGGTTTCAGTAACGTCAGCTGATCCCCAGCTGTGTAGCCGGCAATGTGTCCTGCGACCGCCACGCTGACACAACAACTGAAATGTAAGGGAACCTTTCCCCCCCCAAGGCGTTTGTTACTGAAAGAGCCACCTTGTGCAGCAGTAATGCTGCACAAGGAAAAGGTAGCTATTTTTGTTAAGCTCCTTGCACACGCAGAACTTCACACTTATAAAATGTCCACTGATACCGTAAAACCGTCCCGGAGGTGGGACTTTCCTTCGTAATATGAGAGATAAACGTAGGCACTACTATTGTGGTGGAACAGCGGATCACTCATCTCCACACCACAGGGCACCTCCCTACAGCGCATGCGCGCAGTGGAACGCACTTTCTCACTCACCATAGTACAAGTGGAACGCAACTTAGTCTTACCCCCAGCGCTAGGTCACTTCCGGTTAAACACTTCCGGTGGCGCGTCTCACAGCGCGCCCTCATAACGGCACACACAGGACGACTTCATCACACTCTGGGACAAGCGGTGGATACCGCGTCCGCACAGGAGACAACTAGGTAAGCCTGACATCTCACTGCCCATACAGCACCTGACCATACCGCCAACCTGGGGCAGCCAAAGCATTATTATTTTTACCCCACAGAGCCTTAATCACGCAGAAACTGCTTACAACACCTATTAGCAACCCAGGGGTATGTCCATTCTTATTTTTCCTTCTCAATATAGCGTTACCACGTGTTTTCTGAGACGTTCTATGCGTATTCACAGGTTTATCCCCAAAAAATCCGCTCATCAGACATTCTAATTGTGAGAGGGTAGGTTTTCTCTTTCCATTATGCTATAAGCCAATAAGCTCTCACATCACTCCAACGGTCACTTTATAAGATCTCTCCGTATATGATTGATGCATGATTGTTAGTACGTATCTTCTGACACTGCTATTATTACTATGAGACTGGATTATCCAGTATGCTATAAATGTCATAGCAGTTACTTCTCTCAGTCATTGCACATTTGTGTTAGACCATTGCTGTAATAATTGTATATACTTTATTTATTATTTCTATTATCATTTATTGTTTTAGTACATTGAAGAAGGTCTATGACCGAAACGTCTGTATGTACTCTCTTTTCATTAAAACCACACTAGCATTTGATCACGTGTGTGCCAAGTTACTTTACAAGTATATACGGTTTGGGCACCTACTTGTGCACCACCACAATAGTAGTGCCTACGTTTATCTCTCATAGACTATAACCCTTACGTAAGAGCACACTATTTCCTGGTCATGTCATCACTCACTTTTTCGTATAACGCAGAAGAGACGACTAATATAATTGCACAGTCCACAACGTCCACCGAGTTCCTTAGAGTTCCTCCAAAAGAAACAAGGGGACGTGATCTGGAGAGGGAATTGAGACGGAGTACGAATTTTGAATTGCACTGTGCAACTCTTACGGAGTACCTCAAAGTACAGAGGATTCCAAGGGGACTACGTGTCCCCCTCCGTCCCACCCTCTTCAGTGATTCCCCTGATTTTTGCTCTCGCTTTGAAAGAATACTAAACAAATGTTCTTTTGATCTCATGACCCTCACGCTAGAACACCTGCACCAAGGGATCGCTCAGAGCAAAGAACGCATTACCAACATTGAACAACAACTGGCATCATCCTCTACTTCGGAAGAACTCCAGGATCTCAAAACTCGCATCAACACCACGATCGAACAACACAGGAGGGACACGGAAGCAAGGAAAAGGTCCAAATTCATCAGGGATACAGAAGATTACGAACAGAACAGGATATATAAATGGCGAGACAACTCGAACTCCGGAACCTTCTCCTCACGCTCCAACTACAGATCTACGACAGACATCTCGACGTCAGGATCGGACCAAGAACGACGCGAGAGACCAGCAGCAGGTCGTTTTTTAGGACGCGGAAGGAGACAAGCAAGAAGAAGGGGACCCGGAGAGGAAAGAGACGGTCAAAGAAACACGGACTTCACACGCGTAACCCGCTCTCAGGTACGAACCCCCTGGTAATTAACATTTCTTCCAAATCATTAAGCATCGCAGAACACCAGGTGTTACAAAAAGGGCTATCCTTCTGTCCTAGCTATAGGCTAAGTACTTTTGATCTAGAAATGGATCTACAGAGATTTTATAGATCACTTAGACTGAAGCTACATTTTGCAGATTCTAACACTAACAATCCACCTCCAGATAGCACAGAAGATCGACTCCTTACTTCAAGGAGCCTAGGTCTGAGGAACAAAAGCACTTATAGACCCCCAATGGGTTCCCCGGCAGTAGAAACATTTATCTCATTTGTGAACAATTCATTTCACAAATTAAGAGACGATTTCGATAGAGACAGATTACATGCCCCTTCAAACCTGACCGCCCTAGACCAACAAGCGCTCAATTCCTTACAGCTAGACAAGAACATTATAGTCAAACCAGCAGATAAGGGGGGAGCTATAGTCGTACTCGATAAGTCCACATACAGACAAGAGGTCTACCGCCAATTAAATGATAGTTCGATCTACACACCCCTGGAGAGGGACCCCACTCATAACATCAGAGAACAAATCCAACATACTCTCACTAGATACAGGGAACTTAAAATACTGGATCAAAAAACATGTGAATTTCTCACCAAACAAAATCCCATCACGCCAGTATTTTATGTATTACCTAAAATTCACAAGAGCCTAGAAAATCCACCAGGAAGACCCATAGTGGCTTCAACAGACTCAATTCTCTCACCCATCTCAAAATACTTAGAAAAGATTCTCACACCTATGATCAAACAAACTCCCTCTTTCCTTCTTGATACGGGAGCTTTTCTGAAACTCATAGATGAATTGAAAACCATCCCAACAGAGGCCTATCTCGTCACGTTTGACGTTAAGGACTTATATACGTCCATACCACATGAGGAAGGCATTAGATCAGTGAGAAAGTTGTTACAGACCTCGGACTTAGATCCGGACCAGGTCAACCTCTGCTGTGAGCTACTGTCCCTGGTACTCACCAAAAACTATTTCCTATTTGAGGACAAATTTTACTTACAAAGGAGAGGCACCGCGATGGGCAGTAACGCGGCGCCACCATATGCAAATTCCTATATGGTAGACTACGAGACCAGTACCATTTACGTGAATGACCTTTTCCGCACACATGCCATAGTGTGGAAAAGGTACATCGACGATATATTTTGCATTTGGAATGGCCCACAAACAACACTAGAATCTTTCTTTGCATTTCTCAAGACCTCCTGGCCTGGCCTTGATTTCACAATAACCTATGATCAAGAAAAAGTACACTTTTTAGATACTACAGTTCTCAAAAACAAAGAAGGCGATCTTTCCACAGATTTATACATTAAACCAACGGATCGCAATAGCCTATTACATTATGACAGCTTTCACCCCCAAAAAATGAAGGACTCCATTCCAAAATCCCAGCTCCAAAGGGTCCAAAAAATAGTTTCAGACAAAGACCTACAAACCACACGACTAGAAGAGATGCGGACTAAATTTCTAGAGAGGGGTTATCCCCCTGACACCCTAGACATCAGTAGCATAAATTCTGTCCCCAGAAGAAGGACAGACACAAAACACCGCATACCTTTTGTTCACAACTATCATCCCATGGTTTACCTACTTCACAAGTCCATACGACGCCACTGGAATATTCTAGGCACAGCACATCCAGGGATCAAAGAATTTGTTGAACCCTTCCTCCCTTGCTTCCGGAGACCACGGAACATACGAGACAAATTGGTAAAAGCAGATATAGGAAGCCTACAATCTACATCCAGACAACGGTTTCTCACCAATCCAAGGACAGGCACATTTCCATGCCTACAATGCATACAGTGCAACAACATACAGAGAGGCACGACCCTTTATCATCCACACAATGGGAAAGAATATCCCATTAAAGGGTTCTTCACGTGCGACTCGTCATACGTGATTTACATAATCAAGTGCCCTTGCGGCTTGTACTATGTTGGAGAAACAACACAACCCATAAAACAGAGGATTTCGAAGCACAAATCCACCATAAGATGTAAAAACACCCTACTACCCGTCCCCCACCATTTTATCACCCAGGGCCACACCATTGCGCAGTTACGTTTTCAGGTGATCGAGCAGGTGTCACCACTACGCAGAGGGGGCGATAGGATAGGTCTGTTAAAAAGGAGGGAGGCTTACTGGATACACGAACTACAGACTTTAGCCCCGAGAGGCTTGAACAGAGACTATGATATCCAGTCCTTCCTTACCTAACGGTCATCATCTTGATTACAACCTCCAGAAGTGGACTACACCTGCCAAGTACCATTTATGTGTCGCCATCCTCACTGTATTGCATTGCCATTCAATTGCCTGTGATTGATTCATGCATTCCGTTCTAATACTTTTGTCTCTCTCAACAGAATCGGCTTTACTAGTACTATTTGGAGTATATACCACCTCTGCTATCTCACCGCTATCAATCACCAAGGATGAGCACCTATCACCATCTCTCTAATCCAGAATCTTTCTCCATCACTCTGGAACAGCGGATCACTCATCTCCACACCACAGGGCACCTCCCTACAGCGCATGCGCGCAGTGGAACGCACTTTCTCACTCACCATAGTACAAGTGGAACGCAACTTAGTCTTACCCCCAGCGCTAGGTCACTTCCGGTTAAACACTTCCGGTGGCGCGTCTCACAGCGCGCCCTCATAACGGCACACACAGGACGACTTCATCACACTCTGGGACAAGCGGTGGATACCGCGTCCGCACAGGAGACAACTAGGTAAGCCTGACATCTCACTGCCCATACAGCACCTGACCATACCGCCAACCTGGGGCAGCCAAAGCATTATTATTTTTACCCCACAGAGCCTTAATCACGCAGAAACTGCTTACAACACCTATTAGCAACCCAGGGGTATGTCCATTCTTATTTTTCCTTCTCAATATAGCGTTACCACGTGTTTTCTGAGACGTTCTATGCGTATTCACAGGTTTATCCCCCAAAAATCCGCTCATCAGACATTCTAATTGTGAGAGGGTAGGTTTTCTCTTTCCATTATGCTATAAGCCAATAAGCTCTCACATCACTCCAACGGTCACTTTATAAGATCTCTCCGTATATGATTGATGCATGATTGTTAGTACGTATCTTCTGACACTGCTATTATTACTATGAGACTGGATTATCCAGTATGCTATAAATGTCATAGCAGTTACTTCTCTCAGTCATTGCACATTTGTGTTAGACCATTGCTGTAATAATTGTATATACTTTATTTATTATTTCTATTATCATTTATTGTTTTAGTACATTGAAGAAGGTCTATGACCGAAACGTCTGTATGTACTCTCTTTTCATTAAAACCACACTAGCATTTGATCACGTGTGTGCCAAGTTACTTTACAAGTATATACGGTTTGGGCACCTACTTGTGCACCACCACAATAGTAGTGCCTACGTTTATCTCTCATAGACTATAACCCTTACGTAAGAGCACACTATTTCCTGGTCATGTCATCACTCACTTTTTCGTATAACGCAGAAGAGACGACTAATATAATTGCACAGTCCACAACGTCCACCGAGTTCCTTAGAGTTCCTCCAAAAGAAACAAGGGGACGTGATCTGGAGAGGGAATTGAGACGGAGTACGAATTTTGAATTGCACTGTGCAACTCTTACGGAGTACCTCAAAGTACAGAGGATTCCAAGGGGACTACGTGTCCCCCTCCGTCCCACCCTCTTCAGTGATTCCCCTGATTTTTGCTCTCGCTTTGAAAGAATACTAAACAAATGTTCTTTTGATCTCATGACCCTCACGCTAGAACACCTGCACCAAGGGATCGCTCAGAGCAAAGAACGCATTACCAACATTGAACAACAACTGGCATCATCCTCTACTTCGGAAGAACTCCAGGATCTCAAAACTCGCATCAACACCACGATCGAACAACACAGGAGGGACACGGAAGCAAGGAAAAGGTCCAAATTCATCAGGGATACAGAAGATTACGAACAGAACAGGATATATAAATGGCGAGACAACTCGAACTCCGGAACCTTCTCCTCACGCTCCAACTACAGATCTACGACAGACATCTCGACGTCAGGATCGGACCAAGAACGACGCGAGAGACCAGCAGCAGGTCGTTTTTTAGGACGCGGAAGGAGACAAGCAAGAAGAAGGGGACCCGGAGAGGAAAGAGACGGTCAAAGAAACACGGACTTCACACGCGTAACCCGCTCTCAGGTACGAACCCCCTGGTAATTAACATTTCTTCCAAATCATTAAGCATCGCAGAACACCAGGTGTTACAAAAAGGGCTATCCTTCTGTCCTAGCTATAGGCTAAGTACTTTTGATCTAGAAATGGATCTACAGAGATTTTATAGATCACTTAGACTGAAGCTACATTTTGCAGATTCTAACACTAACAATCCACCTCCAGATAGCACAGAAGATCGACTCCTTACTTCAAGGAGCCTAGGTCTGAGGAACAAAAGCACTTATAGACCCCCAATGGGTTCCCCGGCAGTAGAAACATTTATCTCATTTGTGAACAATTCATTTCACAAATTAAGAGACGATTTCGATAGAGGCAGATTACATGCCCCTTCAAACCTGACCGCCCTAGACCAACAAGCGCTCAATTCCTTACAGCTAGACAAGAACATTATAGTCAAACCAGCAGATAAGGGGGGAGCTATAGTCGTACTCGATAAGTCCACATACAGACAAGAGGTCTACCGCCAATTAAATGATAGTTCGATCTACACACCCCTGGAGAGGGACCCCACTCATAACATCAGAGAACAAATCCAACATACTCTCACTAGATACAGGGAACTTAAAATACTGGATCAAAAAACATGTGAATTTCTCACCAAACAAAATCCCATCACGCCAGTATTTTATGTATTACCTAAAATTCACAAGAGCCTAGAAAATCCACCAGGAAGACCCATAGTGGCTTCAACAGACTCAATTCTCTCACCCATCTCAAAATACTTAGAAAAGATTCTCACACCTATGATCAAACAAACTCCCTCTTTCCTTCTTGATACGGGAGCTTTTCTGAAACTCATAGATGAATTGAAAACCATCCCAACAGAGGCCTATCTCGTCACGTTTGACGTTAAGGACTTATATACGTCCATACCACATGAGGAAGGCATTAGATCAGTGAGAAAGTTGTTACAGACCTCGGACTTAGATCCGGACCAGGTCAACCTCTGCTGTGAGCTACTGTCCCTGGTACTCACCAAAAACTATTTCCTATTTGAGGACAAATTTTACTTACAAAGGAGAGGCACCGCGATGGGCAGTAACGCGGCGCCACCATATGCAAATTCCTATATGGTAGACTACGAGACCAGTACCATTTACGTGAATGACCTTTTCCGCACACATGCCATAGTGTGGAAAAGGTACATCGACGATATATTTTGCATTTGGAATGGCCCACAAACAACACTAGAATCTTTCTTTGCATTTCTCAAGACCTCCTGGCCTGGCCTTGATTTCACAATAACCTATGATCAAGAAAAAGTACACTTTTTAGATACTACAGTTCTCAAAAACAAAGAAGGCGATCTTTCCACAGATTTATACATTAAACCAACGGATCGCAATAGCCTATTACATTATGACAGCTTTCACCCCCAAAAAATGAAGGACTCCATTCCAAAATCCCAGCTCCAAAGGGTCCAAAAAATAGTTTCAGACAAAGACCTACAAACCACACGACTAGAAGAGAAGCGGACTAAATTTCTAGAGAGGGGTTATCCCCCTGACACCCTAGACATCAGTAGCATAAATTCTGTCCCCAGAAGAAGGACAGACACAAAACACCGCATACCTTTTGTTCACAACTATCATCCCATGGTTTACCTACTTCACAAGTCCATACGACGCCACTGGAATATTCTAGGCACAGCACATCCAGGGATCAAAGAATTTGTTGAACCCTTCCTCCCTTGCTTCCGGAGACCACGGAACATACGAGACAAATTGGTAAAAGCAGATATAGGAAGCCTACAATCTACATCCAGACAACGGTTTCTCACCAATCCAAGGACAGGCACATTTCCATGCCTACAATGCATACAGTGCAACAACATACAGAGAGGCACGACCCTTTATCATCCACACAATGGGAAAGAATATCCCATTAAAGGGTTCTTCACGTGCGACTCGTCATACGTGATTTACATAATCAAGTGCCCTTGCGGCTTGTACTATGTTGGAGAAACAACACAACCCATAAAACAGAGGATTTCGAAGCACAAATCCACCATAAGATGTAAAAACACCCTACTACCCGTCCCCCACCATTTTATCACCCAGGGCCACACCATTGCGCAGTTACGTTTTCAGGTGATCGAGCAGGTGTCACCACTACGCAGAGGGGGCGATAGGATAGGTCTGTTAAAAAGGAGGGAGGCTTACTGGATACACGAACTACAGACTTTAGCCCCGAGAGGCTTGAACAGAGACTATGATATCCAGTCCTTCCTTACCTAACGGTCATCATCTTGATTACAACCTCCAGAAGTGGACTACACCTGCCAAGTACCATTTATGTGTCGCCATCCTCACTGTATTGCATTGCCATTCAATTGCCTGTGATTGATTCATGCATTCCGTTCTAATACTTTTGTCTCTCTCAACAGAATCGGCTTTACTAGTACTATTTGGAGTATATACCACCTCTGCTATCTCACCGCTATCAATCACCAAGGATGAGCACCTATCACCATCTCTCTAATCCAGAATCTTTCTCCATCACTCTGGAACAGCGGATCACTCATCTCCACACCACAGGGCACCTCCCTACAGCGCATGCGCGCAGTGGAACGCACTTTCTCACTCACCATAGTACAAGTGGAACGCAACTTAGTCTTACCCCCAGCGCTAGGTCACTTCCGGTTAAACACTTCCGGTGGCGCGTCTCACAGCGCGCCCTCATAACGGCACACACAGGACGACTTCATCACACTCTGGGACAAGCGGTGGATACCGCGTCCGCACAGGAGACAACTAGGTAAGCCTGACATCTCACTGCCCATACAGCACCTGACCATACCGCCAACCTGGGGCAGCCAAAGCATTATTATTTTTACCCCACAGAGCCTTAATCACGCAGAAACTGCTTACAACACCTATTAGCAACCCAGGGGTATGTCCATTCTTATTTTTCCTTCTCAATATAGCGTTACCACGTGTTTTCTGAGACGTTCTATGCGTATTCACAGGTTTATCCCCCAAAAATCCGCTCATCAGACATTCTAATTGTGAGAGGGTAGGTTTTCTCTTTCCATTATGCTATAAGCCAATAAGCTCTCACATCACTCCAACGGTCACTTTATAAGATCTCTCCGTATATGATTGATGCATGATTGTTAGTACGTATCTTCTGACACTGCTATTATTACTATGAGACTGGATTATCCAGTATGCTATAAATGTCATAGCAGTTACTTCTCTCAGTCATTGCACATTTGTGTTAGACCATTGCTGTAATAATTGTATATACTTTATTTATTATTTCTATTATCATTTATTGTTTTAGTACATTGAAGAAGGTCTATGACCGAAACGTCTGTATGTACTCTCTTTTCATTAAAACCACACTAGCATTTGATCACGTGTGTGCCAAGTTACTTTACAAGTATATACGGTTTGGGCACCTACTTGTGCACCACCACAATAGTAGTGCCTACGTTTATCTCTCATAGACTATAACCCTTACGTAAGAGCACACTATTTCCTGGTCATGTCATCACTCACTTTTTCGTATAACGCAGAAGAGACGACTAATATAATTGCACAGTCCACAACGTCCACCGAGTTCCTTAGAGTTCCTCCAAAAGAAACAAGGGGACGTGATCTGGAGAGGGAATTGAGACGGAGTACGAATTTTGAATTGCACTGTGCAACTCTTACGGAGTACCTCAAAGTACAGAGGATTCCAAGGGGACTACGTGTCCCCCTCCGTCCCACCCTCTTCAGTGATTCCCCTGATTTTTGCTCTCGCTTTGAAAGAATACTAAACAAATGTTCTTTTGATCTCATGACCCTCACGCTAGAACACCTGCACCAAGGGATCGCTCAGAGCAAAGAACGCATTACCAACATTGAACAACAACTGGCATCATCCTCTACTTCGGAAGAACTCCAGGATCTCAAAACTCGCATCAACACCACGATCGAACAACACAGGAGGGACACGGAAGCAAGGAAAAGGTCCAAATTCATCAGGGATACAGAAGATTACGAACAGAACAGGATATATAAATGGCGAGACAACTCGAACTCCGGAACCTTCTCCTCACGCTCCAACTACAGATCTACGACAGACATCTCGACGTCAGGATCGGACCAAGAACGACGCGAGAGACCAGCAGCAGGTCGTTTTTTAGGACGCGGAAGGAGACAAGCAAGAAGAAGGGGACCCGGAGAGGAAAGAGACGGTCAAAGAAACACGGACTTCACACGCGTAACCCGCTCTCAGGTACGAACCCCCTGGTAATTAACATTTCTTCCAAATCATTAAGCATCGCAGAACACCAGGTGTTACAAAAAGGGCTATCCTTCTGTCCTAGCTATAGGCTAAGTACTTTTGATCTAGAAATGGATCTACAGAGATTTTATAGATCACTTAGACTGAAGCTACATTTTGCAGATTCTAACACTAACAATCCACCTCCAGATAGCACAGAAGATCGACTCCTTACTTCAAGGAGCCTAGGTCTGAGGAACAAAAGCACTTATAGACCCCCAATGGGTTCCCCGGCAGTAGAAACATTTATCTCATTTGTGAACAATTCATTTCACAAATTAAGAGACGATTTCGATAGAGGCAGATTACATGCCCCTTCAAACCTGACCGCCCTAGACCAACAAGCGCTCAATTCCTTACAGCTAGACAAGAACATTATAGTCAAACCAGCAGATAAGGGGGGAGCTATAGTCGTACTCGATAAGTCCACATACAGACAAGAGGTCTACCGCCAATTAAATGATAGTTCGATCTACACACCCCTGGAGAGGGACCCCACTCATAACATCAGAGAACAAATCCAACATACTCTCACTAGATACAGGGAACTTAAAATACTGGATCAAAAAACATGTGAATTTCTCACCAAACAAAATCCCATCACGCCAGTATTTTATGTATTACCTAAAATTCACAAGAGCCTAGAAAATCCACCAGGAAGACCCATAGTGGCTTCAACAGACTCAATTCTCTCACCCATCTCAAAATACTTAGAAAAGATTCTCACACCTATGATCAAACAAACTCCCTCTTTCCTTCTTGATACGGGAGCTTTTCTGAAACTCATAGATGAATTGAAAACCATCCCAACAGAGGCCTATCTCGTCACGTTTGACGTTAAGGACTTATATACGTCCATACCACATGAGGAAGGCATTAGATCAGTGAGAAAGTTGTTACAGACCTCGGACTTAGATCCGGACCAGGTCAACCTCTGCTGTGAGCTACTGTCCCTGGTACTCACCAAAAACTATTTCCTATTTGAGGACAAATTTTACTTACAAAGGAGAGGCACCGCGATGGGCAGTAACGCGGCGCCACCATATGCAAATTCCTATATGGTAGACTACGAGACCAGTACCATTTACGTGAATGACCTTTTCCGCACACATGCCATAGTGTGGAAAAGGTACATCGACGATATATTTTGCATTTGGAATGGCCCACAAACAACACTAGAATCTTTCTTTGCATTTCTCAAGACCTCCTGGCCTGGCCTTGATTTCACAATAACCTATGATCAAGAAAAAGTACACTTTTTAGATACTACAGTTCTCAAAAACAAAGAAGGCGATCTTTCCACAGATTTATACATTAAACCAACGGATCGCAATAGCCTATTACATTATGACAGCTTTCACCCCCAAAAAATGAAGGACTCCATTCCAAAATCCCAGCTCCAAAGGGTCCAAAAAATAGTTTCAGACAAAGACCTACAAACCACACGACTAGAAGAGATGCGGACTAAATTTCTAGAGAGGGGTTATCCCCCTGACACCCTAGACATCAGTAGCATAAATTCTGTCCCCAGAAGAAGGACAGACACAAAACACCGCATACCTTTTGTTCACAACTATCATCCCATGGTTTACCTACTTCACAAGTCCATACGACGCCACTGGAATATTCTAGGCACAGCACATCCAGGGATCAAAGAATTTGTTGAACCCTTCCTCCCTTGCTTCCGGAGACCACGGAACATACGAGACAAATTGGTAAAAGCAGATATAGGAAGCCTACAATCTACATCCAGACAACGGTTTCTCACCAATCCAAGGACAGGCACATTTCCATGCCTACAATGCATACAGTGCAACAACATACAGAGAGGCACGACCCTTTATCATCCACACAATGGGAAAGAATATCCCATTAAAGGGTTCTTCACGTGCGACTCGTCATACGTGATTTACATAATCAAGTGCCCTTGCGGCTTGTACTATGTTGGAGAAACAACACAACCCATAAAACAGAGGATTTCGAAGCACAAATCCACCATAAGATGTAAAAACACCCTACTACCCGTCCCCCACCATTTTATCACCCAGGGCCACACCATTGCGCAGTTACGTTTTCAGGTGATCGAGCAGGTGTCACCACTACGCAGAGGGGGCGATAGGATAGGTCTGTTAAAAAGGAGGGAGGCTTACTGGATACACGAACTACAGACTTTAGCCCCGAGAGGCTTGAACAGAGACTATGATATCCAGTCCTTCCTTACCTAACGGTCATCATCTTGATTACAACCTCCAGAAGTGGACTACACCTGCCAAGTACCATTTATGTGTCGCCATCCTCACTGTATTGCATTGCCATTCAATTGCCTGTGATTGATTCATGCATTCCGTTCTAATACTTTTGTCTCTCTCAACAGAATCGGCTTTACTAGTACTATTTGGAGTATATACCACCTCTGCTATCTCACCGCTATCAATCACCAAGGATGAGCACCTATCACCATCTCTCTAATCCAGAATCTTTCTCCATCACTCTGGAACAGCGGATCACTCATCTCCACACCACAGGGCACCTCCCTACAGCGCATGCGCGCAGTGGAACGCACTTTCTCACTCACCATAGTACAAGTGGAACGCAACTTAGTCTTACCCCCAGCGCTAGGTCACTTCCGGTTAAACACTTCCGGTGGCGCGTCTCACAGCGCGCCCTCATAACGGCACACACAGGACGACTTCATCACACTCTGGGACAAGCGGTGGATACCGCGTCCGCACAGGAGACAACTAGGTAAGCCTGACATCTCACTGCCCATACAGCACCTGACCATACCGCCAACCTGGGGCAGCCAAAGCATTATTATTTTTACCCCACAGAGCCTTAATCACGCAGAAACTGCTTACAACACCTATTAGCAACCCAGGGGTATGTCCATTCTTATTTTTCCTTCTCAATATAGCGTTACCACGTGTTTTCTGAGACGTTCTATGCGTATTCACAGGTTTATCCCCCAAAAATCCGCTCATCAGACATTCTAATTGTGAGAGGGTAGGTTTTCTCTTTCCATTATGCTATAAGCCAATAAGCTCTCACATCACTCCAACGGTCACTTTATAAGATCTCTCCGTATATGATTGATGCATGATTGTTAGTACGTATCTTCTGACACTGCTATTATTACTATGAGACTGGATTATCCAGTATGCTATAAATGTCATAGCAGTTACTTCTCTCAGTCATTGCACATTTGTGTTAGACCATTGCTGTAATAATTGTATATACTTTATTTATTATTTCTATTATCATTTATTGTTTTAGTACATTGAAGAAGGTCTATGACCGAAACGTCTGTATGTACTCTCTTTTCATTAAAACCACACTAGCATTTGATCACGTGTGTGCCAAGTTACTTTCCTTCGTAATATGACGCAGCACAGCCATCATTCCTACCCCCTTGGCGCCGTGCCCCGGCTCCTCAGTGTTGTTTGATTCCATCCCGGAGCCTGCGCTGTTATGTTATCCCTTGGCCAGGCACACTTAACGCTGCCCATCTTCTGACATCATTTGGTGTCAGGCTGGCTGCGCCTGTGCGTCCGCGCTGGCAGAGAGCCCGCCTCGCAGTGTCTTCTGATTTAATCCCACTGGGGGCCTGAGATCCATGGACATGCGCAGTGCATATCTGAAACTCCGCCTCTCACTCATCTCCTTACGCCTTCTTCAGACTGTGCGCCGTCAGCTGATCCCTAATAGCATGCCACGGCCGTGACGCCGCACAGTCTGAAGAAGCCGTAGGGAGGGGAGTGAGAGGCGAGGATATGCACTGCGCATGGCCATGGATCCCAGGCCCACGGTGGGATTACATTAGATGACACTGCGAGGCGGGCTCTCGGCCAGCGCGGCCACACAGGCGCAGCCAGCCTGACACCAAATGATGTCAGAAGATGGGCAGCGCTAAGTGTGCCTGGCCAAGGGATAACATAACAGCGCATGCTCCGGGACGGAATCAAACAACACTGAGGAGCCGGGGAACGGCGCCAAGGAGGTAGGAATGACAGCTGTGCTGCGTCATATTATGAAGGAAAGTCCCACCTCCGGGACGGTCTCACGGTTTCAGGGGACACATTTTATAAGTGTTTAGTTCTGTGTTTGCAAGGAGCATCATGAAAAGAGCCACCTTTTCCTTTTGCATCTTTTTTGCTGCACAAGCTGGCTCTTTCAGCTACAAACGCCTTGGGGGGGGGTTAAAGGTTCCCTTTCGACTTTCTCCAATCAGGCTTCGGCCTACATTGTGTTCCTCTGCTTCTCCTGCTGTCCCTGGGCTCCAACACCGCTAGTTGTTGCCTGGTAGTGCTGTACGCACAGTCAACAGTCGCTCCTCTGTTATTGGGGTTCAGTAACGTCAGCTGTTCCCCTGCTGTGTGTGTGGCAATCCCTCCTATCTCCTCCACCTCCACCTCCCCCTCCTGTCCCTGGGCTCCAACACCGCTAGTTGCCGTCCAGAAGTGCTGTCCGCACAGTCCCAACAGTCCATCCTCTGTTATTGGGGTTCAGTAATGTCAGCTGTTCCCCTACTGTGTGTGTGGCAATCCCTCCTATCTCCTCCACCTCCTCCTCCCCCTCCTGTCCCTGGGCTCCAACACCGCTAGTTGCCGTCCAGAAGTGCTGTCCACACAGTCCCAACAGTCCCTCCTCTGTTATTGGGGTTCAGTAACGTCAGCTGTTCCCCTGCTGTGTGTGTGGCAATCCCTCCTATCTCCTCCACCTCCTCCTCCCCCTCCTGTCCCTGGGCTCCAACACCGCTAGTTGCCGTCCAGAAGTGCTGCCGGCACAGTCCCAACAGTCCCTCCTCTGTTATTGGGGTTCAGTAATGTCAGCTGTTCCCCTGCTGTGTGTGTGGCAATCCCTCCTATCTCCTCCACCTCCTCCTCCTCCTCCTGTCCCTGGGTTCCAACACCGCTAGTTGCCGTCCAGAAGTGCTGTCCGCACAGTCCCAACAGTCCCTCCTCTGTTATTGGGGTTCAGTAACGTCAGCTGTTCCCCAGCTGTGTGTGTGGCAATCCCTCCTATCTCCTCCACCTCCTCCTCCTCCTCCTGTCCCTGGGCTCCAACACCGCTAGTTGTTGCCTGGTAGTGCTGTATGCACAGTCCCAACAGTCCCTCCTCTGTTATTGGGGTTCAGTAACGTCAGCTGTTCCCCAGCTGTGTGTGTGGCAATCCCTCCTATCTCCTCCTCCACCTCCTCCTCCTCCTCCTGTCCCTGGGCTCCAACACCGCTAGTTGCTGTCCAGAAGTGCTGTCCGCACAGAGCCAAACACCTCGCCAATGTGTTAGTGGGGTTCAGCACCGCCAGCTGTTCCCCTGCTGTGTATACGGCATCGTGTACTGCGACCGCCACGCAGGCACAACAAGTTAAATTTAAGGGAACCTGTCCCCCCCCCCAGGCGTTTGTTACTGAAGGAGCCACCTTGTGCAGCAGTAATGATGCAAAGGGAAAAAGTGCCTCTTTTCGTGGTGCTCCTTGCACATGCTGAACCTAACACTTATGAAATGTGTCCCCTCCTACCGTGATACCGTCCGGTAGGTGGAACTTTCCTTTGTGATGTGACGCAGCACAGCCGTCATTCTTACCCCCTTGGCGCCGTGCGCCGCCTCCTCAGCGTTGTTTGAATCAGTCCCGGAGCCTGCGCTGTTAGGTTAGCCCTTGGCCATGCACACATTTTGCGCTGCCCGTCTTCTGACATCATTTGGTGTCAGGCTGGCTGCGCCTGTGCGGCCGCGCTGGACGAGATCCCGCCTCGTACTGTCTTCTGATTTAATCCCACTTGGGGCCTGAGATCCATGGACATGCGCAGTGCATATCTGAACCTCCACCTCTCACTCATCTCCCTACAGCTTCTTCAGACTGTGCGGTGTCAGCTGGTCCCTAATAGCATGCCACGGCCGTGATACCACACAGTCTGAAGAAGCCGTAGGGAGGGGAGTGAGAGGTGAGGATATGCACTGCGCATGGCCACGGATCCCAGGCCCGCGGTGGGATTACATTAGACGACACTGCGAGGCGGGATCTCGGCCAGCGCAGCCGCACAGGCGCAGCCAGTCTGACACCAAATGATGTCAGAAGACGGGCAGCGCAAAATGTGTGCATGGCCAAGGGCTAACCTAACAGCGCAGGCTCCGGGACTGATTCAAACAACGCTGAGGAGGCGGCGCACGGCGCCAAGGGGGTAAGAATGGACTTATTTATTTTGACTGCGAGGGTGTGATTGATGGGCATGAGCAGTGCATATGTTCGCCTGTCCCTCATCTCCTTCCACCTTCCTCAGACTGTGCGGCTTCATGGCCGCGGCATGCAATAAGGGATCAGCTGACACCGCACAGTCTGAAGCGGGTGTAAGGACCCGAGTGTGAGAGGCCAACATATGTACTGCGCCAGGCCATGAATCCCAGCCCCGCAGTGTTTTAACTATGTAAAGACACTGCGGGGCTGGGATTCATGGTCATCGCGAACCGCACCGGCCGACATTAAATGATGCCAGAAGATGGGCAGCGCTAACAGCGCAAGGAAAAGGGATAAAACGACAGCGCAGACTCCTGTACAGCAAATAACAACGCTCAGGAGGCTGCGCCCAGCACCAAGGTGGGATTCTTGACATCTGTGCTGCGTCTCATTACGAAGGGAACTCCCGCCTCCAACACAGTTTGACTGTATAAAGGGCTAAATGTTATACGTGTTTCATTCAGCGTGTGCAAGGAGAAAAATTAAAAGAGCAACCTTTGACTTGTGCAGCACTACTGCTGCATAAGCTGTGGCTCTTCTAGTTTGTAACACCTGAGGGGGGGTTAAAGGTTACCTTTAAAATTGGTTCAATTAGGCTTCGGCCTACACTCTGCTCCCCCTGCAGAGCCTGGGCTCTAACACCGCCAGTTGGGGCCCGGTACTGCTAGCTGCACAGAGAAAAACACCAGCCAATGTGTCAGTGGGGTTCAGCACCGCCAGCTGTTCCCCTGCTGTGTAGCCGGCATCGTGTCCTGCAACAGCCACGCAGGCACAACAGACCCAAAGCTGCCGCCAGTGCAGGCTTCGGCCTACACTCTGCTCCCTCTCCTCCTCCTGCTGTCCCTGGGCTCTAACACCGCCAGTTGGGGCCCAGATGTGCTGGCTGCACAGAGCCAAACACCTCGCCAATGTGTCAGTGGGGTTCAGCACCGCCAGCTGTTCCCCTGCTGTGTAGCCGGCAACGTGTCCTGCAACAGCCACGCAGACACAAGAACTGAACTTGAAGGGAACCTGTCCCCCCTCCCCCAGGCGTTTGTATGTTTTACAGCCACCTTGTACAGCGGTAATGCTGCATGTGTGCAAGGTGGCTCATAAACTTATTCTCCTCGCACATGTGGAACTGAAAACACGTCTAAAATGTGTCCTCTGTGTGACCATTAAAACGTCCCTGAGGTGTGACTTTCCTTTGTAATGACACGCAGCAACCCCCTTGGTAGCACTGCCCGTCTTCTGACATCATTGTTTGGCTGGCTGCGCCTATGCGGCAGCCCTGCCCGACACAACGCCCCTCGGTGTCTTATTTATTTTGACTGCGAGGGTGTGATTGATGGGCATGAGCAGTGCATATGTTCGCCTGTCCCTCATCTCCTTCCGCCTTCCTCAGACTGTGTGGCTTCATGGCCGCGGCATGCAATAAGGGATCAGCTGACACCACACAGTCTGAAGCGGGTGTAAGGACCCGACTGTGAGAGGCCAACATATGTACTGCGCCAGGCCATGAATCCCAGCCCCGCAGTGTTTTAACTATGTAAAGACACTGCGGGGCTGGGATTCATGGTCATCGCGAACCGCACCGGCCGACATTAAATGATGCCAGAAGATGGGCAGCGCTAACAGCGCAAGGCCAAGGGATAAAACGACAGCGCAGACTCCTGTACAGCAAATAACAACGCTCAGGAGGCTGCGCCCAGCACCAAGGTGGGATTCTTGACATCTGTGCTGCGTCTCATTACGAAGGGAACTCCCGCCTCCAACACAGTTTGACTGTATAAAGGGCTAAATGTTATACGTGTTTCATTCAGCGTGTGCAAGGAGAAAAATTAAAAGAGCAACCTTTGACTTGTGCAGCACTACTGCTGCATAAGCTGTGGCTCTTCTAGTTTGTAACACCTGAGGGGGGGTTAAAGGTTACCTTTAAAATTGGTTCAATTAGGCTTCGGCCTACACTCTGCTCCCCCTGCAGAGCCTGGGCTCTAACACCGCCAGTTGGGGCCCGGTACTGCTAGCTGCACAGAGAAAAACACCAGCCAATGTGTCAGTGGGGTTCAGCACCGCCAGCTGTTCCCCTGCTGTGTAGCCGGCATCGTGTCCTGCAACAGCCACGCAGGCACAACAGACCCAAAGCTGCCGCCAGTGCAGGCTTCGGCCTACACTCTGCTCCCTCTCCTCCTCCTGCTGACCCTTTGCTCCAACACTGCTAGTTGGGGCTCTAGGAAGACAAGCTTGAATAGGTCCCCATCCTGGTTCCAGCACCGTCAGCTGGTTCCGGGCAGAGCCTTTGGCTTAGGTGCCTCCTTCTGGGTATCCGAGTTCCACCAACATCAGGTGGTCCTTGGTAGTGCTTTCAGCATGGGTACCTCCTGCTTAGTAACCGGGTTCCAGTAACGTCAGCTGGTCCTCGGTAGTTCCATTGGCTCTTGGACCTTCGGCTACCCATCCGGGTTCCAGTACCGTCAGCTGGTTCTCGGCAGTGTCTTTTGCTCTTGTACCTTCTGCTCCCCATCCTGGTTCCAGTACCATCAGCTGGTTCCGGGCAGAGCCTTTGGCTTAGGTGCCTCCCTCTGGGTATCCGAGTTCCACCAACGTCAGGTGGTCCTTGGTAGTGCTTTCAGGCACGGGTACCTCCTGCTTAGTAACCGGGTTCCAGTAACGTCAGCTGGTCCTCGGTAGTTCCATTGGCTCTTGGACCTTCGGCTACCCATTTGGGTTCCAGCACCGTCAGCTGGTTCTCGGCAGTGTCTTTTGCTCTTGTACCTTCTGCTCCCCATCCTGGTTCCAGTACCGTCAGCTGGTTCCGGGCAGAGCCTTTGGCTTAGGTGCCTCCCTCTGGGTATCTGAGTTCCACCAACGTCAGGTGGTCCTTGATAGTGCTTTCAGCACGGGTACCTCCTGCTTAGTAACCGGGTTCCAGTAACGTCAGCTGGTCCTCGGTAGTTCCATTGGCTCTTGGACCTTCGGGTAGCCATCCGAGTTCCAGTTCCATCAGCTGTTTCTCGGCATTTTCTCAGCCTTCTTGTACCTTTTGCTACATTTCCAAGTTCAAGACCCTAAAGACGACGACCCGGAAGACCACCCCTAAGATGACGACGACACCAGAGACGACGACCACTGAGATGACGACGACCCTGGAGACGATGACCCTGAAGACCACCCCGATGACGACGACCCCGGAGACAACGACCCTGGAGACGACGACCCTGGAGACGACGACGACATGGGAGACCGAGAAGCAGAAGAACAAGAGGCTGCAGAACAAAGAGCAGAAGAACATTAAGCATAAGACTAAATATCAGAGCAAAAGATATTATCTAAATTATAAGCAGAAGAAGACTAAGCAGTGTATGGGGGTGAGTCCGTTCCTCCTCGTGGTGCCCCTGGATAAAGCCTGATGCTGCAGGCCAAACTGAACGCGGACAAATGTAACTGTTTTGTGACAGGCAGAACGGAAGGTGTAATCTTCAAACTTTTATAGATAACAACTACGGGAATGCCTGTCACAAATAAGAATATGATGAAGAAGTTGAATATGAAAAAGATAATAGTTAAATAAAAAGAATATGAACAATGTAAAAAAAAAAAATATAGGTAGAAGAAGAAGAAGATGAATAAGGTGAAGATAGTTGATGTCAAAGAAGCTGATGATGAGGATAATGAAGAAGAAAGTGGGAGAAGTAAAAAAGAAGGTGAAGGACGTGGAAGTAGTGAAACATCAATATCTGAAAAAAAAAAATAAATAAATAACATAGTCAAAATCTTTCTAACGCGGAACATCATAAAAAAAAACTATAAAAACCTGCTATTCTATTTGTTTGGGCTAAACCTCTGTGCCTTTAATGTCTCCGCCACCTCCCCCAATACATCCTACATTATTCTTAGTTGTTTTCCTTCATGTAGAATTTACCTACAAGGAAAGAAAGGGTTTATTTTAATTCCGATATTTTCGTCCCATTGACTTGCATTGGGATCGGGTATCGGTATCGGATTAGATCCGATACTTTGACGGTATCGGCCGATACTTTCCGATACCGATACTTTCCGATATCGGAAGGTATCGCTCAACACTACTTCTTAATAATCAAGAATCAACAGTCTTAACCAGGTAATTAACTGCTCACTATCAAACAACAACAACTGTCATTATTTGCTTGTTCCTTTAAGTCCACTCCTGGCGTCCACAGCTTTCCGATTGTCCAGAAACTGCAATCTGTGTTGCCTGTGATCGCGCTGAGTTTTTGGCTGCTTCAGGTGTAGCAACATGTTCTCCAGTGCATATCTTAACATTAAAGGCATACTATCCCCTTTCACCTTTGTGCCAGGTAAATGTCACTTGGTCTCCAGGGTACGGTATGTTTGTCCCTTTAACAAATGCGACTCCACATCCCTGCGGTTCACAAAACAGTTCTGTAGGTACTCCAGGTTCCCAAATAAATCGTCATCCTTTATTCAGGTTAAAGGAGACTACAGTACCTTGTCTGAGTGGACCTCTATCAGCAGGTCTGGCTCTGCGGGTCTGGGTTTTGGCCTGCATATTATGTTGTTTCATGGCCTCCCACTGAGCTCTGTGCTCTTGCTTTTCTGCCTCCAATTTAAGCTTTAGCTGCTGGCAAAACTCATTCCTGCAAACGATCTCCACTTGATTAGCTCCCTCTTGTGCCTCCTCTGGGAACCCCATTAGGTCAGTCTCTGGGTAACTCCAGCAAATTGCCTCCGCTTTTCCACATGCCCCCAGGGACAAGGGTTTGGGTACCATAGGTTCTTTCAGGTTACCCCGCAAGACTGCCATGTAGTCCCAGGTTACTTCCGTCACTACCTGGCTGGACGTTAGAGGTTGGCGGGGGTCTTAAAGGTCCCACCAGGGTCTCCTTCGCTACCAAGGCAGCGTGCATACCTGCTTTCCCGGTGCCAGTCTCCTCCTCTGGCTCTGCTGGGGTAGAGAGTGCTGGTGGCAGGGTCTGTTTCTTAGGTGTCATCATCCTCTTCAGCAGCGTCTCCTTCCATACTGCCACCGTGGCCATTTGTGACCGCAGGAGTTGTTGTGTCAGCTCCTCCATCTCCTTGCCAAGGAGATCTGGATCCACCAATATCATCTGGTCTGGGGTTGTATCCTGCTGACTGGGGAAGTCCACTTCTCTTTCGGTATACTCTGGTGGCTCTTCAATGCCGCCTGCCATCTTGTGCACCAGGTAGTGTTCAGCCATGCTTGCGGCATGCTTTCCCGCATGCTTCTCCTTCTCTCTGCTTCGTGGAGAGTCCTTGTTCTGCTTTCCCAGCAGCCATGTCTGGAGGCGGATCTGTCCTCCTGACGGACATGTTCTTTTTACATTAAAGTCTCTGTAGTGGGCGGGTCCTGCTTTCACGCCTCTCCTCGGGCTCCACCCGTGACAGCACATCTTTTCCATTCCTCACCCGCCTCGTGGTACAACAATGGCGGCAATCAAACAATTCAGTAAAGTTCATGGCGCACAGGACCCGATTTTTCGGGTCAGTCCATCCTGCTCGTGATGCCATGTTGGAGCGCCTGTTAGGACCGTGTGGTACTCAGGCCAGATCCGGTGGTCCTTAAACGGGTGATCACGGTGGCAGAGACCTGGTCTGTGGCCTTGGACGTCCAAGTTCAAGGGAAGGTCTTTAAAGGGGATGGTTTGTAAGAAAATAAAGAATGTTCGTGATGCCACCTGTGGTATTCAGTCAGGGATGACTGATGCTGCTAAAGAGGTCCACTGGAGTTACCAACTCTCTAACTCCTCGTCCATCCAGAATACATATAGGGAAGCTACCCTGAAACCGGGTCTAGAGCTCCCCCTTCTGGCCTGGAGTCAGAATAGTGTTATGTGTACGCGTTACCTGCTAAAGGGATCCTTGTCACTTTCAGGCATGGCATCACCCTCCCTGTGAGGAAAGTAATACCACTATAACAACTGGCTTCCTGGGGTGTTACATGTACATATCTCCTCTGTGGGTGGGACACAATTGTTTCTGCCTGCTTAATTCCACCTGGGAAAAAGGTGATTATTTCTGCATTTCTGGACAGTGGGCCAGGGTTTAACTTGATAGATGCTAGGTTTGTCCAGGTCCAGGGCCCCAAACCACATACACTGTCCAGACTTATACCCATAATCGTCATCGACTCTGCACCCTTGAGACAGGGGTATTTTACTCAAATCATCCAAGGGTTACATATACAGGTAGGGGCCATGCACTCAGAAGGTGTTGACTGTTATGTGCTAGAGGGTTTGCCTTCTCCTGTGGTTCTTGGATTTCTTTGGCTCACTCTGCATAACCTTGTGGTAGATTGGCAGACTTGGGAGATGGTAAAGTTGAGTGAGCAGTGTGAAGGACACTGCTTGGGCACTCGGCTTGCAAGTCTGGATTCTCACTCTGTGCCTAACTACCAGTCTGACTTTGGGGATGTGTTTTCGGAGTTGGGGTACAAAGAACTTCCTCCCCATCGTCCTTATGACTGCGTCTTTAATCTTGTCCCTGGGACCAAGCTGCCAAAGAGCAGACTATGTAATATCTCTGGCCCAGATATGCAGGCCATGAAGGACTATATCACAGAAAGTTTGGAAAAGGATCATATCTAGTGTTGAGCATTCCGATACTGCAAATATCATGTATCGGCCGATATTCGCTGTATCAGAATCCGATACCAAGTTCCGATATTTTTGTGATACCGGAAATCGGAATCGGAAGTTCCCATAAGTTCCCAGGCATGTGCGGTGCATATAGTTCCCAGGGTCTGGAGGAGAGGAGACTCTCCTTCAGGCCCTGGGATCCATATTCATGTAAAAAATAAAGAATAAAAATAAAAAATATGGATATACTCACCCCTCCGACGGACCCGGACCTCAGCCGTGCAACCGGCAGCCTCCGTTCCTAAAAATGCAGTGAGTGTAGGACCTGCGATGACATCGCGGCTTGTGATTGGTCGCGTGAGCGGTCACATGAGCGGTCATGCGACCAATCACAAGCTACGACCTCATCGAAGGTCCTTCACTCTGCATTCTTAGGAACGGAGGCAGACGCTTGCAGCGGTGACAGCCAGGGGCGGTCCGAGGGTGAGTATATCCATATTTTTTATTTTTATTCTTTATTTTTTACATGAATATGGATCCCAGGGCCTGAAGGAGAGTTTCCTCTCCTTCAGACCCTGAGAACCATCCAGGATCACTTCCGATATTTGTGTCCCATTGACTTGTATTGGTATCGGGTATCGGTATCAGCGATATCCGATATTTTTTGGATATCGGCCGATCCAATCTGATACCGATACTTTCAAATATCGGAAGGTATCGCTCAACACTAATCATATCAGATCATCCTCATCCCCTATTTCTTTTTAAAGAATGTGAATACTTTTCTGCCCAATGATGACAGAAGTATTCTAGGAGTAAAGCTTGCAAACATATTATTTTCTGGTTAGCCAATAAAGGTATCACTCCTAGAATACTTCTGTCATCATTGGGCAGAAAAGTATTCACATCGATTTTTCTGGCAAACAGGGTACAACAATACAATTTCTTATTGTACATCATCTTTTTAATGAAGAAAGATTGGGGAGTTATACCCTAGATTTCCAAGAATTCAATTAGATCACGGTCCAGGTTTCATATTCACTTCCTCTCATCCAGGACCTCTTTAATCAGATTGTAGGAGCAAAATTGATTTCTAAACTGGATCTCAAGGGTATGTATATTTTCATTCGTATTAAAGAGGGGGATGAGTGGAAAACAGCTTTCAATATGCCTGAGAGACACTATGAGAACCTTGTGATGCCTTTTTTGGGTTGAGGAATGATCCCATCCAAACATCGGACATGTTCTATTCAAGTAACAAGCATTCAAGCATTTTAATGTTCGATCAACACTACTAGAGATGAGTGAATCTTTTGGAATTTGAATTTGTTAGCTTCGACCAAATTTTCTCCACAAATGAATTTACCACGAATCACAATACTGCAAAGTCTCTAATTGCCAGGAAAATAAATGCATAGCACTGTGAGGACTCCTAGGACTGTATTGAACCCCTTCTCAGCTCTTTAATGCAAACACTGACTTATTATTATCCAAGAGACCTTAAACAATCTGTCTAAGGGTACCGTCTCACATAATGATTTACCAACGATCACGACCAGCGATACGACCTGGCCGTGATCGTTGGTAAGTGGTTGTGTGGTCGCTGGGGAGCTGTCACACAGTCAGCTCTCCAGCGACCAACTATGCCGAAGTCCCCGGGTAACCAGGGTAAACATCGGGTTACTAAGCGCAGGGCCGCGCTTAGTAACCCGATGTTTACTGTGGTTACCAGCGTAAAAGTAAAAAAAACAAACAGTACATACTCACATTCCGGTGTCTGTCCCCCGGCGTTCTGCTTCTCTCCACTGTGTCTGTGCCAGCCGGAAAGCACAGCGGTGACGTCACCGCTGTGCTCGCTTTCCGGCTGGCCGGTGCTCACAGTGCAGAGACGCAGAACGCCGGGGGACAGACACCGGAATGTGAGTATGTAATGTTTTTTTTTTTTTACTTTTACGCTGGTAACCACGGTAAACATCGGGTTACTAAGCGCGGCCCTGCGCTTAGTAACCCGATGTTTACCCTGGTTACAAGCGAACGCATCGCTGGATCGCTGTCACACACAACGATCCAGCGATGACAGCGGGAGATCCAGCGACGAAAGAAAGTTCCAAACGATCTGCTACGACGTACGATTCTCAGCAGGGTCCCTGATCGCTGCTGCGTGTCAGACACAGCGATATCGTATGGATATCGCTGGAACGTCACGGATCGTACCGTCGTAGCGACAAAAGTGCCACTGTGAGACGGTACCCTAAGGGAAAACAATTGGCAACTGATGATAATCAACAGCCTATTTAACAATACAATGCAGTAGTAGACCTTTTGGGCTAAATTAAATGAAAAAAACCCTCAATCAATTGGCTGCATTTTTCAAGTGACTTGTACTGTTTTAATGTAAGGAACGAGTGGGTAAAAAAAGCACATTTTTTAATACAACATGCACACTGTGAGGTAGACAGTTGTGTTTAAATTTATGGAATGTAGAGATTTTTCTTTTGTTTTGAAAAATAAACAGTAAAAACAGCAAAAATGCAAAAGGAAAATAAAAAATATTTTGCTTATAGCTTGTCTGCCTCACAAATCAGGAAACACACTTTTGTCTGAAACACAAGCATTGGTTTCAGGATGTTTCTTCAGTAGCAAAATTAGGATAGAGGGATATTAATTTGCCCTTTCTGTTTGCAGTGTATCAAGAGTAAAAATGGTGTTATTATAGTACTGTTACTTCAGTATATCGCTACTCAATTAATTCAGCTTCAATGACTATGCAGATTCAGCACCTCCCTATCATTAGAATATTTTTATAATTCACAAACTGAGACTACCACTCCCACTTCCAATGTTTTTCAGAGCAGCAGTAGTACATCACAATCATACTCTAGCATGATGAGTTTTGCCTTCTGACATGTTATACATAGACTGTAAACTGCTAAAATGGCGCTGTTTGGTCGATTCTCATTTTTATAGTGTATGTGATAGTCAACCCTGACTGGCTGTGCTGGACCATGTAATAAGATAGATGCAAAACATTATGGGGAAGGCTCATCTGCCACACCTGATGTCATAATCCCTCTTTGGCTGATGCAATCTTCAGCAGTATGTTGAATGGTGCTGCCATTTTCTTTTTTTGCTTTCTTTGTGAATCAAATCACAAATTGTTCAAAATTGCTCAAATCTGTAAATTTCAGGAAATTCAACTCAAAGTCAATTTGCAGCTAATTGTTCTTTTATGTCTAATTAATGCCAATATTACTTTGCAGTTTTCATTTTTTTATGTTAGTAAACCTTTGGCTTATAAATTTCTAATAACATGGTAAGCAATTTTCAAATATTTTCAATCACTCTGTCACAGGCTCCTATTCTTAGATTACAAACATGTTCTGGTCATTTGACAATCACACAGGTAAAGAGCAATTAGTCTGATAAATGAAGCGTCGAGTCATGCACCTGTGTTATTTTTACCTGCTAAGTACAGATTTTTACAATCAGAGAACACACTGATCTTTCCCTCAAACCAACAGCAAGAAAATTTTTTAAGCAATTTGAGTTAATGGTTCACAAAGTAAGTAAAAAATTGAAAACATTCTATTTTAAGTACGAGTAAAGCATTTTTTTCCCAAAACGCTAGATTTATAAGTCTATTTTTTTATGGTGTTATTTTCACAGTCTAAAACCCAACAATGAGTGACTACCAGTTGCATGAACATCAACAATTTCCTTGCAGTGTGCCACATTTTCACCAAGATCATAAAAAGCGCATGGAATGTCAGCTCCTTGACATATTATAAAATGGTGTGAGGAAAATAGGAAAAGTATTCTGTGTTGTTCATGAATATTGAAAAGAGAATTTACTGGATAATAATTCAGGATTTAAAAATGAACCACGATGGTCAGAAGATAATTTAGTATTAATTTACAAAATGTAAATTTAAATTGACCAACTGTTTAAATCAGTTTATTAATGTTAAAGGGGTATTCCCATCGCCAGGGCCGTATTTACCATTAGGCACGTGAGGGCACGTGCCTAGGGCAGCAGGATGCGGGGGGCAGCACCTGAACAAGGTTTTTTTTTATTAAGTCTGGGGCAACCGCTCACCCACCCACCATCCCCCTTCACTCCCCCCTCCTCCAAGACGATGTAGTCACCCTCCTCCAGCGATGCCTGCAGCTTCGTTGGTCTCAGCGCCGGCAGCTTGTCATGTGCTCACAGCAGTCATATGGTACCGCTCACTAAGATGATGAATATGGATGCATATTCATGACCTTAATGAGCAGTACCACGTGACTGCTCACACAGGAAGAAGCTGCAGCGCCGGGAGTCCGGACAGAGATGCAGGGAGTCCGTTCAGCGTGCTGTCATGAGAGTGAGTATGAAGGCCCGGGGGGAGGATGAAGGAGGACGGGGAGGAGAAGGAGTGCGAAGGAGTACAACGAGGAGAAGGAGGACGGGAAGAAGAAGGAGGACGGGGAGGAGAAGGAGGACAAGGAGGAGAAGTAGGACAGGGAGAAGAAGGAGGATGAAGGAGGATGGGGAGGAAAAGGAGGATGGGGAGGAAAAGGAGGACGGGGAGGAAAAGGAGGACGGGGAGGAGAAGGAGGACGGGGAAGAGAAGGTGGACAAAAGAGGATGGGGGAACTGTCATGGTTCTCAATGGCAAGAGAACGTAGTAAAGCATACAAAAAGGACTAGCTCTTGGAAGATGGGAACTCGAGCTGACTGTGAGCTAAACCTACCGCACAAATAACAGTGGCCGGGTAGCGTGCCTACGTTTTATCCCTAGACGCCCAGCGCCAGCCGGAGAACTGACTGACCCTAGCAGAGGAAAATACAGACCTGGCTTACCTCTAGAGAAATTTTCCCCAAAAGGCAGACAGTAGCCCCCACATATATTGTCGGTGATTTCAGAGGAAATTGACATACGAAGTATGAAGATAGGTTTAGCAAATTGAGGTCCGCTTACTAGATAGTAGGAAGACAGAAAAGGGAACTTCACAGTCAGCTGAAAACCCTTTCAAAACACCATCCTGGAATTACTTTAAGACTCTAATATCAACTCATGACACCAGAGTGGCAATTCCAGCTCACAAGAGCTTCCAGCCTCAGAAATAAACAATCACAGAGAACTGGAACAAAAATGCAAAACAAACTTAGGACTACAAGTCCAACTTAGCTGATAGTAGTCTAGGAGCAGGAACATGCAACAGAAAGGCTTCTGGTAACATTGTTGGCCGGCATAGAAATGACTGAGGAGCAAGGCTAAATAGACAACTCCCACATCCTGATGGAAACAGGTGAACAGAGGCGATGAAGCACACAAGTTCAGTACCACCAGTGACCACCGGGGGAGCCCAGAAACCAAATTCACAACAGTACCCCCCCTCAAGGAGGGGGCACCGAACCCTCACCAGAACCACCAGGGCGATCAGGATGAGCCCTATGAAAGGCACGGACCAAATCAGAGGCATGAACATCAGAGGCTGTCACCCAAGAATTATCCTCCTGACCGTAGCCCTTCCACTTGACCAGATACTGAAGTCTCCGTCTGGAAACACGGGAGTCCAAGATCTTCTCGACAACGTACTCCAACTCACCCTCAACCAACACCGGAGCAGGAGGCTCAACGGAAGGCACAACCGGTACCTCATACCTGCGCAACAATGACCGATGGAAGACATTATGAATAGAAAAAGATGCAGGGAGGTCCAAACGAAAGGACACAGGGTTAAGAATCTCCAATATCTTGTACGGGCCGATGAACCGAGGCTTAAACTTAGGAGAAGAAACCTTCATAGGGACAAAACGAGAAGACAACCACACCAAGTCCCCAACACAAAGACGAGGACCAACACAACGACGGCGGTTGGCAAAATGCTGAGTCTTCTCCTGGGACAACTTCAAATTGTCCACCACATGCCCCCAAATCTGATGCAACCTCTCCACCACAGCATCCACTCCAGGACAATCCGAAGACTCCACCTGACCGGAAGAGAAACGAGGATGAAACCCCGAATTACAGAAGAAAGGAGAAACCAAGGTGGCAGAACTAGCTCGATTATTGAGGGCAAACTCCGCCAAGGGCAAAAAGGCAACCCAATCATCCTGATCCGCAGACACAAAACACCTCAAATAAGTCTCCAAGGTCTGATTAGTTCGCTCGGTCTGGCCATAAGTCTGAGGATGGAAAGCAGACGAAAAAGACAAATCAATGCCCATCTTAGCACAGAACGCTCGCCAAAATCTAGACACGAATTGGGTTCCCCTGTCAGACACGATATTCTCCGGAATACCATGCAAGCGAACCACATTTTGAAAAAACAGAGGAACCAACTCGGATGAGGAAGGCAATTTAGGCAAGGGGACCAAATGGACCATCTTAGAGAAACGGTCACACACCACCCAGATGACAGACATCTTCTGAGAAACAGGGAGATCAGAAATAAAATCCATGAAGATGTGAGTCCAAGGCCTCTTCGGAATAGGCAAAGATAACAACAATCCACTAGCCCGAGAACAACAAGGCTTGGCCCGAGCACAAACATCACAAGACTGCACAAAACCTCGCAATTCGCGACAGGGAAGGCCACCAGAAGGACCTAGCCACCAAATCCCTGGTACCAAAGATTCCAGGATGACCAGCTAACGCAGAAGAATGGACCTCCGATATGACTCTACTGGTCCAATCATCAGGAACAAACATTCTACCAGGCGGGCAACGATCAGGTCTATCCGCCTGAAACTCCTGCAAGACCCGACGCAAGTCTGGGGAAACAGCAGATAATATCACTCCATCCTTAAGGATACCTGTAGGTTCAGAATTACCAGGGGAATCAGGCTCAAAACTCCTAGAAAGGGCATCCGCCTTCACATTTTTAGAACCCGGTAGGTAAGAAACCACAAAATTAAACCGAGAGAAAAATAACGACCAGCGCGCCTGTCTAGGATTCAGGCGCCTGGCAGACTCAAGATAAATCAAATTCTTGTGGTCAGTCAATACCACCACCTGATGTCTAGCCCCCTCAAGCCAATGACGCCACTCCTCAAAAGCCCACTTCATAGCCAAGAGCTCCCGATTACCAATATCATAATTTCGCTCAGCGGGCGAAAATTTACGAGAAAAGAACGCGCAAGGTCTCATCACGGAGCAGTCGGAACTTTTCTGCGACAAAACCGCCCCAGCTCCGATTTCTGAAGCGTCGACCTCAACCTGAAAAGGAAGAGTAACATCAGGCTGACGCAATACAGGGGCGGAAGAAAAGCGGCGCTTAAGCTCCCGAAAGGCCTCCACAGCAGCAGGGGACCAATCAGCAACATCAGCACCCTTCTTAGTCAAATCAGTCAACGGTTTAGCAACATCAGAAAAACCAGTTATAAATCGACGATAAAAATTAGCAAAGCCCAAAAACTTCTGAAGGCTCTTAAGAGAAGAGGGTTGCGTCCAATCACAAATAGCCTGAACCTTGACAGGGTCCATCTCAATGGAAGAGGGGGAAAAAATGTACCCCAAAAACGAAATCTTTTGAACCCCAAAAACGCACTTAGAACCCTTTACACACAAGGAATTAGAGCGCAAAACCTGAAAAACCCTCCTGACCTGTTGGACATGAGAGTCCCAGTCGTCCGAAAAAATAAAAAAAATCATCCAGATACACAATCATAAATTTATCCAAATATTCACGGAAAATGTCATGCATAAAAGACTGAAAGACTGAAGGGGCATTTGAAAGACCAAAAGGCATTACTAAATACTCAAAATGGCCCTCAGGCGTATTAAATGCGGTTTTCCACTCATCCCCCTGCTTAATTCGCACTAAATTATACGCCCCACGAAGATCAATCTTAGAGAACCACTTGGCCCCCTTTATTCGAGCAAACAAATCAGTAAGCAGTGGCAAAGGATACTGATATTTAACCGTGATTTTATTCAAAAGCCGATAATCAATACACGGCCTCAAAGAGCCATCTTTTTTAGATACAAAGAAAAAACCGGCTCCTAAGGGAGATGACGAAGGACGAATATGTCCCTTTTCCAAGGACTCCTTAATATATTCCCGCATAGCAGCGTGTTCAGGCACAGATAGATTAAATAAAGACCCTTTGGAAACTTACTGCCCGGAATCAGATCTATTGTACAATCGCAATCTCTGTGCGGAGGTAGTGAACCAAGTTTAGGCTCCTCAAAAACGTCACGATAATCAGATAAAAATTCCGGAATCTCAGAGGAAATAGATGACGAAATGGAAACCAAAGGTACGTCCCCATGAGTCCCCTGACATCCCCAGCTTAACACAGACATAGCTTTCCAGTCGAGGACTGGGTTATGAGATTGCAGCCATGGCAATCCAAGCACCAACACATCATGTAGATTATACAACACAAGGAAGCGAATAATCTCCTGGTGATCCGGATTAATATGCATAGTTACTTGTGTCCAGTATTGTGGTTTAGTACTAGCCAATGGCGTGGAGTCAATACCCTTCAGAGGTATAGGAACTTCCAGAGGCTCTAAATTAAACCCACAGCGTTTGGCAAAGGACCAATCCATAAGACTCAAAGCGGCGCCAGAGTCGACATAGGCGTCCGCGGTAATAGACGATAAAGAGCAAATCAGGGTCACAGATAGAATAAACTTGGACTGTAAAGTACCAATTGAAACAGACTTATCAACCTTCTTAGTACGTTTAGAGCATGCTGATATAACATGAGTTGAATCGCCACAATAGAAGCATAACCCATTTTTTCGCCTAAAATTCTGTCGTTCGCTTCTGGACAGAATTCTATCACATTGCATAATCTCTGGCGCCTTCTCAGTAGACACCGCCAAATGGTGCACAGGTTTGCGCTCCCGCAAACGCCGATCAATCTGAATAGCCATTGTCATGGACTCATTCAGACCTGCAGGCACAGGGAACCCCACCATAACATCTTTAATGGCATCAGAGAGACCCTCTCTGAATTTCGCCGCCAGGGCGCACTCATTCCACTGAGTAAGCACAGACCACTTACGAAATTTTTGGCAGTACATTTCAGCCTCATCTTGCCCTTGAGACAGGGCCATCAAGGCTTTTTCAGCCTGAATCTCTAAATGAGGTTCCTCATAAAGCAACCCCAAAGCCAGGAAAAACGCATCCACATTGAGCAACGCAGGATCCCCTGGTGCCAAAGCAAATGCCCAATCCTGAGGGTCGCCCCGGAGCAAGGATATTACAATCCTGACCTGCTGTGCAGGATCTCCAGCGGAGCGAGATCTCAGAGACAAAAATAATTTACAATTATGTTTGAAATTCTGGAAGCGAGATCTATCCCCGGAGAAAAATTCAGGCAAAGGTACTCTAGGTTCAGATAAAGGAGCATGAATTACAAAATCCTGTAAACTTTGAACCTTCATAGCGAGATTGTTCAGACCTGTAGCTAAACCCTGAGGATCCATTTTCATCAGGTGAAGTCAGAACCATTCAAGGATTAGAAGGAGAGAGAGACGAAGGCTGCAGTAAGCAGAGATGCAAGTAAATGAACTAATGAGCAAACTCAGGAAAAAAAAAAAAAAAATTCTCTGCAGACTTCTTTTCTCTCCTTTCTTCTGCCAATAATTTTAACCCTTGGCCGGCCAAACTGTCATGGTTCTCAATGGCAAGAGAACGTAGTAAAGCATACAAAAAGGACTAGCTCTTGGAAGATGGGAACTCGAGCTGACTGTGAGCTAAACCTACCGCACAAATAACAGTGGCCGGGTAGCGTGCCTACGTTTTATCCCTAGACGCCCAGCGCCAGCCGGAGAACTGACTGACCCTAGCAGAGGAAAATACAGACCTGGCTTACCTCTAGAGAAATTTTCCCCAAAAGGCAGACAGTAGCCCCCACATATATTGTCGGTGATTTCAGAGGAAATTGACATACGAAGTATGAAGATAGGTTTAGCAAATTGAGGTCCGCTTACTAGATAGTAGGAAGACAGAAAAGGGAACTTCACAGTCAGCTGAAAACCCTTTCAAAACACCATCCTGGAATTACTTTAAGACTCTAATATCAACTCATGACACCAGAGTGGCAATTCCAGCTCACAAGAGCTTCCAGCCTCAGAAATAAACAATCACAGAGAACTGGAACAAAAATGCAAAACAAACTTAGGACTACAAGTCCAACTTAGCTGATAGTAGTCTAGGAGCAGGAACATGCAACAGAAAGGCTTCTGGTAACATTGTTGGCCGGCATAGAAATGACTGAGGAGCAAGGCTAAATAGACAACTCCCACATCCTGATGGAAACAGGTGAACAGAGGCGATGAAGCACACAAGTTCAGTACCACCAGTGACCACCGGGGGAGCCCAGAAACCAAATTCACAACAGGGAACCATGCATACAAGATGGGAGGGGGGATCTGAGCCATGCATACAAGATGAGGGGGAGCTGAGCCATGCAGCTTGCACAGGGGCCCCAAGCTGTCAGTGTCTGCCCCTGCCAGGGATCAATTGTACTCGCATCTTACAGAAGTGAGTACAATTGAGGCTCTGACTGCCAGGTCAGAGCGACGTGAACAGCGTGATCAGCTCATGTGATCACGCTGCTGATGTTGCTCACTCACAGTGCAGAGGCAAACACTGGTGATAAGTGCTCCAGTGGAGCAGAAGACACCAAAGGATAAGTGCACGGGGGGACAATTTGAGTGGGGATGAGGAGATTTATTGTGTGTGGGGAGATTTGTATTGGGGATGGGGGGATTTAATGTGTGGGGGAGATGTGATGACACAAAAGAGCAAAGGGGGAGATAGGAAACAGTACAAGAGAATGGGGGCATGTATGGGGAATGGGGGGCATATGAGGAAACAGTACTGGGGAATGGGGGCATATACTGTATGAGGAAACAGTACGGGGGAATGGGAGGCATATATGAGGAAACAGTACTGGGGAATGGGGGGCATATATGAGGAAACAGTATGGGGGAATGGGGGACATGTATGAGGAAACAGTATGGGGGATGGGTGCAGACAGTATGGGTAGCGAACGGGGGAATGTATGTGGACACAGTATGAGTAGTGATGTGAAAAATGTATGTGTACAGAGTACGGTGAGTGAGGGTGATGGGATGTGTGCAGACACAGTATGTGGAGTCAGGTGAGCAGGCAGTATAGAAAGTGAGGGGGTAAATATATGAGGAGACAGTATGGTGAACAGGGGATGTGAGAGGATACAGTATGAGGAGGGAGGGGAATGGTGTGAGGAGACAGTATGGGGGGAGAAAAGTGAGTGGGCACAGAATAGAAACTGAGTATTGGGTTCGTAGCATGGAGGGACAGTGTAAGGTCACAGCCAGGAGGGGACAGTATACCAAGGAGGGGGAGTGTGATGAGAGAGTACAGTATAAACCATGGTCCCAATAGGGTGGACACAGTATGAGAGGACAGTGTAAAAAGGGGGCCGGTATGGAAAGGAGAGGTCAGTGTAAACTCGGCAGTCTTTGGCTTTTTCTGGCAGTGTTCGTGCGGTGACATCACAGCACGAACACTGCTGGAAAAAGCCAGACTACGAAGTGCAGTGAATACCGCCGGAAGTTAATGAGCGGCCCCGGAAGCAGATGCGGCCAGGAGACAGCAGGACAGGAGGACACATCGCTGGACAGGTAAGTATAATATTTATAATGTTTATTATTAATTTTATTCTTTCTTTTACAGGCCCTGGACCCGAACTGTAACACGGGTTTCCCATGGAAACCCATTTTTGGGGCCTTGCGACCAAGCACTATGTGTTCAATACGGGTCCCGAACTTTACAGTTCGGGTTCGCCCATCCCTAGACATGACGTTTCCTTGTTACTAGGTACAGATCTGTACATTTTGTACAGGTTGTTATATTTATTGTGCCTGCAATTAGAGATGAGAAAATTTGTATGAATGGAATGGAACTGTACTCAAATTTTGCAAAAATGTATGGGTGTAATAATGTGTATGTAAAGTCATAGGAAGTGAGAGAGTTTTAGCAGTTATGATCGTATTTCACTATTTAGAAATATTAAATATTAAGATATAGTTCTGGAGAAATATTAAATTCTGTAAACTTTGTTTTTCAATTCCTTTTAATGTACTAATGAGTTAATAAAAATGAGTTAATATTCAGGTGGATCTGTTGGAAGCATATGCTTGCCAAGAAATTTGACATTTTACAAATATAGCGGAAACTCTAATCTTCTATATATTATTTCATATATTACTGGAAGCAACAGATCAGATTCTAATCTCCACCCTTTATCTTGCTTTTAGATGGAAGTAAGCCAGTTTTATTCTTATAAAGCCTTGGCTTGAGTACAGAAGAAGGGAGATTCCTTTCTGGAAGTCTCAGAAGTGCACACAGTTGCCTTTATCCACGATGAAGTATCAGATTGCGATATGGATTTTCATTATGGGAATCAACTTTTCATTAAATAAAGGTAAATCAAAACTGCTTTTCTAATATATAGCACCTATAATTTTATTTATTTTGTTATTAGATAGTGTATATGGATATAAAGAGAAATTGAAAGCAAATACAGACTTAATTACCGTATGTTGGCAACATTTTTTTTATAATTCATATTACATGTACAGTTAACCAATCATTCTTAATTTAAATTATCAGCATAACTGTCAGGATAAATAAGTTTGAGGCATCAACACATTATCAAGTATTTAAAAGACTTATAGTCCTTAATATAATAATGAAACTTGTTAGGACATTGTAACCCCTTCACGGACATGTACGTCATCAGTTGTGTCCCTGCCTTTGTTGCGGACTCACACGCTGAGCCGGATCTTTCCCCACAATTGATGGATGATTTCAGCTTTACTCCTTTTTTATATCTTTTTTTTTATTTTTCTTACCATGTTTTTAATTACACAGTAATTATTATGTTTTAGCATTTTCCCATTTATGCTGAAGCCCAGTCCTCATAGACCCTTCTTTAATTCGCTGTGTAAAATTGCCATTAAAAAAATAAGGGGGATATTGGTGGACAGAAAATGTCACTTCAGTGATCAGTGCAAAGGTGAGTAAACTTATGGGATGCATCAAAAGATGCATAGCTGCTTATGCTTATGACAATAACATAATTTTGCCGCTACATAAGTCCGATTCCACATAAAATATTGATTTTAGTGAATAAGAAGGAAATGACAGATCTAGAATGGGTGCAGGCAGGCTGGTGGGCCACCACCCTCTTATATGAGCAGTACTTGGTACAATATACTTGAATCACTATGTACAGACAAAGGCAGCATCTTATTCATGTAACAATCTACTCCGTTCATCGTTATATAAATTTGCGATTGAGGATATTGTCACATTTATGTGTAGCTGAAAAGTGCGGCCACGGAGTTGGTTACTGGTGGATCCTTGGCACCCCAGTCAGAAACACTTGGTGCAGAGAAGAGCAGCCAAGGTTATTTAGGAAATAGGTGGACTAGAAAACCAAGACAGGTTGTCAAACTTGTTTTTTTTTTCCATTGAGAAAAAACAGTTGGCTCATGAGATCTTTGTAATATTATTTTTTAAATCCTAGACCAGTGATTTTAACAAGAGGGCAACCTAGAGAAATGGAGGTTTCATGATGAGAATAGAATTATATTTTTTACCAAAAGAGCAATCCGACTATGGATTTCTCTGTTACACTATGCTACGATGATTAATTCCTTAACCAAAGGTCAAGAAGGATCTGGATGTTTTTTCTTTAATTATAATATTAAAAGTTATTAGTACTCGATTCTGTAGAGTTGATTTTAATCCTCTTGGGATTTATTCTGATTGTATATTTATTGTAAGGGAATATTTTTTCTTAATAGAAGGCAATTAGCAACTGGCTTATGAGGCTTTTTTCCTTCCTCTTGATCAGAATGACGAGGTAATAGGTTGGATGAGATGAACTTTTTAAAATCTGATCAATTCTGTATCTTTGTCACACTGTTGTGAAAAACTAACACAACATATGGCTTAGTCTAATTTCTATAAGCTGGAAACATCAAAGGAAAAAAATATATTAAGTCTGATTCACAAAACCAACACAGGTGAGCTGCACTTACCGTATTTTCCGGCGTATAAGACGACTGGACGTATAAGACGACCCCCCAACTTTTCCAGTTAAAATATTAAATCTTCTTAAAAGTCAGGGGTCTTCTTATACGCCGTATGTCGTCTTATAGGGCCGGTGACTAATGTGCCTTTTGGGTGGGAGTGGTCCCGATGATGACGAGGGGGCGTCTCACAGTAAAGTGTGAGTGGACTATCCCCCATTACCTCATCGTAGCGCTGAAGCGTGGGGTCTTTGCTGGGAGCGGCGGCTCCTCTTTGTGCAGCGTGGGTGCTGTGGGGCGGCGGCTCCTCTTCTGCAGTGTGGGGCCTCTGTGCTGTGGGGCGGCGGCGGCGTATTTTCATGCAGTCAGTCGGGGCTCCTCCGGCATCTTCTTAAAGCCCGGAGGCCCCGCCGGCAGCTCCATTGCTACGATGTGGTGGCCTCCGGGAAAATGGCCGCTAGTGGCGGCGCATGCTCAGATTCAGATCTCGTCCCGAGGTCTCGGCAGACAAGATCTGAATCTGAGCAGCGGCCATTTTCCCGGAGGCAGCTCCATTGCTGCGATGCGGTGGCCTCCGGGAAAATGGCCGCTGGGGGCGGCGCATGCTCAGATTCAGATCTCGTCCCGAGATCTGAATCTGAGCAGCGGCCATTTTCCCGGAGGCCACTGCATCATAGCAATGGAGCTGCCAGCGGGGCCTCCGGGCTTTAAGGAGATTCCGGAGGAGCCCCGACTGACTGCATGAAGATACGCCGCCGCCGCCCCACAGCACAGAGGCCCCACACTGCAGAAGAGGAGCTGCCGCCCCACAGCACAGCACCCACGCGGCACAAAGAGGAGCAGCAGCCGCCGCTCCCAGCACAGAGACCCCATGCTGCAGCGCTACGATGAGGTAATGGGGGATACTCCACGCACTTTCCTGTGAGACGCCCCCTCGTCGTCATCAGGACCACTCCCCCCCTCACCCACCATATACACCCGGCGTACAAGACGATACCCGGCGTATAAGATGACCCCCGACTTTTAAGAAGATTTTCAGGGGTTAAAAAGTCGTCTTATACGCCGGAAAATACGGTACATGCTTTGGAGCAATCCCTTGTTCTAATTTTCTTAACTTCTTAAATGCCACATCTAAAGCATACTGTGCTTGGAAGCAAGTACAAACATCGGACAGCACCCTATTTTGGCTAAATTACTCAGAAAACCTTAAGAGCTTGTGCACACATTGCAGATTTGGTGAGTTTGGGGGGCATTTTTGTCATGCAGATTTGATATCAAAACCTGAAGCAATCCTGATGCCAGCAAAGTGAATGAGAAACCTTTAGTGTCATACACATGTTCAGTATTTTTAACTTGCAGATTTGGTGCCTGAAAATAACCTGCAGCATGTCCATTCTCTGTGCGTTTTTGTCCTGTGTTTTTCACCATTGACCTCAATCAAATCAGTCAAAAAATGCAAGACAAAAGGGCATCAAAAACTTTTTTGCAGCTGCGCTTTTCCTGCCAAGGAATGCAGAAATGGAGGATAACTTTCCGCATTCAATTAACTTGAACGTGTGCGCATAGCCTGACAAAGTTTTTTTCTCTCTTTTTGTTTAAAAAGGTCATGTAAAATGATCAAGTCATTATCTGTGACTTCATTGCATTTTTATTAACCATTAGGGCAGGTTTACTAATGCCGTCTGAAGTTTAAACAACTAAGAATTTGAGTATATGTGCCAGTTGCTTGTGCTAGATAATAATTTAACTTTAGAAACATTTAGACTCTGTTTTCTAACGTTATACTACTTGTTGACAGGTCTAGGACAAATTGATTGGAATTTCTTATTCCCACCTTTTTAGACCAGAAAATTTGGAAAAATGTATGCAAATTGTCCAAAACACCTAATTAATATGGCACACAACAATGTGAGCCTGCTTTCTGGTGGATTCTATACTGTACATTTGCTGCAGTGTGTACCTGTGTGCTTTGTGTTGCATTTTTCTGATTTCATTTTCAATATCATATGTTATATGATAAGTAGATTGCGTCATTAAGAGATTGCTCATACAATCGCATGCAAATCATATAAATAATTGCATTCATTTTCTTTAAAGCAATGGGATGCAGTGCAGGGGACCGAATGTAACTCACACGAGACACGAGGCAGGGACAGTCAATGAACAATTCAATTCTTTCGAATGCAAGTTTCAAGTTCCTTATCTTGTTTTCCCCATCACAAGCCACATCACCCAGCTAATTCACTTTAGGCCTGAACTTTTAGCTTGAAAAGGCCTCGGAGGTCACTGTCGTAATATATGAAAAGATCTGAAAGCATAATTAGGGATATTAACCCCTTCACGATCCATCCTGTTTTGACTTTCCTGACCTGACCAATTTTCCAATTATGACTGGTGTGAGTGTCACTTTACAAGGTAATAACTCTGGAGAGCTTCAATATATCACAGTGATTCTGAAAATGTTTTTTTTGTTAAACGTGGTGTTAGGGGTCGAGTTTCCCCCTCTGCACAGGGGGAATCTCGGGCCATCTCCGCTGCGGTCTCCCATTCTTCTCCTGCCACAGTGGAGCCTGCTCAGCGGAGACGTCGGTCCCAGCGTCTCGCTCAGGCTGACTCTGTACAAAGAGTTACTGCTGCTTCTCCTGCTTCTGCCATTGAAGCCAGTGTTGGGCAGCGGCGAGCAGACGCTTCTGGGACTAAGTCCTGCTTTTCCCGTTCTGAGCATGCCCATGGTAAGATCTCTCAGTGGAGATCGAGGGTCACATGTTCAGATACTGCAGTCTAATCTATTGGTCCTTCTAGGAAGGTCCTGTAGGTGCGCAGGCTCTGTAGCAGTCTCTCATTGGTCTTCCTAGGAAGGTCCTGTACGTGCTGCAACTATGTAAGGCTAGCATGGCCGCACGGCCATGCGCTAGTGTCTTTCTAAAGTTATGTGCTTTGCGCCAGTGTGGTCATGTGAGTGTGTGTTCAGGGACCCGGCTGAAATAAGCCCTTAGAATGCTGGCACCTCCGGCGAGGAGTTATGTGTGCATGCATGACCACTGACTGCTCTCTTTTGGGTAGTTAGCCCGTGCCTCTGTGAAGTCAAACAGGACACAGAGCTTTGCTTTCTCGGCTACTCTGTGAAACTAACAGAGCTAGTTCATACCGCCATATAGTGCCATGGTTTACTAGCAGCAGGTTCTCCTGCACGGTGGACCCCGGGCTGCGAACGCATCTACTTCAATAAAACATTTATATTTACTCAGTGCGTTCCGCTAGCCCTAACAGTACACTAGTGCCAGGGTCTGGCTAGTAAATGGCGGACGATCAGCATCTACAGCGGTACGTCCAGCAGCTGGAGGGTAGGTTGGCGGCTCTAGAGCGTACAACCTCAGCTGTGGACGTCACTGCTGTCGCTGTTCAGGCTGCGAGTGTAGCTGCAGCCAGTTTGTCCACTGCCACTCCTGCTCCATCTTTATCCCGTCCCGCTTCCAGACAAGTTTGCTGGTGATAGTAAGCTATGTCGGGGATTCGTGAGCCAGTGCTACATACATCTCAAGCTTCTGGCTGCACATTTCCCTACGGAACGGGCAAAAGTGGGCTTCATTATATCTCTTTTGTCGGGCAGGGCGTTGGAGTGGGCAACACCGCTTTGGGAGTGTGATGATCGTGTGGTACAGAATGCTCCTCTCTTCTTGGACGCTCTGAGGCAGGTCTTTTTGGGACCACGTGTCACCCACGATACCGCGCTCCAATTGTTGGCAAATACTCAGGGATCGTCCATGGTCAGCCAGTTTGCCATCCAAATCCGGACTCTAGCCTCTGAGATAGAATGGCCTGATAAAGTCCTTATTCCGGTGTTTTGGAAAGGTCTGGCAGATCATGTAAAGGACGCCTTAGCCACCAGGGAGATTCCCGCCACACTGGAAGAGCTCATTTCCATCTCTACCCGCATCGATCTCCATTTTAACGAGCGGAGGTTGGAGCGGATCCAGTGTAGGCAGAGGTTTCGGCTGGCTCCCACCTTTGCCAAGCCTCTAGAATCTCCTGTTCTGGCGTCCGACTCCCATGAGGCCATGGAGGTTTCTCGAGCGGGACCTAGGTCTCAGACCGCACGAGTTCCGGTGGTGTGTAAAAATTGCCAACAACTGGGACATTATGCTAATCAATGTCCACGGCGGTCGGGAAAACGATTGCACCTAGTGACCATAGGAGGGGGTTCACTAGACTCAGCGGCATTTTCCTCCAAGTTGTCCTTTAAAGGGACAATCTTCTTAGGCTCATCCACTCATACAGTTTAGCTTTGTGTGGATTCTGGAGCAGAGGGAAATTTCATGTCCTCTGCTTTTGCTTTGCGCCACATAATACCTCTGGTAATGCTTGCTAAACCAGTAACAGTTAGAGTGGTGAATGGGTCAACACTTCCATTACAAATCACACATCAGACTGTCCCTTTCATGTTAGCCATGTCTCAGTCCCATCAGGAGATAATTTCCCTTCTTGTTCTTCCCAAGGGAATGGATGAGATTCTGTTGGGGATACCCTGGCTCCGTTGCCACTCCCCACATATTGAGTGGACCTCAGGAAGGATATTGGGTTGGAGTGAAGCTTGTAAGGGCAGATGTGTGAAAGAGTGCGTTCAGGTTTCCACCACTGAGATACCCGCAGATCTCTCTTCTCTTCCCAAATGCTATTGGTCATATGCAGACATCTTCTCCAAAAAGGCTGCGGAGACCCTTCCGCCTCACCGTCCCTATGACTGTCCTTTTGATCTCTTGCCTGGAGCAGAACCTCCTCGGGGACGTGTCTATCCCCTCTCCCTCCCGGAAATGGAGGCTATGTCCCAATACATCCAGGAGAATTTGGCAAGAAGGTTCATTAGGAAGTCAGTGTCACCTGCAGGGGCGGGGTTCTTCTTCATGCAGAAGAAGAATGGAGAGTTACGTCCTTGCATATATTATAGGGGTCTTAACGCCATCACCGTAAAAAATAAGTACCCGCTGCCCCTCATTTCTGAGCTTTTTGATAGGCTTCGGGGAGCAAGGGTATTTACCAAATTAGATCTGCGGGGTGCGTATAACCTGATTCGCATCCGTGAGGGGGACGAATGGAAGACGGCGTTTAACACCAGAGATGGGCACTATGAGTATCTGGTGATGCCCTTCGGGCTCTGTTATGCCCCAGCCGTCTTCCAAGACTTTGTCAACGACATCTTCCAGGATATGCTCTCCACCTCGGTCATAGTCTACCTGGATGATATTCTCATCTTCTCTCCAGATATTGACTCCCACCGGAGAGATGTTGGCAGAGTCTTCGACCTCTTACAGGCAAATTCTCTTTATGCAAAGTTGGAGAAGTGTATGTTTGAGCAGGAATCTTTACCTTTCCTGGGCTATATCATCTCAGCCCAGGGATTGGCTATGGATCCTGCCAAACTACAGGCTGTGATGGACTGGCAAGAACTCCATTCTCTTAAAGCGGTGCAGCGCTTTATGGGGTTCATTAATTATTATCGCCAGTTCATTCCGCACTTCTCAACTTTGGTAGCTCCCTTGCTAGCCCTCACCAAGAAGGGAGCAAATCCCAAATTATGGTCTGAAGAGGTCTCCAGGTCCTTTTCTTCTATTAAATCTCATTTTGCTAGCGCTCCCATCCTACATCGTCCTGATGTTGATAAGCCATTCATAATGGAGGTGGATGCCTCTTCCGTTGGTGCAGGAGCAGTCCTCTTCCAAAAGGATGCTCAAGGTCAGAAGCATCCGTGCTTCTTCTTCTCCAAGACCTTCACACCAGCGGAAAGGAATTATTCCATCGGGGACAGGGAGTTGCTGGTGATGAAGTTGGCTTTCTCGGAGTGGAGACATCTCTTGGAGGGGGCTCGTTTTCCCTTTCAAGTCTTCACGGACCACAAAAACTGGTTATATTTGCAAACAGCCCAGCGGCTAAATTCTCGCCAGGCCAGATGGTCCTTGTTCTTCTCCTGGTTCCACTTCACCCTCCATTATCTCGCTGGGGAGAGGAACATTCGTGCTGACAACCTCTCTCGCTCTGTTGTGTCATCTGAGGAGGAGGAAGGAGAGCCTCGGCTTATTGTCCCTTTGGAGAGCCTGAGAACCGTAGCTCCGGTTTCACTAGAGTCTGTGCCTCCGGGCAAGACTTTTGTGCCCATTAATTTGCGACCGGAGGTTCTCTCTTGGGCTCATTCGTCCAGGGTGGGTGGACACTTTGGGACAAAGAGGACATCTGAGCTGCTGGCGAGGATGTACTGGTGGCCACATATGGTTCAAGATGTCAGAGAGTATATTCAGGCGTGTGTCTCCTGCGCCAAAAATAAGTCTCCTCAAAAACGGCCAGCTGGGCTACTCTATCCCTTGCCGGTGGCAGACAGGCCCTGGAAGATGGTCGGGATGGACTTTGTAGTGGGTTTGCCCAAGTCTCGTGGCTGTACCATCATTTGGGTCATCACCGATTATTTTTCGAAAATGGTGCATTTGGTGCCGCTACCACGGTTACCTTCTGCACGGGCTTTGGCAGCGTTGTTCATAAAACACATCTTGCGCCTACACGGTATGCCGGACAAAATTGTCAGTATCCGGGGTCCCCAGTTTGCATCTCGGTTCTGGAGAGAGCTTTGTCGTCTTCTCAGCATTGAGTTAAATCTCTCCTCTGCATATCATCCCGAGACGAATTGGTTGGTAGAGAGGGCCAACCAGACCCTGGTCACATATCTGCGACATTTTGTCTCTGCTAGGCAGGATGACTGGGCATCCTTGCTATCATGGGCGGAGTTTACACTGAACAATGCCGTCGCTGACTCCACTGGACAAACCCCATTCCTCCTCAACTATGGTCAGCATCCGTGGGTACCTGTGCCTATGCCCGTATCTTCCGCCGACTCCAGGGTGGCAGACTGGGCTGTGGAGGCACGGGATATTTGGGACCGCACTCAGGATGCCATTTGGGCTTCCAAGGAGAGAATGAGGTCCTCCGCCAATTCACATTGGCGTCCTGCTCCGACCTTTGCTCCTGGCGACTTGGTGTGGCTCTCCGCCCGTAAAATCAGGCTGGGAGTTGAGTCCACTAAGTTTGCACCTCACTACTTGGGTCCTTTCAAAGTCCTCGAGCAGGTTAACCCTGTGGTCTATCGTTTAGCCCTTCCGCCACGCCTGGGTATCACCGACACCTTTCATGTGTCCCTCTTGAAACCCGTATACATGTCCCGGTTTTCCGAGTCATCTGCTGGGACATCGGGTTCGTCTACGGACGATTACGAGGTGAATGCTATTTTGGAGTGCAAGGTGGTACGTTGCAAAACATTTTATTTGGTGGACTGGAAGGGTTATGGCCCTGAGGGCAGGTCCTGGGAGCCTGCTGAGCACATTCGGGCTCCGTAGCTCATTGCTGCCTTTGAGCGTAGCGAGGTCAAAGGAAGGGGGGCCCTAGGAGGGGGGGTAATGTTAGGGGTCGAGTTTCCCCCTCTGCACAGGGGGAATCTCGAGCCATCTCCGCTGCGGTCTCCCATTCTTCTCCTGCTGCAGTGGAGCCTGCTCAGCGGAGACGTCGGTCCCAGCGTCTCGCTCATGCTGACTCTGTACAAAGAGTTACTGCTGCTTCTCCTGCTTCTGCCATTGAAGCCAGTGTTGGGCAGCGGCGAGCAGACGCTTCTGGGACTAAGTCCTGCTTTTCCCGTTCTGAGCATGCCCAGGGTAAGATCTCTCAGTGGAGATCGAGGGTCACATGATCAGATAATAAGCCCTTAGAATGCTGGCACCTCCGGCGAGGAGTTATGTGTGCATGCATGACCACTGACTGCTCTCTTTTGGGTAGTTAGCCTGTGCTTCTGTGAAGTCAAACAGGACACAGAGCTTTGCTTTCTCGGCTACTCTGTGAAACTAACAGAGCTAGTTCATACCGCCATATAGTGCCATGGTTTACTAGCAGCAGGTTCTCCTGCACGGTGGACCCCGGGCTGCGAACGCATCTACTTCAATAAAACATTTATATTTACTCAGTGCGTTCCGCTAGCCCTAACAGTACACTAGTGCCAGGGTCTGGCTAGTAAATGGCGGACGATCAGCATCTACAGCGGTACGTCCAGCAGCTGGAGGGTAGGTTGGCGGCTCTAGAGCGTACAACCTCAGCTGTGGACGTCACTGCTGTCGCTGTTCAGGCTGCGAGTGTAGCTGCAGCCAGTTTGTCCACTGCCACTCCTGCTCCATCTTTATCCCGTCCCGCTTCCAGACAAGTTTGCTGGTGATAGTAAGCTATGTCAGGGATTCGTGAGCCAGTGCTACATACATCTCAAGCTTCTGGCTGCACATTTCCCTACGGAACGGGCAAAAGTGGGCTTCATTATATCTCTTTTGTCGGGCAGGGCGTTGGAGTGGGCAACGCCGCTTTGGGAGTGTGATGATCGTGTGGTACAGAATGCTCCTCTCTTCTTGGACGCTCTGAAATTAACAGAGCTAGTTCATACCGCCATATAGTGCCGCGGTTTACTAGCAGCAGGTTCTCCTGCACGGTGGACCCCGGGCTGCGAACGCATCTACTTCAATAAAACATTTATATTTACTCGGTACGTTCCGCTAGCCCTAACATGTGGTACTTCATATTAGTTGTAAATTTAGTTTAACATGATTTATCTTTTTTTATGAAAATATCATAATTTGACAAAAAAATGTTTGTTTTTTTATTTTCAAACTTTAAATTGTTCTGCCCTTAAACCACTTTAACATTGTGATTGGTGATCCCCTCTCCTCATCAAACTCACCATTTATCTCTAATCTCCTCCTTCAGCCTTTTATAATTTACTAACTCTCCTACACATAAAGACAGAAATACACTGGAAATAATCTCTCTGCTCAGTGCATAATTTTACCAACTCCCCATCCCTGCTCTCTGACAACAATCTTCTTCTATTCTCTGACAAGAATTGTCACCCTCTGGAGGCACCCCCACTTTTCACTCTTATAGAAATATACACACTATTAACACGTAGAAACTTATGAAGAATTTGCAGTCATCATTGGCCCCTATATCCTCCCTTTCGTGTCCTGACTCTGCACTGAAATATTATAATGGTACATTGCAGAGTGCCATGGATGAAGCTGCACTTAGTATTAGTGATGAGATGAGCGAATGTAGCGCCCCCACTGCCTCAGGGCCGAGGGGTACCCGGTACCGGGCCTCTGAGTCTCTGCTCTGGGATTGTCACGGTGGCTAGACCCGGTCCGTGACCCTGCTGAGGGGCGTACAATGAAGGTGGTGGTATGGGATGTCGTTATGGTGTGGTGAAGTGCCGGTCGCGGTAAATAACGAGGACACCAGGTTGCAGTCTCTTTACCTCTTTACTGAAGGCTTCAGGGTCCTCAGTCCGGAATACGGTTAACCAGGCTGCGCAAGTCCGGCCGGTCCGATGGCATCTCCAGAGTTCCCTTTGCAGGTGGAAATCTGTGCCTACCTTCTAGCGCTTGTGTATTGCGGTCCTCCCCTGCTGTGCTCACGGGATAGTCCCCACAACTGTTGTGTCTGTTTCTCGTGTTCCCTCACAACTCGATTCTGATGTTCTTCCACGTCCCCCAGATCTTATGGTTAGGACGCACCCGTATGACGGGGAGGCTCGGAGCTCTTCCGGGACTCTAGCATCGCCCCACTCCTGTTGTTACCCCCCTGTGTCTTCCTAGGTCAATTGGGTGAGACAGCCCGCCTATAACTGACTGTCCTGCCGTAGGTTTGAAGTTTGGCCTGGAGCTCTATACTTCCTCGGCGTTCCGGCCACCGGTTATGCGCCTCAATAGGATGTTGCCTCGTCTTACAGCACGACTCCTACTGGTATTCTCCTTGTTGCGTTGATCTCGTTTCTCACTCAGCACAATAAACCTCGCTTCTTGTCCTTTCTTGGGGTACCGCCGCTATATCGTGCAGGCGCGGTCCCGTAACGTTCTCTCTGGTTGCTAGGCCTCTGTCAGGATCCCACCCCTGACAGGGACCCCTCTGAGTCTCTCCCCGCAACACCCCCTGCCACAGGGTTTTGCCTGTTCGATTCCCAGTCAGCTTTCTGATCTAACTTCCTGCCTAACCCCCAGTTTTACCAGATTGTGAGGAGTGGCCTAATACATAGAACCCTTAGCTCCCCCTGGAGGCCAGACTGTGAAGTGTATTGGTGTCTGTGATACCTGGTCAGATGAACTCCTTCAGTGCCATCAGACGTACCATAGCCCCCCTTAGCGGCGGAGCAACAGTACTGCAACGACCAGGACTCTGGGGCGCTGCACTCCCCCCCCGGTTAAATCCAGTACTCCTGGACTGGGAAGAAAACAACAATACATGTCAGCAAAAAGACATAGAATTTTGAAAATGCAAGTACAAGTAAACTTTTTAACAGAGCTTCCCTTTATGGGAGGTGAGGACACTTGAACGTTACAAACATGGTTAAATACTTTAAATAACATACTATAAATACTTTTCTTACCCAACCGGGTATTCTACTAAGTGCAACATTTTTGAACAATAATTTAACATTGCCTTTAAGGACGTACTCGCTGAATCCACTAAAGACCTTCTTATAAAACATTATAAGGCTAATCAACTTTTCTGCATTCTCCTTCTTTACATCTGCAGGACCGCCTGTCCTAACTGCTCCAGGCCTACTGCCTCTCCTTTCTGTTACAGGACCGCCCCTTTCCGCCCGGGCCTACTGCCTTTCTACTACTATACACGGTATAGAACTTATCATCCATCTTTTAGTTCGGATTACTGAGCCAGCTCTGTATGGCTCCAAGGAGGACTCAGTGACTAACCCCGTACGGGTTCACTTTCTGTCCTCATTCTTCTATCAACATCATTAAACATTTCTCACAATCAACTAGTTAGCTACATTTAACTTCTTCTTTCAAAACATTATTGCCATTTAACCATCTTAAGGCAACACGGTCCATAAGTGCAATATGTGAACATTCCCTTTAAGAGGGGACCAAGTCTCTATGAGGTAGTGCAACTTCTCAAGCTGCAAGTCTGTTCGCAGTAAGGACTCCGGTGCTGGTTCCAAAACCAGTGTCTTCGCAAAGAGTCCTTTCCTTGTGTAAAACCAGTAGAGAGCACCTTTAAGAAGGTGCAAACTATGTACAAAAAGTTTGTAATCATGCATTGTTCATGATTCAGCAGTTCTTTCAATGATGAATAAACAGGAAACAAAAACAAAAAGCAGAAGAAGGGATCCCGGGTAAACAAAGGGATCCCTTTAAGAGTTAACCCTAGTCGGGTTGTAGCAGCAAAACATCAGAAGGACAAACAGTTAACTATATACATATGATGAAGCATTCTTGCTTACTCAGTTTGTGGCTGTGCAGGAAGCGGTCTCTGATCTGCGGCCGATGCGGTGTCAGTACCGGTAGTTGATCTCTCAGGTGCCGTCAGATCACCCGGTGTCTGGATCTGAAGGCTAACCCTGTTTGCAAGTTTGGTAGCCGCCACAAGGCGGATGGTGGTGATAGTAACAAGATCTGTCAAGCCCGGATCAGTCGTGGTTGGGGCAACAGGTGACGCCCCTTCAGGCTCACAGCGTTGGACGTTCCGAGCGCACCATCCTTGCGCACTCCGGTGGCGGGTGTAGATCACCTGATTCCCCCTTGGCAATGGGTCACCATATTGGTTGCAGCAGGGAGTTTTCACGTTGTAACTAGTAACGAGGACATCAGTCGGTAGTCCTGGTTCCTGTATGGAGCCCCAACCCCTTTTCGGTTGAAGGCCAGCACCGTTCCCCGCTTTACCACGTCTTTCCTGCCGTGCGCAGGCTTTGGGTGTCGTACTGTTAGCGGATCAGTCTGTTCAGCCTCTTTTCGGTTTTTCCAATGTAGGATCAGACATTGTTTGTATTGTTCCCAAGTGAGCACAGCAAGGGTGAGGCCGTCCCCCCGAGCTCCATCCGGCTCAGTCCAGGGGGTGTCCCACTGGAGGATCACCCCGTCTGGGCCCACGTCTATGGGTTCTCCCATCTTGGTTGGTAGTGGAGGTACCAGCTTCCCCATCGCGTCGGGGGTGAGGATCACCCGCTCAACCGAGAAGAGGCAGTTACTGTTGGGATGAGGAGCGGTCGCGGGAGCGGGATCGGGCAGGGGAGCAGAATTAGCCGGGGGAGTAGGGGCGCCCTCCATACCTGCGCCTGATGTGATTCCACCGATGTCGTTCCGTTCCGTTGACAAGGACACTGGAATCGGCTGCAGCCCGGACCGCGGCTCCTCCAGGATGGCCTCTCGATGTGGCTCTGCTCTCCATGGCTCCGTGGTCGGGATAGGTAGGCTCGGCTCCTCCGCCGGCGGTTCCAAGGAGTTCAGACCCATCCGCTGTGGTGGAAGTGGATCCGCCTCTGGCGGGTGAGGGCAAGCCGGAATCGCTTCGCTGTCGCTCGGGCACTTGCTGTTCATCATCGCTGTCCGGCATTCGGCGGCAACGCATGCACCTGGCTCCGCCATTTCTCCGAGGTCGAGCTCCCTCTTCACCTCGTTCCCGCCGTTGCAAATCAGGGGGCGGTTCTCCTCTGCTGCTGGGCAGGTCGTCATCTCGCAGCAGAAGTCGGAGGGGGCAGTCGCTACTTTTGGCGCCGCTTCGGTGGTCTCCTCCCATGGCACGCCCTCCTTCTTCCTCTGCGCTCCCTGTGGTGCTGCAATGGCGGCGGGTTTTGGTGGGAACTTGTGGCGGCAAGTGGCAATACACAGTCTTTGCGATAAGTCACAGTCCAAGTATAATAAATCACAGTTCCAAGGCACACATGACCTGATTCTTCAGGCTTAAGTAGATCCTGTTCGTGACGCCAAGTTTTAGCGCCCCCACTGCCGCAGGGCCGAGGGGTACCCAGTACCGGGCCTCTGAATCCTCTTTCAACACCCTCATTACCTCACTGTCCAACAATCCTAAAGATCTCTTTGATATTTTTCATTCCCTCATTCATTCCCTCATTAATCCAAGATTACATGCCTCGACAACCCACCTCAGCACTGACGATCTGGCCAATTATTTCAAAGAAAAAAATTGACCATTTCAGACAAGAAATTTTCTCCCAATCCCTTCATAGCATGTACAGGTCTACCTCCACCACTGCATCTATCTCACTCTCTGTCTTTGAACTAGTCACAGAAGAAGAAATGATCAGGCCCTTTGTTTCTTCTGACCCTACTAGTTGCACCAGTGACCCTATTCCCTGACATCTCCTCCATTTCCCTAGCTGTCACCACTCACCTAGCTAAAATATTTAACCTCTCTCTCTCATCTGGTATCGTTTCCTACTCATTTCAACATGTCAGCATACATCCATTATTTAAAAAAACATCCCTTGACCAAAACTTCTCTCATGTCTAAACTTCTGGAGCACTTGGTCCACTCCAGTTTAATACCCTTTCTCTCAGATAACTCTCTACTTGACCCTCTACAATCTGGTTTCCACTCTTTACACTCTACTGAAACTGCCTTCACTAAAGTCTCTAATGATCAACTAACAACAAAATCTAATTGTCACTACACTATGCTGACCATTTTGTTAGGAACAATATCCCTTTTGAAGAGACTTTAAGGGGCCTGTGTGACAAAAATACCTAAATCTGATACCATTTTAAAAACTAAACCCCTCAAAGTTCTGAAAACCACAGTTAAAAAGTTTGTTAATCCTTAGGGGCTTCACCAGAATTTAAGTAAGGTAGAAGGAAAAAATAAAATGTTTACTTTTTCCCACAAAAATATTTATTTAGGCCCAAATTTTGCATTTTCAAAAGTGTAACAAAAGAAAATGAACCACACAGTGTGTTGTGCAGTTTCTTCTGAGTACGCCAATACCCCATATGTAGTGTAAAACGACTTTCTGAGTACACGTTAAGACTTGGAAGGGAAGTAGCACCCTTCAACTTTTGGAGTGCAAAATTGGCTGGAATAAATAGTGGATGCCATGTCATGTTTGCAGGGCGACTGACTTGGAAACCTTTCCACAAGTGACCCCATTTTGGAAACTACATCTGTATCTGTTCTGGAGGTGTGGTGTGCACCTTGAACCCACAGGTGCCTCACAGAATTTTGTAACTTTGAGCCATGAAAATAAAAAAATTGCATAATTCTTTCAAAAATGTTGCTTTAGCCACTAATTATTCATTTTCTCAAGGGTAACAGGAGAAAATGGATAATACAATTTCTCCCGAGTACACACATATGTGGTAGAAAACTATTGTTTTGGAGGACAGAAAGGCTCAGAAGAGAATGAGCGTCATTTGACTTTTGGAGCACAAATTTGACTGGAAAAGATAGTGGATGCCATGTCGCATTTGCAGAGCCCCGGATGTGCCTAAACATTGGAAACTCTCCACATTTTGAAAACTACACTCCTCAGGGAACTTCTCTAATGGTATGGTGAGCACCTTGAACCCACATGTCATCACACAATTTTAGAAGGTTGAGCCATGTAAATGAAAAAAAATCTATTTTTTCCTCAAAAATGTTGCTTTACCCCCAGATTTTTTCTTTTCACAAGAGCAACAGGAACAATGGACCCCAAAATATGTTGTGTGATTTCTCCTGAGTACGCCGATACCTTACATGTAGTGGAAAACTACTGTTGGTAGGCACAACAGGGCTCGGAAGGGAAGGATCACCAATTGAATTCTGGAGAACAATTTTGGATGCAATAGAATGCAGATGCCATGTCACATTTCAAGATCCCTTGACATGCCAAAACAGTAGAAACCCCCACAAGTGACTTCATTTTGGAAACAAATATCTCTTGCTTAATTCATCTATGGGTGTAATGAGCATTTGTAACCCTCTGGCAATTCACAGAATTGTATAACTTTGGGCTGAGTAAATGGAAAATTACATTTTTTTCCACTAAAATGTTGCTTTAGCCCTAAGTTTTCAATTTTCAAAAGGGATAATAGGAGAAAATGGACCATACAATTTGGTACGCAATTTCTTTTGTGTATGTCAATACTCCATGCGTCTTCAAAAACTACTTTTGATACGCAGTGGAAATCTCAGAAGTGAAGGCGTACCATATTGGAGTTAAGATTTTGCTGGAATGGTTTCAGGGTGCCAAGCCACATTAACCTTTTTCTGACCTCGGATGGGATAGTGCGTCCGAGGTTAGATACCGCACTTTGATGCAGGGCTCCGGCGGTGAGCCCGCATCAAAGCCGGGACATGTCAGCTGTTTTGAACAGCTGGCATGTGCCCGCAATAGCGGCGGGTGAAATCACCCGCCGCTATTAACTAGTTAAATGCTGCTGTCAAACGCTGACAGTGGCATTTATCCGGCGCTTCCGGCCGGGCGGCCGGAAATGAGCGCATCGCCGACCCCCATCACTCTATCGGGGGTCAGCGATGCTTCTGCAGTGCAACCATAGAGGACCTTGAGACCTCTATGGTTACTGATGCTTGGTAGCTGTGAGCGCCACCCTGTGGTCGGCGCTCATAGCACACCTGCATTTCTGCTGCATAGCAGCGATCTAATGATCGCTGCTATGCAGCAGAGCCGATCGCGTTGTGCCAGCTTCTAGCCTCCTATGGAGGCTATTGAAGCATGGCAAAAGTAAAAAAAAAGTAAAAAAATTGTGAAAAAAATAAAAAATATATAAAAGTTTAAATCACCCCCCTATCGCCCCATTCAAAATAAATCAATTAAAAAAAAATCAAACCTACACATATTTGATATTGCCGCGTTCAGAATCGCCCGATCTATCGATATAAAAAGCATTAACCTGATCGCTAAACAACGTAGCGAGAAAAATATTCGAAACGCCAGAATTACGTTTTTTTGGTCGCCGCGACATTGCATTAAAATGCAATAACGGGCGCTCAAAAGAACGTATCTGCACCAAAATGCTATCATTAAAAATGCTAGCTCAGCACGCAAAAAATAAGCCTTCACCCGACCCCAGATCATGAAAACTGGAGATGCTACAGGTATTGGAAAATGGCGCAAATTTTTTTTTTTTTTTAGCAAAGTTTGGAATTTTTTTCACCACTTAGCTAAAAAATAACCTAGTCATGTTAGGTGTCTATGAACTCATAATGACCTGGAGAATCATAGTGGCAGGTCAGTTTTAGCATTTAGTGAACCTAGTAAAAAAGCCAATCAAAAAACAAGTGTAGGATTGCACTTTTTTTGCAATTTCACCGCACTTGGAATTTTTTTTCCCGTTTTCTAGTACATGACATGCTAAAATCAATGATGTCGCTCAAAAGTACAACTCGTCCCGCAAAAAATAAGCCCTCACATGGCCATATTGACGGAAAAATAAAAAAGTTATGGCTCTGGGAGCTAAAAATGAACACGGAAAAACGGAAAATCCCAAGGTCATAAAGGGGTTAAAAGAGACCCTGAGGTGTCAGAACAGCAGAACTCCTGCAAAAATGACCCCATTTTGCAAACTACAGCTACTAAATTTTATACCATTGGGTTGTGAAGAAGAAAAATATTACAATTTTGCCACAACATTTTTTGTTTCAACCCCAGATTTTACATTTTTACATGGTGAAATGAGCAAAACTGGCAACAAAATTTATCACACATTTGCATCACAGGCATTCCAGAACAGATACCAAATCTTGAATAATAATGATGAACTCCCGTCAACTAGTGGGATGGAAATTAGTAACTCAAATAGTGTTTGTAATCCCCAAATTAGGAAATCAAAAACCCCTAAGAAATGTGCGAGAAAAACTGCAAGATCAAATGCAGATACTCACAACATTGGGCCAATTTTACAAAAAAATAAATATCGTCATCACCCTTTTTTTCATTTGGGCCAAAAAAGACAAGAAAAAGGGGATGTAGGGGCGGGAAATTTGCCCCAAAAAAGAGGAAACAAAAAGAACTAGAGAAAGGAACAGACCAACTACAACAGACAATTTTTAATCTTAGTAAACATACTCAAAGCACAAAAGAAATTTCCCTTCTCAATAAAGAACTCAAATATGCCCCAAACACGAAATTCGACAAGTTTCAGGCCTTCATTGGCATTAAGCTATTCATGAGACAACTGGCCATTAAAAAACATTTCATGAAAAATAAGGGTACAACTAGTAATGGCACTACTTCTCCTCCTCCGAGATCGGACTTTTTTTCCCATACTTCCCTGAGGGTTAAATCCAACTTTAACCCAATTCAGGAGTATTCAGAATTGTTTGAAGCATTTAAAAAAAATGTAATTAGAGACATCAAAAAAATCTCTAATAAAAGATGTTCAAAATTCAAAAATAATTTGACTAACGTGGAACGCATGGCGATCAAACAGCTACAAGATAATAAGGAAATAATAATACGACCAGCTGATAAAGGAGGAGGTATTGTTATTCTTAATTCTACAGATTATGCAAAAGAATCAGCACGTTTATTGGGGGACAGACAAACGTACAGCCTCCTATCGGAAGATCCAACTGACACCTATATCCAAGAAATGAAAACCCTGATAAAACAGGGCCTCGAGCAGGGAATTCTCAATAAGCGAGAATCAGAGTTCATTAATATAGAACATCCCAGGATCCCATACTTTTATTATCTCCCCAAAATATACAAAAGTCTAACCCACCCCCCTGGTCGACCTATTATATCTGGGGTGGGGTGCCTAACAGCTAATATGTCCAGATATGTTGACTGCCATTTACAAAAGCTTGTGCCCATGCTCCCCTCATATTTGAAGGATAGTACACATCTATTGAGGATCCTGGAGGGTGTGGAATGGCAGGATCATTATATTCTAGGTACACTGGACATTACATCCCTATATACAGTTATCCAACACGACAAGGGGTGTGAAGCCACGAAATTCTTTTTGGAAAGACAGGGGGATATCCCAAAGGAACAAGTCTTGTTCATTTTAGACTGTATGAGATTCATTTTAACTCATAACTATTTTAAACATGATATGCACTACTACTCCCAGCAGTGGGGTACTGCTATGGGTACCAGGTTCGCACCTAGTTATGCAAACCTCTATGTTGGGGAGTGGGAGCACCGCACAATTTATTGTGCGGGCTCCCTGCGTGCGAACCTGGTACTCTGGCAACGTTTAATCGATGACATTGTTTTTATCTGGTCTGGTGGTCCTCATTTATTGTTGGATTTTATTACTAATTTAAATAAAAATTTATATTTTTTAAATTTTACTGCTACCACCAGTACCGTTTCTATTGACTTTTTGGATCTTACTATATTTATTGAGAATGGCAAAATTTGCACAAAAACTTTTCACAAACCCACGGATGTAAATAACTACATATCCTTAGGCAGTTGTCACTTTCCTAGTTGGCTCATAAATGTGCCCAAGAGTCAATTCATACGTGCACATAGGAATTGCTCTAGGGCACAAGATTTCGATCAGGAGGCCGATATTCTTACTGAGAAATTTATACAGAAGGGGTATTGCCACAGCTCTCTATCTAATACAAAGGAGATAATCAGTGGGATACCTAGATCCCAACTTCTGAAAGATAAAATTAAAACAGATAAACAATCTCCATTTGAAATGGTCCCTATTACCACACAGTTCAATGCAAATACCCATCTTCTTAGGAGGATAGTAAATAAGCATTGGGACATTTTAAAAGAAGACAAGATCATAGGAGAGACGATCCCCGATCGCCCAGTATTTATTTACAGAAGAGCCAATAATTTGGGTAATAAAATAGCCCCTACAGTACCACATCTTCATCGGGATAAACAGTATCCTTTTTTCTGTAAACAGCCAGGTTTCTACCCGTGTCGGAGATGTAAACCCTGCAGACTACTAAATACAAAAAAACAACTCTTATTTTCCAACTCTACCAGGGACTGGCAAATCAGGGATTATATATCCTGTAATACAGTAGGGGTTATTTATGCCATAAGGTGCCCTTGCGACAAGATTTATGTAGGGAGGACCAAGCGTTCCCTGCATGTAAGGATAAATGAACATCTGAGAAATATCAATAAAAAATTCCAAGGCCACCCTTTATCTAAACATTTTCTAACCCATCATGGGGGCTCATTTAGGGACACTTTGGTTACAGGCCTGAAAGTGGTACACAGGAGCTGGAGAAAAGGAGATTACATTAAACAGATGTCCAGAGAAGAGACTAAAATGATATTCGAATTGGACACTCTAGCTCCGAGGGGTCTCAACAGCGAGATAGAGCTTTTTGCCTTTAATTGATATTAGTGAGGGGTGAGCGCTATAGTCTATTTAAAGTATGGGACTGCTACCACGGACCATCCCTGAGGAAGGAACGCGGCAGTTCCGAAATGCGTTGGATTTGCTTTCCTTAGCCGAGTCACGTGTTTACTCACGTGCTCGTGACGTCACGGTAGGTCCTGCTTCGGCGGAGAACCTAACGGCTCTATTAGCGCTCACTCATCACATGCGGTAGGCAAGCTTGGGGCGTTTTGCTACCGGCCGGGGCAGCGCATACAGCCTGCCTACCTGAAGATCTTATACTGGACAGTCGGCGAAAAAAGCTGAACGGAAGATTCCTCATCACCGCTGCGGACCATTGAGGTAATGGTGTAGTATCCTAAAATCGTTACACATTTGACCTATGTACATTAGCTTTGCAGTTTTGTGTCCGGTAAGATAACGTTCTGGGACAGAACCTAATTCGGGGTACTCATCTAGCGCAGGTATTTTATTATTTATTATCCTCAAATGCAAACTTTAGTTTTCTTTTTTACATACTATATCAGGGGTCTCAAACTCAGCTGGGTATGTGGGAAAAATTTGAATTTGGGGGGCCGCATTCTTTGAAGGACAAAGCAACACTTTATTTCAGTAGAATGTGTGGCTCTGGACGCACATTCAATTCAAATGTATTGCCGCATAGAGACATACAATATAAGACATACGCAGAGTAATATAAATGCAAGTCGCCGGCCAATCAGAGGCCAGCAGCTGACATCTGCAAGCTGGCGCATGACAGCAGAGGTGTATTTAGGTTTTCTGCCACCAGGGGCAAGATCTCAGTTTAGTGCTTTTCGCCCCTCAAGCACATATGGGACATGTACACTTAGTCACGTGCCGACAAGCTACTCTTCCTAATTCAATGTTCAGTGAAAAAACAGAGAGGCAGGAAGAGAAGCTCGTTGCCACGTGAACATAAGTAGGAAAATCGCATTAGTGACGCAGCCATGTGATGACTGCTGGAACCTGCATAGCTGAACCATGACAGTGAGGGTATTATACACTATTAGTATTGGCTACAGAGCATCATTTTATAATTAAAGGGCTCATCTAGGTTAGAGATGAAAGTCTTCAGTCACTATAAGCGACTGCAGCTTCTGAATTCTCACAGTGCAAACACTGCTTACTTTTAGGATTCTCCTTTGCACAAGTATCTGATTTGTATACTTCTGGCCACCTTCCATCTAGACTTGTCTGGCCTTGCTCAATTCATTTTCATTGAGTGAGGCCATGCAGGTCTAGTCAGCATGTGACTGTATATATGAAAATCACCGGCACAAGAGAATCCTGAAAGCGTGCAGTGCACACTGTGAGAATTCATAAGTCTGCGGTCACAAAGAATGACTGCAGACTCATCACAAACTTGGAAAACCCCTTTAATGGTGCTTCTAACAAATACAAATATGAGAATTAGTCAGTATCACAAAAAAAATTGCAACCAGGTTCCTTATAGATGATGTTGTCTCTGGAGTCATTCTCTTTCTTTTCTTCTTCATCTTGTTCAGACGCCAGGATAAGTTTTCTCATCCACAACTCGTCTCTGCAGACTTACATCTTCCATTGGTTCAAATCCTACCAAGGACAACATCTGCAAGGAGTTTGTATGTTCTTCTCGTGTTTGCTTGGGTTTCCTCTGGGTTCTCCGGTTTCCTCCCACACTCCAAAGACATACTGATAGGGAATTTAGATTGGGAGCCCCATTGGGGACAGAGATGAAAATGTGTGCAAACTGTAAAGTGCTGTGGATTATGTTAGCGCTATATAAAAATAAAGATTATTATTATTATTATTATTATTATTATTATTATCTTCACCTGTCTCCTGCAGCACATCCCCACATGAGGCCCTTAAAGATAGCAGTGTCTTTATAATGCTCCTGAATAAAAATATCTGCCCTACACTGAATAAATAATTGGCCAGTTACACTAAATATCATCACAGTAACTCTTCTTCAAGCCCGTTACATTAAGTCTCACCCAAACACAGTAAACCCCCCAGGCAGTAAATGCCGCCAGGACATACATTTCTCCCCCACATACACAGCAAATACCTCACCCATGGCAGTAAATACCTCCAGATGCAGTAAATAACTCACCCACACTCTAAATACCTCCCCATGGCAGTAAATACCCCCCACGCAGTAAATACTTTGCCCACACAGTAAATACCTCCCCCATGGCAGGAAATACCCTCACACACGGTAAATGCCCCCACAGAGTAATTACCAACACACAGTAATACCTCTCACACAACGTAAATACCCCCCACACACACAGAGTAATGCTAACACACAGTAATACCCACATATGCAGTAATACCCCCACACAGTAAAGACAACACACAGTAATAACCCCCCCCCCAATCTTCAGTGTTTTTAGCTCCACTAATGTGGAGCACTTCCCACCAATGTGAGCCTCAGGGTAACGGCAAGTGACATCAGCAGCACCTTATTTATTCTCATTGGCATATTTAGTAGTGCTCCCCACACTACAGACCTGATCATGCTGCTGGAGTCACTCTGACCCAGAGGTCAGAGCTTCAATTGTACTTGCACCTGAAAGACATGAGTACAATTTATTACTGGGAACTGGCGCGCTGCAGCTTCTCTGTACTGGCTGTCAGCTTGACAGCTGGCACAGAGAAATACCAACTCCCATTCCTCGGGGCAGCAGTTCAGCTGATATAAAATGCTGCCATCGGGCAGGGATCACCAAGGGGTCTACAGTGCCTGCAAGCCATGTGAAGCAGCCTCAGGGGCTGCATGTGGCTCGTGGGCCTTATGTTTGAGACCCCTGGATTAGAGGTCATCTAGAAATTAATGATCTGGTCACTTATGGTTGCCAAACCTATAATTCCTACTTTTTATTGAATTGTTTTTCTTGAAGCTTACATGGCATTTATTATTGAACTTCAACCAGGATAAATAAAGTATAAAATACAGGAATATTGATCTGATGTTGATTGATCATCATTTGAAGTCTCAGCCTGGTCTTTGTCATCTTCTATATCAAACTTTATACCCTGTTTTTCCTGACCCTAGATTGTGACAAGACAAATGTTTAATGCAAAAATGGAAGCTGACTGCACTGTGAGAATGAAAAGCCTTGGGATACCAAAACGGTTTTTATTAGCACCAACACATTTTAGCACCAGACCGGTGCCTTTCGTAAGGTGTTAAAACCTAGTCAATTCTTTAGACATTATATGGCATTGTCAGCAAACAACAGGACAGGAGATTTATTAAGCTAAATATGCCAAAAAATGTATAGTTATTATGAGATTTAGATGCTTTATGTTCCTTGTACAACAAGGCGGATTGGCCTTGTTGAAAGGGGCATCACTTAGATGAAAAGGGCTTGACTTGGTGTTCAACACTGTGTGACAAAATGTGGCAAAATGCTGGCACAAAGTAAAGATATATATCTTTGTACCATGTTAGCCAGTAGATAGACTGGCACAAGGTAATTCATCTAGTAGATTTAAACTTAAAGGGAACCTGTCACCTCAAATAGGCAGGATATGTAAATGCCTTTTTTCTTGTCCGATGGGCGGCGTTTCGTCTTAATTTCTCCACCCCATCCATCCCTGTTGTCCGCAATTTGTTCGTGTATTAGACAACTTGGCATCCATAGTTTGCGCGTGTGCAAAGCAATCTTCACCCGTGCACGCGCAGTATGCTTTGCCCAACTGTGGGCAAAGCTGAAAAGCATTACTGCGCATGCGCCCGCGCACTATGTCCCGGAAGTATTTTGCTGTGTTCTGGGACATAGTGCGTTGGTGCATATGCAGTAATGCTTTTCAGCTTTGCCCGCAGTTGGGCAAAGCATACTGCACGTGCGCGAGCTAAGATTGCATTGCGCACGCGCGAACTATGGAGGACAAGTACTCTAATTCACGAACATATTGCGGACAACAGGGACGGATGGGGTGGAGAAATCAAGATGAAACGCTGCCCATCGGACTGGAAAAAAGGCATTTACATATCCCGCCAATTTGTGGTGACAGGTTCCCTTTAATATACTTACACTATACAGACTAAAACTCTGTCATATATCCATAACAGCATCTGACCTAAAAGCTTTTCATTATTATTATTATTCAAGTATGAATGTAGACAGTGCCATGCATTTTTCACATTTCTTAGCACATTTTTTACTATTTTGAAGTGTTTTTATTCATTTTTTTTACTATGAAACAATTTTGATTTTAATTTTATAGACCCTCAACGACATTGCTACCTAGCGGAAAATGAACATGCAAGTGATGAATATATACCAAAATATAGAGGCCAGAGAAGTTTATCCAAATATAGTCAAGGTAAGAACAAGAAACCTCAAAACATAACTGACTCACTAAAGCTATGTTCAGAAGGGTAACCTTGCCACTGAAAAAGTGAAAGAGTGATGCTTGTTTTGCTCAAGTGTTGATTTTTTAATCCCAATGGTGAAAACAAAGACCAATGATCGTCCAACCAGGTCTTTATCAAATTTATCTTGATCATATAGAGACCGGTACAGACATGCTGTTTGACTCTGTTTCTACATTTTTGGCAATGCATCATTCTTCTGGCATAAATCATATACAGTCCAGTTGATCATTTTCTTCCTTTAGGCTATGTAGACATTGGCATCGGAAGTGGCAATATTTTATCTTGTAAAATGTCAGACACCATAACAGGAATGAGTAAGACTGCTTACTGCAGTGTCGACGGGGTCATGTCGACCACGTCAATTTTTCTTTTGTGTGCACTATATTTTTGTTTGAAAAAGAAAAAGAAAAGGAAAATCCAGTTCTGTTTAGCCGGACTCCAATTTTTTTCTATTAGCCATAACAGGAAGATTATGATCACCATTTCAGTCCATGGTTCTATTAGGTTCCTCAAAATTCTTCAATGCAACAGCTACTGCACTGCCTTAAATTTAATGATCTTATCCTGTGAAGGAGCAAAACAACAGAAATAAAAAATGCAGATTTGAACTCAGCCTAACATTAACCTCAAAATTTGGAATGTCCTTGCTTGGATTGATTTAAAAAAAAAAAAAAAAATTGTAACACTTTTTCAAAGCAAAGTAAAAGATAGTTCATTGCAGAAATTACATTCCTAGATTTCAGAATATGAACTACCTACAGTAGTAAATAAATCCATTTCATATTGGCTGTATAATAATTTTTAAAAGTTTAAACTTAGTGTCAACCCACCTAGTGTAATTCTGCTGTTATGCTGAATCCCCACTCACCTTGCGTGATTGAAAAGTCCCTGCATGTCCCCCCCAATGCTGTGGCTGCTAAAGACTCATAGTGTTTAGTACAAGCTGCAGCTGACAGTCTACCTAGAAATATTGAATACATTTGATCTAATGAGCCAGACTGATTTTAATATGAGGATTATACATTCCCTACTTGAATTTTCATAGTAGGTATAGCAGAAACATTAGGTATAAAAGACCTACCCAGTGTTCTTTTGATTCCTTCTCAGAATTTTTACCCAGTTTATTAAGTTCTGTTAAGAAAAGGCTCCTTTTTGTTCTCTGGTTGACATTGCCTGACTGGCCAACCCCGCAGCAGGAATCCTTTCTCTGATCAAAAGGATTTAAGAGATAGGACTTAGCTACTGCTTATGTGTGATGTAGAAATGTCTCTGGTCCAGTCAGAAAAGGTTTATCAAGTTTAAAAATTCTGGAGGACTCCAAACAAAACAAAAACAGCCTTTTCTATGAAAAAGGTGCAAAAGAAAATGAACAGTTCCTACCACAGGATGGGCACACCCGTTCGTTTACAGGTCTTGCAGAGTCTAAACAACCTTAGACTCCTTCCCTTCTCCCATACAAAGACAGCACTGAATAGTCCCATCAAAACCTGGAATGGAGGTTTGAGAGTGGCCAGTCCCACCCTGCTCTTCTTTTTGCTCCTAAAATCTGGACCAAAAAATCTGTGCCCATTAAAAAACCCTCTCAGTCGCTGCTGTAGCCTTCGTCCTTGAGAACTACATCACCGAGTCTAGCCACCTCCATGACACATACCTTCCTTCCAGGAATTTTCCAGCTGCTTCCCTTCAGTAACCATTGCACAGGACACATTTGGTGGATATTATGGAAAAAAATAGTATGCAACAGGCAAAAAGTAGACAGGCTTTGTACAACAAGAAAAAAAAAAGAGCATGAACCGCACCTCAAAGAATCATACGTTGATCTAAAGCCGCTAGGCAAAAATTTATATTACTGAACATGAGGTTTTCAGTTTAACATTTTGATCAGACTGTATGAAGCCCACTGCCACTTCACGGCAAACCTCGTAGTGGGTCCTACCGCCCTAACGGAGCGGAGCCATGCGCCAACCACCGCCACAGCGGCAATGCACCAACAGGGCGGACGGCCTGTTGCCCCACAGCACCCATGCTGCAAGACTGAGCCCCCATGACTCCAGACCGCGCCGCCCCACCAGCACAAAGCCACGGCAACAATGGCCGCCACACAGCACCAGCACCAAAATGAAAGGAGCACTTAGTGGGCAGTGGGCTTCATACAGTCTGATCAGAATGTTAAACTGAAAACCTCATGTTCAGTAATATAAATTTTTGCCTAGCGGCTTTAGATCAACGTATGATTTTTGGAGGTGCGGTTCATGCTCTTTTTTTTCTTGTTGTACAAAAAAGTAGACAGGAACATGTATTTTTTTATATTATGTTATTTAAGAGCTTCTAATGTTTTGTCTGATTCAACATAGAAAAGTGTGATCCAACAAAGAAAATTATTCTTATTTTTTGGAAAAAAAGTGATCTTTGTTTCCAAAGAGCAGAATAAACAAAAATGATAATAATCCATCTCATGATGGACCTTTTTGTCAAGGTGTCTTCTCTTTTACCAAACAACATATTGCATTATTTTTTGTCCATGCAGACACAGCCTTAACATTACATAGTGCTTGTTTTTGTTTTATTCTATGCATCATTTGTGTTATAACCATTTTGTCATAAGTTATACATTAATTCAGTTCTGTTTGTTTTAATACAGTTATAAAACCTAAACAAAGTGGAGTGTGCAGCACCTGGGGAAACTTCCATTTCCGGACTTTTGATGGGGAAATTTATCGTTTTCCTGGAATATGCAACTATCTTTTTGCTTCACACTGTGGGAGACACTACGAAGACTTTAATATTCAAATTCAGCAGGCATGGAATAGACAACTGCCAACCATCTTTCAATTATCTGTAAAGATCAACGAACTTCTCATAGAAGTCACTGACCATATTCCCACGATTCAAGGGAAAATGTGAGCATTGCATTACTTTGTTTTCATTTATAAAGTTACTTTTTACACTTTTGTTAGTTAATGACAAAATTATGCTTTGTACCTTTTAATTTCTTACTTCTGCCTCCCTTTTATAGTTTTGCTAAATATGTCTTTCCTCTTCATGATTCTAGTGGGGCCAGTCCTCTTCTTTTCTATGCATTCTTTTTTTCACCTTTATGTCATGTGCTTTCCTACCTCTACACTCTTCTTCTGACAACCTTATATAATGTTATTAACAAATTTCCTGTTAGGGCTAGCGGAACGCACCGAGTAAATATAGATGTTTATTATTATTGATGCGTTCGCAGTCCGGGGTCCACCGTGCAGGGGGACCTGCTGCTAGTAAATGGTGGCACTATTTGGCGGTATAGACTAACTCTGTTACTTCACAGAGTAGCCGTGAAAGCAAAGCACTGCGCCCTGTTATACTACACAGGAGCACAGGCTGACTGCCCAACAGAGAGCAGTCAGTGGTCATGCATGCACACAATCTCCTCACCAGAGGTGCCGGTATTCTAAGGGCTTATTTCAGCCGGGTCCCTGAATACACTCAACACACAATCTCCTCACCGGAGGTGCTGGTATTCTAGGGGCTTATTTCAGCCGGGTCACTGAATACAATCTTACATGACCACACTGGCACAAAGCACATAATTTAGAAAGATACTAGCGCATGGCCGTGCGGACATGCACACCTTTTATAGCTGCAGCAACTACAGGACCTTCCAAAAAAGGACCAATGGGAGGCTGCCACAGAACTTGAGCAAATTCAGGACCTTCCTAGAGTACCAATGGGAATAGCTGCAGTACCTGAGCATGTGACCCTTGATCTCCAATGAGAGATCTTACCCAGGGCATGCTCAGAAGGGGAAAAGTAGGACTTAGTCCCAAAGACGTCTGCTCGCCGCTGACCAGTACTGGCTATAATGGCAGAAGCTGGAAAGGCAGCAGTAACCCTTCGCACAGTGTCAGACTGAGCATGAAGCTAGGACCGACGCCTCTGCTGAGCAGGCTCCACTGTGGCAGGAGAAGAATGGGAGACCGCAGCGGAGATGGCTCGAGATTCCCCCTGTGCAGAGGCAGGAACTCGACCCCTAACATTTCCCCTCTCAAATTTTATTAACAGGAAATAAATTTGCATTTAATCGCCCAAAAAATTTGTATACCATGGTATGTAAAAGTTTGGCACCCCCAGTCAAAATTACCATATCATTGTGAACAGTTAAGAAAATTGAAGATAAAATCATCTCTACATCTATTTGAGGCAAATATATGTATACTAGACTGTGGCCCGATTCTAATGCATCGGGTATTCTAGAATATGCATGTCCCCGTAGTATATGGACAATGATGATTCCAGAATTCGCGGCAGACTGTGCCCGTCGCTGATTGGTCGAGGCAACCTTTATGACATCATCGTCGCCATGGCAACCATTTTGACATCTACGTCGATACTGTGCCCGTCGCTGATTGGTTGAGGCCTGGCGGCAGACTGTGCCCGTCGCTGATTGGTCAAGGCAACCTTTATGACATCATGGTCGCCATGCTGTGCCCTGGCGGCCTCGACCAATCAGAGACGCGGGATTTCCAGGACAGACAGACAGAAAGACAGACAGACAGACAGTGTATATATATATATATATATATATATATATATATATATATATACTAGACTGTGGCCCGATTCTAATGCATCGGGTATTCTAGAATATGCATGTCCCCGTAGTATATGGACAATGATGATTCCAGAATTCGCGGCAGACTGCCCATCACTGATTGGTCGAGGCAACCTTTATGACATCATCGTCGCCATGGCAACCATTATGACATCTACGTCAATACTGTGTCCGTCGCTGATTGGTCGAGGCGAATTCGCGGCAGACTGTGCCCGTCGCTGATTGGTCGAGGCAACCTTTATGACATCATCGTCGCCATGGCAACCATTATGACATCTACGTCGATACTGTGCCCGTCGCTGATTGGTCGAGGACTGGCCAATCAGAGATGCGGGATTTCCATTATGACATCATCGTTGCCATGCTGTGCCCGTCGCTGATTGGTCGACCAATCAGAGACGCGGGATTTCCAGGACAGACAGACAGACAGACAGACAGACAGACAGACGGAAAAACCCTTAGACAATTATATATATAGATATATATATAGTGTCATATTTTACATTGTAAAAATTACAAAACTTTTTCAACAAGGCCATATTTGTGCAAGTGTCTCTGAAGAGTACAACAATGTATACCACTACAGAGTCTAGTAAATTTTTCTGAAAGTCTTTTTCAGTCAAGTGGGGATTCCAATTTGCCTCTCTAGCAGCTCTCACTGAAATTTTGCTTGGTCTTACAGACCTTATCTTGACCTCCACTGTTCCTGTTAACTGCCATTTCTAAATTACATTTTGAACTGAGGAAAGGTCAACTTGAAAATGCTTTACTATCTTCCTGTAGCCTTGTTTTGCTTTCTGGGCCTCCACCATTGTCATTTTCAGGATGCTAGGCAGCTGCTTAGAAAAAACAATGGGTGCTTCTTTTTGACACGAGGTTAGAGGAGGCTGGGTTTTCATAAAGTTGGGAATTTTGCATAACCTTGCCTTTCCTAACAATGATAGTGATCAAGCCATGACAGTAATAGGCTAATTAAGGTCTGAAACCTTGGTCAAAGTTATCTGAGTACACACATCTCCAATGGTGCCCAAACTTTTGCATTAGCCCATTTTCCTTTTTGTAATTTTTAAAATGTAAAAGATGACAATATATTTTTTTTCCTAAAATATGAAGGAAATATGTCACCTTTATACTTATGCCTTTTAGAGACCATTTCATCATCAACACTTGCTTAACTGTTCACAATAACAGTAATTTTGACCAGGGATGTTCAAACTTTTACATGCCACTGTAATACTTTGAATTCTCCCTAAAGTCTCTTGCACTCAATTGAGCTCTCTAATGCAAACACAGCTTTTTTATGCCAATTGATTTCAATCTATCTGGCTTGGAGAAAATGTTTGGTAACAGGTGGCAACCAGTAGCTTATTTAACTTTTAAGCAATCCAAACTTTAACCCTTTAGGTAAGGAGATGGGTAAATTACTTTGAAACTAAATTCTTTATTGTTTCTCATCTAGGAGTGAAGATTTTTCTCTTTTTGAGAGCCAGAATTGGATTTCAAATCACAAAATTGTTTTGCAATTAGAAAGGCTTCATTTTAAACCATCCAAAAAGTATCCCCTTTTTTAGAGATACAAAAGAGTAGTGCTATTTTCTAAGTGAAAAAGCTATGACTTGTTGTCACTAAGCATTTAAAAATTAGCACTAATTTGGGAACTGTCTTTTGTTTGTGTTCCCTCAAGAAAGTACATTTCCCAGCATAAGTAGTACTGTCTAGCACTATAATGCTCTCAGTGTACTCACTGAGAGCATTATTTTTTCAACTGGCTAACAAGGTACCAAATCTCTTTTTTTCTTTTGTGTAGCACTACAAAAAACAGTAGGCAGACAGGAGATCAATTGCTTTTACATAGCCATCATTAGGGTTGAGCGACTTTTACTTTTTCAGGATCGAGTCGGGTTTCGCGAAACCCGACTTTGTCAAAAGTCGGGTCGGGTGAAATCGGCCGATTACTGCGAAAAGTCGGGGATCCGACCGAAACACAAAACCCAATGCAAGTCAATGGAGAATCAAAGTCGGCAGTGAGTGGAGGACAGGAAAACACCAACAGAGCCCATTTTAATGCCAAAAACATCAATTCTTGTTACTTAAGGTTAATTTACCTTATAATAATAGTTAGCCATTGAAAATTTGGGGGTCATTTGGCAACAGTTGTGGGGGGAGTAGGGCTGGCTCAAGTTTTTTGTGGGCCCAGGAAACGGGGACTACATCACGGCGGTGGAGCAGGGAGAGGTAAGTATTTCAACGTTGCAAATGCTGTGATCCTGAGCAAGCAGGGGGGGCACACTCGTTCGCATTGCCACTGGCACAGGGCCCCTCAAAGTACGGCATTGTGATTGACGGCGGGGGAGCCTCCCACCGGCAGAGACACTTTTGCGTACTATGAGGGGCCCTGTGCCAGTGACGTCACCAATGAGTAGGGTTGAGCGAAACGGGTCGATCATTTTCAAAAGTCGCCGACTTTTGGCTAAGTCGGCGTCTCATGAAACCCGATCCGACCCCTGTGCTTGTCGGCCATGCGGTACGCGACTTTCGCGCCAAAGTCGCGTTTCAATGACGCGAAAAGCGCCATTTCTCAGCCAATGAAGGTGAACGCAGAGTGTGGGCAGCGTGATGACATAGATCCTGGTCCCCACCATCTTAGAGAAGGGCATTGCAGTGATTGGCTTGCTGTCTGCGGCGTCACAGGGGCTATAAAGGGGCGTTCCCGCCGACCGCCATCTTACTGCTGCTGATCTGAGCTTAGGGAGAGGTTGCTGCCGCTTCGTCAGAAGCAGGGAGAGCGTTAGGCAGGGTCCACTAACCACCAAACCGCTTGTGCTGCAGCGATTTCCACTGTCCAACACCACCTTCGGTGTGCAGGGACTGTGGAAGCTATTTTTTTTTTTTTTTCCCCTCAGCGCTGTAGCTCATTGGGCTGCCCTAGAAGGCTCCGTGATAGCTGTATTGCTGTGTGTACGCCACTGTGGAAACCAACTGCTTTTTTCAAAGCACATATCCTCTTGTTCCTTCCTTTCTGCACAGCTATCTTTTTTGTTTGTCCACACTTTTTATTTAATTTGTGCATCAGTCCACTCCTATTGCTGCCTGCCATACCTGGCTTACATTACTGCAGGGAGATAGTAATTGTAGGACAGTTTTTTTTTTTTTTTTTTTTTTTTGTGGGAGATTAAGATTGGCATTTCTGCTACAGTGCCATCCCTGTGTGTGCCATCTCTCACTGAGTGGGCCATAGAAAGCCTATTTATTTTTTCCGTGATTTGTGTTCTAAAATCTACCTCAACACAAAAACACTACATCAATCAGTGGGAGAAAAATATTGGCCTCAGTCAGGGCTTGTGTGCCACTGCTGTGTGTGCTATCTCTCATTCAGTGGGCTATAGCAAGCCTATTTTTTTTTTTTTTTTTTAATATTATTTGGTTTCTAAAGTCTCCCTGAAAAAAAAAAAAAACCTAAAAAAACAGTGGGAGAGTAATATTGCCCTTTCAGCTTGTGTGCCAGTCTTGACTCCTGGGTGTGCCACCTCTCTCCCTCTCATTCAGTGGGCCATAGAAAGCCTATTTATTTTTTTTAAAAAATATTATTGGGTTTCTAAAGTCTCCCTGAAAAAACAAAAAATACATAAAAAAACAGTGGGAGAGTAATATTGCCCTTTCAGCTTGTGTGCCAGTCTTGACTCCTGGGTGTGCCACCTCTCTCCCTTTCATTCAGTGGGCCATAGAAAGCCTATTTATTTTTTCCGTGATTTGTGTTCTAAATTCTACCTCAACACAAAAACACTACATCAATCAGTGGGAGAAAAATATTGGCCTCAGTCAGGGCTTGTGTGCCACTGCTGTGTGTGCTATCTCTCATTCAGTGGGCTATAGCAAGCCTATTTTTTTTTTTTTTTTTTTTTTTTTAATATTATTTGGTTTCTAAAGTCTCCCTGAAAAAAAAAAAAAAACCTAAAAAAACAGTGGGAGAGTAATATTGCCCTTTCAGCTTGTGTGCCAGTCTTGACTCCTGGGTGTGCCACCTCTCTCCCTCTCATTCAGTGGGCCATAGAAAGCCTATTTATTTTTTTTTTTTAATATTATTTGGTTTCTAATTCTCCCTGAAAAAAAAAAAAAAACCTAAAAAAACAGTGGGAGAATAATATTGCCCTTTCAGCTTGTGTGCCAGTCTTGACTCCTGGGTGTGCCACCTCTCTCCCTCTCATTCAGCGGGCCATAGAAAGCCTATTTATTTTTTTTTAAAAATATTATTGGGTTTCTAAAGTCTCCCTGAAAAAACAAAAAATACATAAAAAAACAGTGGGAGAGTAATATTGCCCTTTCAGCTTGTGTGCCAGTCTTGACTCCTGGGTGTGCCACCTCTCTCCCTTTCATTCAGTGGGCCATAGAAAGCCTATTTATTTTTTTTTTTAAATATTATTGGGTTTCTAAAGTCTCCCTGAAAAAAAAAAAAAAACCTAAAAAAACAGTGGGAGAGTAATATTGCCCTTTCAGCTTGTGTGCCAGTCTTGACTCCTGGGTGTGCCACCTCTCTCCCTCTCATTCAGTGGGCCATAGAAAGCCTATTTATTTTTTTTTTAAAATATTATTGGGTTTCTAAAGTCTCCCTGAAAAAAAAAAAAAAAACCTAAAAAAACAGTGGGAGAGTAATATTGCCCTTTCAGCTTGTGTGCCAGTCTTGACTCCTGGGTGTGCCACCTCTCTCCCTCTCATTCAGTGGGCCATAGAAAGCCTATTTATTTTTTTTTTTAAATATTATTGGGTTTCTAAAGTCTCCCTGAAAAAACAAAAAATACATAAAAAAACAGTGGGAGAGTAATATTGCCCTTTCAGCTTGTGTGCCAGTCTTGACTCCTGGGTGTGCCACCTCTCTCCCTTTCATTCAGTGGGCCATAGAAAGCCTATTTATTTTTTCCGTGATTTGTGTTCTAAATTCTACCTCAACACAAAAACACTACATCAATCAGTGGGAGAAAAATATTGGCCTCAGTCAGGGCTTGTGTGCCACTGCTGTGTGTGCTATCTCTCATTCAGTGGGCTATAGCAAGCCTATTTTTTTTTTTTTTTTTTTTTTTTTAATATTATTTGGTTTCTAAAGTCTCCCTGAAAAAAAAAAAAAAACCTAAAAAAACAGTGGGAGAGTAATATTGCCCTTTCAGCTTGTGTGCCAGTCTTGACTCCTGGGTGTGCCACCTCTCTCCCTCTCATTCAGTGGGCCATAGAAAGCCTATTTATTTTTTTTTTTTAATATTATTTGGTTTCTAATTCTCCCTGAAAAAAAAAAAAAAACCTAAAAAAACAGTGGGAGAATAATATTGCCCTTTCAGCTTGTGTGCCAGTCTTGACTCCTGGGTGTGCCACCTCTCTCCCTCTCATTCAGCGGGCCATAGAAAGCCTATTTATTTTTTTTTAAAAATATTATTGGGTTTCTAAAGTCTCCCTGAAAAAACAAAAAATACATAAAAAAACAGTGGGAGAGTAATATTGCCCTTTCAGCTTGTGTGCCAGTCTTGACTCCTGGGTGTGCCACCTCTCTCCCTTTCATTCAGTGGGCCATAGAAAGCCTATTTATTTTTTTTTTTAAATATTATTGGGTTTCTAAAGTCTCCCTGAAAAAAAAAAAAAAACCTAAAAAAACAGTGGGAGAGTAATATTGCCCTTTCAGCTTGTGTGCCAGTCTTGACTCCTGGGTGTGCCACCTCTCTCCCTCTCATTCAGTGGGCCATAGAAAGCCTATTTATTTTTTTTTTAAAATATTATTGGGTTTCTAAAGTCTCCCTGAAAAAAAAAAAAAAAACCTAAAAAAACAGTGGGAGAGTAATATTGCCCTTTCAGCTTGTGTGCCAGTCTTGACTCCTGGGTGTGCCACCTCTCTCCCTCTCATTCAGTGGGCCATAGAAAGCCTATTTATTTTTTTTTTTAAATATTATTGGGTTTCTAAAGTCTCCCTGAAAAAACAAAAAATACATAAAAAAACAGTGGGAGAGTAATATTGCCCTTTCAGCTTGTGTGCCAGTCTTGACTCCTGGGTGTGCCACCTCTCTCCCTTTCATTCAGTGGGCCATAGAAAGCCTATTTATTTTTTCCGTGATTTGTGTTCTAAATTCTACCTCAACACAAAAACACTACATCAATCAGTGGGAGAAAAATATTGGCCTCAGTCAGGGCTTGTGTGCCACTGCTGTGTGTGCTATCTCTCATTCAGTGGGCTATAGCAAGCCTATTTTTTTTTTTTTTTTTTTTTATATTATTTGGTTTCTAAAGTCTCCCTGAAAAAAAAAAAAAAACCTAAAAAAACAGTGGGAGAGTAATATTGCCCTTTCAGCTTGTGTGCCAGTCTTGACTCCTGGGTGTGCCACCTCTCTCCCTCTCATTCAGTGGGCCATAGAAAGCCTATTTATTTTTTTTTTTAAATATTATTGGGTTTCTAAAGTCTCCCTGAAAAAACAAAAAAAACCTAAAAAAACAGTGGGAGAGTAATATTGCCCTTTCAGCTTGTGTGCCAGTCTTGACTCCTGGGTGTGCCACCTCTCTCCCTCTCATTCAGTGGGCCATAGAAAGCCTATTTATTTTTTTTTTTAAATATTATTGGGTTTCTAAAGTCTCCCTGAAAAAACAAAAAATACATAAAAAAACAGTGGGAGAGTAATATTGCCCTTTCAGCTTGTGTGCCAGTCTTGACTCCTGGGTGTGCCACCTCTCTCCCTTTCATTCAGTGGGCCATAGAAAGCCTATTTATTTTTTTTTTAAAATATTATTGGGTTTCTAAAGTCTCCCTGAAAAAAAAAAAAAAACCTAAAAAAACAGTGGGAGAGTAATATTGCCCTTTCAGCTTGTGTGCCAGTCTTGACTCCTGGGTGTGCCACCTCTCTCCCTCTCATTCAGTGGGCCATAGAAAGCCTATTTATTTTTTTTTTAAAATATTATTGGGTTTCTAAAGTCTCCCTGAAAAAACAAAAAATACATAAAAAAACAGTGGGAGAGTAATATTGCCCTCTCAGCTTGTGTGCCAGTCTTGACTCCTGGGTGTGCCACCTCTCTCTCTCTAATTGTGGGCCATAGAAAGCCTTTTTTTTTTTTTTTTTTAATATTATTTGGTTTCTAAAGTCTCCCTGAGAAAAAAAAAAAAATAAATTAGGTGGGAGATTAATATTGACATTAGTGCTTGAGTGACAGTCCTGCGTGTGTGTCATCTCTGTGATTTTGTGCCACAGAAAACAGAGTGTGTAACATTGTGCCTGATTTTCCTTGTGGTCTCACCAACCTGTTAAGGGATATTGAAATCATACTGAAGTTATAGCTCACCGTGTAAGTTGTTTGACAGCAACAAATAAAGTTACTTTGGTTAAGATTTTAAAACAATGAGGAAGTCTGGTGCAAGAGGTCGTCGTGGGCGTTCATTGTCAGCTGGTAATGATGGTAGTGGTAGAGGAGCATCAGGTGGTCGTGGGGATAAAAATATTCCACCTAAGTCTGGAGCTGTGGAGCCAGTTTCGTCGTCAGGCTACACAAGGCCTCGAACGCTCTCTTTTCTGGGAGTAGGAAAACCGCTTTTAAAGGCGGAGCAGCAACAGCAAGTTTTGGCTTACATTGCAGACTCAGCCTCTAGCTCTTTTGCCTCCTCTTCCGAAACTGGTAAATGTAAAAGCAGCGCGTCGCTTGTGGATGTTCACGGTCAGGGACAAGTCGCTTCCTTGTCCTCCTCAGCAAAAACTACAACAAGAGAGAAGGATGCAGCAGGCGACACAACGGGTCACTCCATGGAGCTCTTTACACATACCGTCCCTGGCTTAGAAAGTGAAACATTTAACAGGCCATGCCCATTACAAGTATATTCTGACATGGAGTGCACTGATGCACAGCCACAGCCAGAGTACTATGCTGCTCCTTTGACTCAGACCACCACATTGCCCTCTCAGGGTACAGATCCACAATCAGACCCTGATGAGACTATGTTGCCCCGCCACGAACGCTATACCACCGACCGACACAGTGACACAGACGAAGTTGCACACGAGCTCGAAGAGGAGGTAATAGATGACCCAGTTATTGACCCCGATTGGCAGCCATTGGGGGAACAGGGTGCAGGCGGCAGTAGTTCAGAAGCGGAGGTGGAGGAGGGGCCGCAGCAGGCATCAACATCGCAACAGGTTACATCTGCCGGGCCCGTATCTGGCCCAAAACGCGTGTCAAAGCCAAAACCTGTTGGAGCACAGCGTTGCCATCCGGTTAAAGCTCAGTCTGCAATCCCTGAAAAGGGATCCGAGTCTAGGAAGAGTGCAGTCTGGCATTTTTTTAAACAACATCCAACTGATCAGCGCAAAGTCATCTGTCAAAAATGTTCAACTAGCTTAAGCAGAGGTCAGAATCTGAAAAGTCTAAATACTAGTTGCATGCATAGACACTTAACCACCATGCATTTTCAAGCCTGGACTAACTACCAAACGTCCCTCAAGGTTGTAGCACCCTCGGCCAATGAAGCTAGTCAGCAACGCAACATCCCTTCCGTCACTGTAAGGCCACCATTTTCCGCACCACAGGCAGTATCTGTGCAGGTTTCTTTGCCAGCCAAAAGCAGTCAGGGTCAGGGAATCACCAGTTTTGTAGGAGGAAATATTGCATCTAGGGCACCGGCGGAAACAATACCGTCTCCAACCGTCTCTCAGTCTGCCATGTACACCGGCACACCCGAAAGTTCCACGATCTCCAGCTCTCCAGTCCAGCTCACCCTACATGAGACTCTGGTTAGAAAAAGGAAGTACTTATCCTCGCATCCGCGTACACAGGGTTTTAACGCCCACATAGCTAGACTAATCTCGTTAGAGATGATGCCCTACCGGTTAGTTGAAAGCGAAGCTTTCAAAGCCCTGATGGAGTACGCTGAACCACGATACGAGCTACCCAGTCGACACTTTTTTTCCAGAAAAGCCATCCCAGCCCTGCACCAGCATGTTAAACAGCGCATCGTCCATGCACTCAGGCAATCTGTGAGTACAAAGGTGCACCTGACTACAGATGCATGGACCAGTAGGCATGGCCAGGGACGTTATGTGTCCATCACGGCACACTGGGTGAATGTGGTGGATGCAGGGTCCACAGGCGACATCAATTTAGGGACAGTTGTGCCTAGCCCACGGTCTAGGAAACAGTTGGCTGTAGGCGTTCGCACCCCCTCCTCCTCCTCCTCCTCGTCCTCCTGCAGAAGCTACAGCTCTTCCACAGAACGCAGTCTGCCAACCACTCCATCGGCAGATGACACTGTTGCACACCAGTTGTCCCATTATGGGCCAGCTACTGCCAAGCGTCAGCAGGCTGTATTGGCTATGAAGTGCTTGGGCGACAATAGACACACCGCGGAAGTTCTGTCCGAGTTCTTGCAACAAGAAACGCAGTCGTGGCTGGGCACAGTAGATCTTGAGGCAGGCAAGGTAGTGAGTGATAACGGAAGGAATTTCATGGCTGCCATCTCCCTTTCCCAACTGAAACACATTCCTTGCCTGGCTCACACCTTAAACCTGGTGGTGCAGTGCTTATTGAAAACTTATCCTGGGTTCTCCGACCTGCTCCTCAAAGTGCGTGCACTTTGCTCACATATCCGACGTTCGCCTGTACACGCCAGCCGTATGCAGACCTATCAGCGGTCTTTGAACCTTCCCCAGCATCGCCTAATCATAGACGTTGCAACAAGGTGGAACTCAACACTGCACATGCTTCAGAGACTGTGCGAACAGAGGCGTGCTGTTATTTATTTGTGGGAGGATACACGGGCAGGCAGTAGGATGGCAGACATGGAGTTGTCAGGTGTGCAGTGGTCTAAGATACAAGACATGTGTCAAGTCCTTCAGTGCTTTGAGGAATGCACACGGCTGGTTAGTGCAGACAACGCCGTAATAAGCATGAGCATCCCCCTAATGCGTCTGCTGATGCAAAGTTTGACGCACATAAAGGAGCAGGCGTCTGCACCAGAGGAAGAGGAAAGCCTTGATGACAGTCAGCCATTGTCTGGTCAGGGCAGTGTACAGGACGAGGTAGCGGGCGAAGAGGAGGTGGAGGACGAGGAGGATGATGGGGATGAGTATATTTTTAATGCCGAACCTTTCCCGGGGGCACAGGAATTTGGTTGCGTGTCACGGCCGGGTTCTGGTTTTTTGAGGGACACAAGTGACGTAGATTTGCCTGCAACTGCCCCTCAACCAATCACAACCGGAGATTTGACAACTGGAACTTTGGCCCACATGGCGGATTATGCCTTACGTATCCTAAAAAGGGACACACGCATTACGAAAATGATGAACGATGACGATTACTGGTTGGCCTGCCTCCTTGATCCACGCTATAAAGGCAAATTGCAAAATATTATGCCACATGAGAACTTGGAACTAATATTAGCAACCAAACAATCAACTCTTGTTGACCGTTTGCTTCAGGCATTCCCAGCACACAGCGCACGTGATCGTTCTCACACGAGCTCCAGGGGGCAGCAGACTAGGAGTGTTAGGGGTGCACACATCAGAAGTGGCATTGGACAGAGGGGTTTTCTGACCAGGTTGTGGAGTGATTTTGCTATGACCGCAGACAGGACAGGTACTGCTGCATCAATTGAAAGTGACAGGAGACAACATTTGTCCAGTATGGTTACTAACTATTTTTCATCCCTTATCGATGTTCTCCCTCAACCGTCATTCCCATTTGATTACTGGGCCTCCAAATTAGACACCTGGCCAGAATTGGCAGAATATGCATTGCAGGAGCTTGCTTGCCCGGCAGCAAGTGTCCTATCAGAAAGAGTATTCAGTGCTGCAGGTTCAATATTAACCGAAAAAAGGACTCGTCTGGCTACCCAAAATGTTGACGATCTAACATTCATTAAAATGAACCACAACTGGATTTCGAAATCTTTTGCCCCACCTTGCCCGGCCGACACCTAGCTTTCCTATGAAAAGCTCTTGCCTGTGAATTACTTTTCTAATGTCTAATTTGCTGCAGCTGATTGTACAGCATACGACATGTTTACACCTCCCTAAATGGCAAAACTCCCCACACGGGGCCGTGGTATCGCGACTTGGCGCAAGCACCCGTGAGACTGCTGTTTGTCTGAAGAGGTGGGTGTGCTCGCTTTTGGTTGACGGCATTGCTACTGGGTCCCTCATAGTACAATGTAGTGTCTCTGGCGGTGGTGGTGCGCACCCAACGTCAGACACACCGTTGTAACATGAGGGGCCCTGGGGCGGTCCCGCCGGCCTCAAGAGAGTTCCCCCCTACCCCAGCTCAAAATGTGCTCTACCACGTGCAAAATTATGTCGCACAGCTCCACCAATCTTTAGTCTATTCGCTGACATCATTCAATGTCTGGCACTGACAATACAAATTTGTAGACATCTATGATGCAACTTAAAGTAGTCTGTGTCTGTGTCCTATATTGGCACCATTAAATAGTTACTGCCAAATTACTATGTCAGAAACTCAGTAGATGAGCCCACCCCTGTACCTAAGTATGCCACCTTTTTTTTTTGTTTTGGTTGTTTTGCGAGACATTAACATCTATTTATATTTTGGGAGTACTGGGACAGACACTCCTTGCACTACTCCTCCACTCACCACCAAGCTGCCTGTGTATCCATGTAACCGCTGTAAAACTGCCATGAGCCTATTGTTTGTTATTTTAGGCCTTTGATAGCCTGTCTGCGGCCCCTACTTGCAATACTCCTCCACTGACCACCAAGCTGCCTGCCCGTGTATCCATGTAACCGCTGTGAAACTGCCATGAGCCTATTGTTTGTTATTTTAGGCCTTTGATAGCCTGTCTGCGGTCCCTACTTTAAATACTCCTCCACTGACCAGACCACTGCTGCCCGTGTACCCCTGGAACCAATTATAAAGTGCCTACAGCCAGCCCATTTTTTTATGTTAGGCCTTTGAAGCCTGTCTGCGGTCCCTACTTGCAATACTCCTCCACTGACCACAATGCTGCCTGGAGTGCCTGCCTGTGTATCCATGTAACCGATGTAAAACTGCCATGACTGCCTACTGTTTGTTATTTTAGGCCTTTGATAGCCTGTCTGCAGCCCCTACTTGCAATACTCCTCCACTGACCACCAAGCTGCCTGCCCGTGTATCCATGTAACCGCTGTGAAACTGCCATGAGCCTATTGTTTGTTATGTTAGGCCTTTGATAGCCTGTCTGCGGTCCCTACTTTAAATACTCCTCCACTGACCAGACCACTGCTGCCCGTGTACCCCTGGAACCAATTATAAAGTGCCTACAGCCAGCCCATTTTCTTATGTTAGGCCTTTGAAGCCTGTCTGCGGTCCCTACTTTAAATACTCCTCCACTGACCACCAAGCTGCCTGCCCGTGTATCCATGTAACCGCTGTAAAACTGCCATGAGCCTATTGTTTGTTATTTTAGGCCTTTGATAGCCTGTCTGCGGCCCCTACTTGCAATACTCCTCCACTGACCACCAAGCTGCCTGCCCGTGTATCCATGTAACCGCTGTGAAACTGCCATGAGCCTATTGTTTGTTATGTTAGGCCTTTGATAGCCTGTCTGCGGCCCCTACTTGCAATACTCCTCCACTGACCACAATGCTGCCTGGAGTGCCTGCCTGTGTATCCATGTAACCGATGTAAAACTGCCATGACTGCCTACTGTTTGTTATTTTAGGCCTTTGATAGCCTGTCTGCAGCCCCTACTTGCAATACTCCTCCACTGACCACACCAATGCTGCCCGTGTACCCCTGGAACCTATTTAAAAGTTCATAGAGCCTAGTTATATATTTTATTTACTATTAATAAGGCCATGATGGACTACGCTGTACCACGCTACAAGCTAACCAGTCGACACTTCTTTTGCGAGAAAAGCCATCCCAACCCTCCACCAGCATGTAGAAGACCGCATTGTCCATGCACTCTGGCAATCTGTGAGTACAAAGGTGCACCTGACAACAGACGCATGGACCTGTAGGCATGGCCACGGAAGATTACGTGTCCATTACGGCGCAATGGGTTAATGTGGTGGATGCATGGTCCACAGGGGACAGCCTACTAAGTCTGTCTGCAGTCCCTAATTCAAATTGTCCTCCACTGTCTAAATCGGAACTTCCACCTTCTGGCTTTCGGCCTATAGTATCAGAAATTAAACTGCATTTGGCCTTCAACTTTGGTTAGGGCCTACTAACGGCTTCTGCCCCTCCCTGGTGTTGCCCTCAACTAAATAAAGCTGAGCTTCAACCTTCCGGCTCTCATTATGTGGTTTAAAAAAAAAAAATGGTGGTTAGGGCCTACTAACGGCTTCTGCCCCTCCCTGGTGTTGCCCTCAACTAAATAAAGCTGAGCTTCAACCTTCCGGCTCTCATTATGTGGTTTAAAAAAAAAAAATGGTGGTTAGGGCCTACTAACGGCTTCTGCCCCTCCCTGGTGTTGCCCTCAACTAAATAAAGCTGAGCTTCAACCTTCTGCTCCAAATTACCATTTTGAAAAATGCAATAGGCTTTTCAGGCCTACAAAAGGTGTCTGTCTGTGTGCCCCTCCCTGGTGTTGTCCTCAACTAAATAAAGCTGAGCTTCAACCTTCCGGCTCTCATTATGTGGTTTTAAAAAAAAAAATGGTGGTTAGGGCCTACTAACGGCTTCTGCCCCTCCCTGGTGTTGTCCTCAACTAAATAAAGCTGAGCTTCAACCTTCCGGCTCTCATTATGTGGTTTTAAAAAAAAAAATGGTGGTTAGGGCCTACTAACGGCTTCTGCCCCTCCCTGGTGTTGTCCTCAACTAAATAAAGCTGAGCTTCAACCTTCCGGCTCTCATTAAGTGGTTTTAAAAAAAAAATGGTGGTTAGGGCCTACTAACGGCTTCTGCCCCTCCCTGGTGTTGTCCTCAACTAAATAAAGCTGAGCTTCAACCTTCCGGCTCTCATTAAGTGGTTTTAAAAAAAAAAAAAATGGTGGTTAGGGCCTACTAACGGCTTCTGCCCCTCCCTGGTGTTGCCCTCAACTAAATAAAGCTGAGCTTCAACCTTCTGCTCCAAATTACCATTTTAAAAAATGCAATAGGCTTTTCCGGCCTACTAAAGGTGTCTGCCCCTCCCTGGTGTTGTCCTCAACTGAACAAAGCTGAGCTTCCACATTCTGGCTTTCGCCCTATACTATCAGATATTAAACTGCATTTGGCCTACTAGTGTGGTTAGGCCCTTGAAACAGTGTCTGCTGCTCTTGGGTTTGCTACTCCACTGAACAAAGCAATGCCGCCTGTTTAGTCCTGTTACCAATTTTGAACTGCATGTAGCCTACTTTATTCTTTGGCCCTATATCTGTTTCCTCCTCATCCTGCCCATTGCCCAGCCACTGCTAAATGAGTCTGCTGGTACATTGACCTAGACCACTACATTCCCCTTGTACTCTACACAGCCAGAATCTGTCCCTGCTGAAAGTAAGGTTCCCCTTCCCGCATGTTATACCACCTTACACAGGGACAAAGAGGAAGGTGCAGATGAAAGTGCAGGTTCCTTCATCAGGTGGGGGGGCATACTCGTTGGCGACGTCACTGGCACAGGGCCCCTCAGAGTACGCAAAAGTGTCGCTGCTGGTGGGAGGCGCCCCCGCCATGCAAACACACCGCCGTACTTTGAGGGGCCCTGTGCCAGTGGCAATGCGAACGAGTGGGCCCCCCCCCTGCTTGCTCAGGATCACAGCACTTGCAACTTTTAAATACTTACCTTTCCCTGCAACACCGCCGTGACGTAGTCCGCATTTCCTGGGCCCACGAAAAACTTGAGCCAGCCCTACTCCCCCCACAACTTTCACCCAATTCCCTATGCCCAACTATTATTATACAGTTAATTAAGATTGGCAAGCTTCAGAAACAAGAATGGATGTTTTTGGCATTAAAATGGGCACTGTAGGTGTTTTCCTGGCCTCCACTCACTGCCGACTATGCTTCCCCATTGACTTGCATTGGGTTTCGTGTTTCGGTCGATCCCCGACTTTTAGCGATAATCGGCCGACTGCACTCGACTCGACTCTGGACAAAATCGGGTTTCCCAAAACCCTACTCGATCTTAAAAAAATGAAAGTCGCTCAACCCTACCAATGAGTATGCCCCCCCACCTGTTGAAGGAACCTGCACTTTCAACTGCACCTTCCTCTTTGTCCCCATGTAAGGTGGTATAGTATTCGGGAAGGGGAACCTGAGTTTCAGCAGGGTCAGATTCAGGCTGTGTAGAGTGCAAGGGGAATGTAGTGGTCTGTGTCAATGTACCAGCAGACTCATCTAGCAATGGCTGGGCAATGGGCAGGACTGAGGAGGAAACACAGATATAGGCCCAAAATAAAAAAGGTAGGCTAAAAGCTGTTAAAAATTGGTAACAGGAGTAAACAGGTGGCATTGGTTTGTTCAGTGGAGGAGAACAACAATCAGCAGCAGACACCGTTAGTAGGCCCAACCAAACAAGTAGGCCAAATGCAGTTTCATATTCTAAATATAGGCCGAAAGCCTGAAGATTGAAGCTCAGCTTTGTGTAGTAGAGAAAAACAAGAGGCAGCAGCAGACAACGTTACTAGGCCCAAACCAAGAACTAGGCCAAATGTAGTTTCATATTGTTGTTACAGGCCAAAAGCCTGAAGCTTCAAGCTCAGCTTTGTTTAGTAGAGGAAAACAAGAGGTGGCAGCAGACAATGTTACTAGGCCCAACCCATCAAGTAGGCCAAATGCAGTTTAATATAAAAAATATTTAAACGAAAGCCTGAAGATTGAAGCGCAAGAAAAATAAACCAGGAGAACACCAAGGAGCGGCAGACACCGTTAGTAGGCCCCAACCCAACAAGTAGGCCAAATGCAGTTTAATATTTGAAACGGGACAACAGTTGAAGTTCAGCTTTGTTCAGTGAAGGAAAAAAAAAAAGCAGCGGCAGACACCGTTATTACGCCCAAATAATAAAGACAGTGGTAGTAGGCGCAAAGTATTAAATGAAGGCCAGGGCCCCTGTATATTTTAACTATCATCTATCATTTCAAATAATTCGTATTGGCAGTGCCATTTAAGGTTTTAACACAGACTACACAGTGGTGGAGCTGGGAGAGGTAGTATTGCAAGTGGTAGAGCACTGTTCAAGCTGCGGGGGGAACACTCTCTCGTGGGCGGCGGTACTGGCACAGGGCCCCTCATATTACGACGGTGTAATATGAGTTGTGGTGCAGTGTCTCCCCCCAAAAAATGAGGAAGTCTGGTGGAAGAGGCCATGGGCGGGGGTTGCCAGCTGGTACTGATGTTGCTGGTGGTGCTGCATCTCGTGGTGGTGGCAAAAGCACAGTAGCACCTAAGGCTGCAGGTGTTCAGCCTGCGTCGTCTGGCTACACAAGGCCTCGAAGGCTCCCTTACCTGGGAGTAGGAAAACAGCTTTTAAAGCCGGAGAAGCAGGAAAAAGTGTTGTCTTTCCTTGCTGACTCACTCTCTAGCTCTTTTGCCTCCTCTTCCCAAAGTTCTAAATGTAAGAGCAGCCAGTCGTCATTGGATACTCCCGGTCAGGAAAAAGACATTTCCTTGTGTCCTTCTCCCAAACAAAAGTGAAGGATGCATCAGGCGACACTACAGGTTACTCCATGGAGCTCTTTACACATAACGTGCCTGGGTTAGAAAGGGAAATTGTACACTGCCAATTACAAGAAGAATCCGACATGGAGTGCACTGATGCACAGCCACAGCTAGATTGTGATGCTGTTCCATTGACTCTGATCACTACATTGCCCTCGCAGTTTACTGAGCCAGAATGTGACCCTGATGAGACTATGGTGCCCTGTCCCGAACGCTATAGCACCTTACACGGTGACACTGAGGAAGGTGCACATGACATTGAGGAGGAGGTGATAGATGACCCAGTTGTTGACCCATATTGGCAGCCATTGGGGGAAGAGGGTGCCACTGCCACTAGCTCAGAAGCGGAGGAGGATGATCCGCAGCAGCCATCTACATTGCAACAGCTGTCATCTGGCAGGCCCGTATCAGGCCAAAAATGTTTGCGAAAAACAAAAACAGTTTTAGGAGAGCGTGGCCATTCAGTGAAAGTAGCACAGCGCACAATGCCTGAAAAGGTTTTCGATAGTAGGAAGAGTGTAGTGTAGCAATTTTTTAACCAAGATCAGAATGATCAGTCAAAAGTTATCTGTAAGAATTGCTCAAAGACCTTTAGCAGAAAGAAGAATCTTCAAAATTTAAATACAACGTGCATGCTTAGACATTTAACCAGCATGCACTTGCAAGCCTGGACTAACTACCAAACATCCCTTACCGTTGGTGCACCTGCTCGGAATGAAGGTAGTTAGCAATGCTACATTGCTTCCCTCACTGTAAGTCCACCGGTTAGGACACCACCAGCAGCAAATGTGGAGGTATCGTCGTAAGGCCAAAGCAGTCAGGGAATCACAAGGTTATTGGTAGGAAAGACTGTATGTAGGCCAACAACAAGAATACCATAACAAACTCTCTCTCAATCCGCCATGTCCACCACCACCACCGCTAGTTCCACCATATGCAGCTCTCCAGTCAAGCTCACCCTACAAGAGACTCTCGTTAGGAAAAGAAAGTACTCATCCTCTCATCCGCGTACACAGGATTTGAACGCCCACATTGCTATACTAATCTCATTACAGATGATGCCCTACCGTTTGGTTGAAAGCGAAGCTTTCAAAGACCTGATGGCCCACGCAGTACCAAGCTATGACCTACCCACTCGCCACTTCTTTGTGAGAAAAGCCATCCCAGCCCTCCACCAGCATGTCAAAGACCGCATTGTCCATGCCTTGAGGCAATCAGTCAGTGGAAAGGTGCACCTCACAACAGATGCATGGACCAGTAGGCATGGCCGGGGACATTACGTGTCCATCACGGCGCACTGGGTTAATGTGTAGGATGCAGGGTCCACAGGGGGCAGCCATAGTGGGACAGTTCAGCCTATCCCACAGTCTAAGGAAACAGTTGGCATAAGGTGTTCGCCACTCCTCCTCCTCCTCATCCAGAAGCGAAAGCTCGTGCACAGAGCACAGTCGCCCTACCACTCCATTTGCAGCTGCCAGTGTTGCACACGGGGTGGCCCATTATCGAACAGCTAGGTGTAAGCGTCAGCAGGCTGTGTTTCAAATGAAGTGTTTGGTTGACAACAGACACACTGCGGAAGTACTGGACTGGTGGAGTACTTGCAGCAACAAAGTCAGTCATGGCTGGGCAGTGTACATCTTGAGGCAGGCAAGGTATTCAGTGATAACGGAAGGAATTTTATGGCTGCCATAGCCTTTCAGAACTGAAACACAAATCTTGCCTGGCTCACACCTTTAACCTGGTGGTGCAGAGCTTCCTCAAAAATTATCCAAAGTTACCAGCCCTGCTCTTGATGGTGCAAAGACTTTGCTCGCACATCTGCCGGATGCCCATACACTCCAGCCGTATGCTGAACCATCAGCGATCGCTGAATCTTCCCCAGCACCGCCTAATAATCGACGTTGTAACAAGGTGGAACTCCACACTGCACATGATTCAGAGGCTGTGCGAATAGAGGCGTGCTGTAATTAATTTGTGGGAGGATACACGGGCAGGCACTTGGATGGCAGACATGGAGTTGTCTGGTGTGCAGTGGTCGATGCCATCATAAGCATTAACATCCCACTCTGCTGATGCAAAGTTTGACGCACATTAAGTAGCACGCGTCTGCAGCCGAGGAGGAGGGAAGCCTTGATGACAGTCAGCCATTGTCTGCTCAGGGAACTGTCCAGGACGAATTGGCGGACAAAGAGGATGAGGAGGAGGATGATGGGGATGAATATGTATGGGAGGAGGATGATTTTCAGGTGGCAATAGAAACTGGTGGCATTGCAAGGTCTGGTACAGGTTTATTGCGGGACACTTGTGATGTTGATTTGCAAGAAAAAGGTCCTCAACCCAGCAGAAACAGTTAATTGACACCTGGAACATTGGCCCACATGGCTGAGTATGCCTTGCGTATCCTAAAAAGGGACCCCCGCATTGTTAAAATGATGACCGATGACGACAACTGGTTGGCCTGCCTCATGGATACAAGATATAAAGGAAAACTGCAAAATATCATGCCACATGAGAACCTAGGTCAAATATTGGCTACCAAACAAGCAACTCTTGTAGACCGTTTGGTTCAGGCATTCCCAGCACACAGCGGCGGTGATGGTTCTCACACGAGCTGCAGGGGGCAACATGGTAGAGGTGCTAGAGGTGCAGAAATCCGAAGTGGCGTTGGACAGAGGGGTTTTATGACAAGGTTGTGGAATGATTTCGCAATGACCGCTGACACGACAGGGACAGCTGCATCGATTCAAAGTGACAGGAGACAGCATTTGTCCAGTATGGTTACAAACTACTTTTCCGCCCTTATCGATGTTCTCCCTCACAGGTCATTCCCCTTTGATTACTGGGCATCTAAACTAGACACCTGGCCTGAATTGCCAGAATATGGATTACAGGACCTCGATTTCCCTGCTGTCAGTGTGCTTTCAGAAAGAGTGTTCAGTGCTGCTGGTTCAATACTGACCGAAAAAAGGACACGTCTGGCTACCAAAAATGTTGATTAGCTAACCTTCATTTAAATTAACCAATCATGGATTTCACATTCTTTTGCCCCACCTTCCCCTGCTGACACGAAGCTTGCCTGAAAGATGACTTGCTTTTGGGGGGAGACACTGAACCCCAACTCTGGCCCTGTGGTATAACACAACACTATGAACGTGGCAGAAACTGGCTGCCTGATATACGACGCACTAGCAGTACAGCTGAATATACACTGTGTGAGAATTTGAATCTCCATTTTTTGGGGGGAGACACTGAACCCTAACTCTGGCCCTGTGGTATAACACAACACTATGAACGTGGCTGAAACTGGCTGCCTGATATATGACACACTAGCAGTACTGCAGAATATAAACTGTGTGAGAAATACTATCTCACTTTTGGGGGGAGACACTGAACCACAACTCTGGCCCAGTGGTATAACACAACACTATGAACCTGGCAGAAAGTGGCTGCCTGATATGTGACACACTAGCAGTACTGCAGAATATAAACTGTGTGAGAAATACTATCTCACTTTTGAGGGGAGACACTGAACCACAACTCTGGCCCAGTGGTATAACACAACACTATGAACGTGGCAGAAAGTGGCTGCCTGATATATGACACACTAGCAGTACTGCAGAATATAAACTGTGTGAGAAATACTATCTCTCTTTTGAGGGGAGACACTGAACCACAACTCTGGCCCAGTGGTATAACACAACACTATGAACGTGGCAGAAAGTGGCTGCCTGATATATGACACACTAGCAGTACTGCAGAATATAAACTGTGTGAGAAATACTATCTCTCTTTTGAGGGGAGACACTGAACCACAACTCTGGCCCAGTGGTATAACACAACACTATGAACGTGGCAGAAAGTGGCTGCCTGATATATGACACACTAGCAGTACTGCAGAATATAAACTGTGTGAGAAATACTATCTCTCTTTTGAGGGGAGACACTGAACCACAACTCTGGCCCAGTGGTATAACACAACACTATGAACGTGGCAGAAAGTGGCTGCCTGATATATGACACACTAGCAGTACTGCAGAATATAAACTGTGTGAGAAATACTATCTCTCTTTTGGGGGGAGACACTGAACCACAGCTCTGGCCCAGTGGTATAACACAACACTATGAACATGGCAGAAAGTGGCTGCCTGATATATGACACACTAGCAGTACTGCAGAATATAAACTGTGTGAGAATTACTATCTCACTTTTGGGGGGAGAAACTGAACCACAACTCTGGCACAGTGGTATAACACAACACTATGAACGTGGCAGAAAGTGGCTGTAATTATTATTAAAAAAAATAATAAAAAAAAAAAAAATACTGCAATAACACGCTCCCTAGTCCCTACAATGATCTCAGGACAAGTATGGCAGCAATAAAAAGGACTTCGGAAGAAAAAACTGTGGACAAATAAACAAGACAGGTAACTGTGCAGAAAGGAGCAACAGGATTTTTGCTTTGAAAAAAGCAATTGGTTTGCACAGCACCGTGCACACAGCTATGCAGGTGCTGCACTAAAATACGACCTCCACTGTCCCTGCACAAAAAGGTGGTGTGGGACAGTGAAAATCGCTCCAGCACAAGCGGTTTGGGGGTTTATATTTCCTCCCTAACTCTGTCCCTGCTTCTGACTAACTGCAGCAAACTCTCCCTATGCTCAGATCGGCAGAAGTAAGATGGTGGTCGGCGTGCACGCCCCTTTATAGCCCCTGTGACGCCGCAGACAGCAAGCCAATCACTGCCATGCCCTTGTCTAAGATGGTGGGGACAGAGACCTATGTCATCACGCTGCTCACACTCTGCGTCCTCCTTCATTGGATGAAAAACGGCGGTAACAGCGTCATACGAAACACAACTTTGGCGCTCTGATCGTGTACCGCATGGCCGATCCCACACTAGGATCGGTTCGGGTTTCATGAAACCCGACTTTGCCTAAAAGTCGGCGATTTTTGAAAATGACCGATCCGTTTCGCTCAACCCTAGTCATCTTACTAGAGACTGTTATTCCTTACATTTCACTAATATTTACTTGTCCATGAATTTGTAAAGGGTTATGTAATCCACAATCCTAAACCTCTTTAAGAAAATATCACAAAACCTGCATCTTGACTTTATTTTCTTTAACCCCTTCCCGACCTGTGACACAGCGCATGCGTCATGAAAGTCGGTGCCAATCCGACCTGTGACGCATATGCTGTGTCACAGAATGATCGCGTCCCTGCAGATCGGGTGAAAGGGTTAACTCCAATTTCACCCGATCTGCAGGGACAGGTGGAGTGGTACTTTAGCCCAGGGGGGGTGGCTTTGCCCCCACATAGCTACAATCGCTCTGATTGGCTGTTGAAAGTGCAACAGCCAATCAGAGCAATTTGTAATATTTCACCTATGAAAAGTGGTGAAATATTACAATCCAGCCATGGCCGATGCTGCAATATCATCGGCCATGGCTGGAAACCCTAATCTGCCCCCCCACAGCCACCGATCTCCTCCCCAGTCCTCCGTTCAGTCCTGTACTCCTCTCCGTCCTCCTGTCCGCTCCCCCGTCCTCCTGTCCGCTCCCCCATACTCCGATCCACCCCCCTGTGCTCCGATCCACCCCCCGTGCTCCCCCCCACCCCCTCATACTTACCGAGCCTCCCGGTGTCTGTCCGTCTCCTTCATGGGCGCCACCATCTTCCAAAATGGCGGGCGCATGCACAGTGTGCCCGCCGAATCTGCCGGCCGGCAGATTCGTTCCATGTACATTTTGATCACTGTGATAAAACCTATCACAGTGATCAAAATAAAAAAAATAGTAAATGACCCCCTTTATCACCCCCATAGGTAAGGACAACAATAAAATAAAGAAAATATTTTTTTTTTATTTTTTTTCCACGAGGGTTAGAACTAGGGTTAGGGTTAGGGCTAGGGTTAGGGTTAGGGCTATGCACACGTATTCTGGTCCTCTGCGGATTTTTCTGCAGCGGATTTGATAAATCCACAGTGCAAAACCGCTGCGGATTTATCGCGGATTCACCGTGGTTTTTTTTCGCTTTTTCTGCGGATTTCACTGCGGTTTTACAACTGCGGTTTTCTACTGGAGCAGTTGTAAAACCGCTGTGGAATCCGCAGAAAGAAGTGACATGCTGCGGAATGTAAACCGCTGCGTTTCCGCGCAGTTTTTTCCACAGCATGTGCACAGCGTTTTTTGTTTCCCATAGGTTTACATTGAACTATAAACTCATGGGAAACTGCTGCGGACCCGCAGCTGCGGAAACGCTGCGGATCCGCAGCGTTTTCCGCAGCGTCTGCACATAGCCTTAGAATTAGGCTATGTGCACACGGTGCGGATTTGGCTGCGGATCCACAGCGGATCCGCAGGAGAGGAAACTCTCCTTCAGGCCCTTTAAGTGTAAAATAAAGAATTAAAATAAAAAATATTGATATACTCACCTCTCCGACGCAGCCTGGACATTGCCGCTGGTAACAGGCATCTTCCGTTCCTAAGAATGGCGCTTGAAAGACCTTTCGATGACGTCACGGCTTGTGATTGGTCGCGGCGGCCCACGTGACCGCTCAGCGACCAATCACAAAGCCGTGACGTAATATTCAGGTCCTAAATTCCTCATTCTAGGAATTTAGGACATGAGAATTACGTCACGGCTTTTGATTGGTCGCTGAGCGGTCACGTGGGCCGCCGCGACCAATCACAAGCCGTGACGTCATCGAAAGGTCCTTCACGCGCTCATTCTTAAGAAGGAAGGCTGCCGGAAAGAAGCCGAGGGTGAGTATATTCCTATTAGGTATATATTCACCCTCGGACACGCCCTGCTTATTTTCTCTCTAGTGAAAATAAAAAAAATGCAGGCTAAAAAATAATTTTTGAGGAAAGAAAAATGATTTTTTATTTTCATGGCTCTGCGTTATAAACTTTTGTGAAGCACTTGGGGGTTTAAAGTGGTCACCGCTAGGGTTGAGCGACTTTCATTTTTTTAAGATCGAGTCGGGTTTTGCGAAACCCGACTTTGTCCAGAGTCGAGTCGAGTGCAGTCGGCCGATTATCGCTAAAAGTCGGGGATCGACCGAAACACGAAACCCAATGCAAGTCAATGGGGAAGCATAGTCGACAGTGAGTGGAGGCCAGGAAAACTACAGTGCCCATTTTAATGCCAAAAACATCTATTCTTGTTTCTGAAGCTTGTCAATCTTAATTAACTTTATAATAATAGTTGGGCATGGGAAATTGGGGGTCATTTGGCAAAAGTTGTAGGGGGTAGGGCTGGTTCAAGGATTTAGTGGGCCCAAGAAACGTGGACTACGTCACGGCGGTGGAGCAGTGAGAGGTAAGTATGTCAAGTTTGCAAGTGCTGTGATCCTAAGCAAGCAGGGGGGCCCACTCGTTGGCATTGGCACTGGCACAGGGCACCTCAAAGTACAGCGGTGTGTTTGCACGGCGGGGGCGCCTCCCACCAGCAGTGACACTTTTGCGTACTCTGAGGGGCCCTGTGCCAGTGACGTCGCCAACGAGTATGCCCCCCCACCTGATGAAGGAACCTGCACTTTCATCTGCACCTTCCTCTTTGTCCCTGTGTAAGGTGGTATAACATGCGGGAAGGGGAACCTTACTTTCAGCAGGGTCAGATTCTGGCTGTGTAGAGTGCAAGGGGAATGTAGTGGCCTAGGTCAATGTACCAGCAGACTCATCTAGCAGTGGCTGGGCAATGGGCAGGATGAGGAGGAAACATAGATATAGGGCCAAAGAATAAAGTAGGCTAAATGCAGTTCAAAATTGGTAACAGGACTAAACAGGCGGCATTGCTTTGTTCAGTGGAGTAGCAAACCCAGGAGCAGCAGACACTGTTTTAAGGGCCCAACCACACTAGTAGGCCAAATGCAGTTTAATATCTGCTACTATAGGCCAAAAGCCTAAAGACTGAAGCTCAGCTTTATACAGTGGAGGACAACACCAGGGAGCGGCAGACCCCGTTAGTAGGCCGTAACCACCAAGCTTTTTAAAAAACAGAACTTAATGAGAGCCAGAAGGTTGAAGCTCAGCTTTATTCAGTTGAGGTCAACACCAGGGAGCGGTAGACACCGTTAGTAGGCCGTAACCACCAATTTTTTAAAAAACTGCACTTAATGAGAGCCAGAAGGTTGAAGCTCAGCTTTATACAGTTGAGGACAAACACCAGGGAGCGGCAGACACCGTTAGTAGGCCCTAACCACCAATTTTTAAAAAAACAGCACTTAATGAGAGCCAGAAGGTTGAAGCTCAGCTTTATACAGTTGAGGACAAACACCAGGGAGCGGCAGACACCGTTAGTAGGCCGCAACCAAAGTTGAAGGCCAAATGCTGTTTAATATCTGATACTATAGGCCGAAAGCCAGAAGGTTGAAGCTCAGCTTTATACAGTTGAGGACAAACACCAGGGAGCGGCAGACACCGTTAGTAGGCCCTAACCACCAATTTTTTAAAAACAGCACTTAATGAGAGCCAGAAGGTTGAAGCTCAGCTTTATACAGTTGAGGACAAACACCAGGGAGCGGCAGACACCGTTAGTAGGCCACAACCAAAGTTGAAGGCCAAATGCTGTTTAATATCTGATACTATAGGCCGAAAGCCAGAAGGTTGAAGCTCAGCTTTATACAGTTGAGGACAAACAACAGGGAGCGGCAAACAGAGGTATTAGGCCCCAACCACCAATTAAAAAAAAAAAAAAATGAGAGCCAGAAGGTTGAAGCTCAGATTTATTCAGTTGAGGAGAACACCAGTGAGCGGCAAACAGTGGTATTAGGCCCCAACCACCAATTTAAAAAAATAAAAAATAAAATGAGAGCCAGAAGGTTGAAGCTCAGATTTATTCAGTTGAGGAGAACACCAGTGAGTGGCAAACAGAGATATTAGGCCCCAACCACCAATTTAAAAAAATAAAAAATAAAATGAGAGCCAGAAGGTTGAAGCTCAGATTTATTCAGTTGAGGAGAACACCAGTGAGTGGCAAACAGAGGTATTAGGTCCCAAACACCATTTTTTTTTTAAAAAAAGCACTTAATGAGAGCCAGAAGGTTGAAGCTCAGCTTTATACAGTTGAGGACAAACACCAGGGAGCGGCAGACACCGTTAGTAGGCCGTAACCACCAATTTTTTAAAAAACAGCACTTAATGAGAGCCAGAAGGTTAAAGCTCAGATTTATTCAGTTGAGGAGAACACCAGGGAGCGGCAAACAGAGGTATTAGGCCCCAACCACCAATTTAAAAAAATAAAAAATAAAATGAGAGCCAGAAGGTTGAAGCTCAGATTTATTCAGTTGAGGAGAACACCAGTGAGTGGCAAACAGAGGTATTAGGTCCCAAACACCATTTTTTTTTAAAAAAAAGCACTTAATGAGAGCCAGAAGGTTGAAGCTCAGCTTTATACAGTTGAGGACAAACACCAGGGAGCGGCAGACACCGTTAGTAGGCCGTAACCACCAATTTTTTAAAAAACAGCACTTAATGAGAGCCAGAAGGTTGAAGCTCAGATTTATTCAGTTGAGGACAACACCAGGGAGCGGCAAACAGAGGTATTAGGCCCCAACCACCAATTTTTTTTAAAAAAGCACATAAGGAGAGCCAGAAGGTTGAAGCTCAGATTTATTCAGTTGAGGACAATTTGAATTAGGGACTGCAGACAGACTTAGTAGGCTGTCCCCTGTGGACCATGCATCCACCACATTAACCCATTGCACCGTAATGGACACGTAACCTTCCGTGGCCATGCCTACAGGTCCATGCGTCTGTTGTCAGGTGCACCTTTGTACTCACAGATTGCCAGAGTGCATGGACAATGCAGTCTTTTACATGCTGGTGGTTGGGATGGCTTTTCTCGCAAAAGAAGTGTCGACTGGTTAGCTTGTAGCGTGGTACAGCGTAGTCCATCATGGCTTTATTAATATTAAATAAAATATATAAATAGGCTCTATGAACTTTTAAATAGGTTCCAGGGGTACACAGGCAGCATTGGTGTGGTCAGCGGAGGAGGAGGAATGCAAGGAGGGACCGCAGACAGGCTAATGAAGGCCTAAAATAACAAAAATTAGGCTCAAGGCAGATTTAAATCGGTTACATGGATACACAGGCAGCATTGTGGTCAGCGGAGGAGGAGTATTGCAAGGAGGGACAGCAGACAGGCTAACGAAGGCCTAAAAAAACAAAAGATAGGCTCATGGCAGTTTTAAAACGGTTACATGGATACACAGGCAGCATTGTGGTCAGTGGAGGAGTATTGCAAGGAGGGACCGCAGACAGGCTAACGAAGGCCTAAAATAACAAAAAATAGGCTCATGGCAGTTTTAAATCGGTTACATGGATACACAGGCAGCATTGTGGTCAGTGGAGGAGTATTGCAAGGAGGGACCGCAGACAGGCTAACGAAGGCCTAAAATAACAAAAGATAGGCTCATGGCAGTTTTAAATCGGTTACATGGATACACAGGCAGCATTGTGGTCAGCGGAGGAGGAGTATTGCAAGGAGGGACCGCAGACAGGCTAACGAAGGCCTAAAATAACAAAAGATAGGCTCATGGCAGTTTTAAATCGGTTACATGGATACACAGGCAGCATTGTGGTCAGTGGAGGAGTATTGCAAGGAGGGACCGCAGACAGGCTAATGAAGGCCCGCAGACAGGCTAACGAAGGCCTAAAATAACAAAAGATAGGATCTTGGCAGTTTTAAATCGGTTACATGGATACACAGGCAGCATTGTGGTTAGTGGAGGAGTATTGCAAGGAGGGACCGCAGACAGGCTAACGAAGGCCTAAAATAACAAAAGATAGGCTCATGGCAGTTTTAAATCAGTTACATGGATACACAGGCAGCATTGTGGTCAGTGGAGGAGTATTGCAAGGAGGGACCGCAGACAGGCTAATGAAGGCCCGCAGACAGGCTAACGAAGGCCTAAAATAACAAAAGATAGGCTCATGGCAGTTTTAAATCGGTTACATGGATACACAGGCAGCATTGTGGTCAGTGGAGGAGTATTGCAAGGAGGGACCGCAGACAGGCTAACGAAGGCCTAAAATAACAAAAGATAGGCTCATGGCAGTTTTAAATCGGTTACATGGATACACAGGCAGCATTGTTGTCAGCGGAGGAGGAGTATTGCAAGGAGGGACCGCAGACAGGCTAACGAAGGCCTAAAATAACAAAAGATAGGCTCATGGCAGTTTTAAATCGGTTACATGGATACACAGGCAGCATTGTGGTCAGTGGATGAGTATTGCAAGGAGGGACCGCAGACAGGCTAGCGAAGGCCCGCAGACAGGCTAACGAAGGCCTAAAATAACAAAAGATAGGCTCATGGCAGTTTTAAATCGGTTACATGGATACACAGGCAGCATTGTGGTCAGCGGAGGAGGAGGATTGCAAGGAGGGACCGCAGACAGGCTAATGAAGGCCTAAAATAACAAAAATTAGGCTCAAGGCAGTTTTAAATCGGTTACATGGATACACAGGCAGCATTGTGGTCAGTGGAGGAGGAAGATTGCAAGGAGGGACCGCAGACAGGCTAACGAAGGCCTAAAATAACAAAAATTAGGCTCATGGCAGTTTTAAATCGGTTACATGGATACACAGGCAGCATTGTGGTCAGTGGAGGAGGATTGCAAGGAGTGTCTGACACAGTTAGTACTCACAAAAAATAAATAGATGTTAATGTCTCGCAAAACAACAAAAAAAAGTGTGTCATACTTAGGTACAGGGGTGGGCTCATCTGCTGAGTTTCTGACAAAGTAATTTGGCAGTAAGTATTTACTGGTGTCAATATAGGACACTGACCCAGACTACTTTAACTAGCATCATAGATGTCAACAAATTGGTATTGTCAGTGCCAGGCATTGAATGATGTCAGCGCATAGACTAAACATTGGTGGAGCTGTGCGAGATAATTCTGCACGTGGTAGAGCACAGTTTGAGCTGGGGGGGAACTCTCTTGTGGTTGGCGGTACCGTCCCAGGGCCCCTCATGTTACAACGGTGTGTCTGACATTGGGTGCGCACCACCACCGCCAGAGAAACTTCATTGTACTATGAGGGACCCAGTGGCAGTGCCGTCGACCAAAAGCGGGCACACCCACCTCTTCAGACAAACAGCACTGTAACGGGTGCTTGCGCCAAGTGGCGAGACCACGGCCCCGTGGGGGGAATTTTCCCATTGAGGGAGGTGTAAACATGTCGTATGCTGGACAAACAGCTGCTGCAAATTAAGAGATTGGAACACTCAGTAAGACGAGTCCACAAGCAAGACCTTTTTATAGGAAAGCTAGGTGTCAGCCGGGAAAGGTGGGGCAAAATAATTTGAAATCCAGGAGTGGTTCATTTTAATGAAGGTGAGATCATCCACATTTTGGGTAGCCAGACGAGTCCTTTTTTCGGTTAATATTGAACCAGCAGCACTGAATACTCTTTCTGATAGCACACTAGCTGCTGGGCAAGCAAGCTCCTGCAATGCATATTCTGCCAATTCAGGCCAGGTGTCTAATTTGGATGCCCAGTAATCAAATGGGAATGACGGTTGAGGGAGAACACGATAAGGGATGAAAAATAGTTAGTAACCATACTGGACAAATGTTGTCTCCTGTCACTTTGAATAGATGCTGCAGTACCTGTCCTGTCTGCGGTCATTGCGAAATCACTCCACAACCTGGTCAGAAAACCCCTCTGTCCAACGCCACTTCTGATTTGTGCACCTCTAACACCTCTGCCCTGTAGCCCCCTGCAGCTCGTGTGAGAACCATCACCGGCGCTGTGTGCTGGGAATGCCTGAATCAAATGGTCTACAAGAGTTGCTTGTTTGGTTGCTAATATTTGTTCTAGGTTCTCATGTGGCATTATATTTTGCAATTTGCCTTTATAGCGAGGGTCAAGGATGCAGGCCAACCAGTAATCGTCATCGCTCATCATTTTAATAATGTGTGGGTCCCTTTTGAGGAAACGTAAGGCATAATCCGCCATGTGGGCCAAAGTTCCAGTTGTCAAATCTGTGGTTGTGCTGGTTTGAGGGGCAGTTACAGGCAAATCTACGTCACTTGTCTCCCTTAAAAAAACAGAACCTGGCCTTGCAACGCCACTAATTTCTTTTGGCCCAGGAGAAGCTTCCTCATTAAAAAAGTACTGATCTCCATCATCCTCCTCATCCTCCTCCTCCTCTTCGCCCGCTACCGCGTCCTCTACACGGCCCTGACCAGACAATGGCTGACTGTCATCAAGGCTTTCCTCTTCCTCGGCTGCAGACGCCTGCTCCTTTATGTGCATCAAACTTTGCATCAGCAGACGCATTAGGGGGATGCTCATGCTTATTATGGCGTTGTCTGCACTAACCAGCCGTGTGCATTCCTCAAAACACTGAAGGACTTGACACAGGTCTTGTAGCTTCGACCACTGCACACCTGACAACTCTATGTCTGCCATCCAACTGCCTGCCCGTGTATCCTCCCACAAATACATAACAGCACGCCTCTGTTCGCACACTCTCTGAAGCATGTGCAGTGTGGAGTTCCACCTTGTTGCAACGTCGATGATTAGGCGATGCTGAGGAAGGTTCAAAGAACGCTGATAGTTCTGCATACGGCTGGAGTGTACGGGCGAACGGCGGATATGCGAGCAAAGTCTGCGCACTTTGAGGAGCAGGTCGGGTAACCCCGGATAACTTTTCAGGAAGCACTGCACCACCAGGTTTAAGGTGTGAGCCAGGCAAGGAATGTGTTTCAGTTGGGAAAGGGCTATGGCAGCCATGAAATTCCTTCCATTATCACTCACTACCTTGCCTGCCTCAAGATGTACAGTGCCCAGCCATGACTGAGTTTCTTTCTGCAAGAACTCGGACAGAACTTCCGCGGTGTGTCTGTTGTCGCCCAAACACTTCATTGCCAATACAGCCTGCTGACGCTTGCCACTAGCTGTCCCATAATGGCACACCTGGTGTGCAACAGTGGCAGCTGAGGATGGAGTGGATGTGCGACTGCGGTCTGTGGACGAGCTCTCGCTTCTGCAGGAGGAGGAGGAAGAGGAGGAGGGGGGACGAACGCCTACAGCCAACTCTTTCCTTGACCGTGGGCTAGGCAGAACTGTCCCAATATTGCTGTCCCCTGTGGACCCTGCATCCACCACATTCACCCAGTGTGCCGTGATGGACACGTAACGTCCCTGGCCATGCCTACTGGTCCATGCATCTGTTGTTAGGTGCACCTTTGTAGTCACAGACTGCCAGAGCGCATGGACGATGCGGTCTTTAACATGCTGTTGGAGGGCTGGGATGGCTTTTCTAGAAAAGAAGTGCCGACTGGGTAGCTCGTAGCGTGGTACAGCGTAGTCCATCAGCGCTTTGAAAGCTTCGCTTTCAACTAACCGGTAGGGCATCATCTCTAATGAGATTAGTCTAGCAATGTGGGCGTTCAAACCCTGTGTACGCGGATGCGAGGATGATTACTTCCTTTTCCTAACGAGAGTCTCATGTAGGGTGAGCTGGACTGGAGAGCTGGAGATCGTGGAACATGGGTGACTGAGAGAGGGTTGGAGATGGTATTCTTGCCGGTGCCCTACATGCAGTGTTTCCTACTGCAAACCTGGTGATTCCCTGACTGCTTTGGCCTGGCGACGAAAGCTGCACAGATACTGCAGGTGGTGCCGGAAATGGTGGGTTTACAGTGAGGGAAGGGATGTAGTGTTGCTGACTAGCTTCATTGGCCGAGGGTGCTGCAACCTTTAGAGACGTTTGGTAATTAGTCCAGGCTTGCAAATGCATGGTGGAAAAGTGTCTATGCATGCAACTTGTATTTAGACTTTTAAGATTCTGACCTCTGCTTAAGGTAGTTGAACATTTTTGACAGATGACTTTGCGCTGATCATTTGGATGTTCTTTAAAAAAATGCCAGACTGCACTCTTTCTACTATCGGATACCTTTTCAGGCATAGCAGACTGAGCTTCTTTAACCGGATGGCCACGCTGTCCTCCAACTGGTTTTGGTTTTGCCACGCGTTTTTGGCCGGATACGGGCCCGGCAGATGGAACCTGTTGTGATGTTGATGCCTGCTGCGGCTCCTCCTCCTCCGCTTCAGAACTACTGCCGCCTGCACCCTGTTCCCCCAATGGCTGCCAATCGGGGTCAACAACTGGGTCATCTATGACCTCCTCTTCTATGTCGTATGCAACTTCGTCTGTGTCACCGTGTAAGCCGGTGGTATTGCGTTCGTGACGGAGCACCATAGTCTCCGCTGGGTTTGATTCTGCCTCAGTACACTGCGAGGGCAATGTTCTGGTCTGAGTCAAAGGAACAGCATAGTAATCTGGCTGTGGCTGTGCATCTGTGCACTCCATGTCCAATTCAACTTCTAATGGGCATGGCCTGTTAACTGTTTCACTGTCTAACCCAGGAACGGTATGTGTAAAAAGCTCCATGGAGTAACCTGTTCTGTCGACTGACGCATACTTCAATGTTGTTCTGGGTGAAGGACACAAGGAAGCTACTTGTTCCTGACCGGGAGCATCCACTGATGATGCACTGCTCTGACATTTGGCACTTTCCGAGGAGGAGGCGAAAGAGCTAGAGGCAGAGGCAGCAATGAAAGCCAATATTTGTTCCTCCTGCTCCGGCTTCAAAAGTGGTTTTCCTACTCCCAGAAAAGAGAGCGTTCGAGGCCTTGTGTAGCCAGACAACGAACCTGGCTCAACAACTCGAGACTTAGGTGCTGTACTGCTTTTACCACGACCACCTGATGCTCCACCACCACTACCATCATTACCAGCTGACAATGACCGCCCACGACCACGAACTCTTCCACTAGACTTCCTCATTGCTTGCAAAACGTAACCAAAGTAATGGTATTTGTTACTGTAAAACAACTTATAAGGTGAACTCAAACTTCTGTTGGATTTATATATACCTTTATAGGTGCCTGACACTGAAAGGAAAATCAGGCCCAATGTTACACACTAGGTTTTCTGTGCCCCAATGATTTGAGACAGATGGCACACACAGGACCAGCACTCAAGCAGAAATGCCAATCTTAATCTCCAACTATTTTTTTTTTATGGGAGAATTTAAAAAAACAAAAAAAACAAAACAAAACAATATTACACACTAGGTTTTCGGTGGCACACAATGAGAGACAGATGCCACACACAGGACTGGCACAGAGGCAGACTTGCCAATCTTTATCTCCCAGACTCCCACTATTAATTTTTTTTTTTACAGGGAGAATTTACCCCCCCAAAAAAATGGCCCAGTATTACACAGTGGTTTTCGGTGGCACACAATGAGAGACAGATGCCACACACAGGACTTGCACAGAGGCAGACTTGCCAACCTTTATCTCCCACTAATTTTTTTTTTTTTTTACAGGGAGAATTTACCCCAAAAAATAAATGGCCAAGTATTACACAGTGGTTTTCGGTGGCACACAATGAGAGACAGATGCCACACACAGCAATGGCACAGAGGCAGACTTGCCAAACTTTATCTCCCACTAATTATTTTTTTTTTTACAGGGAGAATTTACCCCCAAAAAATAAATGGCCAAGTATTACACAGTGGTTTTCGGTGGCACACAATGAGAGACAGATGCCACACACAGGACTGGCACAGAGGCAGACTTGCCAATCTTTATCTCCCACTAATAATTTTTTTTTTTAAATGGAGAATTTACCCCCCCAAAAAAATGGCCCAGTACTACAAAGTGGTTTTCGGTGGCACACAATGAGAGACAGATGCCACACACAGCAATGGCACAGAGGCAGACTTGCCAATCTATATCTCCCACTAATTATTTTTTTTTTTACAGGGTGAATTTACCCCAAAAAAATAAATGGCCAAGTATTACACAGTGGTTTTCGGTGGCACACAATGAGAGACAGATGCCACACACAGGACTGGCACAGAGGCAGACTTGCCAATCTTTATCTCCCACTAATAATTTTTTTTTAAAGGGAGAATTTACCCCCCCCAAAAAAATGGCCAAGTATTACACAGTGGTTTTGGTGCCACACAATGAGAGACAGATGCCACACACAGGACTGGCACAGAGGCAGACTTGCCAATCTTTATCTCCCACTAATTATTTTTTTTTTTACAGGGAGAATTTACCCAAAAAAATAAATGGCCAAGTATTACACAGTGGTTTTCGGTGGCACACAATGAGAGACAGATGCCACACACAGGACTGGCACAGAGGCAGACTTGCCAATCTTTATCTCCCACTTATTTTTTTTTTTTACAGGGAGAATTTACCCCCCCCAAAAAAATGGCCAAGTATTACACAGTGGTTTTTGGTGGCACACAATGAGAGACAGATGCCACACACAGGACTGGCACAGCGGCAGACTTGCCAATCTTTATCTCCCACTAATTATTTTTTTTTTAAAAGGGAGAATTTAGAAAAAAAAAAAAAAAGGCCCAGTATTACACAGTGGTTTTCGGTGGCACACAATGAGAGACAGATGCCACACACAGGACTTGCACAGAGGCAGACTTGCCAACCTTTATCTCCCACTAATTTTTTTTTTTTTTTACAGGGAGAATTTACCCCAAAAAATAAATGGCCAAGTATTACACAGTGGTTTTCGGTGGCACACAATGAGAGACAGATGCCACACACAGCAATGGCACAGAGGCAGACTTGCCAAACTTTATCTCCCACTAATTATTTTTTTTTTTACAGGGAGAATTTACCCCCAAAAAATAAATGGCCAAGTATTACACAGTGGTTTTCGGTGGCACACAATGAGAGACAGATGCCACACACAGGACTGGCACAGAGGCAGACTTGCCAATCTTTATCTCCCACTAATAATTTTTTTTTTTACATGGAGAATTTACCCCCCCCCAAAAAAATGGCCCAGTACTACAAAGTGGTTTTCGGTGGCACACAATGAGAGACAGATGCCACACACAGCAATGGCACAGAGGCAGACTTGCCAATCTATATCTCCCACTAATTATTTTTTTTTTTACAGGGAGAATTTACCCCCAAAAAATAAATGGCCAAGTATTACACAGTGGTTTTCGGTGGCACACAATGAGAGACAGATGCCACACACAGGACTGGCACAGAGGCAGACTTGCCAATCTTTATCTCCCACTAATAATTTTTTTTTTAAAGGGAGAATTTACCCCCCCCCAAAAAAATGGCCAAGTATTACACAGTGGTTTTCGGTGGCACACAATGAGAGACAGATGCCACACACAGGACTGGCACAGAGGCAGACTTGCCAATCTTTATCTCCCACTAATTATTATTTTTTTTACAGGGAGAATTTACCCAAAAAAATAAATGGCCAAGTATTACACAGTGGTTTTCGGTGGCACACAATGAGAGACAGATGCCACAGACAGGACTTGCACAGAGGCAGACTTGCCAACCATTATCTCCCACTAATTTTTTTTTTTTTTACAGGGAGAATTTACCCCCAAAAAATAAATGGCCAAGTATTACACAGTGGTTTTCGGTGGCACACAATGAGAGACAGATGCCACACACAGGACTGGCACAGAGGCAGACTTGCCAATCTTTATCTCCCACTAATTTTTTTTTTTTTACAGGGAGAATTTACCCCCCCCAAAAAAATGGCCAAGTATTACACAGTGGTTTTCGGTGGCACACAATGAGAGACAGATGCCACACACAGGACTGGCACAGCGGCAGACTTGCCAATCTTTATCTCCCACTAATTATTTTTTTTTTAAAAGGGAGAATTTAGAAAAAAAAAAAAAAGGCCCAGTATTACACAGTGGTTTTCGGTGGCACACAATGAGAGACAGATGCCACACACAGGACTGGCACAGAGGCAGACTTGCCAATCTTTATCTCTCTGCAGTAATCTCAGGAAAGTATGGCAGGCAGCTATAAAAAGGACTGCTGCAAACAAAAGTGGGGACAAACACACAAGATAGCTGTGCAGAAAGGAAGGAACAACAGGATTTGTGCTTTGAAAAAAGCAGTTGGTTTGCACAGCGGCGTACGCACAAAGCAACGCAGCTATCAGGGAGCCTTCTATGGCAGCCCAATGAGCTACAGCGCTGAGGAAAAATAATGTATCTTCCACTGTCCCTGCAAACAAAAGGTGGTGTTGGACAGTGGAAATCGCTACAGCACAAGCAGTTGGTGGCTTTATGTACCCTGCCTATCACTATCCCTGCTTCTGAAGAAGCGGCAGCAACCTCTCCCTACGCTCAGATCAGCAGCAGTAAGATGGCGGTCGGCGGGAACGCCCCTTTATAGCCCCTGTGATGCGGCAGAAAGCAAGCCAATCACTGCAATGCCCTTCTCTAAGATGGTGGAGACTGAGATCTATGTCATCACGCTGCCCACACTCTGCGTCCACCTTCATTGGCTGAGAAATGGCGCTTTTAGCGTCATTGAAATGCGACTTTGGCGCGAAAGTCGCGTACCGCATGGCAGACCCCACACAGGGATCGGGTCGGTTTCATGAGACGCCGACTTTGCCAAAAGTCGGCGACTTATGAAAATGAACGATCCGTTTTGCTCAACCCTAGTCACCGCACATCTAGATTAGTTCCATGGGAGGTCTAGTTTCCAAAATGGGGTCATATGTGGGAAAGCTCCAATGTTTAGGCACACGGGGTCTCTCCAAACGTGACATGGTGTCCGCTAACAATTGGAGCTAATTTTTCATTCAAAAAGTCAAATGGCGCTCCTTCCCTTCCAACCCCTGTCATGTGCCCAAACAGTTGTTTACCCCCAAATGTGAGGTATTAGTGTACTCAGGAGAAATTGCCCAATAATTTTTAGGATCCATTTTATGCTGTTGGCCATGTGGAAATGAACAAATTGAGGCTAAAATAAATTTTTTGTGAAAAAAAAGTACTTTTCATTTTTACAGATCAATTTGTGAAGCACCTGGGGGTTCAAAGTGCTCACTATTAGGGTTGAGCGACTTTTATTTTTATAGGATCGGGTCGGGTTTCATGAAACCTGACTTTCTCAAAAGTCGGGTCAAGTGAAATCGGCCGATCCTATAAAAAAGTCGGGGTTGGGGTCAGCTGAAACATGAAACCCAATGCAGTGCAATGGGATACTATGGTTCCCAGGGTCTGAAGGAGAGGAAACTCTCCTTCAGGCCCTGGGATCCATATTAATGTGTAAAATAAAGAATCAAAATAAAAAATATTGATATACTCACCCTCGGATGCGCCCTGGTACTAACCGGCAGGCTTCCTTCCTAAGAATGAGCGCGTGAATGACCTGCGGTGACGTCGCGGCTTGTGATTGGTCGCGAGCGGTCACATGGACAAGCCGCGACGTCATCTAAGGTCCTTCACGCGCTCATTCTTAGGAAGGAAGGCTGCCGGAAAGAAGCAGGGCGCGTCCGAGGGTGAGTATATTCCTATTAGGTATATACTCACCCTCGGACGCGCCCTGCTTCTTTCCGGCAGCCTTCGTTCCTAAGAATGAGCACGTGAAGGACCTTAGATGACGTCGCGGCTTGTCCATGTGACCGCTCGCGACCAATCACAAGCCGCGACGTCACCGCAGGTCATTCACGCGCTCATTCTTAGGAAGGAAGCCTGCCAGTTTGTACCAGGGCGCGTCCGAGGGTGAGTATATCAATATTTTTTATTTTGATTCTTATTTAACACTTAAATATGAATTGCGATACCGATTCCCGATATCGCAAACATATCGGAACTCAGTATCGGAATTCCGATACCAGTTTCAGAAGATCGCCGACCTCATGGCCGACCCCACACAGGGGTCGGGTTTCATGAAACCCGACTTTGCCAAAAGTCGGCGACTTCTGAAAATGGCCGACCCGTTTCGCTCAACCCTACTCACTATGCATCTAGATAAGTTCCTTGGGGGGTCTAGTTTCCAAAATGGGGTCACATGTGGAGGAGCTCCAATGTTTAGGCACACAGGGGCTCTCCAAATGCGACATGGTGTCCGCTAACGATTGGAGCTAATTTTTCATTCAAAAAGTCAAATGGCGCTCCCTCCCTTCCGAGCCCTGCCGTGTGCCCAAACAGTGGTTTACCCCCACATGTGAGGTATCAGTGTACTCATGAGAAATTGCCCAATAAATTTTAGGACCCCTTTTATCCTGTTGCCCATGTGGAAATGAACAAATTAAGGCTAAAATAATTTTTTGTGAAAAAAAAGTACTTTTTCATTTTTACAGATCAATTTGTGAAGCACTTTGGGGTTCAAAGTGCTCACTATGCATCTAGATAAGTTCCTTGGGGGGTCTAGTTTCCAAAATGGGGTCAATTGTGGGGGAGCTCTAATGTTTAGGCACACAGGGGCTCTCCAATCGCGACATGGTGTCTGCTAAAGATTGGAGCCAATTTTTCATTGAAAAAGTCAAATGGCGCACTTTCCCTTCCGAGCCCTGTCGTGCGCCCAAACAGAGGTTTCCCCCACATATGGAGTATCGGCGTACTCAGGAAAAATTGTTCAATAACTTTTGGGGTCCAGTTTCTCTTTTTACCCTTGGAAAAATAAAAAAATTGTTGCTAAAAGATCATTTTTGTGACTAAGAAGTTAAATGTTCATTTTTCCTTCCATGTTGCTTCTGCTGCTGTGAAGCACCTGAAGGGTTAATAAACTTCTTGAATGTGGTTTTGAGCACCTTGAGGGGTGCAGTTTTTAGAATGGTGTCACTTTGGGGTATTTTATGCCATATAGACCCCTCAAACTGACTTCAAATGTGAGGTGGTCCCTAAAAAAATGGTTTTGTAAATTTTGCTGTAAAAATGAGAAATCGCTGGTCACATTTTAACCCTTATAACTTCCTAGCAAAAAAAATGTGGTTTCCAAAATTGTGCTGATGTAAAGTAGATATGTGGGTAATGTTATTTATTAACTATTTTGAGTCACATAACTCTCTCGTTTAACAGAATAAAAATTCAAAATTTGAAAATTGCGAAATTTTCAAAATTTTAGCCAAATTTCCATTTTTTTCACAAATAAACCCAAAAATTATCGACCTAAATTTACTACTAACGTGAAGCCCAGTATGTCACAAAAAAACATTCTCAGAACCGCTAGGATCCGTTGAAGCATTCCTGAGTTATTACCTCATAAATGGACACTGGTCAGAATTGCAAAAAACGGCCAGGTCATTAAGGTCAAAATAGGCTGGGTCATGAAGGGGTTAAAGGGAGTCACCCCTGCTGCACAAGGTGGCTCTTTTAGTTACTAACGCCTGAGGGGGGTGACAGGTTCCCTTTAACCTCTTTAGTCCTATGACAGACATAGCATGTCATGAGCGAGTGTCAGTTCCCGCACCATTATATGCTATGTCCGTCATGACTTTGAACTGTCACTGTGTGTAAACAGTTCAGTGCCGACAGCTGTCACTGACCCATGTCATTAGTCCCCGCACCCAGATCATAGCATGGTCTCAGAAGCTTTCAGTATTGGTATAATGCACTGCAATGCTGGTGCACTCTTCATCATCATTCCGCTGGAAAAATGTGGACTAAAACATAATTAAAAAGACTAATGTAAAAAAATGGTATAGTTGAAAACGTTACCTTGTTCTGCAAGAAACAAGCCATGATACAGCTTTATCAGTGGAGAAATAAATAAGTTATAGCTCTCAGAATAAAGCCATGCTATTTTTTTTTCTAGAAAAGTTTTTATTATGTAGAAGTGCCAAAACCTAAGAAATATATAAATGTGGTATCGCTGTAAACATACTGATCAAAAGAATAAAGTTGCCATAGCAATTTTACCACATGGTGAATGACATAAAAAAACAAAAAACAATTCCTTAATTGCCGGCTTTTGTCAGCTGAAATATGGGAAAATTATAGCTTTCAAAATAGTGTGTGACAGCAGCCAAACAGAAAAAAAACCAGTGTAAATAGTTGAAATCCCACCAACCTGAAGAATAAAGTTATTTTATCACTGATACTGCATGAGGAATGGCATAAAAAATAAATACAATCAATTCTTTACCTGCTGTTGATTTGTTCATTTTGCCTTCCAAACATTACAATGAGGTTCTGTGCATATTTATCCTGAATTTTGTTCTGAACGCTTACACCAGGGTTTCTGTGTAAATCTCTAAAAGAATTGATTCAGATGGAATCCCCAGTAAAAGATTCCCTATAATGAGGCAGTTGGAGGCACTTTGGATGCTGTCTGCCCTATGATCTGGCGGTGTCTATCTTCTTAGGCGTGCATAAACGGGCTGTCAGCAACAGTTTTGAGCACTTTTGAAAAGACCGACAATGCTGAACAGAGGCCAGATGGAGTCCAGAGTAATCTCCTGCCTTATTATAGTGATTGGATCACTTGGAGGTTTCATCTGAATCACGTTACTCAGAAATTAAGATGGAAACCATAAAGTAAATGTTCAGTGTAGAGCACCAGATAAATGTGATCCAAAATGTTATGTAAAATGTTCTTAATAAAAGCTTCAAATTAATCCACAAAAAAAGCAAGTCCTCACTTTGGTCCATCATCTGTTAATGGAAATATAGGGGGCTATCACATTAATGGTAGCACAAAGGCTTTGGAAAAGCAAAATGGCTCCTCACCTCCCCAAAAAATTCTGCGAATTCTGCACTCCCAAATCCAAATGCTCCCCTCTCCTTCTAGCACTTACGGGCTCTGTATATGGAGTCTGCAAATTATTCTAGGAAAAATTTTACCCATTTCCCATGCGAAAATGTCAAATCTTGGGCTAAAATAACATTTTTGTGGTAAAAAATGTAATTATTTTTTCTTCACTGCCCATTGGTATAAAATTATGTGACACATCCATGGTGTCAATATGATCACTGCAATCCTAGATGAATTCATTGAGAGGTTTAGTTTGCAAAATTGGGTCACTTATGGGGTATTCTGCTGTTCTGGCACCTCAGGGTCTCTCCCAGTGGGTCATGGCACCCTCAAACCATATAATATGACACATTTTCCCTTCTGAGCATTACACTGTGCCCTAAAAGTAGTTCCCGATTTCATGCAGGGTATTCACGCACTCAGGAGAAATTGCACAATAAACTGAGAAGTCAATTTATTCCTAATAGCCCTTATAAAAATTAAACATTTTGGGCTAAAAAAAATTTAGTGGAAGAAATGTAATTATTCTTTCTTCACCACTCAATGGTATAAATTTCTGTGAGCACCTGAGGTGTCAATATGATCACTGCACCTTTAGTTGAATTAATTGAAATGTGTAGTTTGCAAAATTACAACACTTATGGAGAGTTTCTCCTCTTCTGGCACCTCCGAGACTGTGCCAATGTAACTATTTCAGGAAAATCTGAACTCTAACATCATGCTTATTCCTGTCTGAGCTTTGCTAAGTAGTTTTCCGTCACACATGGGGCATTGGCACACTAAAGAGAAATTGGACAATAGCTGCAGTCCATTTTATCCTGTTGCCCTTGTTAAAATAAGGAAAACTGGGACTAACAGTACATTTTTTGTGGAAAAAATTAGATTTTTTATTTACATGGCTCTACATTATAAACTTCTGTAAAGCACCTGAGGGTTCAAGGTGCTCACCACCCATCTAAATAAGTTCCCTAAGGGCATTTGTGGGGAATTTCCACTGTTTAAGCACATCAGGGGCTCTCCAAAAGTGACATTGTGTCCGCTGTCAATTTCAGCCAATTCAAATGATACTCCATCCCTTCCGAGCCCTGCTGTGCATCCAAACAGTGGTTTTCCTCCATATACCAGGTATCAGCATACTCAGGACAAGTTGCACAGCAATATTTGTCATCCATTTTCTGCTGTTATCCTTGTTAAAATTAAAAATAAATTGGGGCTAAAAGATGATTTTTGTAGAAAAAAATGTGATTTTGTATTTTAACCGCACTACTTTATAAACTTTTGTGAAGCACCTGGGGGTTCAAGGTGCTCACCTTACATTTGCATAAGTTCCTTGATGGGTTTTGTTTCCAAAATGCAGTCACTTTTGGGGAGTTTCCACGTTTTAGGCACATCAAGGACTCTCCAAATGCGACATGGCATCCGTTTGCAATTCTAGCCAACTTTACTTTCAATAAGTCAAACGCTGCTCCTTCCGTTCTGAGCCCTGTGGTGCGCCCAAACAGTGATTTTCCCCCATATATCAGGTATCAGCGTTCTCAGAAAAAATTGCACAACAAATATCAGGGTCCATTTTCTCTTGATACCCTTGGAAAAATAAAAAATGGGTCTTGATTAAGATTTTTGTGAAAAAAAAGTTAAGTGTTTATTTTTTCCTTTCACATTGCTTCAGTTACTGAAAAGCACCTGAAGGGCTAATAAACCTTCTTGAATGTGGATTTGAGAACTTTGAGAGGTGCAGTTTTTGAATGCTGTCACTTTTGGGTATTTTCTGTCATATGGACACCTCAAAGTAACTTCAAATGTGATGTGGTCCCTAAAAATGGTTTTGTAAATTTTGTTGGAAAAATGAAAAATTGCTGGTCACGTTTTAACTGTAATAACTTCCTAACGAAAAAAAATTATGCTTCAAAAATTCTGCTGATGTAAAGTAGACATGTGGGAAATGTTATTTATTAAGTATTTTGTGTGACATAGCTCTCTGGTTTAAGGGCAAAATTCAAAGATTGAAAATGGTGAAGGTTTCAGAATTTTTGCCAAATATCTATTTTTTTCACAAATAAGCAAAGTCATATCGAATAAATTTTACCACTACCATGAAGGGCAATATATCACAAAAAAAATCACATAATACGTGGAATCCGTTGAAGCATTCCAGAGTAATTATCGCAAAAAGTGATAGTGTTCAGATTTTAAAAATTAGACCCAGTCATTAACCTGCAAAGTGGCTCGGTTCTTAAGGGGTTAATAATGGTAGATCTGCATGTTGTTTACCAACACAATGTTAGACACCGGGATTCTCCTGCTGCGCGGGATAGATCCTAAGCATTATCTGCTTCTGCAATCTCCCATTCAGGTCCGTCTGCTCTGATTGCTTTCCCCAGTCCCACACGCCTGATGCCTCGGGGTGATCCTCGACTCTGTCCTCTCTTTCAAGCCACATATCCAAGCCCTTGCCTCCTCCTGCCGTCTCAAACTCAAAAATATTTCTTGGATCCGCACATTCCTTGACCGCGACACCACAAAAACACTAGTGCATGCCCTTATCATCTCTCGCCTTGACTACTGCAGCCTCCTACTCTCTGGCCTCCCCTCTAACACTCTGACACCACTCCAATCCATTCTACACTCTGCTGCCTGACTAATCTACCTGTCTCCCTGTTATTCCCCAGCCTCTTCCCTATGCTAAGCCCTTCACTGGCTTCCTATCGCTCAGAGACTCCAGTTCAAAACCCATACAATGACATACAAAGCAATCCACAAACTGTCTCCTCCATACATCTGTGACATGGTGTCCCAGTACTTACCTCCGATCCTCTCAAGATCTCCTTCTCTACTCCCCTCTCATCTCTTCTTCCCACAACCGCATCCAAGACTTCTCTTGTGCTTCCCCCATACTCTTTAACTCTCTAACCCAACACATCAGACTCTTGCCTACCATAGAAACCTTCAAAAAGAACCTGAAAACTCACCTCTTCCGACAAACCTACAGCCTCCAGTGATCCTAAACCTACTGAACCACTGCACAACCAGCTCTACCCTCTCCTAGTGTATCCTCACCCATCCCCTGCAGACTATGAGCCCTCGGGGCCAGGGTCCTCCCTCCTTATGTACTTGTGTGCCTTGTTTTTTGCTCATGTTTATTGTATTTGTCTATATTTGCCCCCTTTTCACATGTAAAGTGCCATGGAATAAATGGCGCTATAAAAATGTATAATAATAATAATAATAATGATTGCTGCTCAGCACAGACGTCGGTCCAAGCGTCTTGCTCAGGCTCGTGGTATACATTTGGTTACTGCTGGTTCTCCAGTAAAATCTATGGTAACCAGTGTTATACAGGTACAGCCTTGCGCTCTGGAGTCTAAGATCAGAGATCACCTTACTGAGCATGTCCGTGATGTGGTGGCTTCTCATTGGTGGTTGGACATTAGCTGCTCTGATGATGTGGCAGCCCCAGATTGGCCCATGGGCGATGTCTCGGCTGACTGGGCATGAGTGTTTGGGGTGGAACCAAGCATATAAAAGACTCTCAGTGGTGCACTGGGTGCGCTAGTGTCATTTATGTTTGGTGTTTTTGGGTGGCTACTTTACCACTCGGTCAGCACGGTTGTATGTGTGACTTTGCTCAGAGACTGTACGCATTGGCAGACATGTAGCACACTTATGCGGTTTTGTTTCCTTGGCTCAATGCTTGAGTCTCCACTCTGACTACATGCTTAGGGTGCCGGTCAGGCACAGGTTCAGTAGTGACAGGACTGGTGTAACTAGCCAATTGGCTTAGCATCTTTTTCATTCATGTGCACTATTGGCACAGTTCCGTTACAGTGCAAGCTCAACCCTTATGCTATACTTCTCAGTGAAAGTGACAGGGTAAGGCACCTAGAGTCAAAAAACTCTCTCTCTTGCCTCAGCATCTGCTTCTTTCATGTGTGCTGTTAGCACCGTTTAGTTGCAGAGCTAGCCCTATCCAAGAGCCATTATCCCTGTGACGTTAACAGGGTGTAGCACTTCGCTTACTGGTGCCGTACCTCTCTGTGGAGTAGCTGAGCTTGGTACTCAGTGCTCTGTTCACATTGAGTGGCGCTATCTCAGTGTGTTCAAGGCAATGCTTGCTGTTTAGTTCTGTCATTGCTCACATTAGCAGCAGGGTTCATCTCTGCATGGTGGACCCCTGGTTGCGATTGCACTTTATTTATATTTTATTTTAGTGCAATCCGCCAACCCTAACACACACTAAGTAGCAAAAAATGTATTAGGGTTGTGAGCTACACTTGGTGGTACAAAAAACTTAGAAGTTAAAATCAAGAGTGGAATGCAATATAATGAGGAATCTGTTCATTTAAAATCTGAGCTGGCAAGTACCCAAAGTACGACCATAGACAGAGATGTAGCATAATTGTGGTTTATTGCATCAATGCATTTCAAGGTTTAGAAACCTTTTCATCAGAACAAAACCACAAAACCAAAATCAGGAGTGGAACAGTCAGAGGAAAATTATAATAGAAACACTTCACCACTTCTGCATTTATCACCCACTCCTGGTTTTGGCTTACACATACTGATGTAAAATACTGCCCAAATACTGAACCTCTGAATGCGGCCTCAAAGTGAAAGTAGATTTGTCCAACCTTAACAAGTTATATGCAGATTGACATTCACTGGGGTTTCACCAATCCCAAGAACATTACTCTGCAATGCCCAGCATCAAAGGAATGTAGTTCGACTATGCGAGCATTGGTAGATATCCCAGTGGCGGGACCCACAGAGATCTGTGGAATGGTGACAAACTGCTAAAAGAAAAAGGAGCAGAAGCACCAGTACCTGAGAAAACCTTTAGCAAATGAATGACATTTTGGTTCTATTTATGCTACTGTGACTGAATGTAGAGCCAAAATGTTTTCAGGAAAAATTCCAGCCATGTTGTAATGTGTACCTAGGCTTGCATATTTGATCATAGCTTGATGATTTAAGACAACGCTCAGAAACAGTTCCAAAACAGTGATTGACCAGGTCCAATACATAGTGGTGCACACCCGGCTGAAACATAAATTCTTTACTTGTTTTGAAACATATAAAAACAGCAGGTATGTAGCAGGCTTCAATGAGGTTACAGTTGTTTCACGCAGCGATGTGCTTTCTCATGTCTTAGACTTGCTGACATCAACTATATGCAAATTTGGCACTAGAGTTCAAGTCCCTTTCCTCTCTGAAGAGACAATTTGCATATTTCATTTCCCAGAGGAGCATGCAAGGCGTTTAAGTCTCCTCATAATGGCACGCCAGACCTGGTTTGTCACTCTCCACAAGGACAAATCTTAGCTCTTGGACATCAACTATGTTATGCTACCTCATCTTTCTTGATTTCTAATTCTAAGAAAGTCGCTGTAATTACTTGCCTCAAACCTGCTAGAATCTTAGTTGGTCATCTAGAAAGCCGTATTCCTTCTTGTTGATGGATTAACTCTCTTTGGCTTTCGATTTCCTCTTTGAAGATTTGTTTTTTATTTGCAAAATCACATTTGTCTTTCGAGAACTTGCAATGTTTTCAGTCATTACTTTTCTCCTCAAGTCAGCTGAGTCAGCTTGATGTTGAAGTACTTACCGATTTGTGCTAGTGTTACAATTGGACTCTTGACGTCTACCTCTTGGCTTCTCAGATTAGCCAATTCATTCATTCATTCATAATTAGCATTAGCCAATTCATGTCCAGTAGATCTATTCAGAATCTACATGGGTCATTCTGATTGTAGGCTATTGTATTTAATGAAATTAACTGGCATTATCCATGGCTCCAAGTATGTAAAAACTCTCTTTAATATGGCAACAATGTGGCCCTAAATTACAGAGTGGCAATACAACCTTAGTCTTAGTCTTTGTTAATAAAAGGGTATCATCTTTTTAATGACCAATTAACTTTGACTTCCACTTGTTCTAACTTCAATTGTTAAATCATCAATATTATCTTAATAAAGACCGCTTTAACCCCTTCACGACCTATGACATGTCCCAGCATTTGATGCTGGCTTCGGCGCTGAGCCCATATCATCACGCGTATGACAACTCATTTAATCAGCTGTCATCTGCCCCTGACAGCCGTAGGTGTGATCGATCTGTTAACATGTTAAATGCTTCTGTCAGTCTCTGGAAGTGGCATTTAACATGCTCATGCTTGAAGCGCATCACAAATCCTGCCCATCTGCACTCCAGTCACATGAATGCCGAGCGCCGATGGGCTGGCATGATATCCGGCTATCTGCAGAAGACTCACAAACTCATCACTGCTAATCTGCTATGATCACCACTCCGTAGCCAGCGTTCATACCAGATGATCATTTCTGCTGCACATAACAGGGTTGAGGCCCTGATATGGGTGGAACAAGTGATCAGAAGATCATGGCTTCAAGTCTTCCAAGGAGACTATTGAAGCAGGTAAAAAGTAACAAAAAAAGTTTTAAAAAATGTAAAAGTTCAAATCACCTTTCTTTTGCCCCATTCAAAATAAAACAATAAAATACACACATTTGGTATCGCTGCATTTAGAAATACACGATCTATCAAAATCTAAAAATAATTAATCCAATCTGTAAATGGGATACCAGAAAATAAGTCAAAATGGCAGAATTAAGTTGTTGTTTTTTTTTTTTAATCTCTGCAGCGTTGTCCTCAACCAGACCCAGATCCCAAAAAATGGACAGGTCTCAGAAAATGGCACTTTTTTTTTTTTTATAAATTTTCAATATTTTCAACACTTAAATAAAAAATAACCTATACATATTTGGTATCTGCTAGTGATGGGCAAGCATGCTTGCCACTGCTTCATATTCGATTCGAATACCAAGCAGTGCTGAGTATCGCATGGTGCTCGAGTGCACGGGTCTCTGAGCAGTACAGCCATGCAAAAAGTTATGGCTCTGAAAAGAAGAGGAGCAAAAAATGAAAATGCAAAAAATGGAAAATCTCAAGGTTGAGAAGGGGTTAAAGAGATCCCCTGATTTATTAAACAATATTTTTGAAAGGCGAGTCTTATTATAAAATAATAAAAAGTAAAGTGTCTGGCTCTATCTCCCATCAATTCAGCATAGGCCACAAAACATAGTCTCCTGCTGGCCAGGAAATGAAGAAGTTTCTATGATTACATAATTGCATAATAAGTGCATTTGTGTGTACATCAAATAACTATACTATTCATCTGACCACTGCAGCCAATCATTTACTTCAGCAATCAGGTGACTGATAAACATCATGAGATCATTTTCTAGACTGACAGAAACCATTAGAGTGGCCTGCTGTTATGATTCCAATGGCAGGGAATCTCAAAGATTACAGCAAGTCTGCAAACATAAGTACCAGCTCAATAGGGAAGTGGCAACTAGGCTGACCATATACCTGATCCTAGCACAAACACTAACAATAGCCGGGGAACGTGCCTACGTTGATCCTAGACTTCTCGCGCCAGCCGGAGAACTAACTAACCCTTTCAGGGAAAATAAGACCTCTCTTGCCTCCAGAGAAAAGACCCCAAAGAAATACAAGCCCCCAACAAATAATAACGGTGAGGTAAGAAGAAAAGACAAACGTAAGAATGAACTAGATTTTAGCAAAGAGAGGCCCACTGACTAATAGCAGAATATAGTAAGATGACTTATATGGTCAGCAAAAAACCCTGCAAAATATCCACGCTGAATATCCAAGAACCCCCAAACCGACTGACGGTGTGGGGGGAGAATATCAGCTTCCTAGAGCTTCCAGCGATATCAGGAATCACATATTGTACAAGCTGGACAAAAAATATGAACAATGCAAATGATCAAAAGTACGAAAGCAGGACTTAGCTTATCTAGCAAAGAACCAGGACCTGAAGACAGGAGCAAACAGAAGTGAACTGATTACAACGATGCCAGGCACTGGACTGAGAATCCAGGAAGATTAAATAGCAACACCCCAGGCCTAACGAAGCAGGTGAGTACCATCCTGGGAAAGGACAATCCAAGTGCCAAACCACTAGTGACCACAAGAGGGAGCCAAGAAGTATAGTTCACAACAGTACCCCCCCTTTAAGGAGGGGTCACCGAACCCTCACCAAGACCACCAGGGCGATCAGGATGAGCAGCGTGGAAGGCACGAACCAAATCGGCCGCATGAACATCCGAGGCGACCACTCAGGAATTATCCTCCTGACCATAGCCCTTCCATTTGACCAAATACTGAAGCCTCCGTCTAGAGAGACGAGAATCCAAGATCTTCTCCACCACGTACTCCAACTCGCCCTCAACCAACACCGGAGCAGGAGGCTCAACAGCAGGAACCACAGGCACAACGTACCACCGCAACAAAGACCTATGGAACACGTTGTGAATGGCAAACGACACAGGAAGATCCAAACGAAAAGAAACCAGGTTAAGAACTTCCAAAATTTTATAAGGACCAATAAAGCGAGGCTTAAACTTAGGAGAGGAAACCTTCAGAGGGACATACCGAGAAGACAACCAAACCAATTCCCCAACACGAAGTCGGGGGCCCACACCGCGGCGGCGGTTGGAAAAATGCTGAGCCTTGTCCTGTGACAACCTCAAGTTGTCCACCACATGATTCCAAATCCGCTGCAACCTATCCACCACAGAATCCACCCCAGGACAGTCAGAAGACTCAACATGACCTGAGGAGAAACTAGGATGAAAACCAGAGTTGCAGAATAATGGCGAAACCAAGGTAGCGGAACTAGCCCAATTATTAAGGGCAAACTCAGCCAATGGCAAGAAGGTCACCCAATCATCCTGGTCCGCAGAAACAAAACATCTCAAATAAGCCTCCAGTGTCTGATTAGTTCGCTCCGTTTGACCATTAGTCTGAGGATGGAAGGCAGATGAAAACGACAAATCAATGACCATTTTAGCACAAAAAGATCGCCAGAATCTGGACACAAACTGGGATCCTCTGTCGGACATGATATTCTCCGGAATGCCGTGCAAACGAACTACATTCTGAAAAAACAAAGGAACCAGATCGGAAGAGGAAGGCAACTTAGGCAAGGGTACCAAATGGACCATTGTCATGATCTCAATGGCAAGAGATCATAGCATAAGCATATATAGGAACTAGCTCTTGGAAGATGGGAACTGAGCTGACCATGAACTAAACCTAACGCACAACTAGCAGTGGCCGGGTAGCATGCCTACGTTGATTCTAGATGCCCAGCACCAGCCGGAGGACTAAATAATGCTAGCAGAGGAAAATATAAGTCCTAGCTCACCTCTAGAGAAATACCCCGAAAGGAGACAGAGGCCCCCCACATGTATTGGCGGTGAATAAAGATGAAATAACAAACGTAGTATGAAAATAGGTTTAGCAAATTTGAGGTCCACTTACTACATAGCAGAAGACAGAAAGGACACTTTCATGGTCAGCTGAAAACCCTATTAAAACACCATCCAGAAATTACTTTAAAACTCTGGCATTAACTCATAACACCAGAGTGGCAATTACTGTTCACAAGAGCTTTCCAGACACAGTAACGAAACTACAGCTGTGAACTGGAACAAAAATGCAAAAACAAACATGGACAAGAGTCCAACTTATCTAGTAGTTGTCTAGGAGCAGGAACAAGCACAGAGAGGCTTCTGATAACATTGTTGACCGGCAAGAAACTAACAGAGCAGCAAGGTTATATAGCGACTCCCACATCTTGATGGGAACAGGTGAACAGAGAAGATGAAAACACCAGTTCAATTCCACCAGTAGCCACCGGGGGAGCCCAGAATCCAAATTCACAACAGTACCCCCCCCTCAAGGAGGGGGCACCGAACCCTCCCCAGAACCACCAGGGCGATCAGGATGGGCCCTATGAAAGGCACGAACCAGATCAGAGGCATGAACATCAGATGCATTCACCCAAGAATTATCCTCCTGGCCGTATCCCTTCCACTTGACCAAATACTGGAGTCTCCGTCTGGAAACACGAGAGTCTAAGATTTTCTCCACAACGTACTCCAACTCACCCTCAACCAACACCGGAGCAGGAGGCTCAACGGAAGGCACAACCGGTACCTCATACCTGCGCAATAATGACCGATGAAAAACGTTATGAATAGAAAAGGATGCAGGGAGGTCCAAACGGAAGGAAACAGGGTTAAGAATCTCCAATATCTTATACGGGCCGATGAACCGATGCTTAAACTTAGGAGAAGAGACCCTCATAGGGACAAAACGAGAAGACAACCACACCAAATCCCCAACACAAAGCCGAGGACCAACACGACGGTGGCGGTTGGCAAAAAGCTGAGTCTTCTCCTGGGACAACCTCAAATTGTCCACCACCTGCCCCCAGATCTGATGCAATCTCTCCACCACAGCATCCACTCCAGGACAATCCGAAGATTCCACCTGACCAGAGGAAAATCGAGGATGAAACCCCGAATTACAGAAAAACGGGGACACCAAAGTGGCAGAGCTGGCCCGATTATTGAGAGCGAACTCTGCCAATGGCAAAAAAGCAACCCAATCATCCTGGTCAGCAGACACAAAACACCTCAGATATGTCTCCAGGGTCTGATTAGTCCGCTCGGTCTGGCCATTCGTCTGAGGATGGAAAGCGGACGAAAAAGATAAATCTATGCCCATCCTAGCACAGAATGCCCGCCAAAATCTAGACACGAATTGGGTCCCTCTGTCAGAAATGATATTCTCAGGAATACCATGCAAACGAACAACATTTTGAAAAAACAGAGGAACCAACTCGGAAGAAGAAGGCAACTTGGGCAGAGGAACCAAATGGACCATCTTAGAGAAACGGTCACACACCACCCAGATGACAGACATCTTCTGAGAAACAGGCAGATCTGAAATAAAATCCATCGAGATGTGCGTCCAAGGCCTCTTAGGAATAGGCAAGGGCAACAATAATCCACTAGCCCGAGAGCAACAAGGCTTGGCCCGAGCACAAACGTCACAAGACTGCACAAAGCCTCGCACATCTCGTGACAGGGAAGGCCACCAGAAGGACCTTGCCACCAAATCCCTGGTACCAAAAATGCCAGGATGACCTGCCAACGCAGAAGAATGAACCTCAGAGATGACTCTACTGGTCCAATCATCAGGAACAAACAGTTTATCAGGTGGGCAACGATCCGGTCTATCCGCCTGAAACTCCTGCAAGGCCCGCCGCAGGTCTGGAGAAACGGCTGACAATACCACTCCATCCTTAAGGATACCTGTGGGCTCAGAGTTACCAGGCGAGTCAGGCTCAAAACTCCTAGAAAGGGCATCCGCCTTAACATTCTTAGAACCCGGTAGGTATGACACCACAAAATTAAACCGAGAGAAAAATAATGACCAGCGCGCCTGTCTAGGATTCAGGCGCCTGGCGGTCTCAAGATAAATCAAGTTTTTGTGGTCAGTCAATACCACCACCTGATGTCTGGCCCCCTCAAGCCAATGACGCCACTCCTCAAAAGCCCACTTCATGGCCAAAAGCTCCCGATTCCCAACATCATAATTCCGCTCAGCGGGCGAAAATTTACGGGAAAAGAAGGCACAAGGCCTCATCACGGAGCAGTCAGAACTTTTCTGCGACAACACTGCCCCAGCTCCGATCTCAGAAGCGTCGACCTCAACCTGAAAAGGTAGAGCAACATCAGGCTGACGCAACACAGGGGCAGAGGAAAAACGGCGCTTAAGCTCCCGAAAGGCCTCCACAGCGTCAGGGGACCAATCAGCAACATCAGCACCCTTCTTAGTCAAATCGGTCAATGGCTTAGCAATATCCGAAAAACCAGCAATAAATCGACGATAAAAGTTAGCAAAGCCCAAAAATTTCTGAAGACTCTTAAGAGAAGAGGGCTGCGTCCAATCACAAATAGCTTGAACCTTGACAGGATCCATTTCAATGGAAGAGGGAGAAAAAATATATCCCAAAAAGGAAATCCTCTGTACCCCAAAAACACACTTAGAACCCTTCACACACAAAGAATTAGACCGCAAAACCTGGAAAACCCTCCTGACTTGCTGGACATGAGAGTCCCAGTCATCCGAAAAAATCAGAATATCATCCAGATACACAATCATAAATTTATCCAAATACTCGCGAAAAATATCATGCATAAAGGACTGGAAAACTGACGGAGCATTTGAAAGACCAAAAGGCATCACTAAATACTCAAAGTGGCCCTCGGGCGTATTAAATGCGGTTTTCCACTCATCCCCCTGCCTGATTCGCACCAAATTATACGCCCCACGAAGGTCAATCTTAGAGAACCACTTGGCCCCCTTTATGCGAGCAAACAAATCAGTCAGCAACGGCAATGGGTATTGATATTTTACAGTGATTTTATTCAAAAGCCGATAATCGATACATGGTCTCAAAGAGCCGTCTTTTTTTGACACAAAGAAAAAACCGGCTCCTAAGGGAGATGACGATGGACGAATATGTCCCTTTTCCAAGGACTCCTTTATATATTCTCGCATAGCAGCATGTTCAGACACAGACAGATTAAATAAACGACCCTTTGGGTATTTACTACCCGGGATTAAATCTATGGCACAATCGCACTCTCGGTGCGGAGGTAATGAACCAAGCTTGGATTCTTCAAAGACGTCACGATAGTCAGACAGGAACTCAGGAATTTCAGAGGGAATAGATGATGAAATGGAAACCACAGGTACATCCCCATGAGCCCCCTTACATCCCCAGCTCAACACAGACATAGCTCTCCAGTCGAGGACTGGGTTGTGAGATTGCAGCCAAGGCAATCCTAGCACCAAATCATCATGTAGATTATACAGCACCAGAAAGCGAATAATCTCCTGGTGATCCGGATTAATACGCATAGTTACTTGTGTCCAGTATTGTGGTTTATTATTAGCCAATGGGGTGGAGTCAATCCCCTTCAGAGGAATAAGAGTCTCCAAAGGCTCTAAATCATACCCACAGCGTTTGGCAAAGGACCAATCCATAAGACTCAAAGCGGCGCCAGAGTCGACATAGGCGTCCGTGGTAATAGATGACAAAGAGCAAATCAGGGTCACAGACAGAATAAACTTAGACGGTAAGGTGCAAATGGAAACAGATTTATCAAGCTTTTTAGTGCGCTTAGAGCATGCTGATATTACATGAGTAGAATCACCACAATAGAAACACAACCCATTTTTCCGTCTAAAATTCTGCCGCTCGCTTCGGGACAGAATTCTATCACACTGCATACTCTCTGGCGACTTCTCAGTGGACACCGCCAGATGGTGCACTGGTTTGCGCTCCCGCAAACGCCTATCGATCTGAATAGCCATTGTCATGGACTCATTCAGACCCGCAGGCACAGGGAACCCCACCATAACATCCTTAATGGCATCAGAGAGACCCTCTCTGAAAGTCGCCGCCAGGGCGCACTCATTCCACTGAGTAAGCACAGACCATTTACGGAATCTTTGACAGTAAATTTCCGCTTCATCTTGCCCCTGAGATAGGGACATCAAAGTTTTTTCTGCCTGAAGCTCCAAATGAGGTTCGTCATAAAGCAACCCCAAGGCCAGAAAAAACGCATCCACATTGAGCAACGCAGGATCCCCTGGTGTCAATGAAAAAGCCCAGTCTTGAGGGTCGCCCCGGAGCAAGGAAATCACAATCCTGACCTGCTGTGCAGGGTCTCCAGCAGAGCGAAATTTCAGGGACAAAAATAATTTGCAATTATTTCGAAAATTCTGAAACCCAGATCTATTCCCCGAGAAAAATTCCGGCAAAGGAATTCTCGGCTCAGATACAGGTGCATGAAAAACAAAGTCTTGCAAATTTTGTACCTTCGTGGCGAGATTATTCAAACCTGCAGTTACACTCTGAAGATCCATTACAAACAGGTGGACACAGAGCCATTCAAAGATTAGGAAAAAAAAAAAAAAAAAAAAAAATTTCTCAGCAGACTTCTTATTTCTCTCCTTTCTCAGCCAAGGAATTTAACCCTTTAGTGGGCCGGTCAAACTGTCATGATCTCAATGGCAAGAGATCATAGCATAAGCATATATAGGAACTAGCTCTTGGAAGATGGGAACTGAGCTGACCATGAACTAAACCTAACGCACAACTAGCAGTGGCCGGGTAGCATGCCTACGTTGATTCTAGATGCCCAGCACCAGCCGGAGGACTAAATAATGCTAGCAGAGGAAAATATAAGTCCTAGCTCACCTCTAGAGAAATACCCCGAAAGGAGACAGAGGCCCCCCACATGTATTGGCGGTGAATAAAGATGAAATAACAAACGTAGTATGAAAATAGGTTTAGCAAATTTGAGGTCCACTTACTACATAGCAGAAGACAGAAAGGACACTTTCATGGTCAGCTGAAAACCCTATTAAAACACCATCCAGAAATTACTTTAAAACTCTGGCATTAACTCATAACACCAGAGTGGCAATTACTGTTCACAAGAGCTTTCCAGACACAGTAACGAAACTACAGCTGTGAACTGGAACAAAAATGCAAAAACAAACATGGACAAGAGTCCAACTTATCTAGTAGTTGTCTAGGAGCAGGAACAAGCACAGAGAGGCTTCTGATAACATTGTTGACCGGCAAGAAACTAACAGAGCAGCAAGGTTATATAGCGACTCCCACATCTTGATGGGAACAGGTGAACAGAGAAGATGAAAACACCAGTTCAATTCCACCAGTAGCCACCGGGGGAGCCCAGAATCCAAATTCACAACAGACCATCTTGGAAAAACGATCACACACCACCCAGATGACAGACATTCCTTGAGACACCGGAAGATCAGAAATGAAATCCATGGAAATGTGTGTCCAAGGCCTCTTCGGGACGGGCAAGGGCAAAAGCAACCCGCTAGCACGAGAACAACAAGGCTTAGCCCGAGCACAAGTCCCACAGGACTGCACAAATGACCGCACATCCCGTGACAAGGAAGGCCACCAAAAGGACCTAGCCACCAAATCTCGGGTGCCAAAAATTCCCGGATGTCCTGCCAACACCGAGGAATGAACCTCGGAAATTACTCTGCTGGTCCATTTATCAGGAACAAACAGTCTGTCGGGTGGACACGAGTCAGGTCCACCAGCCTGAAATCTCTGCAACACACGCCGCAAATCAGGAGATATGGCCGACACGATTACTCCCTCTTTAAGAATACCAGCTGGCTCCGAGACTCCAGGAGAGTCAGGCACAAAGCTCCTAGAGAGAGCATCAGCCTTAACATTCTTTGAACCAGGCAGGTACGAGACCACAAAGTCAAAACGAGAGAAAAACAATGACCAACGAGCCTGTCTAGGATTCAGGCGCTTAGCAGACTTGAGATACATCAGATTTTTGTGATCAGTCAAGACCACCACACGATGCTTAGCACCCTCGAGCCAATGACGCCACTCCTCAAATGCCCAATTCATGGCCAACAACTCCCGATTACCAACATCATAGTTCCGCTCAGCAGGCGAAAACTTCCTAGAGAAAAAGGCACATGGTCTCATCACAGAACAACCAGAGCCTCTCTGCGACAAAACGGCCCCAGCACCGATCTCAGAAGCATCCACTTCAACCTGAAAGGGAAGTGAGACATCAGGCTGGCACAAAACAGGCGCCGAAGTAAACCGGCGCTTCATCTCCTGGAAGGCCTCCACGGCCGCAGGAGCCCAATTAGCCACATCAGAACCTTTCTTGGTCATATCCGTCAAAGGTTTAACGACGCTAGAAAAATTAGCGATAAAGCGACGGTAGAAATTAGCAAACCCCAAGAACTTCTGAAGACTCTTAACAGACGTGGGTTGAGTCCAATCATGAATAGCTCGGACCTTGACTGGGTCCATCTCCACAGCAGAAGGGGAGAAAATAAACCCCAAAAAGGAAACCTTCTGCACTCCAAAGAGACACTTTGAGCCCTTCACAAACAAAGCATTATCACGCAAAACCTGAAACACCATCCTGACCTGCTTTACATGAGAATCCCAATCATCCGAGAAAACAAGAATATCATCCAGATACACAATCAAAAATTTATCCAGAAACTTCCGGAAGATATCATGCATAAAGGACTGAAACACTGAAGGGGCATTAGAGAGCCCAAATGGCATCACCAAGTATTCAAAATGACCTTCGGGCATATTGAATGCAGTTTTCCATTCATCTCCCTGCCTAATGCGCACAAGGTTGTACGCACCACGAAGATCTATCTTGGTGAACCACTTGGCACCCTTAATCTGAGCAAACAAGTCTGACAATAGTGGCAAAGGATACTGAAACTTAACAGTGATTTTATTCAGAAGCCGATAGTCTATACAAGGTCTCAAAGACCCGTCTTTCTTGGCCACAAAAAAGAATCCCGCACCAAGAGGGGAAGAGGATGGACGAATACGCCCCTTCTCCAAAGACTCCTTGACATAAGAACGCATTGCGGCATGCTCGGGTACAGACAAATTAAATAATCATCCCTTAGGAAATTTACTGCCAGGAATCAAATCTATAGCGCAGTCACAGTCCCTATGAGGAGGAAGAGCACTGGACCTGGACTCACTAAATACATCCTGATAGTCACACAAATACTCAGGAACTTCTGAAGGAGTAGAAGTAGCAATAGACACCGGCGGAGAATCGCAATGAATTCCCTGACAACCCCAACTTGACACAGACATAGCTTTCCAATCCAAAACAGGATTATGGGTCTGTAACCATGGCAGACCCAAAACGACCAAATCATTCATTTTATGCAGAACAAGAAAACGAATCACCTCCCGATGTTCAGGAATCATGCATATGGTCACTTGTGTCCAATACTGCGGTTTATTTTCCGCCAGTGGCGTAGCATCAATTCCTATGAGAGGAATTGGAACTTTTAAAGGCCTCAGGACAAAACCGCAGCGCTTGGCAAAGGACAAGTCCATAAGACTCAGGGCAGCACCTGAATCCACAAATGCCATAACAGGGTAGGAAGACAATGAACAAATTAAAGTCACAGACAAAATAAATTTAGGCTGCAAATTACCAATGGCGACAGGACTGACAACCTTGGTTAGGCGTTTAGAGCATGCTGATATAACATGTGTAGGATCACCACAGTAAATACACAGCCCATTCTGACGTCTATGATTTTGTCGTTCGGTTCTAGTCAGGATTCTATCACATTGCATTGAGAGAGGTGTCTGTTCAGACAACACCGCCAGAGGTTTAGCGGATTTGCGCTCCCGCAAACGCCAATCAATCTGAATAGCCAGCGCCATAGAATCATTCAGACTTGTAGGAATTGTAAAACCCACCATCACATTCTTAATGGCTTCAGAAAGGCCATTTCTGAAATTTGCGGCCAGAGCACATTCATTCCATCGAGTAAGCATGGACCATTTCCGAAATTTTTGGCAGTACACCTCAGCTTCATCCTGGCCCTGAGAGATGGCCAGTAGAGCTTTTTCTGCCTGAATTTCAAGATTAGGCTCCTCATAAAGCAATCCGAGCGCCAGAAAAAACGCATCAACATCCGCCAATGCCGGATCTCCTGGCGCTAACGAGAAAGCCCAATCCTGAGGGTCGCCACGCAAGAAGGAGATAACCATTTTAACTTGCTGAGCTGAATCTCCAGACGAACGAGGTCTCAAAGATAGAAACAATTTACAATTATTCCTAAAATTCCTAAATTTAAATCGATCTCCAGAGAACAGCTCAGGAATGGGTATCTTAGGCTCTGACATAGGACTGCTAACAACAAAATCCTGAATGCCCTGCACACGTGCAGCAAGCTGACCCACACTAGTAATCAAGGTCTGAACATTCATGTCTGCAGCAAAGCTTCAAGCCACTCAGAGATAAAGGGGAAGAAGAAAAAAAAAAAAAAAAAACTCAGAACTTCTTTTCTTTTAATCCCACTTCAGCAATGCATTAACTATTTATGGCCTGGCATACTGTTATGATTCCAATAGCAGGGAATCTCAAAGATTACAGCAAGTCTGCAAACATAAGTACCAGCTCAATAGGGAAGTGGCAACTAGGCTGACCATATACCTGATCCTAGCACAAACACTAACAATAGCCGGGGAACGTGCCTACGTTGATCCTAGATGTCTCGCGCCAGCCGGAGAACTAACTAACCCTATCAGGGAAAATAAGACCTCTCTTGCCTCCAGAGAAAAGACCCCAAAGTAATACAAGCCCCCAACAAATAATAACGGTGAGGTAAGAAGAAAAGACAAACGTAAGAATGAACTAGATTTTAGCAAAGAGAGGCCCACTGACTAATAGCAGAATATAGTAAGATGACTTATATGGTCAGCAAAAAACCCTGCAAAATATCCACGCTGAATATCCAAGAACCCCCAAACCGACTGACGGTGTGGGGGGAGAATATCAGCCCCCTAGAGCTTCCAGCGATATCAGGAATCACATATTGTACAAGCTGGACAAAAAATATGAACAATGCAAATGATCAAAAGTACGAAAGCAGGACTTAGCTTATCTAGCAAAGAACCAGGACCTGAAGACAGGAGCAAACAGAAGTGAACTGATTACAACGATGCCAGGCACTGGACTGAGAATCCAGGAAGATTAAATAGCAACACCCCAGGCCTAACGAAGCAGGTGAGTACCAACCTGGGAAAGGACAATCCAAGTGCCAAACCACTAGTGACCACAAGAGGGAGCCAAGAAGTATAGTTCACAACAGCCTGCACCAAGTAAAGGGGGTTAGAGAAAGTGTACATTCCTTTGATTTTATTATTTTATAACATTCCCTGCCTTTAAATTTTGTTTAGGAAGTTTGACAACCCCTTAAACTTTAATTCAGCTAAAGCAGCATTCTCAAGTTATTAAATAGCTTTAATTAGACAGCATGAAAATAAACTAGTTTTCAACTGACCTATTTTTTCTATCTGCTGTCATTCTCCCACTTCTTTTATAATGTACAGCTGGTTTCCAAGGAGCTTGACGATCAAGTTATTCTTGGCCAAGTGTGCACTGTAGTGACATTCCAGGAGAGAAGTTAACTCCTTAAATAGCACTCAATTCTCTCCTGCTCATTGATTCCAGCTCTGTCCTACCCCTATTGAGCTGCACCGTGCTGTGGTGAATATCTGTCTAGGCCAGAGTCACACTTGCGAGTTCAATGAGAGAAACTCACGCGAGTCTCTCGCATCAAGTCCTGGCACTGCCGCCGGCACTTGGGACCAGAGCTTGCGGCTGTATGTATTTCCATGCAGCCGCATGCTCCGGTCCCGAGTGTTGGCGGCATTGCCGGGACTTGATGCAAGTTTCTCGCATTGAACTCACAAGTGTGACCCCGACCTTACACAGAAGGCATGGCCTCAGGTACTATTCCATTCTATCTAGCCATTTAAAAGTTTCTTACAAACCCTTCCTTGTCCACTTGTTGGCTAATCCCTATAGACATTGGTAATGTATTTTCTAAGATATAGACAGTGACAGGGTTTGGTTGCTAGTTGATCTGGGCTGTTCATCACCTATTTAAGAATGTCTCTCATCTATGGTTTACCACTTCTCTAATGCTAATATGGATGAAGGACTAAATAACTAGCTATCAGGTTCATACCTTGTATACAGATTCTTTTGTGTACCTCTGTACTAACATATATGTGTACACTCTATTACATCTCCTTTGTTTAGACTTTTAATTCATGAGTCTTAGAGGGCAGATTTCTCCTTTTAGCCCAGCTGTTTTTGTGTCTCTATGTCTCTTTTCAAGTCGTACACTTTTTTTATACTATTTGTAAGTTTGTTATGACACTGCTCAAAAAAATAAAGGGAACTGTCATGATCCGTTCCAGGGTTTATTAGTGTCTGCCCTTTTTTGGATGGATCATGTCAAGGGTTAACCTTGCTCTGCCTCATTCTGGGTTCAGGTTGGCTATTTAGCTCCCATGAATCTTGCTGGCAGTGTCAGCTATAGTTCTGTCTTCAGCTTGTGAACCTGACTCTGGAAGCTCTTGGTTTGTCCTGCTGTGAACCCTGACTTGTCCTGTGTCTGTTATCTCCCTCTGTCTGCCCTTTCCCTGCGTTTGTCTGTTCTGCTTGATTCTCTGATTCTGACCTCCTGGCTTGGCTATTGACTCTGTTTTGATTTGTCCCTATTGTACTGTATTTTGCTCATCCTGGTTTACTGATCTCTTGCTACGTCCTGACTATCCTTTCTGTTTAAACCCTTTTTGTACTGACGTGTTATCTTGTGCCCTGACTCGGCTTGTTCTGACTACTCTCTTGCCACTAGGTGGCATCTGTTCAGCTGCTCAGGTGTGCAGTCTCGCTTCCCTATAAAGCTCCCCCTGGTGTAGGTTGTGCTGTACTGCACTGCAGCTGTGTGACAGGAACACTAAAATTCCACATCCTAGATATCACTGAATGAAATATTTCAGTTGTAAATGTTTATTCATTACATAGTGGAATGTGTTGAGAACAATAAAACCTAAAAATTATCAACATAAATCACAACTAATATCCCACGGAGGTCTGGAGTTGGAATGATGCTCAACATGAAAGTGGAAAATGAAGGTACAGGCTGATCCAACGTCAGTGGAAATGCCTCAAGACAAGGAAATGATGCTCAGTAGTGTGTGTGGCCTCCACGTGCCTTTATGACCTCCCTACAATGCCTGAGAGTGCTCCTGATGAGGCGGCAGATGGTCTCCTGAGGGATCTCCTCCCAGACCTGGACTAAAGCATCCACCAACTCCTGGACAGTCTGTGGTGCAACATGACGTTGGTGGATGGTGTGAGACATGATGTCCCAGATGTGTTCACTTGGATTCAGGTCTGTTGACTGGGCGGGCCAGTCCTTAGCTTCAATGCCTTCATCTTGCAGGAACTGCTGACACACTCCAGCCACGTGAGGTCTGGCATTGTCCTGTATTAGGAGGAACCCAGGGCCAACCGCACCAGCATATGGTCTCACAAGGGGTCTGAGGATCTCATCTCAGTTCCTAATGGCAGTTAGGCTACCTCTGGCAAGCACATGGAGGGCTCTGCAACCCTCCAAAGAAATGCCACCCCACACCTTTACTGATTCACTGCCAAACCGGTCATGCTGAAGGATGTTGCAGTCAGCAGATCAGTCTCCACGGTGTCTCCAGACTCTGTCATGTCTGTCACATGTGCTCAGTGTGAACCTGCTTTCATCTGTGAAGAGCACAGGGCGCCAATGGCAAATTTGCCAGTCCTGTTCTGTGGCAAATGCCAAGCGTCCTGCACGGTGTTGGGCTGTGAACACAACCCCCATTGGTGCATGTCGGGCACTCAGAACATCCTCATGGAGTCAGTTTCTAACTGTTTGTGCTGACACATGAACATTTGTGGAATGCTGGATGTCATTTTGCAGGGCTCTGGCAGTGCTCCTCCTGTTCCTCCTTGGTCAAAGGCTGAAGTAGCAGTCCCGCTGCTGGGTTGTTGCCCTCCTACAGCCCCTTCCACGTCTCCTGGTGTACTGGCCTGTCTCCTGGTAGTGCCTAGAGTCTCTGGACACTACGCTGACAGACACAGCAAACCTTCTTGCCACAGCTCATATTGATGTGCCATCCTTGATGAGCTGCACTATCTGAGCCACTTGTGTGGGTTGTAGAGTCTGTCTCATGCTACCACGAGTGTGAAAGCACAACCAACATTCAAAAGTGACCAAAACATCAGCCAGAAAGCATTGGTACTGAGATGTGGTCTGTGGTCCCCACCTGCAGAACCACTCCTTTATTGAGTGTGTCTTGATAATTGCCAATGATTTCCATCTGTTGTCTATTCCATTTGCACAACAGCATGTGAAATTGATTGTCAAACAGTGTTGCTTCCTAAGTGGACACTTTGATTTCACAGAAGCTTGATTTACTTGGAGTTATATTCTGTTGTTTAAGTGTTCCCTTTATTTTTTTGAGCAGTGTATATTATTAAAGTATTCTACTCTACAAATCAGTTATTCTGCTTCTTCTGATTTTTCCACACAACTACACTTTCTTAATATTTTAATACGGCACTACAGTTGGTGATGTCAAGGATGTATGGAAGACCCTGCTTTTATTTTTGGCAGGTTTTGCACTGTGTGCAGAGCTTTTAAGAATGTAGCAGTACCACAACTACACTTTGTTCAGAATATTTTAATGAGGCACTACAGTTGGTGCCTTCAAGGGTGTATGGATGACACTGCTTGTAATTTTTGGCTGGCTTTGAAATTAATGCATTGCTTTTATGAGTCTAGGAGTTCCACTACATGACAATTTGAACATAATGTGTATGAGGCCCTCCTTTATGTCTAATACAGTGTGTACCTGAGTTCCTCTTAAATCTAATTTTTGGCAGTTCTTGCTTCCTTCATAAATTACACTGAAATTTCAGTCTTTTTAATACAACAAAGAACAAAAAATAATAAAAAATACATTTTGGTTAACTTAAATTATTGTAATTTTAAAATCACTTTTAAATGTTGCTTTATATACAGTACAATCACTACACAGGAAATAATCTTTCTTAACATTTTTTTTCCTGTAAACTCCAATTTCTTGCTAATTTTTAATGTTTTATTGTCAGTCCTCAAAGTGAATTAAATGTGTTACATCATTGTTCTGAGCAGCGATCTGGGAGTCACATATGCTTTCAAGGGTCTTCCCCATGCTGTTCTCCTTCCATTCAGCACTTTTACCATCCATTTCAACATTTTCACTGTCCCCAAGACCTCCTTGTGGGGTCTGTCAGAAAAATGCTTGGTTTTCCCATTGATTCCCATTATACTGTACTCGTTACTCGAAACGAGACTCCGAGCATTAGGAACTGCTCTGTTCGAGTAATGAGCATCCAAGCATTTTACTGCTTGTTCATCCCTATGATTCATCCAAGATTAAGCCAGTTATAATCCTCAAAAGCATAAACTGGGCCCTCTTCTTTTTAACATATTTATTAATGACCTTGTAGGGGGCATTCAGAGTAGAATTTCAATATTTGCAGATGACACTAAACTCTGCAGGATAATCAAAACAGGGGAGGACAATTTTATATTACAGGATGATTTATGTAAACTAGAAGCTTGGGCTGATAAATGGCAAATTAGCTTTAATGGGGATAAATGTAAGGTCATGCACTTGGGTAGAGGTAATAAGATGTATAACTATGTGCTTAATTCTAAAACTCTGGGCAAAACCGTCAATGAAAAAGACCTGGGTGTATGGGTGGATGACAAACTCACATTCAGTGGCCAGTGTCAGGCAGCTGCTACAAAGGCAAATAAAATAATGGGATGTATTAAAAGAGGCATAGATGCTCATGAGGAGAACATAATTTTACCTCTATACAAGTCACTAGTTCGACCACACTTAGAATACTGTGCACAGTTCTGGTCTCCGGTGTATAAGAAAGACATAGCTGAACTAGAGCGGGTGCAGAGAAGAGCGACCAAGGTTATTAGAGGACTGGGGGGTCTGCAATACCAAGATAGGTTATTACACTTGGGGCTGTTTAGTTTGGAAAAATGAAGACTAAGGGGTGGTCTTATTTTAATATATAAATATATGAGGGGACAGTACAAAGACCTTTCTGATGATCTTTTTAATCATAGACCTGAGACGGGGACAAGGGGGCATCCTCTACGTCTGGAGGAAAGAAGGTTTAAGCATAATAACAGATGCGGATTCTTTACTGTAAGAGCAGTGAGACTCTCTGCCGTATGATGTTGTAATGAGTGATTCGTTACTTAAATTTAAGAGGGGACTAGATGCCTTTCTTGAAAAGTATAATGTTACAGGGTATATACACTAGATTCCTTGATATGGCGTTGATCCAGGGAACTAGTCTGATTGCCGTAGGTGGAGTCGGGAAGGATTTTTTTTCCCCAATGTGGAGCTTACTCTTTGCCACATGGTTTTTTTTTGCCTTCCTCTGGATCAACATGTTAGGGCATGTTAGGTTAGGCTATTGGTTGAACTAGATGGACTTAAAGTCTTCCTTCAACCTTAATAACTACAGTATGTAACTATGTAAATGCTTATGAAATGATTTTTAAGATGTTCTAAGAGTAGAATGTAGAATAGTTAGTGGGCATATCCTGTATTGATGAAGATTGTTAATTTGCTTTATTTATTTTGCAGCCTAGAACTTCCATACAATAAAAATGGTATCCTAATAGACAAAGTTGATAATATGCTTCACATCAGTGCAAAATTTATTTTGGAACTTACTTGGGAGGGAAGTAACAATATTCATGTAAGTATATAGGCTAAGGTATGATGAAAAATATACCATATATGACATACACAAAGTACTGTTCTTTTAGACAAAACAATTGAACAACTCAACATTCACATTGCTGTTTGGTAATAAGTAAGGAGACATACTGCTCATGTTCTCCCTTGAAGAAATAATGTAAGTATAATATTATGTGATATGTAATGAAAATTGTGATTTGTGTTAAAGGTGTTAGCACTATTGGTTATGTGAGTAGTTAATGTTTGGGACTAGCCCAGAGTGGGATGGTATAAGTTGAAGGGAAAATGACAATTTCCTGGTAGGAGGGAAGATAGGAGTGCATAGAGAGAGGATCTAAGGTCCATTGTGAGGACTGCTACATCCTGGTGTGTCCCTAAACTAAGAGGAGACCAAAGAAAAGAGATAGTGAGATCCAGAGCAGAAGTGACTAAGAGACAGAGTGATCTACTGGAGACGAATACAGGGAGAGGATGCTTAGCAGAAAGGCCCAGAGATTATAATTTTTGAAAGAAATGAACCTAAACAGGACTGAGTACATGAAACGAGAAGAAAGTCCCAGGTGGGAGTTCCAGAGCATCAGCATTAAAGAAGATAAGCATTAAAGAGGATAAGTACCAACCATACTGGCACTCTAAGAACTAAGAAGATGTCTTGTAAAGGACTTTTGTTAAACAGGACTGTCAAGTTGAGTTGTTGTGATGTAGTGAGAAACAGTAAATACAGAGGACAAGTAAAGAGAGTAAAAAGGAAAGGTGACAATAAAGAAAAGGAGAAAGGAAGCTGTGGAAAATGCATCCAGTTGAAAAGGAAACATTCATAAGACTGTGTACCCACTATCTCATGTATATATTACTTACTAGTGATGAGCAAATACACTCATTACTCGAGATTTCTCGAGCATGCTCGGGTCCTTCGAGTATTTTTTAGTGTTCGGAGATTTAGTTTTTCTTGCCGCAGCTGAATGATTTACATTTGTTAGCCAGCTTAAGTACATGTGGGTTTTGCCTGGTTGCTAGGGAACCCCCACATGTACTTATGCTGGCTAACAGATGTAAATCATTCAGCTGCGGCAAGAAAAACTAAATCTCCGAGCACTAAAAAATACTTGGAGGACCCCCGAGCGTGCTCAAGAAATCTCGAGTAACGAGTATATTCGCTCATCACTATTACTTACCAATATTTTGTTCAGTAGAAAGTTTATTTTCAAACAGCGGTCCTGGCCAACCAGCAACATCGGTTACATGCACAGGCATAGTGCCCTCAGAGCACAAATGCCCACACCCAGGCAGGATCACAACTTCATGTAAAGTGCTGGCGCAACATCTGTAATGTACCTCACCCACAACTAAACAAGATTTGTATAAAAATGTGTTAAAGAGTGCAAAAAACACAAAAGGACAGAAAAAAAAGCAAGCAGCAAAAGATTGAGACAATGTCCACCCTGATCTTGGGTGGATTCAGCATCAGTGACCACAAAAGTACACTAATAACTGAAAATAATGTGGCCAAATTCAATATACATTTTGAAGGACATTTTGATTTAAAGTGAACCTGACACCTGATACATGCTGCCCTGTCTGTGGGCAGCATGTATCAGTCACTGGCTGTATGAACTTAGCTAGGTATGGTTAACTCTGAAACACAGCAACATGTCAGAGATAAACATACTTTAATAGCAATTGGGAACCCAGACCGTGCTATAAATTATTCAGACAGGTAGGTTTCCACTTCTCCCCACCCTGTATTGACAGGTCTCTACTAGAGATGAGCGAATTTGATCGGGTCAGGGCTTCTTCGGCAAGCTATAGTGGTTGCCGAAGAAGCTGCAGGGGGAACCTGGCTTCCTGGATCACTCCGGCTGATCAGCTGTTCAGCTCTGCAGCTGCATGTGTCGCAGCTGTGTGAAAATGACAACACATGTAATGAGTAGTGTTGAGCATTCTGATACCGCAAGTATCGGGTATCGGCCGATACTTGCGGTATCGGAATTCCGATACCGAGATCCGATACTTTTGTGGTATCGGGAATCGGTATCGGATCCATATTACTGTGTAAAATAAAGAATTAAAATAAAAAATATTGATATACTCACCTCTCCGGAGGCCCCTGGACATCACCGCTGGTAACCGGCAGCCTTCTTTGCTTAAAATGAGCGCGTTTAGGGCCTTCCATGACGTCACGGCTTCTGATTGGTCGCGTGCCGCACATGTGACCGCCACGTGACCAATCACAAGCCGTGACGTCATTCTCAGGCCCTAAACTCCTCATTCTAGGAATTTAGGACCTGAGAATGACGTCGCGGCTCAATTAGCTTTGCATCTCTTTTACTAAGCTTGGTGAGGACGTACTGTATCTTAATGATTTGACAGAACTTTTTAAAGATGGGATTATTCCTTTAAAGACTCTCAGTTCCAAATAGCATTTACAGCTAACTTCACATCCTTATTTGGAACTTAGCCCCTATAAAAATAAGTCCTTTCATTTATTCGAAACTTGATTCAGTATCAGGAAAACAATTTTATTTACATGTAAAAATTATGAAGCTTTGTACCCCATTTGATGTAGCTAAGCATCTTGGTTCACTATTCCTTCACTTTCTTTTAGCATACATTTACCTTTCTCCCTTTTGGTTGACAGTGCTGGGTCAGCACTGAGTCAGCACTATACGCAAATGAAAGAGCTTTGATATTAGTGTATGTGTAAGGAAGTGGAGGTGCTGCTCACCCCCCCCTAGAAGATACAATGTTGGTATATAATGTATTGCAAAATGTGATTTTGTCTGTTTAGTAGTTTAGTAATTGGCATGCACTGAGTTGGGTATAGATAGAGTTAATAGTTGGGACAAGCCCAGAATGGGAGGCACTTTGTTGGGATACAAGAGATAACTTCATTGTGGTGGCTGAGATAGAGCCTACTATTCACTAGTAAAAGACCTATTGTCTACAAATTTGCAGATAGTATGTCCTAAGGACCGAGGAAAAGTGATGTCAGTAACTGTCCTGGGTTGGAGTAGTGGTATTACAACAACTAGCGCAGTAGGGAATTGGCCAGAGGTCAGTACATGTGAGCAGCAGTATAGTTTGAAGGATGAGCAGGTTGCGTAGTCAGGAATCAGCCAGAGGTGGGTACAAGGAAGCAGCAGAATTGTTTGAAGGATGAGCAGGTTGCGTATTTAGGAATCAGCAAGAGGTCGGTACACGAGAGTAGCAGTATAGTTTGAAAGATGACCAGGTTGCGTAGTCAGGAATCAGCCAGAGGTGGGTACAAGGAAGCAGCAGTATAGTTTGAAGGATGAGCAGGTTGCATAGTCAGGAATCAGCCAAAGGTGGTACAAGGAAGCAGCAGTATAGTTTTGATAAGGCAGCAAATGAATGGAGAGCATGATAAAATCCATTGAGATTGATTTGCAAGGCCTGGATGGACCTAGTAGAGTGTTGTAGGAGCCCAAAAGGCATAATGAGGTTTTCAAAATGTCCATATCTAATTATTTTTAATCCCCATGGTTGTATAAGAGCTTGCTTTTTTGGAGAATGAGTTGTATTTGTAGTGGCAGCATGTTTTGGTACATTATCTATTGGAAAATAGAAAAAAATATCTATTATCTATCTTTTTATGGGGAGAAATATAAAAAAATACGGTAAGTTCTTTTGTTTTAAAATTTCCAATATTCTCAAACTACACAAATAAAGTGTGGGGGTAAGTACAATTATGGTAATTCCAAATTTTGGTAGTTTTATTTATGTTCTACTATGTTTTTTTTAATAAATACACTGTTTTTGTATCATCATATTCTGAGAGCCATACCGTTTCCAATTTTCAGTAAATGACAATTGTGAGGGCTTATAGCTTGCATGGCAAGATGTAATGATGCATTTTCAGTTACATAAGACTTTTTAATTACTATTCATTACAAAATTTGGGAGGTGGAATGTATAAAAAAGAAAGCAATTCTGGATTTTGTTTTCTGTATTTTAATACTGTTCACTGTTCAGTTCAATTTACATATAAATGATATTATGCAAGTCAATATGATAGTGACATTTTCCAATATTTATATTTTTTCATATTTAACTAATCTCAGACAAAAGTTAACAAAACATTTTTTAGAAGATCCACCATACTCTAAGACCTATAACTAGGGTTGAGCGAAACGGATCGGTCATTTTCATAAGTCGCCGACTTTTGGCAAAGTGGGGTCGGCCATGCGGTACGCGACTTTCGCGCCAAAGTCGCGTTTCAATGACCCTAAAAGTGCCATTTCTCAGCCAATGAAGGTGGACGCAGAGTGTGGGCAGCGTGATGACATAGATCTCAGTCCCCACCATCTTAGAGAAGGGCATTGCAGTGATTGGCTTGCTTTCTGCGGCGTCACAGGGGCTATAAAGGGGCGTTCCCGCTGACCGCCATCTTACTGCTGCTGATCTGAGCGTAGGGAGAGGTTGCTGCCACTTCGTCAGAAGCAGGGATAGTGTTAGGCAGGGTACATTCACCCCCAAACCGCTTGTGCTCTAGCGATTTCCACTGTCCAACACCACCTTTTGTTTGCAGGGACAGTGGAAGCTACTTTTTTTTTCCTCAGCGAGGTAGCTCATTGGGCTGCCCTAGAAGGCTCCCTGATAGCTGCGTTGCTGTGTGTGTGCGCCGCTGTGAAAACCAACTGCTTTTTTCAAAGCACAAATCCTGTTGTTCCTTCCTTTCTGCACAGCTATCTTGTTTGTTTGTCCACACTTTTGTGTGCAGCTGTCCTTTTTATAGCTGCCTGCCATACTTTTCTGAGATTACTGCAGGGAGATAAAAAATGGCAAGTCTGCCTCTGTGCCAGTGCTGTGTGTGGCATCTGTCTCATTGTGTGCCACAGAAAACCTAGTGTGTAATACTGGGCCATTTTTTTTTAATTCTCCCTGAAAAAAAAAAAATAAATAGTTGGAGATAAAGATTGGCAAGTCTGCCTCTGTGCCAGTGCTGTGTGTGGCATCTGTCTCTCATTGTGTGCCACAGAAAAAATAGTGTGTAATACTGGGCCATTTTATTTTTTTTTTATTCTCCCTGAAAAAAATAAATAAATAGTAGAAATAAAGATTGGCAAGTCTGCCTCTGTGCCAGTGCTGTGTGTGGCATCTGTCTCATTGTGTGCCACAGAAAACCTAGTGTGTAATACTGGGCCATTTTTATTTATTTTTTTTATTCTCCCTGAAAAAAAAAAAAAAAATAGTGGGAGATACAGATTGGCAAGTTTGCCTCTGTGCCAGTGCTGTGTGTGGCATCTGTCTCTCATTGTGTGCCACAGAAAACCTAGTGTGTAATACTGGGCCATTTTTTTTTTTTTTAAGTCTCACTGAAAAAATAAATAAATAGTGGGAGATAAAGATTGGCAAGTCTGCCTCTGTGCCAGTGCTGTGTGTGGCATCTGTCTCTCATTGTGTGCCACAGAAAACCTAGTGTGTAATACTGGGCCATTTTTTTTTTTTATTCTCCCTGAAAAAAAATAAATAAATAGTGGGAGATAAAGATTGGCAAGTCTGCCTCTGTGCCAGTGCTGTGTGTGGCATCTGTCTCTCATTGTGTGCCACAGAAAACCTAGTGTGTAATACTGGGCCATTTATTTTTTTTTTTTAATTCTCCCTGAAAAAAAAAATAAATAGTGGGAGATAAAGATTGGCAAGTCTGCCTCTGTGCCAGTGCTGTGTGTGGCATCTGTTATGATCCCAATGGTAGAGGATCTTAGGAGTTTCAGCAAAGTCTGCAAACACAAAAAACCAGCTAATAGGGAAGTGGTAACTAGGCTGACCGTATAACTGATCCTAGCACAACAACTAGCAGCAGCCGGGGAACGTACCTACGTTGATTCTAGACGTCTCGCGCCAGCCGGAGAACTAACTAACCCTTTCAGAGAAAATAAGACCTCTCTTGCCTCAAGAGAAAAGACCCCAAAGTTATAATACAAGCCCCCAACAAATAATAACGGTGAGGTAAGAAGAAAAGACAAACGTAAGAATGAACTAGATTTTAGCAAAGAGAGGCCCACTGACTAATAGCAGAAAATAGGAAGATGACTTATGCGGTCAGCAAAAAACCCTACAAAATATCCACGCTGAATATCCAAGAACCCCCAAACCGACTAACGGTGTGGGGGGAGGACATCAGCCCCCTAGAGCTTCCAGCAAAATCAGGAATCACATTTTGTACAAGCTGGACTAAAATAGAGCAAAGCAAATAAACAAAAATAAGAAAGCAGGACTTAGCTTATCTTGCAAAAATCAGGACCAGTAGACAGGAGCAAACAGACATGAACTGATTACATCGATGCCAGGCACCAGACTAAGAATCCAGGAAGTCTAAATAGGAACACCCAAGGCCTAACGAACCAGGTGAGTACCAACCTGGGGAAAGACAATCCAAGTGCCATACCGCTAGTGACCACAAGAGGGATCCAAGAAGTATAGTTCACAACAGTACCCCCCCTTTAAGGAGGGGTCACCGAACCCTCACCAAGACCACCAGGGCGATCAGGATGAGCAGCGTGAAAGGCACGAACCAAATCGGCCGCATGAACATCAGAGGCGACCACCCAGGAATTATCCTCCTGACCATAGCCCTTCCATTTGACCAGATACTGAAGCCTCCTTCTATAGAGACGAGAATCCAAGATCTTCTCCACCACGTACTCCAACTCGCCCTGAACCAACACCGGAGCAGGAGGCTCAACAGCAGGAACCACAGGCACAACGTACCGCCGCAACAAAGACCTATGGAACACATTGTGAATGGCAAACGACACCGGAAGATCCAAACGAAAAGACACCGGGTTAAGGACTTCCAAAATTTTATAAGGACCAATAAAGCGAGGCTTAAACTTAGGAGAGGAAACCTTCAGAGGAACATACCGAGAAGACAACCAAACCAACTCCCCAACACGAAGTCGGGGACCCACACCGCGGCGGCGGTTGGCAAAACGCTGAGCCTTCTCCTGTGACAACTTCAAGTTGTCCACCACATGATTCCAAATCCGCTGCAACCTATCCACCACAGAATCCATCCCAGGACAGTCAGAAGGCTCAACATGACCCGAGGAAAAACGAGGATGAAAACCAGAGTTGCAGAAAAATGGCAAAACCAAAGTAGAGGAACTAGCCCGATTATTAAGGGCAAACTCAGCCAATGACAAGAAGGTCACCAATCATCCTGATCCGCAGAAACAAAACATCTCAAATAAGCCTCCAGTGTCTGATTAGTTCGCTCCGTTTGGCCATTAGTCTGAGGATGAAAGGCAGATGAAAATGACAAATCAATGCCCATCTTAGCACAAAAAGATCGCCAGAATCTGGACACAAACTGGGATCCTCTGTCAGACACGATATTCTCAGGAATGCCGTGTAAACGAACCACATTCTGAAAGAACAAAGGAACCAGATCGGAAGAGGAAGGCAACTTAGGCAAGGGCACCAAATGGACCATCTTGGAAAAACGATCACACACCACCCAGATGACAGACATTCCTTTAGACACCGGAAGATCTGAAATGAAATCCATGGAAATGTGTGTCCAAGGCCTCTTCAGGACGGGCAAGGGCAAAATCAACCTGCTGGCACGAGAACAGCAAGGCTTAGCCCGAGCACAAGTCCCACAGGACTGCACAAAAGAACGCACATCCCGCGACAAGGAAGGCCACCAAAAGGACCTAGCCACCAAATCTCTGGTACCAAAAATCCCAGGATGCCCTGCCAACACCGAGGAATGAACCTCGGAAATAACTCTGCTGGTCCATTTATCAGGAACAAACAGTCTGTCTGGTGGACAAGGGCCAGGTCTACCAGCCTGAAATCTCTGCAACACACGTCGCAAATCAGGAGAAATGGCCGACAAGATTACTCCCTCTTTAAGAATACCAGCTGGCTCTGAGACTCCAGGAGAGTCAGGCACAAAGCTCCTAGAAAGAGCATCAGCCTTCACATTCTTCGAACCAGGCAGGTATGAGACCACAAAGTCAAAAAGGGAGAAAAACAATGACCAACGAGCCTGTCTAGGATTCAGGCGCTTAGCAGACTCGAGATACATCAGATTTTTGTGATCAGTCAAGACCACCACACGATGCTTAGCACCCTCGAGCCAATGATGCCACTCCTCAAATGCCCACTTCATGGCCAACAACTCCCGATTACCAACATCATAGTTCCGCTCAGCAGGCGAAAACTTCCTAGGAAAAAAAGCACATGGTCTCATCACAGAGCAACCAGAGCCTCTCTGCGACAAAACAGCCCCTGCACCGATCTCAGAAGCATCCACTTCAACCTGAAAGGGAAGTGAGACATCAGGCTGGCACAAAACAGGCGCCGAAGTAAACCGGCGCTTCAGCTCCCGGAAGGCCTCCACGGCTGCAGGAGCCCAATTAGCAACATCAGAACCTTTCTTGGTCATATCCGTCAAAGGTTTAACAACGCTAGAAAAGTTAGCAATAAAACGACGGTAGAAATTAGCAAAACCCAAGAACTTCTGAAAGCTCTTAACAGACGTGGGTTGAGTCCAATCATGAATAGCTCGGACCTTGACTGGGTCCATCTCCACAGCAGAAGGGGAGAAAATAAAACCCAAAAAGGAAACCTTCTGCACTCCAAAGAGACACTTTGAGCCCTTCATAAACAAAGCATTATCACGCAAAACCTGAAACACCATCCTGACCTGCTTTACATGAGAATCCCAATCATCAGAAAAAAACCAGAATATCATCCAGATAAACAATCATAAATTTATCTAGATACTTCCGGAAGATGTCATGCATAAAGGACTGAAACACTGAAGGAGCATTAGAGAGCCCAAAAGGCATCACCAAGTACTCAAAATGACCTTCGGGCGTATTAAATGCAGTTTTCCATTCATCTCCCTGCTTAATGCGCACAAGGTTGTACGCACCACGAAGATCTATCTTGGTGAACCAACTGGCACCCTTAATCCGAGCAAACAAGTCCGACAATAGTGGCAAAGGATACTGAAATTTAACCGTGATTTTATTCAGAAGCCGATAGTCTATACAAGGTCTCAAGGATCCGTCTTTCTTGGCCACAAAAAAGAATCCCGCACCAAGAGGGGAAGAGGAAGGACGAATATGCCCCTTCTCCAATGAGTCTTTTATATAAGAACGCATCGCGGCATGCTCAGGTACAGACAGATTAAATAATCGTCCCTTAGGAAATTTACTACCAGGAATCAAATCTATGGCGCAGTCACAGTCCCTATGAGAAGGAAGAGCACTGGACCTGGACTCACTGAATACATCCTGATAGTCAAACAAATACTCAGGAACTTCTGAAGGAGTAGAAGAAGCAATAGACACCGACGGGGAATCTCAATGAATTCCCTGACAACCCCAACTTGACACAGACATAGCCCTCCAAACCAAAACTGGATTATGGGTCTGTAACCATGGCGGACCCAAAACGACCAAATCATGCATTTTATGCAGAACAAGAAAACAAATCACCTCCCGATGTTCAGGAGTCATGCACATGGTCACCTGTGTCCAATACTGCGGTTTATTCTCCGCCAGTGGCGTAGCATCAATTCCTCTAAGAGGAATAGGATTTTCTAAAGGCTCCAGGACAAAACCACAGCGCTTGGCAAATGACAAGTCCATAAGACTCAGGGCAGCACCTGAATCCACAAACGCCATAACAGGGTAGGAAGACAATGAGCAAATTAAAGTCACAGACAAAATAAATTTAGGCTGCAAATTACCAATGGCGACAGGACTAACAACCTTTGTTAGGCGTTTAGAGCATGCTGATATAACATGTGTAGAATCACCACAGTAAAAACACAACCCATTCTGACGTCTATGATTTTGCCGTTCGGTTCTAGTCTGTACTCTATCACATTGCATTAAGTCAGGTGTCTGTTCAGACAACACCGCCAGAGGATTAGCGGATTTGCGCTCCCGCAAACGCCGATCAATCTGAATGGCCAGCGCCATAGAATCATTCAGACTTGTAGGAATGGGGAAGCCCACCATCACATTCTTAATGGCTTCAGAAAGGCCATTTCTGAAATTTGCGGATAGAGCACACTCATTCCATTGAGTAAGCACGGACCATTTCCGAAATTTTTGGCAATACACTTCAGCTTCATCCTGGCCCTGAGAGATAGCCAGCAAAGCTTTTTCTGCCTGAATTTCAAGATTGGGCTCCTCATAAAGCAATCCGAGCGCCAGAAAAAACGCATCAATATTTGCCAATGCCGGATCTCCTGGCGCCAATGAGAAAGCCCAATCCTGAGGGTCGCCACGCAAAAAGGAGATAACAATTTTAACTTGCTGAGCTGAGTCTCCAGACGAACGAGGTCTCAAAGATAGAAACAATTTACAATTATTCCTAAATTTCCTAAATTTAAATCGATCTCCAGAGAACAGCTCAGGCATAGGTATCTTAGGCTCTGACATAGGACTACTAGTAACAAAATCCTGAATGCCCTGCACTCGTGCAGCAAGCTGATCCACGCTAGTAATCAGAGTCTGAACATTCATGTCTGCAGCAGAGCTTCAAGCCACTCAGAGAAAAAGGGTAAGGAAGAAAAAAAAAAAAAAACTCAGAACTTCTTTTCTTTTAATCCCGCTTCTGCAATGCATTAACTATTCACTTTGGCCTGGCATACTGTTATGATCCCAATGGTAGAGGATCTCAGGAGTTTCGGCAAAGTCTGCAAACACAAAAAAACAGCTAATAGGGAAGTGGTAACTAGGCTGACTGTATAACTGATCCTAGCACAACAACTAGCAGCAGCCGGGGAACGTACCTACGTTGATTCTAGACGTCTCGCGCCAGCCGGAGAATTAACTAACCCTTTCAGAGAAAATAAGACCTCTCTTGCCTCAAGAGAAAAGACCCCAAAGTTATAATACAAGCCCCCAACAAATAATAACGGTGAGGTAAGAAGAAAAGACAAACGTAAGAGTGAACTAGATTTTAGCAAAGAGAGGCCCACTGACTAATAGCAGAAAATAGGAAGATGACTTATGCGGTCAGCAAAAAACCCTACAAAATATCCACGCTGAATATCCAAGAACCCCCAAACCGACTAACGGTGTGGGGGGAGGACATCAGCCCCCTAGAGCTTCCAGCAAAATCAGGAATCACATTTTGTACAAGCTGGACTAAAATAGAGCAAAGCAAATAAACAAAAATAAGAAAGCAGGACTTAGCTTATCTTGCAAAAATCAGGACCAGTAGACAGGAGCAAACAGACATGAACTGATTACATCGATGCCAGGCACCAGACTAAGAATCCAGGAAGTCTAAATAGGAACACCCAAGGCCTAACGAACCAGGTGAGTACCAACCTGGGGAAAGACAATCCAAGTGCCATACCGCTAGTGACCACAAGAGGGAGCCAAGAAGTATAGTTCACAACAGGCATCTGTCTCTCATTGTGTGCCACAGAAAACCTAGTGTGTAATACTGGGCCATTTTTTATTTCATTTTTTATTCTCCCTGAAAAAAAAAATAGTGGGAGATAAAGATTGGCAAGTCTGCCTCTGTGCCAGTGCTGTGTGTGGCATCTGTCTCATTGTGTGCCACAGAAAACCTAGTGTGTAATACTGAGCCATTTTTTTAAGTCTCCCTGAAAAAAAGAAATAAATAGTGGGAGATAAAGATTGGCAAGTCTGCCTCTGTGCCAGTGCTGTGTGTGGCATCTGTCTCTCATTGTGTGCCACAGAAAACCTAGTGTGTAATACTGGTCCATTTTTTTTTTAATTCTCCCTGAAAAAAAGAAATAAATAGTGGGAGATAAAGATTGGCAAGTCTGCCTCTGTGCCAGTGCTGTGTGTGGCATCTGTCTCTCATTGTGTGCCACAGAAAACCTAGTGTGTTATACTGGTCCATTTTTTTTTTTTATTCTCCCTGAAAAAAATAAATAAATAGTGGGAGATAAAGATTGGCAAGTCTGCCTCTGTGCCAGTGCTGTGTGTGGCATCTGTCTCTCATTGTGTGCCACAGAAAACCTAGTGTGTAATACTGGGCCATTTATTTTTTTTTTAAATTCTCCCTGAAAAAAAATAAATAAATAGTGGGAGATAAAGATTGGCAAGTCTGCCTCTGTGCCAGTGCTGTGTGTGGCATCTGTCTCTCATTGTGTGCCACAGAAAACCTAGTGTGTAAAACTGGGCCATTTTTTTTTTTTTTAAATTCTCCCTGAAAAAAAAAAAAAAATAGTGGGAGATAAAGATTGGCAAGTCTGCCTCTGTGCCAGTGCTGTGAGTGGCATCTGTCTCAAATTATTGGGGCACAGAAAACCTAGTGTGTAATACTGGTCCATTTTTTTTTTTTAATTCTCCCTGAAAACAAAAAATAGTGGAAGATTAAGATTGGCATTTCTGCTTGAGTGCCGGTCGTGTGTGTGCCATCTGTCTCAAATTATTGGGGCACAGAAAACCTAGTGTGTAACATTGGGCCTGGTTTTTCTTTCAGTGTCAGCCACCTATAAAGGTGTATATAAATCCTACAGAAGTTAGAGTTCACCTTATAAATTGTTTTACAGTAACAAATACCGTTACTTTGGTTAAGTTTTGCAAACAATGAGGAAGTCTGGTGGAAGAGGTCGTGGCCGTGGGCGGTCATTGTCAGCTGGTAATGATGGTAGTGGTGGTGGAGCATCAGGTGGTCGTGGTAAAAGCAGTACAGCACCTAAGTCTCGAGTTGTTGAGCCAGGTTCGTCGTCTGGCTACACAAGGCCTCGAACGCTCCCTTTTCTGGGAGTAGGAAAACCGCTTTTAAAGCCGGAGCAGCAAGAACAAGTTTTGGCTTTCCTTGCTGACTCAGCCTCTAGCTCTTTTGCCTCCTCTTCTGAAAGTGCTAAATGTAAATGCAGCGCGTCATTAGTGGATGTTCACGGTCAGGGACAAGTCGCTTCCTTGTCTTCTTCACCCAGAACAAGAGTGAAGGATGCATCAGGAGACACAATGGGTTACTCTATGGAGCTCTTTACAAATACCGTTCCTGGGTTAGACAGTGAAACAGTTAACAGGCCATGCCCATTAGAAGTTGAATCGGACATGGAGTGCACTGATGCACAGCCACAGCCAGATTACTATGCTGTTCCTTTGACTCAGACCAGAACATTGCCCTCGCAGTGTACTGAGCCAGAGTCAAACCCAGCTGAGACTATGGTGCCCCGTCACGAACGCTATACCACCGGCTTACACGGTGACACAGACAAAGTTGCACATGAGATAGAAGAGGAGGTCATAGATGACCCAGTTGATGACCCCGATTGGCAGCCATTGGGTGAACAGGGTGCAGGCAGCAGTAGTTCTGAAGTGGAGGAGGAGCCGCAGCAGGCATCAACATCACAACAGGTTCCATCTGCCGGGCCCGTATCTGGCCATAAACGCGTGGCAAAACCAAAACCAGCTGGAGGACAGCATGGCCGTCTGGTTAAAGAAGCTCAGTCTGCAATGCCTGAAAAGGTATCTGATAGTAGAAAGAGTGCGGTCTGGCATTTTTTAAACAACATCCAAATGATCAGCGCAAAGTCATCTGTCAAAAATGTTCAACTACCTTAAGCAGAGGTCAAAATCTTAAAAGTCTAAATACAAGTTGCATGCATAGACATTTAACCACCATGCATTTGCAAGCCTGGACTAACTACCAAACGTGCCTAAAGGTTGCAGCACCCTCGGCCAATGAAGCTAGTCAGCAACACTACATCCCTTCCCTCACTGTAAGCCCACCATTTCCCGCAACCCCTGCAGTATCTGTGCAGCTTTTGTCTCCAAGCCAAAGCAGTCAGGGAATCACCAGGTTCGTAGTAGGAAACACTGCATGTAGGGCACCAGCAAGAATACCATCTCCAACCCTCTCTCAGTCTGCCATGTCCACCGGCACCACCGCTAGTTCCACGATCTCCAGCTCTCCAGTCCAGCTCACCCTACATGAGACTCTTGTTAGGAAAAGGAAGTACTCATCCTCGCATCCGCGTACACAGGGTTTGAACGCCCACATTGCTAGACTAATCTCATTAGAGATGATGCCCTACCGGTTAGTTGAAAGCGAAGCTTTCAAAGCGCTGATGGACTACGCTGTACCACGCTACGAGCTACCCAGTCGACACTTCTTTTCTAGAAAAGCCATCCCAGCCCTCCAACAGCATGTTAAAGACCACATCGTCCATGCACTCAGGCAGTCTGTGACTACAAAGGTGCACCTGACAACAGATGCATGGACCAGTAGGCATGGCCAGGGACGTTACATGTCCATCACGGCACACTGGGTGAATGTGGTGGATGCAGGGTCCACAGGGGACAGCAATATTGGGACAGTTCTGCCTAGCCCACGGTCAAGGAAACAGTTGGCTGTAGGCGTTCTCCCCCCCTCCTCCTCTTCCTCATCCTCCTGCAGAAGCGAGAGCTCGTCCACAGACCGCAGTCGCACATCCACTCCATCCGCAGCTGCCACTGTTGCCACTGCAAGCGTCAGCAGGCTGTATTGGCAATGAAGTGTTTGGGCGACAACAGACACACCGCGGAAATTCTGTCTGAGTTCTTGCAGAAAGAAACTCAGTCATGGCTGGGCACTGTACATCTTGAGGCAGGCAAGGTAGTGAGTGATAACGGAAGGAATTTCATGGCTGCCATAGCCCTTTCCCAACTGAAACACATTCCTTGCCTGGCTCACATCTTAAACCTGGTGGTGCAGTGCTTCCTGAAAAGTTATCCGGGGTTACCTGACCTGCTCCTCAAATTGCGCAGACTTTGCTCGCATATCCGCCGTTCGCCCGTACACTCCAGCCGTATGCAGAACTATCAGCGGTCTTTGAACCTTCCCCAGCATCGCCTAATCGTCGACGTTGCAACAAGGTGGAACTCCACACTGCACATGCTTCAGAGACTGTGCGAACAGAGGCGTGCTGTTATGTATTTGTGGGAGGATACACGGGCAGGCAGTTGGATGGCAGACATGGAGTTGTCAGGTGTGCAGTGGTCGAAGCTACAAGACCTGTGTCAAGTCCTTCAGTGTTTTGAGGAATGCACACGACTGGTTAGTGCAGACAACGCCATAATAAGCATGAGCATCCCCCTAATGCGTCTGCTGATGCAAAGTTTGACGGACATAAAGGAGCAGGCGTCTGCAGCCGAGGAAGAGGAAAGCCTTGATGACAGTCAGCCATTGTCTGGTCAGGGCCGTGTAAAGGACGCGGTAGCGGGCGAAGAGGATGAGGAGGATGATGGGGATGAGTACTTTTTTAATGAGGAAGCATCTCCTGGGCCAACAGAAATTAGTGGCGTTGCAAGGCCGGGTTCTGGTTTCTTAAGGGAGACAAGTGACGTAGATTTGCCTGTAACTGCCCCTCAAACCAGCACAACCGCAGATTTGACAACTGGAACTTTGGCCCACATGGCGGATTATGCCTTACGTATCCTCAAAAGGGACCCACACATTATTAAAATGATGACCGATGACGATTACTGGTTGGCCTGCATCCTTGACCCTCGCTATAAAGGCAAATTGCAAAATATTATGCCACATGAGAACCTCAAACAAATATTAGCAACCAAACAAGCAACTCTTGTAGACCGTTTAATTCAGGCATTCCCAGCACACAGCGCCGGTGATGGTTTTCACACGAGCTGCAGGGGGCTACAGGGCAGAGGTGTTAGAGGTGCACAAATCAGAAGTGACGTTGGACAGAGGGGTTTTCTGACCAGGTTGTGGAGTGATTTCGCAATGACCGCAGACAGGACAGGTACTGCAGCATCTCTTCAAAGTGACAGGAGACAACATTTGTCCAGTATGGTTACTAACTATTTTTCATCCCTTATCGATGTTCTCCCTCAACCGTCATTCCCATTTGATTACTGGGCATCCAAATTAGACACGTGGCCTGAATTGGCAGAATATGCATTGCAGGAGCTTGCTTGCCCAGCAGCTAGTGTGCTATCAGAAAGAGTATTCAGTGCTGCTGGTTCAATATTAACCGAAAAAAGGACTCATCTGGCTACCCAAAATGTGGATGATCTAACCTTCATTAAAATGAACCACTCCTGGATTTCAAATTATTTTGCCCCACCTTTCCCGGCTGACACCTAGCTTTCCTATAAAAAGGTCTTGCTTGTGGACTGGTCTTACTGAGTGTTCCAATCTCTTAATTTGCAGCAGCTTTTTGTCCAGCATACGACATGTTTACACCTCCCTCAATGGGAAAACTCCCCCCACAGGGCCGTGGTCTCGCCACTTGGCGCAAGCACCCGTTAGAGTGCCGTTTGTCTGAAGAGGTGGGTGTGCCCGCTTTTGGTCGACGGCACTGCCACTGGGTCCCTCATAGTACAATAAAGTGTCTCTGGCTGTGGTGGCATGCACCCAACGTCAGACACACCGTTGTAACATGAGGGGCCCTGGGACGGTACCGCCGGCCACAAGAGAGTTCACCCCCCCAGCTCAAACTGTGCTCTACCACGTGCAAAATTATCTCTCACAGCTCCACCAATGTTTAGTCTATGCGCTGACATCATTCAATGCCTGGCACTGACAATACCAATTTGTTGACATCTATGATGCTAGTTAAAATAGTCTGGGTCAGTGTCCTATATTGACACCAGTAAATACTTACTGCCAAATTACTATGTCAGAAACTCAGCAGATGAGCCCACCCCTGTACCTAAGTATGCCACACTTTTGTTTTTTTGTTTTGTTGTTTTGCGAGACATTAACATCAATTTATTTTTTGGGAGTACTAACTGTGTCAGACACTCCTTGCAATCGTCCTCCGCTGACCACACCAATGCTGCCTGTGTACCCATGTAACCTATTTAAAACTGCATAGAGCCTATTTTTATTTATTTTAGGCCCAGTAAGCCTGTCTGCGGTCCCTCCTTGCAATCCTCCTCCACTGACCACAACAATGCTGCCTGTGTACCCATGTAACCTATTTAAAACTGCATAGAGCCTATTTTTATTTATTTTAGGCCCAGTAAGCCTGTCTGCAGTCCCTCCTTGCAATCCTCCTCCACTGACCACAGCAATGCTGCCTGTGTACCCATGTAACCTATTTAAAACTGCATAGAGCCTATTTTTATTTATTTTAGGCCCAGTAAGCCTGTCTGCGGTCCCTCCTTGCAATCGTCCTCCGCTGACCACACCAATGCTGCCTGTGTACCCCTGCGAGATAACTCTAAGTGCCTTGAGCCTATTTTTATTTATTTTAGGCCTAGTAAGCCTGTCTGCGGTCCCTCCTTGGAATCCTCCTCCACTGACCACAACAATGCTGCCTGTGTACCCATGTAACTTATTTAACCCCTTAGTGACAGAGCCAATTTGGTACTTAATGACCGAGCCAATTTTTACAATTCTGACCAGTGTCACTTTATGAGGTTATAACTCTGGAACGCTTTATCGGATCCCGCTGATTCTGAGATTGTTTTTTCGTGACATGTTGTACTTCAAGTTAGTGGTAACATTTCTTCGATATTACTTGCGATTATTTATGAAAAAAATGGAAATATGGCGAAAATTTTTAAAATTTTGCAATTTTCAAACTTTGTATTTTTATGCCCTTAAATCAGAGAGATATGTCACAAAAAATAGTTAATAAATAACATTTCTCACATGTCTCCTTTACATCAGCACAATTTTGGAAACAATTTTTTTTTTTGTTAGGGAGTTATAAGGGTTAAAAGTTGACCAGCAATTTCTCATTTTTACAACACCATGTTTTTTTTAGGGACCACATCACCTTTGAAGTGATTTTGAAGGGTCTATATGATAGAAAATAACCAAGTGTGACACCATTCTAAAAACTGCACCCCTCAAGCTGCTCAAAACCACATTCAAGAAGTTTATTAACCCTTTACGTACTTCACAGGAACTAAAACAATGTGGAAGAAAAAAATTAACATTTTACTTTTTTTTGCAAACATTTTACTTCAGAACCATTTTTTTTAATTTTCACAAGTGTAAAAACAGAAATGTAACCACAAATTTTGTTGTGCAATTTTTCCTGAGTACGCCGATACCCCATATGTGGAGGTAAACCACTGTTTGGGCGCACCGCAGAGCTTGGAAGTGAAGGAGCACCGTTTGACTGTTTCAATGCAGAATTGGCTGGAATTGAGATCGGACGCCATGTCGCGTTTGGAGAGCCCCTAATGTGCCTAAACAGTGGAAACCCCCCACAAGTGACACCATTTTGGAAACTAGACCCCCCAAGGAACTTATCTAGATGTGTGGTGAGCACTTTGAACCCCCAAGTGCTTCACAGAAGTTTATAACGTAGAGCCGTGAAAATAAAAAATCGCATTTGTTTTCACAAAAATGATTTTTTCGCCCACAAATTCTTATTTTCACAAGGGTAACAGGAGAAATTAGACCACAAAAGTTGTTGTGCAATTTCTCCTGAGTACGTCGATACCCCATATGTGGAGGTAAACCACTGTTTGGGCGCACCGCAGAGCTTGGAAGTGAAGGAGCACCGTTTGACTTTTTCAATGCAGAATTGGCTGGAATTGAGATCGGATGCCATGTCGCGTTTGGAGAGTCCCTGATGTGCCTAAACAGTGGAAACCCCC